>NC_141890.1:8055513-9258525 GCF_030686135.1 Camelina sativa
ATCTGCCAGTTCGTCCCCGGAGCTATTTGTAACTTTATGGCTGCCCTCACTGTAGCAGCCGAAGTCGGAGTCAATATTGGAGTTCAATGTTTTGAACAACTATCAAATTTTAAGTTATCAAAGAGTCCACACCGCTGGGAAGTGAATATGAGGCCGGCGCACAATTTCCTTATTGGTAAAAGAGTGAGCAAATTCAAGAAGTGGATGAACCACTATTTCTACGTCCGCGTCGATCAGCACTCACTCGTTAACCCATTGGGTTTCCATCGGAGAATGTGGAATGAAAATCCTGGTAGATTTTATATTTCCAGCACGTTTTAATTGACTTCGGCACCTCTAACCAGTTTTAACTTTTTCGTGTCATGCTTCCAGATCGTCCATTTTGCGCGACGCGGCTAGCTCCAAACTATCATCCTGTCAGGGACACTCTATTAGCCAGAAACAATCGTCAGTGGGAGTTTATTACCCGTATCAGTGTTGAAACAGCGATGGGAAAACCTAGGATGACATTCCCAAGTTTTGCTAGGTCACTAGGACGAACTGCGGAACCTACCGGAGCACGTGTCCTTGAATCCGACAGTCTCCAGATCGTTCGCCGAGACACTCAGGCTGCCATTGAAGCCGACATCAACCCATCTCAGGGTCTAACCGAAGTCGATCCCATCCCGGACCAGACCGATGTCGACCCTATTCAGGCTTCTGGAGAAAACGTCAACACGGTCGATGTCGCGGAAGGAGATATTCTCCCTTTGGCCTCAGAGAATACCGATCCTTCGAACGAAGAACAGGATGTCCCGCAACTTGAAGCTGGATCCAAAAGAAGGAAGAAGAAGAAGAAGCAAATCAGAGATAACCCAGTCACTGAACCACAGCCGGTAGTGAACCGCAAACGCTCGGCGGAAGAAGCTGGACTGGAATCTGCCGATCGATTTCGCCTCGAAAGAAGAAATGATAAGACTGATCGCTTCTCCTATCATTACTTCGGCGACTACCCTCTGGTGACCAATCGCGAAGCCTCAGGCGAGCTCATCCGAACCTTGAAGACCTCCAGTCGAATCCTTCCGTCGGCGGATGAACTGGAATTTAAACAGGCGTTCCTTGATGTCGCCGAGTGCCACCTAATGGTATGCCCTATCATTTTGTTTAATTTACAGACTGCCGCCAAGATGAACACGCTGACTCAATTATACGATAGGTGTGCCAAATCCAGTAAGAAGTCTGGATTGTAGCTCGAAAAAGTGAAAGAATGCGTAGAGCAAATCCGGGTTGCCAGCGACGCCAAGGATGCGAGGATCAAAGAGCTCGAGGCGCTTGTTGCCGAAAAAGATGGTATCATCGCCAACTCCGAACTGAGGATTAGCAAACTGAACTCCCGAGCGCTTACTCTCGAAGAAGAGAAAGCCGAACTGCAGGAATCATGCGACGGGTTAAAGGTTCAGCTCAATTTCGAAGTTAAGAGAAGGTGGAGCGAACAACGATGAAAGCGCAGACTCGACTGGATAAGGTCAAGGCCTATCTACTCGAACATGAGAAAGTTCGTCCCCTGGAAGATCTGCTAAACCAAGCTTCCGACATACAGGAAACTGTAAAATATCTGATCGAAAATGGGGTCGTCATCCAGGCGGAGAAAAAGGCCGAAGCCGAGGAGACTGTCAAGGCGATCGATGTCCTTGATCTGAATGAAAAAGACCTCAACATGTCCCCGGATCAGCTCGGCTATGGATTCCCCCCCCCCCCCCCCCCCCGGAACGACGGCTCCGGACTCCGTCCAACATCCGTACGGTTCTAATGCCGATAGCTTCCAGGCCGATTTTACCGGTGCCTTTGATACTTAGCTGTATTTTTGTTTTCTTCTTTTTTTTGTTGTTAAACCTACGGGTCTGAGTACCCTTGTAAAACATTGCCGACTTGTTCGGCCCATTTTCTCTTTAGGGACTTAATTACCGGAATTTTTCCTTTTTGTCACAAAAGGAAAACTGATAAAGTCAGAGAATTTGCATTCTTACCATTTTGCACGGAAAGTTGCCAATTTTGAAAAGGGGATTTACCTCCCAATACTCGTATAAATCTATCCGGCGCTGCCTACAGATTAAACATCCCAAGAAAAACTCTCAATCAAGACAATGTCAAGCTCGATTAGCAGCGTGGAATCCCCGCTAGTTGGCAATGATGTGCCGACGTTCTCGAATGCCGAAGCTATCGAAAGGGGGATGGCGTACTACCCAAACATCCGAGCTCCCTGAATGTTGATGTTCCGCGTTAAACCGGAACAAAGGCGCGAACTGGAAGAATTTCTTCATGAGGTGGAAGATCGCCACACGGAATATCGCGATCGTCTTGCCGCATCGGAACAAGTACAACGAGATCTGCTACTCAAACTCGAGATGCTGGAATCTCACCCAAAGGATTGGATTAAGAATGGGTTCGACAAGATAGCTGCTTTGCCGCCATGTCTTGTTGCGTACTGCTATGAATGCCGAAGGGAATCAGATCGGAGACCGACGCACATGGACCCTGCCTTGATTGGTGACTTCATTCCAGGCAACGTTAAGCCGTTCTACATTAACCGGCATGCAACCGATGCCGAGCTTGCTGAGGCCGACGCCTTTTTCTGTCAGGTAGGCACTACCCTCTTTTCCTTTTTGCTTTCCTTATGAACGACCGAAATTTGTCTTCTTCGTACTAACCCGTTGCTGATTTTGCGTATGCAGATTGAGGGTACGCACAAAAAACTGACTCAAGATCTTCAGTACTTTCATATGAAGAGAGGCAGGATCGATCGACGGCTGAGGACTCTGGAATCCGAGATCGCCTTACTCAAGGCGAAAAGGAAAAGGACTACTGACCTGCTTGATGAATCCGAACAGAAGGCCAGAGCATTGGAGTCTCGTTCCGAGGACTGGGAAAAGACTGGGTTGCAACTACTATGACCAATGCCGAAGCGACTCAAAACGAGCATTCGCGAGATTGCTGCAAATGGCGCACCAGTTCGGAATTAGGATGTTTCGTTTGATAACTTAATAAAATGCAGCTGCAATATAGCAGGCGAACTTGAACTTTGCTTGTCATAAAATCTCAATAAAACTTTACAGTAATAATAAGAGATTTATTTTGCTAGACGTCTCCCGGCTTACATCAGGCAATTTTCATTAAGTGACGGTAGAAAAAATCGATTAGAGCCTCAAAAGCAGGTTATGAACATTAAACGAAGTGTGTTTGGTCGGAGAGCGAGATACTGGGCTCGGCTTATCTCCTTTTACTTTAGTTCGGTGGCCGGAGTGCGAAATTACTCTCTGGGTTCGGCCTATCATTCCGTCCGAACTAAAGGTTGAGTGCGAAATAAATACTCTGTGTTCGGCTTACCCCAACAATTAAGAAATTGGGCGCGGAATAAACGCTCTCGGTCCGGCTTATCCCAATGATTGTGAGTTCGGGTGCGGAATAATGACTCTGGGTCCGGCTTATCCCGAAAAATAATAGGTAGTTATACCAGTTGATCACCTGGCCAGGGTGTCAACAAGGGGTGAGTTCGGTACGAACTAATAGATACTTAGTCCAGGTCGGGCTAAGGTATACGTATTAGTGTACAGTTTTTTTTTTTTTTTTTTTAAATTTTCCTTTTTCCGTTTCGCAAATAATGAACGCGCTTCATTAAATGCGCTGCGCGGTCTTTGAGAATTATTCTCGGGACCTCGCGAAAATCACGCTGCACTCTGATTGGTGGATTCAGCGGTGGTTACTTCCCATAATCCTGTATAAATAGGATTGAGAGTTTGGGAGATCATTCCAACCTCCACAACTTTCCAAAATATTGAGAGAAAGAGATGGTGACTACTCGATCTGCGTGGCAAAGACGAGCTCGGGAAAGGTTAGCCGCTTCGTCGAACGGTTCCAACCAAGCCGAATCGTCAGATAACCCCTCTGCCCAGGAGGGCGTAGAGACTTTCCGAGTACGCGCACCAGTCCCACCTGTTGATATGGCGGGTGTAGAAGGGAGCCTCGTGTGTCAAGAACTCCGAAGGTATTGGGCTCGCCGCTATAGGCTGGGGGCTCACCTTATCGCGAGACGTCGTAGATTGGCTGAAGTCTGTCGACTTTACCGTTTGGACGGGACTATTCGGGTCCTGAACGAAATAATCGCCGAAGGTTTCTTCTTGGAGAAGTGGCGTATGACCGGGCAAGCTCCTCAGTTCTGGCGAAGCGAACTGGACAAGGTAACGGTGGAGGAACCGCTGGCAGACGATCTGTCAGGTTCACGGCCTCCACTTCGTCTACAGGATCGCCCCAGACGGTGATGGCGAAACCCCGACCGTTCCGAACGTGGAATTCGGACGGTTTTTTTTTTTTTTTTTTTTAGGACCCTCAGTCGTTGAGGGGATTTTTCCCCTTTGCGTCTCTTTTCTCTGTTTTTTTTTATTGGTCATCGCTCCAAAGCATGTAATGGGGATTGACTTAGTTATAGAAATTTTATTTTAATCGGAATTATCAAACCGTGTAAGGGAAATTAAATGCAAGTGAATTTCGGAATATGGTCGATATTTTCTACACCGGCTTGTCGCCGATCTGAATGTGTTAGGAAATAAGAAGAAGTTTTTTAACCGGAAAAAACTTTATTAATATATTAGCTGCATTCGCTTCATCTCTAAAAGATAAGGAATTGCCTACGTACCCCGAAGTGGGGATCAAGCCAACCGTAGTTCGTATTACAAAAGAAAGATAAATGGAGTTCGGAGTCCCGAAAACTCCTGGGTAGAGTCGTAACAACGACTTAGCTGTAGTAACGTTTCAAGTGGGCCGCGTTCAACGAGTTTTTGATCCGTTCCCCGGCCATGGTTACGAGTTCGTAGACGCCTAGACGAACCGTTCTAGACACGAGGTATGGACCCTCCCATCGAGCGCCGAGTTTACCGGCGTTTACTTCCTTGGTGTTCTCGAAAACTTCTCGCAGAACTAGATCGCCTTCGTTGAAACGCCGCTGACGAACAGTCTTATTATAGTATCGAGCCGCTGCATCTTGGTAGATCAGCATCTTGTCGTTAGTTCGGGATTATCGACCATCATAGTATGACGCAGTGTCGGGACTCCTGGTTCGGCCGGGGCAAGTGCTTCGAGACCATATGCGAGAGAGAAGGGGGACTGTCCCGTGCTTCGCCGCGGGATTGTGTGATATGACCATAGTACACCGTCCAAGTGGTCTGGCCATGCTCCCTTCCTTCGACCGAGTCGTTTCTTGAGTCCATCGACGATTGACTTATTCGTGACTTCAGCTTGACCATTACCTTGCGGGTACCGAAGAGTCAAAGTGCTGAGACAGATTTGCCACTTCGTCACGAAGCGTCTGGTGATCATCGAGGTGAATTGGGTGCCGTTGTCGGTGACAATCTCGTATGGAAGTCCGTGGCGACATATGATGTTCTTCCATATGAAGTTGGTCACGTCTAAGGATTGGATCCTCGTGAAAGATTCTGCCTCCACCCACTTGGTGAAGTAATCGGTCAACACCAGGACATACTTCATGGATTTGGACGCCGGCAAAGGTCCTATGGCATCCATGGCCCAGCGCATAAAAGGATATGGAGCTGTCACGGTATTTAGCATTGGTCCATGGCGCTGACAAGCTTCGCATTTGGCCGTGAAAGTTTCGCAATCGGCCATCATGGTAGGTTAATAGTGTCCATCCTTTTTGATTTTAAGAGCGAGTGGACGTCCGCCAGAATGGTTGCCACCCTCGCCTTCATGCACCTCCATCATGATGTGTTCGGCTTCGTCCCGAGTAACACAGGTAAGAAATACTCCTGACGCACTTCGGCGAAACAGTTCACCGTCCAAAAGGATGTACATGGCACTTCGAGCCTTCAGTCGTCGAGCTGCCCATCGGTCTGTCGGGAAGATACCTTCGGAGATGTAAAGTTTGATCTCAAGTTGCCAATCCTCCGGAGGTTTAGCGATGTCCGTCGTATCTTCTATTGGCTTGTCGACTTCTATCGGGATTGAGTCGTCGTTGATGACGGCGATCTGGCTGTCTGGATCAATTCTGGGAGCATCGATGCATTCAATTGGAATGGTACGTCGTAACTTGGGGTCGGAGCGGTTTGCCAGAGCTGCGAGGGCGTCGGCTGATGCATTCTCGTTCCATGAGACCTTCGTCAGAGAGAAAGATGCAAATTCTCCGGATAACGTGCGGACCAACTGTCGATATGCTCCCATTCGCTTGTTTTTGGCGTCGAATTCTCTGCTCAATTGGCTGACTACTAGTTGGGAGTCACAGAAGACCTGAAGGTGTTTGACTCCAAGTCCCCGGGTAAACCGGAGTCCCGCGAGAACGGCCTTGTGGGGGATCGGAGGATGAGTCCCACCCCGGATCCTTGATTCGTTGACGAACCGTCGACGAACATTGTCCATTGCTCCACCGCGAGGGTGGGGTCTTCGAGCTCGGGCGATAGTTCGGTGATGAAGTCAGCCAGAGCTTGCGACTTCAGACTTGGGCGAGAACGGTATTCGATATCGTACTCGCTGAGTTCGACTGCCCACTTCGCCATGCGTCCGGATTGGAGAGGACTATGGAGGATGGTTCGGAGTGGTTGGTCAGTAAGCACGACGATAAAGTGCGACAGAAAATAGGGTCGCAGTTTCCGTGCTGCGATGATCACTGCAAGGGCCAGTGTTTCCAGCGTGGGGTATCGTGATTCCGCGTCGTTTAGTGCTTTGCTTGTATAGAAGATGGGCTTTTGGTCTCCGCGATCGTCTCGGACTAACACCCCGCTGACTGCCGAACTTGAAACCGAGGCTTAGAGATACAACGTCTCGCCGTCCTCCGGTTTGACTAACACTGGATGGCAAGTCAGATACTCCTTTAGCTGACGAAAGGCGACCTCGCATTCCTCGTCCCAATGAAAAGGGGAGGCACTTGTCTGTTGATCGGGCGATGAAACGATTCAGAGCGGCGATCCGGCCAGTCAGGCGTTGTACTTCTCGCTTGTTGGTCGGTGACGGTAGTCCCAGTATGGCTTCAATCTGTTTATGATTCGCCTCTATTCCCCGTTCAGTGACGATGTACCCCAAGAATTCTAAGGAAGTTACTCCGAACGTACACTTCGTTGGGTTTAATTTCATCTGGAATTGATCCAAGATGTTAAAACACTCTTCCAGATGTTAGACGTGCTGCTCTGCGATCAAAGACTTGACCAGCATATCGTCTATATAGACCTCCATAGTTTTGCCGAGCAGATCTGCGAACATCATGTTTACCAATCGCTGGTACGTTGCTCCGGCGTTTTTCAATCCAAACGGCATCACTTTGTAGCAGTAGGTCCCCCTATCTGTGATGAATGCCGTTTTCTCGCGGTCGGCCGGACTCATGGCGATCTGGTTGTACCCTGAGAATGCATCCATAAATGAAAGCAATTGGTTACCGGCCGTAGCTTCGACAAGAGGATCTATGTGCGGCAGAGGGAAGCTGTCCTTAGGACATGCTTTGTTGAGATCGGTGAAGTCCACGCAGACTCTCCACTTGCCGTTTTTCTTTTTGACCACCACCGGGTTAGCCAACCAATCAGGGTACTGGACTTCCATTATTTGATCTGCCTTGAGTAGTCGTTCGACTTCGTCTTGGACCGCCTTGGCTCGATCCGGGCCCAAACGCCTACGTTTCTGTGGGATCGATGTTGAGCTTATGGCACATGACTTCGGGGCTTATCCCGACCATGTCTTTTGTTGACCAGGCGAATGTGGAAGCTCGAGATTCCAGAAAAGTCATCAGCTTTGTCTTTATGTGTTTGTCGAGTTCGGACCCGATGCCGACAGTTCGCGAGGGGTCGGAGGGGTCTATATTCGCCTGTATGATTCGACACTCCGGAGACTTGAGGCGATCCCGCTCCGGCTTGTGGGGACCGGTAAGATGGTCCCCGCTCTGTAATTGCTATGCGTTCTCCGCCTTCCTCTGCTTCTTTTCGATAACAGAGCACATTCGGGGTACCCTTTGGTCGCCATAAAGTGTGCAAATTCCTGTGGTGGTCGGGAATTTGAGGCAGAGGTGATAGGTCGATGGTACGGCCTGCATCGAATATATCCACGGTACCCCCAAAATGGCGTTGTAGATCGGAGGTGCATCAATGACTGCGAACTTAGTCTTCCGGGTCGCTCCGCCAGCTCGTACTTGTAGCTTTACGTCGCCCATTGACATCTTAGCGACCCCATCATAGCCCGTCAGCGTTTGAGTTTCGGGTTTCAGTTGGTCTGGTGTGACGCCCATTTTTTCTAACATTTGCCAGCAAAGTACGTTGACGGTGCTCCCGGTGTCAATCAGGACTCGTTCGACGTCGAAGTCACCCATTGAGACTTCGATAACCAAAAAGTCCAAATGGGGATGTTGGATTCCTCTGGCGTCCTCCGAAGTGAATGATATCGGGTCCGAACCGAGTGAAGGTTCGCTCAGAGCTGTTCGAAGGGCGCAAACTTGTCGTGCCCTTTTCTTCAATGCGCGGACGGAGTCTGCGCAGTCCTCCGGTGGGCCAAGTATCATGGTTATTCGTCCTCGGGGAGGATAATTGGCTCGCTCCGGGTTTTGCCCCCTATGCCGCTTGGGAGGGCCAGGCAGTTCGTCTGCTTGGAGCACCTCTTCTTGGTGGATCACGAGTGCTTGGTTGGCCGGCTGTTGGACTGCGTTGGGTGGTCCG
Organism: Camelina sativa; assembly: GCF_030686135.1. Taxonomy (NCBI): domain Eukaryota; kingdom Viridiplantae; phylum Streptophyta; class Magnoliopsida; order Brassicales; family Brassicaceae; genus Camelina; species Camelina sativa. The sequence continues at coordinate 8,064,189 of NC_141890.1, forward strand.
TTGTAGCCTCGTCTGCCACCTGCACCGCGGCCTCCGTTAGATCGTCCGCCACGCCATCCCCCACGGCGATCTCTGCCTCCGCGAACGCTTTTTGGTAGAAAGACAGCTTCGACTTTGCTAGAGAGATACTTCCCGTACAAGTAATTCTTCAGGTGGACGCACTCATGTGTAGAGTGACCGGTGATCATGTGAAAGTCGTAGTAGAGTTCCTTCGGGTCAGACGGCTGCTTGTCTTGTTCGTCCGCCTCGGAGACTGCGTGGATGACGCCTTTTTCGATCCTGAGGTTCGTGGTGCTTGCGGGGTTCGTGATAATCGACCCGGTTTTTAGCCTTGGGGGGATGCGACGATTGTTCGTCGTTAGTTTTTGCGGCTTTTTGAGCCTCCTCTTCCTCATCGAGCGCGAATCTGGAAGCTCGATGCAGTGCGTCGTCAAAGTCCTTGGGTTCCCGGATGTTGAGGTCCTTTCGTAATGGTGATCCAGGGATCAGGCCCTTTCTGAAGGCTGCCATTGCAGCGTCCTCCGGGACGTTGACCTTTGTCAGCTTCTCCTTGAATCTGTTCAAGAAGCTGGCGATGGGTTCTCCTCGTTCCTAGGCCATCTTCCAGAGATCCGAACTTGTCACGCCTCGTTCAATGAGGATTCGGTAATTCTTGAGGAAAGCCTTGGACAATTGGTCGAAGTTGTCGATTGAGTTCGGCTCGAGCCTTGTGAACCATACCAAGGCAGGGCCGGAAAGGCTATCGACGAATAGCTGACAGCAATCGGCGTCCCTTTGTTCGTCGATGAATCGTGCTTTTGACATGGTCGCCATGAAGGATGTCATGAACTGGACCGGATTTTTGTCTCCCTGGTAGATAGGAAGCTTCAGCTTGACATTCGGTACGGCAGCCCGCGTTATCCGTTGAGTGAAGGGTGACTGCCGAGTCACCTCGACAATTCTATCAATCTCCGGAGCTGTGCTGATAGCCCGATGGAGGAGTGTGTTCATGCCGCTAATCTGCGACTTGATTTCTTCGAGTTCGAAGCAAGGTCCGGAGTTCACGAGGCGGGCGACCGGGGCGGCCGAGCTCTCGTGTATCCGCGAGTTCGGATTCGTCGGTCGAATACTCGATGTGGTGTGAGGGGGAGGATTCCTCCGCTCGAATTGTGCGTTCGAAAAGTCGAGACGACGAGTGAGATCGCCTAAGTTGAGTGTTGGCGATTGTCCGGGAGAGACTTGCGATGGGGTTGTCTGGGTTACCACGGCGTCGACTCTGCGGTTGGTATCGGAGATCATCTGGTAGATCTCTTTCGTCATGGAGCTGAACAAGATTTTGAAGTCCTCCATGGAAACGACCTGCGGGTTCTGGACCGCTGGCGTGGCATGAACAGGGAGGTTCCCGTTCTGTGCGCCGAGCTGCTGCTCCATGAAGCGCGCATCCCCCTCGTTGAGGGGTTGTTCATCGGTGAGCTCCGTGTCGCGGTTGACTGGTTCTTCTTGAGTCCGCCCTGCTTCCTGGCTGGTCTCCCCTTCGGATCTGATCCCGACTGGGAGTTCGGCGGAGGTTTCGGCCGGGTTTGTCGTTGCGTTGACGCGGTGACGAGAGTACACGGCGATGGCCGGCCTGGTCGAAACGCCACCTTGTGTTGCGACGCTATCCTGAGTGGATGCGACGCCTGTGAGATCGGGCATGCTGGAGGTTGTGCGGTTTGCTTCGGGAATTTCGTTGATGATGGAAGACATTATTGCAGGGCTTTTTAGGGAGATTTTCTTAGAGAGTAACTTTTCTAGAGACGATTTGCGTCCCCACAGAGGCGCCAATTGTAGAAACTAGGTTTCCACAATGAATTTGTTTTAGGGGGGGAAACAAATTCAATAGAGTTATCTCTCTAGAAAGTAGATCTAAGCCTTGGAATTAAAAGTAAAGAAGTAGAACTCAAAAGAATTAGGGTTTATTGCTAAGAACAAGAGGAGAACTCGATTATTGTATTCGATTCTGGATGCCTTACAATGGAGAAGTCTCCCCTTATTTATATATGTTCTTAGATTGCACAATATATTAACTTTCCTTATCGGACGAAGTGAGATATGGAAAACTGCCTTATTGCTTGAGTCGGCCGCCGTGCCGAAGTAGAGGTCGGTTTCTTCTTCTTCAAGGCTACGCTTTGGCCCAACTGACTTCTTGTTGACCTAATCAAGCTCTTAACCGGTTTCCCGGTTAACTAATCAATTAGTATTTCTGGTTTAGCTCGGTATATCGGGGGTGCTGAATCCTGCACCATCCCATGCAAAAGTGTCAAGTTTGTTGATGACAGCCGAAAACAAAAGTTAACAATTAATTCATCCTTTGAAATAGAGCGAACGCTTGCAATCCCACTCGTTCGATCAAAGTCGTCTCTTTCTCTTTTGACTTAACTCAGCTTAACCGGCCTTTAATTTAACATTACTCGGGTTGGCCTTGAACCCAAAATTATAGACTTCACCTAATATACCATATACTCCATAAGCATTTGAATATGGAGCGGTATCATACATTCTGACATACTACAGTGAAGCTCGTGTCAACAAATAACTTGATTTCATAATTCATATATATGATGTTGATTAAAAACACAAAACAAAATGAAGTGAAACTATGAACATAAATTTTGGAAAGAGAAAATAATATTGAAAGTTTGAACTGTGAGTTTTGAATCCGAGCTGTTTACATTAAGAAGAAGAAGTTGAAGATCATTTATTTACCAAGCTAATATAGAAAGCCAGAGAAATAAGTGTGCAGGGCATATGTGGTAATTTTACATGAATATTGACCATGACCTTTATCTAACCATCAACATGGCGAAGGTTTCAGATAAAAGTAAAAACAAAAATTTAAGTTTATAAAGAAAATAATATAGTGCAAACCAAGCTGTGGGATACATACGATGCCTTATTATTAGATGATTAACTCGTCAATTAGTGACCGTATGGGTTAGAGGCATTATTGACTTATTATGATATAAGTTTATGATTGTGTATTAGTATAACTAAGTTTCCTTTAGCATAGTTTTCTATTACACTTGTAAAGACTATAAACCCTCTTTGTATAGTTTTTGGTTCATTAATGAAAAATATATCTTTTAAGTTAAAGTTAATATGGTATCAGAGCAAATTCAATTTCTCATTCTCTTTTCCGTGTAACAAACTTTTTCAAACTCCACTGATAACGACTCTGAGCTTCTCTTTCGATCTTATCTTTGATTCGAGCTTCTCTTCTTCAGTTGAGCTTCGTTTCGCCTCTCTATTTGTTTCTAATCGATCTTTCGAAGCTCCGATTTAGCTATTCTTGGTCTTTTGTTTTCGATGAGTACCTCAAATCTTCAGATTCTCTCATCCTTTGTTGTGAATCTTGTTGCGATCGTGTTGGTTCTATGTTCCTCTTCGATTACCCAAGTTCTTCTGGGATTGATCGTCTTTCTCTTGTTTGATTAAGCTTGGGTTGTTGCCTTCTATCGCAAAATCTTGTTTTCAGATCTGAATCATGGTTACTCCGGTTACAAATTCAGTACCGATGAATATGACGGATCAGTATGAGAATCCGTTCTTCTTGCATAGCTCAGATCATGCAAGGATGAGCATCGTATCCGATCGTCTCACATCTGGATCTGATTTCTATTCTTGGCGAAGGTCAGTTCGAGTAGCTCTTAATGTTAGGAATAAACTTGGATTCATAGATGGAACGATCAAGAAACCGTCTGATGATCATCGTGATTTTGGTTCTTCGTCGCGTTGCAATGACATTGTATCCACCTGGATAATTAATTTGGTTGATAAGAAAATTGGAGCAAGCTTGTTGTTCATCTCTACCGCAGAGGGTATTTGGAAGAATCTGATGTCACGTTTCAAACAAGATAATGCTCTGAGGGCTTTTGAGATAGAACAGAAGTTAAATTCTAGTCAGCAAGGATCATTGGATGTTACCTCTTATTATACTCTCTTGGTCACCTTACGGTAACAATAGGTTTTATATTTACGTGCTTTTTCATCTAATAATTTTTGTTCACAGTTTAGAAACAAAAAAAATATTGGCTACTTGAAAATAGTTGTTAAGAAAAATAAAATAAAAAGACAGTTGAAGAGAGGAAATTAAATCTTTTGGTGGTTGGTGTAAATTAATGACTAAAATAACCTTAAAAGTTAATCAGGTCATGATCATGTCGATCAAGGAGTATATATTTGGCCTGACGATGTAATTAGCATTAGAGACAACTTGTAAAATAATAAAAGATGAGTAGAGAGAAGCGGTGAATTCTTCTGGGACACAATGCAAAGTCACGTATCATTACGCTGGAGCTCGTCCGATTGCTTTGGGCAATTTTTTTGATGCACCTGAAACGTGTTAATAATAATGATATGATCAGATGGTTTTGGCCACAAAAATGCGCAAATGTGATTATCAAAAGGTATAATTAAACAAGAAAAACTTATACCATCTTCAACATCCTTGAGCTGATAGTAGTGAGGAGCTATCTCAACCAACCATTTTGGGTTTAGCTCAGTTACCTTCATTTTAAAATTTAGCAAAAAATTAGCATATGCAAAGAAAAGTGAGATCTTTCAAATTTCCAAGACGACGCAAATTTACCTGTCGCATATATTCCTTAGAGGTAAGGACAAGCTCATGGTATACAACCCACCTTGGTAGAACCTAAAAGAAGGAACCCGATAAGAATCTATCAATAATTCACAATTAAGTAGGTTTTGTGGACTTACTTGAGATAAGCCTGAGCTGGGATATATATGCACTGTCAAGGGATGCTTTGCAGTTCGGTATGATCCATTCTTCTCTAGCTTAGCAGTATGTGGGAAAAAACCTGTTAAGATGAAAAACGACTTATTAGCAAACAAATTAGGTTTTAACTAAAACAAAGTTGAGTAAAGATGGTAACAAATTCACCTGCTACGATGGACTTCCTTACTAGATCCAAGTTGTTGATGTTAGTGCTGACTTTTATTTCTACTCTCTCGAGAAGTCCCTCTAATTGGTCACGAATGTCTCTGGCTCGTTTCATGCTCCGGACCTTTTCAAATATAACTCAAACCATGTCAAATGAATTTACATGACCACAAGGTCCACAACGCTGTTTTAAAAGACTAGACAATGGGTGCTGGATGGTAAGAAAATATACCTGAATGTAGTTCTCGTAACACCACTGAGTCGAGTAGTTTGTTTCCTTCCACGAACTATATACCTATGGAAATCAAAGAGAATATATAGTAAACAGAGTTTACAAGAAAATCAATGTGAGAGATATACAAGTACAGACCTTTAGCAAAGCAATGTGATCTCCCACGTTTCCCGTGTGGAAATTCATCCTTGCATTGTCCGCATGAACTTGCTTGTCCTTGGGACGATAGAAGATAGAACTTCCCACAGACAACATAGCAGCAATAGAGATTATCTCATCAGAGCACATGTACTTCTCCGAAGCAACAATCATTTTGGACAACATAGGATCAAGGGGAAACTCAGCCATCTTTCTCCCAACTTTGGTCAGTTCACCTGATTTATTTAGGGCACCCAGAGCAAATAGTAGTTCCAAAGCCTTAACAAGAGCTTCAGCAGGTGGAGGGTCCATGAAGTCAAAGTTCAACAGATCATCAATTCCAAGACTCTTCAAACCAAGTACCACACTAGCAAGATTCGTCCTTTGTATCTCTGGCACCGTATTGTCCTCCATATCATTCTGGAAATTGAAAGCTGTGTACAACCGAAAACACTTCCCTGGACCTGTTCTTCCAGCTCGGCCAGTTCGTTGCGTCGCCGAAGCCTTGGATATTGGAGTTACAAGCAAAGACTCCATACCATTTCTCGGGTTATAAGATTTGATCTTACAAAACCCTGGATCAACGACATACTTGATACCATCAATGGTAAGTGATGTTTCAGAGATATTTGTTGCTAGAACTACCTTACGAGCCCCTTCAGGTGTCGGTTCAAAAACCTTTGCTTGGATTTCGCTTGGAAGGTTCGCATAGATGGGGCATATTATGAGTTCCCGGATCTTTGTACCGAAACCTCTTATCTTGTTTTTCAACGTCTCTTCTACATTTTCAATTTCCTCTTGCCCGGGAAGGAAGACTAAAATATCTCCAAGTGGTTCATTTACATGTATCTGAAGAATAGTCACTAGTGCTGCATCCATATAATCAGCTTCAGGTGCAGTTACAAAGCTAATGTCAACCGGAAATCTTCTTCCTGGGAAGATAAAGATTGGAGCAGCGTCAAAATAATTAGAAAATTTCTCTGCATCCATTGTTGCACTGGATATCAATAACTTCAGCTCTGGTCGAAGCCGTGCCATATCCTGTTACGTGAAGAAATAATGCAATCATGATATAAGAAACAATCTGATACCACATAAGTAACAGTCTAACAGAGAAAATTTTTCACTTGCCTTGACTAATCCAAATAGTATGTCGGTTGACAGAGTTCTTTCATGCGCTTCATCGACAATAATGACGCTGGAAAGAATGGTAAACAGTTAGAAACGATGCATTATTTTATGTCCAATAATGTTTAAGTTTAGTAATGAATGTTTGTACCTATAACTCGCCAAATCCGGTTCTCCAAGTAGTTCACGCAAGAGCATTCCATCAGTCATATACTTCAGGACCGTTTTCTCTGAAGTACAATCCTCAAATCGAACAGAATATCCCACCTGTGAGCACAAACAAAGTTGTAACCTTGTAGACAATAATAGACGTAATCCAAAGTTGTAACCAACGGAAGATATCTGAAAATCAAAAGAAAAGTCAGCATACCTCGTGACCAAGTTTGACACCCATCTCATGAGCAACACGAGCAGCTACACTCATAGCTGCAATTCTCCGAGGCTGCGTACAACCAACCTGCAAAAAGATTATTCTGCGTTGCTTAATAAAGGGAAACTACTATGCTAATTAACAGTTCTATATGTTTCAAGCTATTCAACTCTAAAGGTCGTACATAAATTTTATATTTGCATCTAACCAAATACACCTCTAATATATTCGCATCTGATCAAACAGAAAACTTTTAGATAGAATTCATAAGCAGCTAAGATTGTTCACAACTAGCTAACAGCTCTCAAAGAAAGAAGATAGCACATACTAATTTCTACATGAATCCTACAATAAAGTTCAGTGTTAATGTGATCAATAGTATAGATGTATTTACATATATGGAAAATAATTCAGCTAAAATTGTAGGTTGTACCTTCCCATGCTTCGTGTAACCAGCTTCATGAAGATACTGTGGTATTTGTGTAGTCTTTCCTGAACCAGTATCCCCCACAATGACAAGAACCTGATAAGACAATGAGAGAAATGGAACTCAATTGTATGAAACAGACAAAAGTACAAACTGATCATTAGGAACATATAGTGATTTCATTGTGAAGAGTAGGAACAGTAGAATATGAGATGACTTTTGATTGGGGAGTTCTCTTATAATAATATTTTCTCCGCTAATATTGAACATTCAATTGCTATGTCAAATAAAACTGTAGTACATGAGTAATGGACTTTTCTTCATGCGATGATTTAGAAGAAATCCAATTTCCTGCAAAAGTTTAAACTAAGCAACCCAACAAAAAGGAAATGGTACAAAAGCAAGAATCACCTGATGATCTTCAATAGCCTTAAGCAGTTGATCACGATAAGAATAAATTGGCAGATTTTTTCTCTCCTCCTGATTCAGACAGATAAATGCAAATATATATACATTCATTTCTAGGAAAAACTTGTTCATAACATGCAAAGTCAGAAAATTAAATTGATTAAAGAGAATTAAGGGGAGGAACACACACAAAAAGAAAAAGCTTAGCACCTGAAGTATCTCAAAAGCTGATTTTCCAGAAAAAGTTTGACCCGCTATTGGGAGCATCTCGTTTTCATACTGCATAAGAAAAAGTAAAAAATTGAGACACAGCTCGGCATATGATAGAAACATAAGTTTGGATGAATATCATGAGCAATACATTTTCACCAGCCAACACAGATGCCTTTATGAAGTCTACGTGATCCTCGAATACAAACCTATTGGAGGAAAGGAGAAAAAATTATATGAACCCTGTAAAATGGTCCCCTAGATCCTCGGTGAAAGCTAAAAAGGACAACTAGTTAAACAAGGCAAATATTGAAGTAAATTCAAAAGTAGTTGAACACAATCAAGGAACATTTCCGCAACAAATCTTACTGATAATCATCAGAGGCTTCCTTGTTCTTTGCACCAAAATTTAATGTTGCTTTTCCTGCATTACCATGTCATTTCAATCATGTTCAAATCTAAGAGTGTCATTAACATTCGCAGGCACTGAAAACAATATTACTGGATGATAGAATTGTAAGTATAAAGTTACCAATTTGATGATCCTCCCAAGCTTCTTGCTCGGCAAAGGGGTTCATTTTTTAGCTGATTCCATGTCCCTTGTCAAATAAAGTATTCAAGAACATTTTAGGGGGAAAATACGAGTGATCTCACAATTTTAATTAGCTTAGAACGTGCTAGATTTCTAGCAATGCAGTTTTTGTCAACTCACTTGTATCGATGTGCAGCAACAGAAAATCTCTTCTCCTGATTAACGCCTCCATCTTGATCATAAGCATCTGGCATTATATACTGAACTCCACAACAGTTGGAAAAATAGAGACAAGTGTTAGATGCATAAAAATGATCCAAATAAAGAAGAAAACTAAATCCATCTGGCGCATGTAATGCACTACAAGTAATAAGAAAAAAATTGTGTCAAGAACAAGAAAGTATCCTTGAAGATGTATAATTACCTCATCAGCATTATCGTCTTCATGCGTTCTTTTGATCACAAGATCGTAGAGCTCTTTCTTGTATCTGTCAGCATTTCAAATCCGACCAAGATCAATTAGAAGGTAACAAAGGCATAACATTTATATCTTCTTTTACTACTTATTTAGATGGATGTCAAGCACCGTGGTGCAAGAAAGATATGGCGATTACCTATATTGGTCAGTTTCTATTTCAGTGAGCTTTTCACCTCCAAAAAGATATTGCTCATCTGCTATCTCATCCCTACGCAGAACCAGTGGAAATTAAGAAATAAATCTTATTTGAAACAACAGTTTCTGAGGAGACAAAAAGAACAGGAAAGCCATGTACTTTAGTTCTTCCAGTTTTTGCTGTTCTCTTTTCTTCAAATACTCTTGTCTTGACGCTTTTCTGAATCAAACCAAACAAAAATACTTAAATAAATTAGTCTCCAACTACATCATTTTAGACAATAGGAGCACAGCCAGTAATTGTTAACAAGGAGGGGGGGATTGACATTGTTAAGAATAGTTAACTGCAAATTAAAATTATAACAAGAATTTCAACGGATGGAACATAGTTGACAGCCAGAGACCATGACAATAACATAGAAACTATTGCTATATGTATGACATCTCTATCTAAAGAAGAAATCACCCAAGCACAAAAAGCATGGTAAACTTCATCAACATGAACATCAGGAGTACCTTAACGTCGCAATGTCATTTCTTTCCAAAGCATTGGCTCTTCGAACAGCCTCTTCTGTTATGCAGTGAATTTTTTTTGAAACAAAACCATAAGATTGAAGACAATACTATGTAACAAGATATATTAACAAGTGTTCATACATGAGCTATAACAGGCTGTACCTTTCTCCTTTTTCGATATGCTGTGGTCCGATAACTGCATAAATAAAAGAAAGGTAACACGGTATCATACTCACTAAACACTCAGCATAGAACAAGACGAAATGTAATGCTATTTGCCTCTTTCATATTAGCCCATTAAGCCAAGTTAGATTTGTCCTTAACCAGCTTACTATAAACCAATACTTAATGGCCACAAAACCTAGCAGATGGTTAGCTCTGTCAAGCTGGGAGATGAAGAACTCCTTCCATGTGACTTTTGTAAAGCATTCATGATAGAATTGTATAACAACAAATTTAGTAACAGAATACCTTTCGTGTCCGTTTAGTATCACGTTCTCTGATATGTTGTTCCAGTTGCTCTCTCTCCCTCCGGTCTTGTAATCTATCATCTTCTGACTGTGGAAAATATAAATGGCCAAAGAGAATAGAAAAACAATCAGATATAATGATGCACTGGTGTTACACACAGAGAAATAGGAAAAAGCCTCATTGGATTCTAAGCCTTGCCCAACACTATACGAGCCATCGGACATACCTCTGAGCCTTCCTCTTGGGATACCTTTCCCATAACACGCCTGTCGTCTTCTACAACATCCATCTGCGCATTGTCATTACAGTGAGGAAAATATTTTGTCAGAAGAGATGCCTAGCTTTATCTATCCCGATAGATAGAAGGGGAAAGAGGTGGATGAGGAGAGAACACTATGCCTTGTCATCTTCATCTTCTGGTTTCGAAATATGTTTTCTGAAAATTTTATTAGCTCTGTCAGGCTTTCTAGATTCAGAAGATTTTTTCTCCACAGAGACTTCATCAAAATCTGCATGCAAAGGCATAAAAGTTTTTTGCTTTTTCGCCAGCCTTGCTGCCTCTGTTTCTTCTTGCTGGTAGATCTGACACAGAGATGATAAAATAAAAATAAGAGCTATTGCATATATCACTAGCTCTACTACAGCCACAGACACTAAGCTCTACATCCCCTGACACTATTGCATACTGAACAAAGAAAGAAAAAAAGAGAAAAAGAGATCTTCTTAACATATCATCAAACAACTCACATTCACACAAGCAGCTTGACGGGAAACCCTCGCAAAAATGTCTTGTGCAAAGTCAAGAGCATCACCGGATGAAAACCCGTAATTAACCAACTCAGGCACCATATCAGAAGCTGATCTTGAACTTTTAGCTGCAATTCGAAAACCCCAATTGTCAAAAATCCAAAAAAGGTGCTTCTTAAGGTCTAATAATAATCAACAATGAAAACTGCAACTTTACTTACCCATAGCAATGAGGTATTCAATGACAGCAGGTTGCGAATAGCCTAGCACCACCATCAGCTTGTCCGAAACCCAGGACTTTAAATTATCTCCCGCCATTCTCTTTGCCTTGTGACGACGATACCACTAAAATTTAATTAATAAATTAAGCGTAAATGTCGAGTGGGAGAATAATAAGTAAACACTGCGCTAGTTATTAGTATTAAATTATTATTACAGCGCTACCATTGACTATCAAAGCAGAAAAGCCAAAAGAAAATAGTAGAACAATTGTTTTTGAGTGTGACCACAGCAAATTAAGTGTAGTTTTCTGAAACTAAACTTACAGATGGAGAGAGGAGAATAGACTTGTTCGAATTAGATTCAGTCTTGTCTGGAGAATTATATCTTGTCGGAAGATTATCTTATCTCCTGTCCTGTGTGACCTAAGACGAAATCCCCCGTCGTCGGAAGAAGATCTATTGAGTGAGTTTTCCTTATTTTGTTAAATAGACGAAAAAAACAAAAAAACAAAAAAAGTAAAAAATCGAAAGACACGTGGTAAATTAGGGATGGCCCATAGGCCCATTAAAACTGGTCATATGAAAGACTTTTTAGCCGCAAAAAGAGTCCTCTCATCAAATTCTTCTTACACAGATCTCCTCCAACTGTTACGAGGGTTACGTACGGACTCATCCACCATGAAGCTCTCTTTCTCTATCCCTTCCAAACCCAAATCCAAATCCGGATCCGGATCCGGATCTAGAGTTAGGTTGAATTCCGACAAGAAGGACGGCGTCGATGAAGGAAATCTCAAGGAGTTCGTCACTGAATTCGATCCCTCCGAAACCCTAACCCACGCCAAACCGAAATACGTAATACCTCCCATTGAGGACCGGAGGAGACCCTACAAGAACATCGATCTCCCGCTTCAGTCCGGTTCCGCTTCTGGTCTCCAATTCGAGTCCGAGGTGGTGGTTCCCTCTGTCTCCAATAACAACACTTCGTACGGTTTAAATCTGCGTCAGAGAGCCGAGTCTTCGAAGACAGAGCCTGTGGAGCAGTTGTTACTGAAAAGCATGAGGAAAGATTTGGCATCACTCCCTGATGCTCCTGAACTAGAGGACTTTGAGAGTTTTCCTGTGGATGGCTTTGGAGAAGCGTTACTTGCTGGCTATGGTTGGAAACCAGGTCAGGGAATAGGTCTTAATGCTAAAGAGGATGTTAAGATTGTTGAATACAAGAAGTGGTCTGGTAATGAAGGCTTTGGCTTCACTCTGGATTATCCCAAGGTTAAGGATACCACCACCAAGGCTAAAGCCAAAGAAATTGGTAAATCAGACAAATCTCATGCTGCAAAAGAGGTGAGAACTATTACCGGTAGAGAAACACTTGGTTCTGGAAGCCAGGAGGAAGTGAAAGTAGGTATCATCAATGTGGATAGATATAGAGTAGTGGTGAGTAAACGCAATAGAGAAGCAGAGAGAGAGAGTAGGGCTGAAGTTAGAGCCTGTAAGAAGAACTATAGAGGAGGTCAAACTAGAGAGAAGGCCTCATGGCTTACAAGTCATATAAGGGTGAGAATAGTGAGCAAGGATTTGAAATGTGGGAGGTTGTATCTTAGAAAGGGAGTGGTGAACGATGTTGTTGGGCAGACAACTTGTGATATCACTATGGATGAGACGCAGGAGTTGGTTCAAGGGATCGACCAGAAGTTGCTAGAGACCGCATTGCCTAGGCGAGGAGGGCGGGTGTTGGTTCTGTTGGGTAGACATAAGGGTAGTTTTGGGAGTCTTGTTGAGAAAGATTTGGATAAGGAAACAGGTGTAGTTTGCGATGCTGATAGCCATGAGATGCTTAATGTTAAACTTGAACAAGTCGCCGAGTACATGGGTGATCCAGCTGATATTGGGTACTAACTACTGAGCCACATTTAACTTCCAAATCATGTGTCAATACTACATTGTTATCATTCAATTGGCTCTCTCTGTGTAGAGAAGACACATTTTAGCTTGTTGCCTATATATATATAAATATTATGCAAGTTCAAGTTGAGTAGACTTTTGATTCTGCTAAGTTACAAAAGAGCAGACTTTTAAGTTTTTATTATATTTGATCAACTATGTATTTCTCTTTATTGTGGCACGAGAGCTATATTGGATAAGTAGTTAATCATTTCATATGTGTAATGTGTGTATACTCATGATTTTCCTGATGAAAACAGCAAGCAGTAAGATGCAGAGGTATTAGTTGAGCTAGCTAGCTACATTTCCCCCTTAAATGAATTCATTGGTCCAAATTTGAGGTGTAATTTACAGGTCAAATAGTAGTATATCTACTAAGGAACACCGTTTGGTATGATTCCAATTCTGCTTTTTAGTCTACTGTAAATAGGTTAGGAAAAGCTATGTCGAAGAGGAAACAATATAATGAAGCGAGGAAAAACGCAATACATAATTTATAACAAAATGTTATGGGTCTAATGGGAACACCAAGACCTATATAGATCATAGTTTCAATCTCTATAACGTTTTTAACATCGATCAGGTTGACATCAATCGTCAGCCAATTGTTAGTAGGAACCTCGGCACTACCACGAGATAAGTGATGAATCAGGATATAAGTTAAGAGACAAGTGAGTAGAGGAAACACAAGGACATCACTAGTTTAGTTCCCAACCAATGTTCATTCTACTGATCAAAACTGACTAGGACGTTGATTTCACTTTATAAATGGGTAAAATCCGCAATGGAGATTACTTTGATACATATTTCCTACTCCTGCGGTTGAATGTTCATTAGGCTTATCGTAGATTTGACGACTTTCCATAACAACGATATATTGGATTTCAAATGTGAAGACAAAAAAAAAAAAAAACGAAGGTGGGAAATATTAATGGGTAAAGCACTTTAAGTGGACGATGAGTTAAGGGTAATAATAGGTAATGTACTGGAAAAAAAGACTGTCTTTCAATATAATGTGATTTTTCTTGAGAAATTGGGTGTTATAACCCAAACACCCATTCCTAATTAGCAGAATACATATAGAACATTTTATAATGATGAAGTCAATTACACTTATATATATATATTACAACCACAGTCTCAATATTCTCTTACATAGCTTATATTTCGGACATTTTGATATTCTGTGTATGCATGGAACGTTGAAGGATATGCTCTTCTCTTACAGTAATTTATTTATTTTGCTGACATATCTCTCAGACTCTCAGTTAAAATATTTGAATTCGGATTCGGAAAAAGAGTGAAGAAAGTGAGGACGAGGAAAGAATGGTTGGGGACGAATTTTAACCGTTTAATAAGGAATCTGCATGGTTGGATGGAACCACTCCCTTTGACTGAAGAAGAACCACAGAGACTCCCATAAAGTAAAAGCTTCATTTGCTATTTACTTACTTTTTTATTCAACAATCCAATCATTTAATTTGTCTTTGATTAAGTGAGACCACAATGAAAGGTGGAAATAAGAATCAACATTCAAATGGGGTTTCATAAGTCAATCATTTTCAAACGCTTTTACATTTCGACCATACATTTTATGTTTCTCCTTTCATAGGTTATAGTATATATTTGTTATATTTTACCTTTTTGCAATTTTATATATATATATACATTATGTGAATTGATACTCTAGGCTTATTACAAGCTGAATATTACTTTTGGACAAACTAAGTTCCCTTTTTATCTCATAATTTATTTGTAATTTTTATTTTTAAAGTACATTAACTATAAATTATTGACAACAATACCTAGGAACTAATTTTATTGATATAAAATGATGTCTTTGCAGACAACACACCACCCGAACAGTTTGGTCTAGAGTAAACAAAAAAGTTTATAGATCTGTAAATGTTAGAGATAACAATGTTGGTAAATAGTTTGGTATAGAGTAGATAAAAGTTAGATTTGTGTAAGATCCAAGTTTTAGCAATGGCTGTGTTTGTAGTCAAGGAAAAAAATTATTAATTAATATGAGGAATGGTCATGCTGTCAAACTTCTATATATGTAACTCGTTGCATTTGCTTAATTGCTTTTACATTTTTGTATGTTCGTTGGGATTGAATAAATATGTATATCTTAGAGGGTCTCCAACTAATATGTACTTTGTTCTCAAAGGTTCACCGAAACTATCGATACGGAATGACTGGAATAATAGGACAAAAGCAGTGAGTGGAGAAAATGGAACTATGAAAGAGACGGACCAAACAAAACAGAGTTAAAAGATATAATAATTCTCAATTTTTTTTGACTAATTAAATTACTTGCATGGTGTATTTTTTTGGTCATTCATTTGTGATCTTGACGAGATATCAAGTTTGTTAGTTTTTTTTTTTTTTTTTGCAATAATATTATTGTTATCATCAGCATACAAACAAGAACTAGCTTGAAACCATTCATGTTCATGCTGTCATGCAAATACTTGTAATTTGACCAAGTATTTGTGTCTATCACAATCAATTGACTATCAGTCATCGCTATTGCATACTATCATGTTCACACCATAACGAGTAGAAAGATGAATTTCGCACAAATGCATTATCAGTTTAGTTTTTTTTTTTTTTTTTGGATGATTATATAGTAGTATATATATAGTATTGCTTTAAGCCTTTAGGTACTTTAATTCTATATAAAAGATAATTAAATAATTGATGGTAGTATGATATAACCCTTGTGATAGCATCCAGCCATCCACACTTTAATTTTCACGAATTGAATATGGTTTTGGACACCGATCTGTCACCGATTTTATTGTTTGCCAATGAACATAAAATGTAAAAGCAATGCTTTAATCATCGATAATTAATATATTGAAACGCTGGCTAGACAATTTTGTGACATCTGGCTAATAAGTACTAGTAACTAAATGCTTAAGAACTTTTATCATATAAGTACGTATTATATAAATGAGATGATTTAGCTTTGATTGAATTATCGTTTGATGTGTTGATGTTACATAATACCAAGTATAGCAATAGTTAAGAATAAGAACGTTTACAAGAAACATGTTAATCTTCGGCATATTTAGCAATAGTGACATGGTCCATGTGGCCTCGATCAGTTCATTTGGTACAATCGGGACCGTCAAGATACTATATCACGCCACATGATATTCGAATTAGTTTCTATTTACTTAAGAATATATGTCTAGGAATGATGGTAAAGGACAATGAAAGTAAATCGTGACTAGCTCATTTTGACCACCTTCGCACTTTATACTTTACATTAATACACGTAAAAATCTGACGGCGATTATGAAGCATCTCCATAACTCCTGAAAAGTAGTAATGAATTGGTGCTTCCTTAAGAAAATAAAAATTAGTATGAATCATGTTAATTACAGTTATCCTACAGATTGAGCTTACAAATTCAAAATTTAACATGCGACCTTTCATTTTAAAAAATCTCATCTCTATCAAGTTTATTTTAGTTTTAAGTAATGTTTTATAATTTTTGTTCTATAAAATTATATCAATGATCTACGTACGTACAGAAAATTCAATTAGTTTGGTCATGTTAAACGGTGTATTTTATTACGGTAACAATAAGTGGAATTTATTACGGTAACAATAAGTGGAACTATACGTATATTGTGGTAGTATCCATAAAACTGAATTACAACCTAAGTAGTGTATATATCATATGATTAATTCCATTAATATCAGCTCAACTAGTTGGATGTTACTAAATTTTGTTTCATAACTAAATTATGATAAACAGATAAAAGCATGGATTGTTTTAATAATTAGTTGAAGATTGTTGTTGGATACGATAATAATTGTGTAGATAATTAGATTAGCATGAAAAGGTAGTCAAGTGGAACATCAAAGAAGCATGATGGTGAATCTTACCCTATGCGGTTTACACACGGCGACAGTCGCGTCTAAGATGAAACGCACTATTCTTTGTTTTATAACATTTATATTGTTTTGCTTTCTTCTCGAACCGTTTATATACATTATCACACGGACAAGATATTATCTGTTGCTATGAAATCTAATAAAATAAAATTAGTTACGGACCTAATTTTGGCTGCCTAATCATGAAGTTCAAGAGTGCTCAGAGACAACATAAAATATGTCACACGTGGCGGACACCTAAACGTTTCATTTTTTTACTGGTACGATGAACACAAAAAGGAGAGGAACATGCATGGTTTAGTAATTTTATCGGTTCCACCTCCATGGAAATATGTAATGTAACGATTCGGGATGGAGATGGAATGGAATTACGAACTTTTGCAGTCCATATTTTGAAAATGATCAGATACATTTTTGTTTATAATTTTAATATTACTTCTATAATTTCTTGTCTTAATTAGATATCATTTACAGTAGAAACGTTAAAAATGGTCCTCTTGTAACTAATTAAACAAACCATGATGGAGTGTTTGTCGCAATTTTTTACCATGCAAAGTTTGGAATAGTTCACATAACGTAGGTATAGTTTGAGTCCTGACACAGTGACGAAAGATAACCATCAGATTTAAATATTATATGTTTGAATGGTTAGCTAAGAAAGCTATCAGCCGATCAATGGTTTATTTTATTGGTCATGCTAAAGGAACAAATTACCAACAAGTTTAAAGCCTATATTAAAAGCTCATTTATTTATATTAATTTGGTTTAAAGGAAAAAGAAAGGTCACTTAAATGACTTACGATAATAATATAAACCAAGGTTTGGCATAAAAGTTTGACACAAATACTATACACGCCAAGAGTGCATACCACATAAAATTATCAAATATTTTCCATTTTAAAATACCATAGAAATATCTGAGACCATCAATATGCGATGTTCTTCTCTCTCTAATACCACGAAACGACGACGTCCCCACCATATAAACTTGGAACCCTTACACATGTTACCCTCTCGCTATATATAGTGTGCCATTGGCCTCGCTAGTTAATTCATATCGAAGAAAACTCAAATAGAGAGGCATCAAGAGTAGAAGATTTATCTATTTCCCATTCTCTTGTTTCCTTATTAGTCTTCTTCGATACTCAGAAAGATACTTGAAGAGCTCGCTCATTCACGAAATAACTACAATGGCTCTAACTCACAACGTATTGGCAGTTACATTTGGAATCATGGGTAAGTATCATCAAGCATTCATAAACAAACATCAAAGTTATACTACTATTATATATCCTATAACTATTATTAGTAAGTGCATATAAAATTTAACTGTACTATCTTTGAAATATGTATTTTTGCAGGCAACATCATATCATTCATTGTTTTCTTGGCACCAGTGTAAGCATCATCTATCTCAAACACTCTTTGTTTCTTTCTTTCTTTTTCTTTTCTCATAATAATAAAAAATGTTTTGGATATTACTATTTTCAGGCCAACTTTTGTAAGAATCTGCAAGAAAAAATCGATTGAAGGTTTTGAATCACTTCCCTATGTGTCAGCGCTCTTTAGCGCGATGCTATGGATTTACTACGCTATGCAAAAAGATGGAGCAGGCTTTCTTCTCATCACCATAAACGCTGTGGGGTGCTTCATCGAAACCATCTACATCATCCTCTTCATCACTTATGCTAACAAGAAAGCTAGAGTACGTTTTAAACCTTACCATTTCTTTTCGTCTATTAAAAACATGCACTTGTATATATTACAAAAAAAAAGAAGGTTTAGGTGTTTCGCTGATGATGATATATATATATATCAACAACGACTTTGCAGATATCAACTTTGACGGTTCTTGGGCTCTTGAATTTCTTGGGTTTTGCTGCTATTATTCTTGTTTGCGAGCTCTTAACCAAAGGATCAAACCGTGAGAAAGTCCTTGGAGGGATTTGCGTCGGCTTTTCCGTTTGTGTTTTCGCAGCTCCTTTGAGCATCATGGTACGTACAAACTTATGTGACATGTATAATAATAATAATACACACGCAAACATAGAAATATTTGTCTATGATCTAAAAGAGTCATACTAATGAAGAAAATAATAAACTCTAAATTTTATGTACAAAATAATATACGTAGCTTCTTTGTCTTACCTTTTCTGGTGATAGCATCTCTTTATGTTTTACGTATATTATAGTATAGTTTTAACTTATGAAAATAAATGATGATGCAGAGAGTGGTGATACGAACAAAGAGTGTGGAGTTTATGCCTTTCTCCCTATCATTGTTTCTTACACTCAGCGCCATTACGTGGCTCTTCTACGGTCTTGCTATCAAAGACTTCTACGTCGCAGTGAGTCTCTCTTTTTTTTCCTTTTCTATTTTAAAAGTTGAATCTTCTTTTCCTAAGCATATGAAACTGGACAGCGCAAACATAGTATCATATATTATTATGGTTGGTTCATGTTTAAGGGAAAAAGAGTTTTTTCTCCACCACCTTTTTGTCTTTTTGCCCAAATTCCGTCTATTTAAAGACCGCTCATAATTTGATTTGAGCCGTACGCTACTTTTGCTTTATGCTTACAATCATATATTATATGATGGCGTTAAAGAAACCGAGAGTACAATTACATAATTTTTTTTTGGTTTGTCGGCGAGTAATGGGGGATTACTGTTCCCCTCCAAAAACAAAATGGTTAGTGCCTTAGTGGATTATTACTGATGATGTGATTACCTTTTGTTATTGAAGCTTCCAAATATATTGGGTGCGTTTCTCGGAGCAGTTCAAATGATTCTTTACGTCATATTCAAGTACTACAAAACCCCATCAGTGGTTGTTGATGAGACAGAGAAGCCCAAAACGGTGTCGGCGGATCATTCCATCAACATGGTCAAGCTTTCATCCACTCCGGCTTCTGGTGAGCTTACGGTTCAGCCGCAGGCTAATCCTGACGTGAGCCATCCTGTTCAAACTCATGCTGGTGACTTAGAGGATCAGATGGACAATAAAATGTCAAACTAAATCAAGATTTTAGTTTTCTACTACGAATTAGTGATTTTAATTATGTTGTACTGTTGAGTCTGGTTTCCCAAACTTGTCTTTTTTTTTTTTTTTTTTTTCTCATCATTTTGTTTCGAAAATATCTCGGAATTGTACTATCCTTTAAACATTTTATGCACGTCTATTAGAATTTTGTGAAATAGTTTTGATGCTCTGTTTCTCGTTAATTACTTAAACTTTAGTAGTTCGGTAGATTTAAAAGGAAATGAAAACTGAAGTAATGATTCTAATGAAATAACATGATCACTCACAAATCTCATGTTTAAAAGGGAAAAAAAATTGGTGGATTAGAATACATTAACCTCAATCCTCAACGTTGAAACTTGAAAACCAAAAAAACATTAACCTCTCAACATTAGACTACAATTAAACAGGCGTGGACTAAGGGGGTGTTATTCAACCTTGTATTTTAATGGAGTTTGGTGTATTTCAAAATCTAGCGTTATTCAATTAGGTATTTTAAAAAATACAATAAAATCTGCTGTTATTGAATTAAACATTTGTTAGATGATTTTAAAGCACTTGTAAAATCACTGTTATTCTATTTCCAATGGATTTTGTTTCACTTCAGATTTTAATGTATTTTACATCCAAAACATGAACAAACACAATCCTAACAATTTTTGAAGTATTTCATCTCTCTCTACTTCTCATGAGTATCTCTCCCGATAAAATCGATAACATTGGTGATTTTGTCGTCGTCTTCGTCTTCATCATTCTCGTTGTCGTCTTGTCGGCTCGTCATCGTCGTCATTGTCGTCGTCGACTTGCTTCACGGAGATTATTTCGCTGGCCTCTAGTTTCACTTACCAGGGCTTTACACTTTTCCTCCTCCGTTATACTCTCCAGGCCTCTGTCTACTTTATTTGGAAGGAAAGAAATAGACGCCGGCATGGTGAGCTCCCTAACTCAGCTTGACCGTACGGTCAGACATCGTATTTTATCCCTAAGCCAAGCTGGATCAACGAAACTGGATGACGCCCTCCTCGTCTGGTTTCAGTCTCGGCCTTGACATATGCCATGCTCTGTCTATGCTCTGTTTGAAATATAACTATGTCCCCCTCTGCTTCAAGTCCAAAACTTTCAAAAGGAAGAAGTATTCTATGTAACACAAAGCTTTTGTTTGAATATATTTTTACATTCATACAAAAACAAATATGAATTTACTTTCTAACTTAAGGTTTTAATAATTTATTAGTTTAATTTTATATTTTAACAGTTGCAAAACCAATGTAATGTAACATAACATTTTAATAATTTAGTTTATTTAATTTGATTTTAATTCACTACACAATTTATGGATAAGTTATTTTTTTTATTTACCTTCAAAAATAAAAAAAGTCCACTAGTAATGACTTTCAAAACCATAAACAATGCATTTCAAATCCACTAATGATATTCAAATCCACGTTCAATTCATTTACAAAACCATTGGACTATTAAATCTACTAATACTTTCGATCCATTAAAAACCTTTACTGAATAACACCCCCTAACTTGATCATAAATTCATAACATATTTAAACTCTGGGCTTTATGATTCTTCTAGGAAAAGTTAATGTTACGGCCCAATCATATTTTTTAACAGCCCAAACAACATATTTTGGCGGAGTAGACATACTACTACTACTGTATTTTGTTTTTCCTAGAATAATCTCAACCGTTCACTCAAATGTGACAAACGGAGCCAAAGGGAGACCAAACTTGACTTATTAGATTTAGAGCTAAGATCAGACAGAGTAGACTTTTTTTCTGGTCTTAAAATCTTGGAAATGTATTCACATTTCATCCCCAAGAAAAAAAAAAACAGATTGTAGAAGAAATTTACTCAGATATGAAAAGGACGTATCGTTTAAGTTACGTAACTCTACAAGATTGAGGCAGCGTCTCAATATAAAAAACACACACACGAAAGCAGAGAGGAAGCAAATTAAACCATCAGACAACAATGACTTCTCTCCATGCGTTACTCTTCACTTGTCTTCTTTTCTTCATCGTCTTCCCAACCTTCACGTTTTCCACCTTACTGTTTCAGGTAAAAAGTAGTAACACTTTTGCTTCTTTTATTCTTTACATACATAGACTCATAACTCATTCACTTATTGGGTTTTATTTTGTTTTTTACAATTGTTTGTGACACAAAAGAGTTTCAATTGGGAATCATGGAAGAGAGAAGGAGGATTTTACAATTCTATCCACAACTCCATCGACGACATAGCCAACGCTGGAACCACTCATCTTTGGCTTCCTCCTTCTTCCCAATCCGTTGCTCCTGAAGGTTCTGTTTCTGCTTTTACTCTTTTAATTACTCTTTACACACACAAACCAATCTTTTTACTCACTCCGTTGTCTTCAAATTCAATTCTCAGGGTACTTACCAGGAAAGCTATACGATCTGAACAGCTCCAAATACGGCTCAGAGACGGAGTTGAAGTTACTAATCCAAGCACTAAACCAAAAAGGAATAAAAGCTGTGGCTGATATAGTGATCAACCACAGAACAGGTGTGAGAAGAGACGATAAATGTGGCTACTGTTATTTCGAAGGTGGGACTTCCGATGGTCGTCTTGATTGGGATCCTTCTTTCGTCTGCCGCAATGACCCTAACTTTCCCGGTACTGGAAACATCGACACCGGAGGAGACTTCAACGGGGCTCCAGACATCGACCACCTTAACCCTAGAGTTCAGAAAGAGTTGTCGGAGTGGATGAACTGGCTTAAAACTGATATCGGATTCCATGGTTGGAGATTCGATTTCGTTCTAGGTTATGCATCTTCCATCACCAAATTATACGTTCAGGTACTCAGATACGAATACTCAAATCAGACCAACACTAGTCACTAGTAATATAAGAAACATAGGTTAAGACTTAAGAGTTATGTTTTATGATCTACTCACACTAGATAGCTTTACTTCCTCTGTTTTTTTTTTTTTTTGGATACGTAGAATACTTCACCGGACTTTGCGGTGGGTGAGAAATGGGACGATATGAAGTATGGAGGAGATGGGAAACTGGACTATAATCAGGACCAGCATAGGTCGGGTCTCAAACAGTGGGTAGAGGAAGCGGGTGGTGGTGTCTTGACAGCTTTTGACTTCACAACGAAAGGGATCTTACAGTCTGCAGTGCAAGGTGAGCTTTGGAGACTAAAAGACTCGCAGGGAAAACCGCCTGGTCTGATCGGAGTCATGCCCGGTAACGCGGTCACATTTATTGAAAACCACGACACTTTCAGAACGTGGGTCTTCCCTTCTGAGAAAGTCTTGCTTGGATACGTTTATATTCTTACTCATCCGGGAACTCCTTGCATTGTAAGTATAGATGTATCAGATAGTTACATTTCCTTATAATCCAATTTTAGTATGTAGTTTTGTTATATAGATTTGATAGATAGAAAATGAAAAAATACTTGTTATAAATTGAGATGTTTTTGATTTGTTGCAGTTTTATAATCATTACATGGAATGGGGACTAAAAGAGAGTATATCAAAGTTGGTGGCGATAAGGAAGAGAAATGGGATTGGTAGCACAAGCTCAGTTACGATAAAAGCAGCAGAGTCGGATCTGTACTTGGCTATGATCGATGATAAGGTTATCATGAAGATAGGGCCAAAGCTGGATTTGGGAACTCTCGTTCCTCCTAGTTATGCTTTAGCTTATTCAGGCCTTGACTTTGCTGTCTGGGAGAAGCATTGACGCATGGATTATCATCAGTACTCACTCATCAAATTCTATATTAATAAACCGAAAAAGAAAAGAAGGTAATCGAATGTATCTTTTTTCCTTTTGAAAGATATGTATAAATAATATAATGAAATTAAAATGATAAAGAAACTAAATTAAGCACTAGTGGTGTAAATGGATACACATACACACCAGTGCTATGTATAGAAAGAGTTTGGACAAAAGAGTTTTAAGTATGTATATAATAAGTATTGGAGCGTCTCCATCGTGAGTTAATAAATAACTAACGGTGTTAGGATCATTCTAGGCTAAAATTAAATCAGTTTGTGTATCAATATGGACAACTCAATACTTGAGAGCTGTGATAATTGAAATTTCATGACTTCATGTAGAATTTAATTGTGTATTCCCCTCGAAGAAAGATAAAAAGGGCCATTTTTTTTTATACATCAAAAATATGAATTTTTATCACAAAGAATACCCATATCTCAATTATGTTCGACAAGACTATTAAAAAGATTTAGAACCTACGAAAAACATAATGCCAAATTATAGAAAAAGAAAAGAAAAATATGGTGGGAACAGTTTAACTTTAACAGGGAGGGGGTTAAAAAAGAAATTAAATTCGAATAAAACGACAGCGTTTGAGAAGGACGATAAAAAGTAGAAGACGTCGGCTTGAGAGAGAGAGAGAGAAGTAGTAGAAGTGACGACGCAAAAAAAAAAAAAAAAAAAGGTGAAAACCGTCGGCTCGAGTTGAGAAGGCAACTTTGGGGTTATTTGGTGCTGGTGGTGACTCTTGAGAGCCTTCTTCTTTTTTGTTTTCGTTAAAAAAGATCCGAAGACGATATCGGAAGCTACGATTCTCTCTGTATTTGAATTTCTTCTCAGTTTCATATTCCTCTTTTTTTTTTTTTTTTTGGTACTATTTTTCAATCGAAGCGAGCTCTGATTCTTGTTTTTTTTTTTCCTTCAGATCTGAAATAGTTGTGTTCGGTGGTTGGGTTTTTGAGAAGCGGAATTGGTGATCGGAGCTGGGGTTTTTAGGCGGTTATCAAGAAGTCAACGACGGATATGCCGGAGGAAGAGTCAATAGATATCAAATTCAGGCTGTACGATGGCTCTGACATCGGTCCCTTTCGGTATTCCGCGGCGTCTACTGTTGATTTTTTGAAGCAGAGGGTCGTCTCCGATTGGCCCAAAGGTTTGTTTGTTTAGGGTTTTCTTTATCTTTCCACTAGTTTCGTTTTTTGATTTGTCTCTGAATCTTGCAATTACTTACCGGTAGAAAAATGCGATAATTTAGAGCTGTAGATGATGATGATGATTAGTCCAATTTGAAGTTGTAAGAGTATGAGAAATATTGAGTCTTTTGGATCAGTTTTGTGAGTTGCAGCTTGTTTGAAATGCTCGTTTACTTTTGGTTTTATCTTTAGGCAAAACAGTTGTTCCAAAGGGGATAAACGAAGTGAAGCTGATCAGCTCGGGTAAGATCTTGGAGAACACTAAGACTGTTGGACAGTGTAAGACACCATTTGGAGATATTGCTGGTGGAGTCATTGTGATGCATGTTGTTGTACAGCCCTCTCTTGCTAAATCCAAAACAGGTATCATCATTTTCTTACTTTTCATGGAGATCAAGCTTCTTCAATTTATTTCTTTCTCAAGTCTTGTGTTATTTATCTTGTCACTTGTATGGATTTTGATCTTTGTTATATGGCTCAACTTTACTTCTTATATAATATTATCATCTCCCTCTAGTCATACTCGAGGCTGGTCAAATTTCATAATAGTGTTCACAGCAAGTGACTAGGATCAGTACATTGTTTTTTTTTTAATTTCTAGAAGCATACTTTACTGACTCAATCAACCTCCTATCAGCGTAGATGCATCTGCTGGTTAGTGGTCTTACCTATTTTTTGTCTTCACAGAGTGTGAAAGATACTCATCTACAATTCATTCCTAGGTTTCTGGTGTGCTCTTTGTTCTTTTTTTTTTCTTAGTGAGAAATAAAGCAAAATCAGCTGTAAGCCTACCAAAGGCATGCATGCCATGAGGGAAAAGAATAGCCTGAATTCATTACTGGTCGTCATGGGTCAACAATTAGTTTGACTGACATTCGTTTATTCAAACCTGCTAGAGGATGGCTCTTACTTTTTATTTCGAATCTTCTAGAGAATGGATCTCTCTTTTAAAATAATCGCTGCTAATCTTTAAGATTGGTCCTCATGTTGTTTGTTGTTATAAACAATCTTGACAAAGTCATGAAAACTCGACGACGTTGTTGATGAATTCGAACTAACACTTGAAATGTTTGTTTTTGATTTAACAGAGAAGAAGGTTGATAAAGCACCCAAGACGGTAATCTGCACATGCACCATTTTGTGAAGGGAGCAAGACATGTATCATACACACGCAGTCTCAATTCTTCCGGTACAGAAGAAACCAAAAACAAAAGAAAGCTAAAAAAAAAAGTAAAAGTAAAGCTTCCCTTTAAAGCTGTGGAGTTTTTTTTCTATCTTTGAATGTGTAGAAAGAAAATGAACAAAATTCTTTTCAAGGTACCTCTTGTTTCTTATTTGTTTTTCTCCTTACTGTCCCAATGTACTGAAGTTGTATAGGTTACTACTAGGTCGATTACGCGTGATGAAGATTTATTATATACTATCTATTAAAAACAGAAAAAAAAATTGTGCCTTTAAATATTCAATTCTTCCTTTCACATCATAATAGTGTATTGGTGAATTTGGGCCAAATGGCCAAATTTCTATACAGTCTTTTTAAATCTCTAAATTATCTCGCTTTGGCTAATATAAAATTCTGAGATCTTTCATTAGATGTTTTGTTGACCAAACCGTTTTGGTGCCTCTTCCGTCTAACCCGTTAATTATCCTTTAATGTGACGACAATAAACAAGTAAGTGATCTGATCTACTTGTTAGGAGGTTCTTTCTCTAATGGTAGTCTTCTCCTCGGGCTTTAAGTCAACGTATGATGACCCAATCGGCTTTAGGGTGTGTTCTTGCTCCGGGTTTTGATATTTTCTAGCTACTAATATGCATTGATATGAATTTATAAAGGGAGAAAGAGTTTGATATTTTTCTTTATCTATCAATGTTGCTCAAAACATTCCACATCCAAATTAAAACAAAACAAAAAAAAAGAAAAAAGAAAAGAGGACAGTATGGTCTGGATGATTAATCACATATTTAAGTATCTATAAGGCTCTTAATTTCCCTAATTTTTTACTATACTACTAGGTTTTACCCCGTGGTACACCACAGCTCTATTATTTTGTTGATATATATATTGTTAACGGTTGTAGGTAGAGTTTTGTAGAAACTTTTGATTCGCAAGTTGAGAATATACATTTTACGATTTGTTAGTTATGATTTAGGAATGAATGATCTGGCATATTCTTATTATGATTCTCAATTGATATTATTGGATTAATAGTGTATATTTAAAGCTAATAAGATCTTACCAAATATGTAATCGTTTATTAAACGCAAATTAGATATTTCCTAAGATGTATTCATTTTGAATTAGTTGCTATATTATAGGGATGTGATTAAGAGGATGTGATTACATAATTTGGGTTATCAATTCTTTTTGTCAAACTCGGTCCTAAAAATTCGGCATGCAAATTAGATATTTCCTAAGATACAATGAGCATTAATTGGCATTAATTGGATGTAAATAAGTATGCTATGGATTAAAAACCGGCCCAAAATATTCGGCAATCTTAAAAAGGATCCAGATAATTGAATCGGTTATAATTTTAGTTAAAAACCCGACCCGAAGTTGGTAAAAAGTGATGGCACCCTATTGTACTCCAAAAATGTATTCCGAGCTCTATATGTGGATATACTTGTTTGGTTACAAATATCCTAAGACAATTTTTAATATATATCCGTTTATAAAAATTCAAATCACATTATATGCTGGAAAAAATCTAAAAATTATAAACTTTATGTATTAAATAGTAATTAAAATAATTAAATATAAGATGAAATAAAAATGAAATTAGATAGAAATTAGATAGATAAAATAATTATATTTTAATCTAACATATTGATTTAAATTAGATAGATATATTTTAGGAAATTAGTATTATCAAATAAGGAAATGATTGTGTTTGGTTGTAAGGATTGTAGAGAATTTAGTTGAGACTTGTTTGGATACAAAGATAAGAAATGATGGCAGAAAAATGTACTTAAAAAATGTTAAGATAGATTCTAGAAAAAAAAGAGCAGGATTAGTATCAAATCCATACTAAATTACCTTTCACAACCGAGAAGCAGGTCGACATCAAAAGCCCATTCTTAAACCAAACTTGGTCCAAATGAAACTTTCGTTCTTAGACCAACCATTTTGCATCTCTTCTCTTGTTTAAGGTGTAAGTGTATATGATGTTATGATTTTTAATAATGTTTAAAATTTATGTCATGTAAGGCTTAGCAAACGGAAAGTGTTACTATGTTAGTGTAGTAAAAAGAAAATAATACCTTATTATTCTTTAGCTTATAAATATGATGAAACCTTGTTACAACGGTATTCAAGTAGCAGGATTCCAAGGAAAACATTTTTCCTTACCTTTTAATAATCTACATGGACCCTTAGGTCTTATACTCCAAACACACGGATTATCTTGACATATACCTAGACGATAATCTCTGTTCGCATCAAAAATATCAAACCATTTAGATTGACTTCCCCTTGCCCATTGAAAATGACAAAAGAACAGAGAGGTCTCCCAAAAATTGAGTTTTGCTTGAAATCCCCAGTGTTGATGAGGAGCTAAATAATGTGCTCCGAGATCTTTGTCTTTAGATTTGCAGTATAGTCCTAATTGTAATTTTGGACCAATATCATTGATGATATCCACATTTACATGTCGACTAGCCTCGCAAAGACCACCAAAGAAAAATACAATGAATGTGACACTAAATATGAAATGAAATGCTGATAAACGACACATAAGAATATTTTTTTATAATAAACGACACAACTGTGAATGGTTTATATAAAAATAAACTATAAAGTTTTAGCATCTCATCTTTTTATACTCCATCGCGCTGCAAAAAGGAAGGCTTTTAGCGTCAGTTTTTGTTTACCTTGATGTCACTTATTAACCGAGTTGAAAAACTTAATGCTAGTTACAAAACTGTCGTGTCATTGACCTGATCCATTTTAAAAAGCGATAATATGTTTAACGTCAAATACTAGCGTCATTGAACGGATGGAAGGGAGTACATTAGGTATTTTAACGACAGTTTCAAATTGATGCAAAAACATTTTATTTAAGTCTTTTTCCTTAGCTTTTGCGTAATAAAATTGACGACAACAAAAAAAAATTGTCTTTTCCAAAACCAACGTATACACACACGACCATTATTATTGATTTCTATTAAATTAAATTAAAATAAGAAAAAAAACTGAAAATAACAATAAATTCATAAATATTTAATTACTCAAATAATGGCACGCATAGCAAGTGTCAATCATCTGGACACAAAACAATGAAACATACATATAGGATCTAAGACTCCAAGTCATGACCATGATTTCAAACAAAGCAATTGGTTTTCTCTGGTTATATATACTCGGTTTTACTTTTTTTCTTTATTATTATTTATTTGTTAATAAAATAAACTGATAACCGAGACTTATGGGTTAAATAGATCTAGAATTATTAATTCGGAGAGATTTAGATTTCATAACTTTTGATTTGGAGAGAAATAAGTTTCAAACTTTTTTTTGGGATACATATAGCTTAGAGTCAAAGTTTGGAAAACTACTTCACATAACAGAAAACAGGTCAACATGAACCTCATTCTTAAACCAACAAGTTCGTATGATTGTATGAAACTCTCGTTCTTGAACCAATCCGTTTTCATCTCTTTCCTATGTATTAGGTGAACCCAATAGGCTTGTTCTATAGGGTCTTGAGGGTTTTGAAACTTTCATACCAAATTTCTTGTCAAGCAACTATTGCACTCTACTAAATTAGTTTCCAAGCATATAAAAATCAGAAATATATTAACACAGAATTTTATCATAATCTATATTTATTAGTTAATTTAATATATTAAGGATTAACAAACAAAATTTAATCAGCAATTTTTGCAAAGAAAAATATAATCTATTTTTGGATAAAATTTGATTTTGATTTAAAGACATAAATTATAAGACAAATGATATAAATTGTACTTTTTTTTGTTAATCAAACATTATTTATTAAAAAACTCCAAGTTGGTAGCCCAAACCGGAAGGAAAAACGTTTACAAAGAAAACTACTGAAAATAAAGATCAAGACGTCCGAACAAGACAAATAACACAACACGAGAAAAAAAACATGTATCTACAATGCAAGTATATATAAAAGAAAAATATTGTTTAATTTTCAATAATTTTGTTATTGCCATGAATCATGATATCATCTAGCTAGTAATAGTATATTATTCAATACAAATTCTTTAGTTTTACAAATAATGAAATCTTCTTACAAAAGCGTATTCAAATAATAGACATCCAAGGGTAACACATTTCTTGATCCGTTAATGTACATGGACCACTAGGGCTTATTCTCCATACACAATGATACATACATCTATCTTTATCTCAGTCAGCATCAAGAATACCATAGTAGACTCTCCATTCAAAGTGACAAAAAACTAGAGTTGTATCAAAATTTAATAGACTCTATCCATAGCCCCAATGTTGGTGATGGGCTATGGTATGCATGGGATCTTTATTCTTTGATTTGCAGTGTAGTCCTAACTGAACATCAACAATCTTTTTTTGTTAAATTAATTTTATTTAAAAGTTTTAAAATTCGCACATTATACTAGTCCTAATCTAGTTCTATAAAAGCGTATGATTGGTATCAAATCCATACTAAATTATCTTTCACAACCCATAAGCAGATCGGCATCAAAAGCTTTTTAAACCAACTTGGTCCAAAAGAAACTCTCGTTCTTAAACAAACTGGTATTCACCTCTTGTTTAAGGTGTAAATGTATGTTATGGTATGTTATTTATTTTAAGTTTTAATTTTATATCATTTAGGGCTTAGCAAACAAAAAGTGTTGGTATAGTAAAAAGAAAACATTATTTTTTTATTCTTTAGCTTATAAATATGAAATTTTGTTACAACGGTATTCAAATAACAACATTCCATGGGAAACATTTTTCCTGACCTTTTAATAATCTACATGGACCATTAGGTCTTATGCTCCAAACACACGGATTATCTTGACATATACCTAGACGATAATCTCTGTTAGCATTAAAAATATCAAACCATTTAGATTGACTTCCCCTTGCCCATTGAAAGTGGCAAAAGAATAGAGTGGTCTCCCAAAAATTGAGGTTTGCTTGAAATCCCCAGTGTTGATGAGAAGCTAAATAATGTGCTCCGAGATCTTTGCCTTTCGATTTGCAGTATAGTCCTAATTGAAAATTTGAACCAATATCATTGATGATGTCCACATTTACATGCCGACTAGCCTCGCAAAGACCACCAAAGAAAAATACAATGAATGTGACACTAAATATGAAGTGAAATGCCGATGAACCATACATTATAAATGTGTTTTTCAATAATAATTGTGAATGTTTTATAAAAATGAACTTTAAAGTAAAACATCCCATCTATTTATACTCTGACACATTTGGAGAATGATTGAGATAGTCAAAGATACAGTATGCTCTTTATTTCCGTATATGGAAATGTCTTTTTTTATTTATTTTTGGCAAAATAGAATATCTTTTATTTGTAGAAAGAAATCAAAGAAAAATGCTGACCAAAGACAACATTCCATGGAAAACATAATTCCTGATCTATTAATCCAAAGACACGGTTAATGTTTGCATCTTTATCTCTATTACCATCAACAGTATCAAACCATCTAGATTTATTTCCCTATTTAAAATGACAAACGAATGAAGTTGTGTCCCAGAAATTATTCAAACATTTTTTAAAATGTTGAAAATTAACTAAAAACTAGATGTTAACCGTAGGATAATGTTTTTAAAACTAACATTTAAATTTTTGAATTATATTTACTTGTTAGTTTTGTTTCTTTTGTTTAGTGTTTGAGATCATATAATTGTATTTTGATTGTTATTTTTAACCCGTATTATATTACAGAACAATATATATCTAATATTCTAAATTTCTAATATTAATATTGATTTTTTTTTTAATTTCAACTCTATTTCCCGTAACTTTTCCTCAATTCAAATATTCATATTTCAGGTTTTCTACAGATTTGGGTATGTCTATATTTTATTGTTTTAGTTCATGGGTTTATTGCATTTTTGTTTCTCTCATATACTATGTACTCTAAGAGTTTTGGCAACAAAAATTGCATAATAATAAAAAATTGTTTCAAAATATAAAAAACAAATGTTTTTGAAACTTCGTTATCCTTTAATAACAAAGAAAAAGAGTAGACATAATTTTCATTTGTTTACTCATATAATATTATACTAGATTAAGATCCGTGCTAGAGCACGGGTTGAAATTCATTTTATTTACATTGTAATTTTTTTTATAAATATAATATATGTGATTGTTTTTAAAAGTTTTTTGGATAAAATATTATGCAATAAAATCATATGCTAAATATGATGATTTGAAAAAGACACTTATTTTGTAAGTTTTATATTGTTATTGATTCTAGATAAGTATTTATGCTATAACACTAGTTAAATTTTATTTTATATAAATTTTTTTATATTTTCTAGTTTAAAATAAAATTTTAATATATTGTATTAGTTTATGTACATGAAGTTATTTCAACAATTTATATTCTACCTCATGACTTGAATATCATTATAAGAAATAATTTCGTGAATTTGGTTTTTAAAAAGCGAGTTATTATATTATGAGTAATTTAATATATTGTTATACTTTTTGTTTTAATATACTTGGTTTTTAAAAATTCTTTCATATTATAGTGACATATTATTGACATTGCTATAACAAACCAATTTAGAGTGTTTATAGTTTCTAACTTTAATATCAAGTTTCAATATTTTAAAAATATTTCAAAATAAATTATTTAAAGTTTATTACATTATATAAAAATATAAAATTCAACAAAAAAGTATGAAATTGAATTTAAATATTCAAATTTTGACCCATTACTCCATAAATTTTTAAATTCAATAGATATTATTTTTAAAGAATAATGTTAATAAAAATTGAATATTTTATAGATTGAATCATTTATATTTGTTTTTATAAATTCAACTTATGGTATATCCGGAAATAAAACTATTTTTGAATTATAATAAATAATATGATAATTTATTTGTTCACAAAATAGACTCATATATAAAATTGAGAGGTGAAGTATAATAATAATTAACAAATTAATATGTTAAGTTAGATATCAAAGGATTTTATTTGATAAATAATTTAATAAAGAAAATTAATATGGTAAGTTAGATGATATCAAATGATTCTTTAGAATATTCTCTTTAAGATATTTGGAAACAATAAATCCATAATATACAAATAATATAAAACTTAATCTATAACATATTTGTAACCAACTTAATAAAATTATATAGTCTAAAAAACAATGTTGTGTATTTCTGTTTTATTATATAGGGGATAACAAAATAAAAGTTAACAAGAAAAACCAAGAATAGTCTTTGAAATTAAATTCAATGCAAGAAAACAAAATAAAGTAACCAAACTTCTTCTCAACCTTGATCCTAACGAATAATCTACAAACATAAACAAACGCAGAATAGGTTTTGTTGTCACATAAACCTTTGGAACGACTTGTTTATTTGGAGAGCAATTCACAAATGTGAAATCAGAAGAAGCAGGCAAAGATTTTTTTCTTTTCTTTTTGGATAACATAGCTTTTCCGATATGGTGTTCTTAGCTGCTGAACATGAAACGTAAATCTTTTATCAACAAAACGTATTTATAGTGTTATAATAAGATGTGAGAGATTTTATCTGTGATTGATCGTCGAAAATCTTGTTAGGCAAATATACAATCTAAAAAAATATCACAGTTACGAAATAAAGTAGAAGATTTAGGGGTGTACTTGATATTTTAAGTGATTTTTGTAAAATTTATAAATCATATGTTATTCAATCATGAATTTTAAAAAATCTCCTGAAATCCACTTTTAATGAACTGATGATTTAAAAATCTACTTTAAAATCCACTGTTATTCAAAATAGTTTGTGGATTTGAATTTTAATAAGTTTTAGGGATTCTGGAAGATTTGTTTAGTTAAAAACACACAAATCCAAATCTAATAGTTTTAGGTGGGATTTGAAAGAATTTTACCATAAATCATATCAACTTCCCTAAAATGTATCAAAATTCCAAACTTCCTAAATCTCATAAAATCCTTCAAAATCATTGTTTCAATACATCCAATTAGTATTTAACTAAGGAATATACCATTAATAAGAATTTTACCATAAATCATATCAACTTCCCTAAAATGTATCAAAATTCCAAACTTCCTAAATCTCATAAAATCCTTCAAAATCATTGTTTCAATACATCCAATTAGTATTTAACTAAGGAATATACCATTAATAAGGAGTGTATGTTTAGTAATTTGTTTTAATTTGCTACTAGGATCTCACCCGCGCTACAGCACGGGGGTATATTTGCGGACATATACGACATATAAATTTTAGTATAATCAATTAATATTAAATCATATATTTGTGTAATGGGTTTGGATAAAATAGTAGAATGAAAAATATTTTGGTAATATCAAATCTCAATGAGCTTATATATCAAATTCTCTCCCTTCTACCAACAATTATCTTATCTCAGCCAACATGTCTCCCTTTCATGCAAAAGGGAGTCAAATCTGTTCTTAAATTTTTTGAAAAATATGTTAAGGGGCATTAACATATATGGCCGTGAAATGTGTTTATCTGTCAAATTGAAGCACATCAAAACAAAAGCTACATTCAAATTTGTCTTTTTTTATAATACATATGATTTTTGGATACATTCAGATTTATTTTTGTATCCAAGTTAAACACAATTTATCAATAAATCATGACCAAAGAAAAAACAATTGGTCTTTATATAAAAGATAACAGATAGACACATGAGCAAATCATTGCTATATAAAAAAAAGATTCAGAAAAGCATCATATGTTTCATTGAAGTGATTCAAGAAACATGTATATCTCGTTTGAAACCATGAGTTAAAAATATCAATAAAAATAGAAAAGTTCCAATGATTAGTGAGGAGTGAATATGTTAGTCGACTTCTATATTTATTGGATAAATAAAACCGGTTTCAATATTTAGGGTTAATTAACACTGTTATAAATATGATCTTAATAATATATTTGTGAATCAAATGTTTAAAATATAGATTCGAGGTATATGCTCAATTTCCAGAAAATCGAAATTTATATTTATGATTAAGATTTTTTTTGTCAACATATTTAAGATTAAGATTATACTTGCAAATATAATAACTATTGTGATATGATTTTGTAAACTATTACGTGTAACTGAAAATTTAATTTTATTTTTGGCCTGTTTGTAGATTTGAAACTAAATTATACAATATTGTTCTCAAAAATATAAAAATCTGTTGAGAACAAAGGTTTAAGGAATTATTCTCTTGTATTATTCATCTGGTCCATATGATACAATATATATATATATATATAGATACATAATAGGGTTTCGAGTTAAACTAATAGGCCGATAATGCCATATATTATAATATATTCATAACAAAATCAGATTATTAATTTAATTTCCGAGTGGTTATGTGCCTTATGTCAAGTGCTAATTAATAGGGTGATTGATTTTATTTACATTTCCTTATTATCTCTAAACAATTTTTAAATATGGTTAGTTCTTTTCTTCATAATCTGAATAATTAACATTCTTAAAGGTTTTTGGGATTCAAATATATTTATAGTTTTCCTTAGTCTACGTCCCGCGCTCTCAGAATGGTAAAGCGGATAAATTAGCGTGATGTGTTCGCACAGTTTCACACTTAGGTGTTGACTGGTTTTCCCGCTACCTCCCGCAAACGCTGCGTTTGCGGGTCGTAGCGGTTGCTAGCGATTGGAACCAATCACATAAAACACTCCCAATCGCTCCTAATCGCTCCCAACCGCTTCAAACCACTGAATTCCAAAAGCTGCTTCCCGCAAGCGTTTGCGGTTGCGGGCGATTGCGGTTGGAATGTTTTTTGTTTTTTTTTTATAAAAAACTTAAAAGAAATCAATAATAATGAAATTCTTTGTGTTATATCTTCTATCTAACCATTTTACTCATTAAGGATGAGAGAAAATGAAGTACGAATACGATTACAGAGATTATAAAATTAACAATTAGAAGAAAATAATATTCCAATTAACAATAACCCGAAAAACTTGATGTAAATTTAATAACACATCGCACATAATTTCAAAAAAATCTAAATAAATATAATATTTCATCAGAAATTTTTAAAAAATAAGATTATTTGTGAAAAATATTAAAACAAATCACCAGTGACTCTTCTCAACTCTCACTTAACCATTCCTATCGATGCAACTACTGACCCACGATCTAAGAGAAAAGAGAAAAGATCTACGATCTAAAGCATATGTTTTGTCATTTATCAAATTACTTGATTAAATTTTTGGTGAAAAGCCAAATGCATAAAGGAATAAGTATTTCAATATGAAATTTATTTATTTTTTGAATAATTATTTTAGTACTTTTTTAATAAATTTAAATTATAAATCAAGTTTAATTAAAATTTTTGTGTGTTTTAAACATTTATATATTATATATCACATTTATTATGTTCCAACCGCTATTGCATCCGCTGGTCAACCAGTCGTAAACCTCCCACAAATGCACCAATTTTAAACCGCTAAACCAGTCGTTCAAAACGCTTAATAACGCTTGAAACCGCAATCGCCCGCTTCCGCAATCTCCCGCAACCCGTCAGGCCCTTAGTTACTTTTGTAAACAATGTTCCTTCGTATTCGCTTGTTTGAACCAATCTTGTTACTCTGTCGTCAAAATATATATATATATATATATATATATATATATTTTCTGCAAATAATATATATATATATTTGTATGTTAGGTACTAAATTTGGAGAATGCTAAATTTAAATTGATCTTCTTAGATATTTTACTTAAATCAATTAAAATATATTTATACGTTTTAATTATGGTAAGTTTGTTTAAACGATAATCCATTAAAGGTTTTGTAATGGTTTATAAAGTTAAAATC
Source organism: Camelina sativa (assembly GCF_030686135.1). Lineage (NCBI taxonomy): Eukaryota > Viridiplantae > Streptophyta > Magnoliopsida > Brassicales > Brassicaceae > Camelina > Camelina sativa. The sequence goes on from NC_141890.1 coordinate 8,100,982, forward strand.
ATCATATAATTAAATTATTTTCTATTTGATGGTGTAGATAAATTACATTATCTTCTTTTTTTTTATTACATTATCATTATTATGTACTTTATTAGAATTACAAAGATAATTTTATAACAAACTTAATATTAATTTTGTAACTTTTTGAAATTTCGTTTAAAGAATATTCTCTTTTCAAAAAACTTAAATATTTTCATTAAATTATTTCGTAGTAAAATTTACATTTTTTTTCTTAATTAGTTATTAATAACTTTAGTCATATAAGAAATATGCTATTTTCTAGATAAGAAATATGATTCTATTTAAAAAATTATATATATGGGTTTCCTAAGTAATAGGAAAACCAATATTCTCGTAATTAATATGGTTTTTTTTTGGAATGTTTGTTTAGTTTTCTTAGGAGTATAATTTAAATAAATATTGCAAAATTTAAATACATTTTCAGATACTAACCTGATAATCCATTAAAAATGAAATAGATATTTCTGACCCGAATCCAATTTGGTTGATTTCGGGTAATTTTCTAATTTTGACCCGACCCGAATTCATTTTGTATTTCTCTTTTATTAATATAGAGATATTGTCTTGATTGCATGTATAGAAATCTTAGAAACTAAGGAATTTATTTTGATTTAAATATGTTACGTAGTATTAAATCATCATAATGGATTTCCTTTTCTCTAAAAATCATACTAATAACTGATTGTTTCGATTGAATTGTGTTAAATTTTCATAGTTGATTTCCTTATCTCTAAAAATTCTCATACATGAATATTAAATCAATTTTGTATATTAAACTGGTTTCCTATATTTTGATTTCTTGTCTTTTTATGCAACTTTTTAAGGATTAATTTTGTAAATAACTTTTTAAATAAGTATAACTTAAAAGCTTGAACACCAAATATACTTAAAAAATGTTAATATAGATATATATAACAAAATACATATTTTAATTCTTTGTTAATTTTTAAAACTGTAAAAAAGATAATTCTAATCTTACTCTATAAATAAAAATTTTGTTTATTGTTTTCTAAATGGTTATAGATAATTAAAAGAAATATAAAAATTAATTAACATAATACCAAATTATATAAATTATCAATCCTAAAAGAAAATTGATTCTAACATGAACAATTCTTGGGTTCACTTGAACCCCTTTGTTCACTTCTCTTTATTTTTAGCCAATGAGATTTTGACATGTCATAGTACATTTAAGAACCTATTTATTCACCTCTTTATAAAATAAGGAAACAAAATCTGTATACATTATTATAAGATTAAAAACTTAAACCGCTTATTTATAAACCCAAACCGATATATAATTTCATTCTAATTGTAAAATCTAAACCCTAACCATCTCATTTCTAAACCCAAACCGACACATAATTTAATTCTAATTGTAAAATCTATACCCTAACCATCTCATTTGCAAATCCAAACCGACATATAACTTTGTTCTAACTATAAAATCTAAACTTTAACCATCTTATTTGTAAACCCAAACCGACATATAATTTTGTTTTAATTGTAAAATCTAAACCCTAACCACTTCATTTGTAAACCCAAACCGACATATAATTTCATTCTAATTGTAAAATCTAAACCCTAACCATCTCATTTGTAAATCCAAACTGACATATAATTTCGTTCTAATTATAAAATTTAAACCCTAACCACTTCATTTGTAAACCCAAACTGACATATAATTTTGTTTTAATTGTAAAATCTAAACCCTAACCACTTCATTTGTAAACCCAAACAGACATATAATTTTTTTTGAATTGTAAAATCTAAACCCTAATCACCTTATTTGTAAACCCAAACCGATACATCATGTCATTCTAATTGTAAATTCTAAACCAAGCCAATATTTGACTTTCCTTAAAAAAAAATTATACAGAATTTGTTTCCTTAATATGTATGCTTTTAAATTTAATTTTGATTTATTTTTTTAAAAAAATAATATATAGAAAATTTTGATTGGTTGAAAAGGAAGAAGTGAACAAGAAGGTAGTATTATCCGTTGACTAATCACATATTTCAATATATGTAAGGCTCTTAATTTCGTCTCTACTATACTATTCTAAGAAAGCGCAGGATTGGTATCAAACCATACTAAATTACCTTTCACAACCAAGACATCAAATGTTGGTGTAGTGAAAGGAAAATAATACTTTTTTTTATTTTTTATCTTATAAATATGAAATCGTGTTACATTATTCAGCATTCCATAGAAAACATTGTTCTTGACCTGTTAATCTACATGGACCATTAGGTCTTATACTCCAAACACACGGATGATGTTCACATATATATTGATCTCTCCTAGTTACAAGAATATCAAACCATTTAGATTGACTTCCCCATTGAAAGTGACAAAAGAACAAAGTTGTTTCCCAAATATTAATAGCTTCTCTAAATCCCCAGTGTTGATGAGGGACTAAAGATTGTGATCCGAGATCTTTGTCCTTCGATTTGCAGTGTAGTGCCAATTGAACATTTGGAACAATATCATTGATGATATCCACACTTACATGCCGACTAGCCTGGCATAGACCACCAAAAAGAATAACTATGAATATGACACTAAACATTATATGAATTACACAGGAGCCACACATTATGAAAAATTTGAATGATACTTATCAATGTTTAATAAAAAATGAACTTTAAGTTTTAGCATACCATCTTTTTATACTTGATAGTCTTGATTACATACATCTCGCGAATGAATGATTAAGATTGTAAAAGATAAGCTAATATTCTATACCGTTGTATATGGAAACAATAACTTTAATTTGTAGAGAAAAAGGAAAGAAAATGCTGAACAACTTTGAACAGCAATATATGCTCCCTTTATTTTGTTATCAAATGATATTCATTTCTTTTTTTAGAAAACGTATATATCACAATTCAGAAGTCGAAATCTTAGCATTAGCAACTTATAAAGTTATAAATGCAGACATAAACTTATAAAGTTCTTAAATGCAGGCATAAACCCTTTGAAACAACTATTTCATTATACTAAACATAAAAGAAAATGTATTTTATTTATTAAAAAATCAATATATTAAAGCTGAAAAATAAAATCTTCCGAAAATCAATAGACTTTCTAATCTATTTTTATTAATTGAATAGATCAATTAATAATTAAAAAAAATCAAAACCAAAACCTTAATCATGATACTAAAAATAAATGTTGCCTTAAATTGATCTGGAGAATTGTTTCCTCTGCGGACTCGCTGTGGGTTAAATGGGTGAAGAACAATATGCTCAGACATGAGAGCTTTTGGAGTGTCAAATCCACAACAGCTGGTTCCTGGATGTGGAAAAAACTCCTCAAGTATCGGCCTTTGGCGGCTTCTTTCTGTATAACAGAGGTCAAAAATGGTTTGCAGGCATCTTTCTGGTTTGATCAATGGTCTTCTATGGGACGTCTTGTGGATGTGGCTGGGGAACGAGGGTTTATTGATATGGGGATAACTAAGCTCATGACGGTTGTAGAAGCTTGGAACAGACGTGGCCGGAGGACACACCGTCAGGATCACTATAATCAAATGGAAGCTGAACTGTCAGTGAAATATGATCGACGAACCGATATGGCTGATGAGATTCTCTGGAAAGGAAAAAATGATAAGTTCCACACAAGTTTCTCCACCAAGGATACCTGGTCCCAAATCAGGCAAACGGCTGAAGAGGTCCCATGGTATCGTTGTGTCTGGCTTACGCATTCAACACCCAAATCTGCGTTTTGTACTTGGCTTGCAATCCGTAATCGTCTTTCAACGGGGGATCGGATGGCACAGTGGTCACGTGGTGATAGAGGGGATCAGGAGGTTTGTGTGTTATGCAATAATGCTGCAGAAACAAGGGACCATTTATTTTTCTCTTGTAGTTTCAGTTCAGAAATTTGGACAGATATAGCTACTGGTATCTACGGTTCATGGTTTTCCACTACATGGTCCTCGATAATTGACTCGACCTGCAGCAACTGGAGTGATAAGACTATGCAGTTCCTCGGATCCTCTGTTCTGCAACAAACGATCTACACACTCTGGCATGAGAGAAATGGGAGGAAGCATGGCGATAATCCCAAACCTGCTACCAGCCTTATTCAGCTCATTGATAAACACATGAGGGACCAACTTCTGGCCATTGGACTCAAGGGAGATAGGCGCTACGACTCTAGCCTCCTACAACGGCTAGGCACTCGATTTGATACTTAATTTTATCCATATTAAACTTCAAACTCTCAATAATGTGATGCACTAGTTGTAAAACAGTATTTTTACTTTTGAATATAATTTAACATTATTTCAAAAAAAAAAAAAAATACTAAAAATAGAGGGAGGGGGTAAATCTACTTTTGAATAAACATACTGTAATTGTGTTGTGTTACTGTTTAGTGCTTCATAGAGGGAAGATGGCATTCGTATGAATAATATAGGTAAGCTTTATAGAGGGAAAAAGAGTTTGATAGACTCCTTTTTTTTTATATACTTAAATATATCACTGTTTCCACATCCGAAGAGAACAAAAAACAAAAGTGGATGATGGTATTCGTATGAATAAGACTAATCTCCATATTTTTGCGTATCTAATAAGACTCTCTTAATTTCCCTCAGTTTCTACTACTATCTCTTATCCTAAAAAGAAAAAAAGAAAGCAAACAGCCTAAGAGCAGGTGACGAAGGCGACAGAGAGAGGGTAAGGGAAAGTGTTGGCGTAGTGAAAAGAGAGTGTGGAGCCATAAGGCAAAGGCTTGCCGTTGTTGACAAGACAGTCGTCGTAGTGAATACGCTTGAAGACTCTTGGGTTAATCAACTTAGCTGAGCTGAACCAACCGCAGCTGATGTGGATCCTCGAAATAACGCATCCAGACATACACATGTTGGTAATCTCTACCGTGTAACCTGGTATCCCGCTCGGCATTGGTTCCGTTGCAGCTTGGTTCACCACTATGTCCGTACTCTTGCACTTGTCTCCTATCCTCTCTGGCTCTGCCCTCTTTTCTGATTTTCCTTTTTTTGTTCAAAACAACCACAATATTAAAAACAGAGGAATATTTTAATCTATATTACGTAGTTACATTGCTAAGAATATAACAATAAGTTCGAAAATTATTGGATACAAAAAAATAAAAGACTCATTCTTTCTAGCTCCATTTTCTAGTAAAACTTAATGGAATAATAACCAAAAATTATTGGAGTAGAAGAAAGAAAATATAAAGAAAAACAGATAAATACTATATCAATTTGACAGCTGGATGAAGTAGGAAGCTGTTTAAGCATTGCTCTACTCTACAGATGTATGCATACTACAGTCAATAGTCAACAAGTCACCAACTATTTTTGATTTTTCACCCAAAATTTCTTGCTTTACTAATTCTAACAAAAAAAAAAAAAGATTCAAGAGCATTTGAAAAACTCAATTTTTTTTTTTTTTTTTTTTTTTGTTAAAGACTCAAATCTTAAGATGATGTAATTTGTATTTATTCCACAGATGATATAAGTCATGAATAATAGGGTCCACAAAAGTATAACGAACAAAAGAAACAAAAGGGGAGCAAGAAAACATAGACGTGCGAAAGACTGACGACGACGCTGTGACAAAAATACAAACAAAAAAGGACTAAACGCATCAAGTAAGGTGTGAGTGTTTGTTTACAAAAGAGCAAAGAGAGAGAGAGAGAGAGGAAGAAGAGGTTCTGATGCAGCATACAAAACAAACAAAATCACACCATTTCTCGAGGATCTTAACCAAAAATGGAGCAACCAAAGACAAATTTAACAAAATTCAACACAAAAGTTATATCAATCATCGATTTGGCAAAAGTAAATAAAACAAAAAAATCAAAAGTTTCAAAATTACCAGGAGAGAGAAGAAGCATCTTCCGATGATGCGAAGAGCTAGGTAACGTCGTCGTTTTAGTAAAATCCAGATTACCTCTAAGCTTTACCCCTGTGTTTCAATTTTCAAACCACCACCACGACATTAAAATACTCAGCCAGTGTTAAATTAACAATACAACAAAGTGAAATCTAAAAATCTGAATTAAGGAAGTCTCGGTAGTGTACCGGAGGCGAGAGCCGTGCCGTGAAGAAGAAAGTATGAGACAAGTATCGCCGAAATCAGAAGTCGCCGCCGGTTCATGTGGTTAGACGTCGGGAAACTAAAAAATATAGCTGATGATGATGATGATGAAGCTCTGACTCTTTCTCTCGTCTCCTTCTCTTTGTTCCGTCAACGTCGATGTTGACTATTACCGGAAAATCTGTAAAAAAAAAAAAAAAAAAAATCAGAGGAAAGAGAAGAGAAGAGAGTATCTTTATTTATCTATAAATAAAAATCACACGACTAGTCTTGTCTTTGCATCAATCGTATCAAATGAACAGTTGAATCTTAGGAAAATGGAGATTTTACGCGGCTCCTGATTTAACGAATCTGTTTCAAATTCTTTTTGACCAACAAAAAAAAAAATGAAAAGCGAAATGTACAGAGAAACAGAGAAGCTTAAAAAACCTAAAAATCAGAGAAAACGACGGTAAGATGATGCATTACCGGATTTTACTAGTTTCTGGAGCAAAAAGTAAACAAAAACAGTGAATAATATTCTAAAAATCAAAATCAAGCAAGGAGACGAAATCGATTCAGGAATCGAATCATAAAAGCGACTAAAATGGAGAAGAAAAAAAAAAAAGGAATCTCTCGATCGAGTTTCCTGGAAAAAAAAAATAAAGCAATCTGAATCTGACGGAAAACGAAGAGAAAGCTGGAGCGTAGTGAAACAAACAAAAAAAGTATCAACAGAGAGAGAGAGAGAGAGAGAGAGAGAGAGAGAGGATGATGGAGAAAATTCCAGAAAACAAAATACACATCTCTACAGATTCCATGTACTCCGTACAGTTTTTTAAAAAGAGAGTTTCTCACTCACCTTTAAGTTTCTTCGTCTGCAAGTGGTGTCGCCGAGGTCTAGAAGACGAAGCGATTTTATAGAGAGTCAGAGAGAGAGAGAAAAAAATGGATGTGGGTCTACAGTCGTATTTATAGTCCCTTCTTTTTAACAATATTTTTTTTTTTATGAATTAAAATTACCAATTTTTTTTTTAATTTTTTTTATTATTAGACATGGTAAAAGGTAGTCAATTTCGAGTATTATTAATTCACTTATGTACTTATATGTTCTATTAAATTTTGATAGTAGATTAAAGGGAACTCTTTTTGTGTGTTTTCTTCATTTATTTTGAAATGAGGATTTTTAATATATGGTATAGAGTCGTGAGTCGTTACATGGTTAATGTGGTGGACCGCTTTGATTGATACCGTTAGAAAACTTTAGGAATGAATCTCGCTTGTATCCATCCATCCATCCAACCACAAATGGGTTGGTACGTTTATTACTGATGCAGTTGGTGGTAAAACATATTCTCACAAGAAAGGGAAAAACAAAAATATCAGGAATACTACAATATAAGGGTAAAAACGTCAGTTCAATAATCATGAACTACTATTTTTTTTTCTGGATTGAGTCCGTCTGGCGGGTGCATGTGAATGAGAATGAATGATTGTCTTATATTGTTTTATGATCAGATTAACGAAGGAAGAAGATTGGGTAATTATTTGTATGCAAGTGTAGTAGTAGTTGTATTAAATTGTCACATCCTCACGTGGGAGTAAATCAGAACCACACGAGGTCTCTCTAACACGCGCCTTCAATTGCATTTATGATCCCCCCCCCCCCCCCCCCGACCATGATGTTTTTGGGTACCCATTTTGTTCTTTTTTGTTATTTATATGAAACTATATCCCTCCCTTTTGTTTTTATGATGTTGTTGTACCAAATGTCTATCTATTATATAAACTTGAACCTCAAAAAAATAAGGGAATAAATTGTTTCATTTTCATGTCTTTGGGAGGGAAAATAACTCTTAAATGGGGTTGTTCACTGCATAATCAAAAGATCAACTTAGATTTGATCTTGGTGACAGGGGAAAAAAGAGTAACACTGATCAATTCGAGTCTATAAACGAAAGTGAAGGCCAAACAAAACCCAAACCAACAGACACACAAGTAAGCCAAAAAAGCGAAAAACAGAAGTGAGTTTATTTTTATTTTATTTTGACTGTCAGAGAGATCAAACAAGGGACTCGCAACATGACAAGTTGGCTTTTTCGTTTTCAACATTTGCTTTCGTTTTTTATATATATAAAAAAATCCCTAAGAGTACTATTTTAACAATTTTAAAAGAGTTATAATTAAAATTTAGTCATTTGTCTTAGAATGCCTCTCTGTTTTAGGCACTTTACTGTTCTCGCCTTCAAAAACAAGCACTCCACCGATGTTTAAAGTCCACCTTGCCCTTCAGATCTGATGTCATTCGCTCATCGCCTTCAACACATTTCAACCGACGAGTTCAAACTGAAATTGGGGGTTGACTGTTCGAGAAGACCAGAAACACTATGAAATCCCAAGGAGTAATTCACTGCTTGGGTTCTCTATTTACAAATCTGTTAGGGTTTAGGCTTTTTTTTTTTTTTTAGATTTTCGTTAAGATTATTCACTCAGTAATCGAATCTGCAATTCTCGCTGCCGACGGATCACCAGTTCTCTCCACAACTTTTTTGCGATTGCTGCCACCTTCAAATCTCTGCAGTTTTCACAGTCGTCGGATATACAGGTTTGAGCTTTGAGGTTTCTCCACCACGTACCGTCTTCACCACCACCAGATTCACGCTCATTCAGGAGGGGCAAAATGGTCAACAAACATTACATTTTCCACTACTATAATTGTTTTTTATGGCAAGTGCCCATTTACGAGTCAATGGCCCAAATAAACCCATTTTAAAAAGAATGTGAGCTTTTCAAATAGTTTTAAAAGAAAAATATCCCATATATATTGCTATTATTTTATGCATTTTGTTTGGGAATAAAGCAATAAATGCAATCAGAACGAAGGCAAGTTTTGTTTCTGCTTTTGACAGAGAGCACAATGTGTCATTGATAAAACAGAGTTTTGCAGGGGGGCTTTGGTCTGCTGCTTCTCTTTCAAACAAACCTTTGCCCATGCCCTCCCTCCTCTTCATTTATCTTTCATTTTTTCATTTTTTTTTTTGGAATGATTCCCACTTCTTTAGTTGACCTTATTTAAAACCACACACGCTTCTCTTCTTAAATAGTATATGAAAAAAAAAACTTTGAATCCCTTCTGACATCAAATAAACTAGACATTGATTCCTTCGTAATTTCGTATAGTCATATTGATATTGGTGATTGACAAAAAAAAAAAAAAAGAAAAAAAAAAGTCATATTGATATTGGTATGGATATATATATAATTGAGCCAAGATCTCTACAAAGTCAACCCAAATTATTACTAATTTTGGTTGGTTTTCACATGGAAGTTCGTTAATGTTACTGAAATGACAGCTGCCAAAGTTACAGTGAAGTTTGTAAGGGAAAAAATAAATCAATCAAAGGTCAAAAACATTTAGAGATGTTACAAATTTCCTATCAATAACACTAATTTACAACATGGTATTCAACCCAACCAGACCAGGTCGAGTCACAAATTTAATGGAGATGCTAGGCAAGCCTTTTATTAATCAAATTGGTTTACACATACCTTTTGTCGTAATCTAACCTCCCCATATATGCAAGTTCAATGTCTCCAGTTCGGACCTCTAGATCCCTCCAGCTTTTTAATCTTATTCAACAGATCATCAATTGTGTTGGACGCTTCCTGCAAATGAATTGTTTTAGGTTTTGTTATTTAAGGTGGTGAGCATACAAAATGATAACAACACTAGTTAACCAACAAAGGTTTGTTTCATGAATGAAGAACCTCTAGCTTATTTCTCAGAACTTCTTCCTCCCCATCACGTCGGTCTCTTTCCTCTGAGAATATCTGAATCAGATTCGCTTGCTCTTTGTTCATTTCTTCTATCTTTTGCCTTGCTAATTGAACCTAAATTAACCAGGAAGGAATCCATCAGGCTTGCAGAGAAACTGTCGAGACAGTTAAAATGTCAGAAAGTAGGGACCATACCTCAACTTCAAGTGCCTTCCTACGCTCTTTCTCACGCCGCAGCTCCTCTTGCAACTGAGAGTGTACCAAAGAAAATTGACAAATCTATTACAATGGAAAGGTCCTTGAGAGGATTTTCCTCTAGATTTTAGATTTGAGATTTTGGTGGGAGTATAGATATACCTGTCCACCATCTTTCCCATCATATACACCATTGTCCTCTTTATGATTTGGAGAGTAGAACTTGTCAGAAGCTGGAGTAGGAGTTTTGCTTCTTGTTTGAGCAAATCCCTCAGGATAATTTTCTGGTGATGAGTCTAACATCCACAAGACATTGTTACATGATTATTCTCCACAAGTAAACTCTCTAGAAATGTGGTATGGACGTTATAAAACCAATAAAGACACTATACCTCTGTGATAATAACCGTTTACAGTCTTTCCATGCCTAGGCGCATAGCCAATTTTGTGACAGTTGTTCCTCCTGATCAAAAAAGGGATGGAATATTATTACCCCTGAAACATCCAAACCCAGCTCAATGAAGCTGGATATCAGAACAACTTGAGAAAAGAACCAGACCAGTAATTCTTCTGCATTTGAACTAGTCGTGACTCAAGTCTAGAGAGAACTGTTGTACGCTCAAACCCTTGTTTATCATGAGCAGGCTCGACAAAATTAGCTTCTAGAACACCTATTAGCAGTAGAAACTAGCTTTGTAATCTTCACATAAAGTAAAAAAAATAAAGTAACACACCTTCCATATAAAACAAATACCTATGACCCCACGACCATCACTGCCTGCCGCATTCCATATCCTCCAAAATGGCTGATAACACAAGTTAATAAGAAAAAGAAAAAAACACAAGAATATGTGAATCTACTATTTTTCTTAAATATCATTTGGGAAGCAAAAAGCCATTTACGTAGAAGGAAACCTTGATGAGCCGATTTTTGTGGTAGACATTAAAGCCTTGAACATCAACATGATGTTTTGCGTCCTTCACAAATCCAATCATTACAATAGCAGACATCTGGTCAAAGAAGTTGTGCACGATACCAGCTTTATTATATTATAACTAGAAGATCATGGCTTGGAATAAATAAGAACTATATGAAGGCTGGTTTTATAAAGTTACTAAAACTTACATCTGTCAAAACTCCATATGATTCGGACTGTGGTCGATATGTGATCTGCTCAGTCTGCATCATGTCATTCACTACGCTATGGTGCTCAACATCTTTTCCCCGTAGAATGATACGAAACCCAGGTGGAATTCTTAGGTAGAGGATCGATACATAACTCTGGGAACATGTCAAAAAAGTTGTGAGAAATGAATTTAGAATAGAAGGACATGCAGCTAATTTAAACAAGATTCATAGTAATATTCGTATTCAAGCTTTTTTATTTTGACGATTATAGTAATTACTGAAATGTTTTGCCTACTGAAATAATCACTATAATTGAAATACTACAGATATACAGTCCTAACTAGCATGAGACTGACTAGAACTACTTTGACAAAAAGACATCTGACTTGTTTATACCCTTAGTGAGTGTTTGTATGTCAGGAAGTGCCTAGAATTAGGAAACTGAGAAGCCATTTTAATGTTCTTCTCTTCCCGATTGACGCCTCTAAGTTGAATATCCTGCAGATAAACAATATGATATGCATCAAAATTCGTATGCATCATCATCTCACGATAAATCTACATACATTGAGCAATAAGAACACATACAAGCGGATCAGCATCAAAATCAAGTTCTAACATCCCTTGATCATCTTCCCACATGTTATATATAACTATCCGTGTGCCACGATCCTTCATCAGATCAAACTACAACAAATGAAGCAAAAAATTAGTGACAACATTTGTTCATAGAGACAGTAAAGGGGTGGTAATAGATGAAAACCCACATCAAATGAGTTATAGAGAACTAAAGAAGAGCATATAGCTCAGAATGTACTAAAATAATCACTATAATTGACTCATATTTTTGCTTCCTGGGTAGTAACTCTCATGGCAAATTTCATTGTATGGATAAGTGACTTAGCAAATGCTTTGAACAAAGGGCAAAATATACCTGATGAAGAAGATCTTCTTCACTAGAGAATGGCGACCATTGTACTATTGTTTCCACATTTTTAACCCAATCACTAAGAGAAGACCGGATTATTTTACTCCACTCAGAGTCCCTTCTTTCGTAGTCAAGCTGTCATTATAAATCACATTAAAAGAGAATATAAGGATAAAATGCATACAAATTCATCCAAATTAAAAGGAAATGTTGTGGGCATGAAAAATCGTTCTTCTATGGCAGAAGAGATGTGTGGACAGTGAAAAAACAAAGCTAAGTTACAATGTTACCAATTGAGATACAAGCTAAGGTACTAAAAGAGAAGGAAACATCACGATTCTCTGCCAAAGGTTTTATCTACCAAGCAGTACGATTTTTGTGGTAGACGAAACATCAGAAGAATCATGTTGTGGAGCCAAGCAGTTATTAGAATACTACTTAGAATAGGGAAACCAAGTGGCAGACCATGGAGTTGGTCACAAACAATGCCACACAAGTGAAACAAAGAAAGATTACCATGGGTACAACAATGTCTTCCTTTCCTGTGCTCCTGAGAAATGTATATGATAGGAGCCCAATGCTCTGCGTAGAGCTAAAACCAACATCAAGTAAAATAGACTATAACAAAAAATTACAACTCCAGCTGTTGTTCATATACTAAGGTAGTGAAAATACAATCCAACCAAAACGAATAAGAACATGATAGAAACATATTGATGATAACCAACTAACCTCTTTCCATCTTTTCCAGGGCAACGCGAGAATACAATGACATCTGCTCCAAGTCTCATTGTACTAGTCTTAAATCCATTACCATCTATAAGCAATAAACGTATTAAACGTGTTTCTGCAAACATTTCATATAAGTATCACTCGAGTATTTAATGCTTACATTGTCCAATGGTGTTTGCAATTTTGCTTTTGGCGGAGTATCCTAAAGACATGCATTGTCGCATTTTTTCAGGATCCATCCCACCCCCGTTATCTGGATGTCAAAACATAACGATTCTCATACATGAGCATCGAGAAGTGGACGAAAAAGTGTTGCAAATTAGGCAACCAATAACCACATGAATAAAACAGGGAAGAGATTCTCTAAGATATGCTAAGTAAAGTGTATACCTTCAATTAATAACATTCTGCTTCCTGCTTTGTTGTTTTCAAGCATGTCTACATTAACATAAGTAGCTCCACTAGCAACCTGATATCAACGAGAAGAAACATTACTACAACGCATAAGTTGAATGCAATTCAAGCTGTCTAATACAACAACATTATAACAAGTAAAAGAAACTAAACCCACCTCATCCAACGCATTGTCCAAAAGCTCTGCAAAAGCTGCACAAGAGAACAGATTAGCTCAACGAAATAGAGGGCTGCCAACTCATTGTGTAAAGCTAGCCTAGCTTGAATAAAGGTTGATCAATAAAGATACCTCCAAGAGCCCATTTGTGACTAGTTGCGTTAGAATGTAAAAACTTAGGATGGACTCTTATATGATCAAAGCCACCTGAAACACAAATACATACAGTGGGACATTAAGTATCAACATTCTATATGACTGTCTAATGAACAAAGGCAACATTTGGTTTTGACCTGAAGAAAGATCCCAAGTAGCGCCAGGTGCTCCTTCATAATCTCCAGCTTTCCAGAACTGCTTACAACTACCAACCTTCCCGGACACGCCCGAGGAAGGCGTCGGCGGCGGCGGCGGCGGAGACATAGGCCTGAAGACATTACACATATTCGCGGGAATAGCATGCGTCACATTTACCGGCGGCGGATTCGATTGGCCGAATCCTTCAGGCAACGATACAGCCACCTCATCAACTGTTGTTACCTTCTTAACATTGTTCCTATCACCAGCTCCAAAAGTAGTATCTCTTGCTCTCTTCACACCGACGAAGTTGCCAGAATCATATTGTCGGTCAGGTCTTCCTACTACTTGGTCTAACCCACCGGCGATATCTCCAATGTCAGAGTCATCATCGCTGCTACAGAGATCGACAACAGGAACAGGTTCTCTTCCGGGAAAGCCAAACGGCGAAGTAGTAGTAGAAGAAGGTGGAGGAATCTCTCGTTTCACTTCAATGTTATTATCCATCATAAGTAACGATGAAACCAGGAATCCAAGAGAAGAAACAAACACTTAAAAAAGAGGAAGAAGATGAAACCGCCGTTTCAATTATTAAAAGAAAAAACAAGAAGAGAAAAAAAAAAAAAAAGACAAAAGCAGGAACACACTCTCTCTCTCTCTCTCCCTCCTGTTTTTGGTTCCACCGATTCGGCTTTTGTCCAACCCTCTCAAAGTGTAACTGACTGAATTATTTATACTTTTCCAAAATTAAACAAACTTTCCGGGGAAAAAAAAAGGGTACGAATTTTTGAGTCTCTCCTCTGTTCTCTAAAATCTTGAGAGAGAGGGAGAGAGAGAATAGAATTAAAAGGGGAGAACAAAATCACAACTGTAAAGGCTTTTTAGGGTTTTTTTTTGTTTTTTTTAAAATATTTTGATTAATGTTAGTTGTGTTATATAGATGGGCCATCTAATAATAAGCCCAATCATATTGATTTTACACAGCTTATTTTTTATATGGACCTCAACAAAAAGGCCCATTTAGACAACTCACATAACATTGAAAATAAATAAACCCTAATTTATATATATTCTTTGGCTTTGTCTCTCTCTCCTTTCAGTCCTTTGAGCTGCGGGAAAGCTGAAAATGGTAAAACTTCTGCACCGGATTCGTTCGTCAATCCAATTTTAGTGTTGTGTTTTTTCGCTAGCCACGTCTGAAACATTTGTTGTTTTTGAAAATTCAAGCTGATAGATGTGGATTATGTTAGTTTGATCTATTAGTTTTTTGTAACTCTGGTTGGTTAGAAATGTGTAGTTGAATCTGGACTTATGTGTGTCATTGTAGCGAACTGTTAATAATTGATTTCTTACTCTTAAAATTTTTACAATTCAAATTTGGTTTTTAGGCCCCAAAGAGAGGAGTTAAGGTGACTACCAAGAAGAAGACTGCTGTAAGTGATTCTGTTTTGCTCTTTCTCTCTCTCTCTCTGAATATATTATATCATTCCTTCGATCTGTTCTTAGTTTCTGAAAATGTGTTTGGTTTCAGGACAAAGTAACAAACCCTCTATTTGAGAAGCGTCCTAAGCAGTTTGGGATCGGAGGAGCATTGCCTCCCAAAAAGGATCTCTCCAGGTACATCAAATGGCCTAAATCGATCCGTCTGCAGAGGCAAAAGCGTATCCTGAAGCAGAGGTTGAAGGTTCCACCAGCACTTAACCAGTTTACTAAGACCCTTGACAAAAGCTTAGGTCTTTGATCTCTACTATTCCTGTTTTTGCTCTGTTTTTGATTTACCCTTTTAGATATTTAAACTCAATGTTTGTGTAATTTTGCAGCCACTCCTCTGTTCAAGGTACTTCTCAAGTATAGGCCTGAGGACAAAGCTGCCAAGAAGGAGCGTCTTCTCAAGAAGGCTCAGTCTGAGGCTGAGGGCAAACCTACTGAGTCTAAGAAGCCAATTGTTGTCAAGTATGGTCTTAATCATGTGACTTACCTCATCGAGCAGGTCTCTTCCCTTCCTGACTGATTCAGTTGTCACTCTCTATGAATTTATAAGCTTGCTGTAGCAATCTTGACTGAATCCTATTCTGTTTTGTTTGATTTGCAGAACAAGGCGCAGTTGGTAGTGATTGCTCATGATGTGGATCCGATTGAGTTAGTCGTCTGGTTGCCCGCATTGTGCAGGAAAATGGAAGTTCCTTACTGCATTGTCAAGGGGAAATCACGATTGGGAGCGGTAACTATGATTCCTTACTTTTGAGGGCCTTTACAGATTTTCTCTACTAAAAAAAACTTGTAACTGATCTCGTTCCTTTGTTGCAGATTGTCCACCAGAAAACAGCATCTTGCTTGTGTTTGACCACAGTGAAGAACGAGGACAAGATGGAATTCAGCAGAATCCTGGAGGCCATAAAGGTTAGAGAATGATGTTGATCGTTTACATTTGTGTTTTAGAATAATTTGTGTAGGATGTTTTCAAATGGTTTCGATTTGTATCCGCATAGGCAAACTTCAATGACAAGTTTGAAGAGTACCGTAAGAAGTGGGGAGGTGGTATTATGGGATCCAAATCGCAGGCCAAGACTAAGGCTAAGGAGAGAGTTCTAGCCAAGGAAGCTGCTCAGAGGATGAATTAAATTCTCTATGGTTTCATTTTTGGAAGCTTTAGTTTATTCAATTTTGCACATCACGAGTTCAAGTCAAAAGTATCTCCCTTTTTTCACTTTCACAATTTTGTTGATCACCTTAAGGCATCAATAGAATTAAATTTCATAGCTTATTTGCTTTCGCAATGTCATACCGTTGAGTTGTTGGTTAAGATATTTTTATGTCAGCCAAAGCAAACTAACCCACTCACGTTTGGATATTGCTGTGCTGGCAAATAGTGTGGGTTGATTCGGTGAGATATTTGAGTCGCATACTATAAGATAATGAAAATTTCAGATACATTTGTTTTTAAAAATCTTAAACATCAAAAACTAATGAAAAGTCTTTTAAAATCAAAGAGATGGATTGGTTGAACAACATTAGCATATACGCGTGGAAACTAAATGGATACGACAAGGTGGAAAGCCACTTCTAATATAAATCGAAACACACACCTCATGAGTCATGAGTCATCATCAACCACATTCCATACCCATTTTTTATCTAAATTAAAAATAAAAAACAAAAGTAGATTAGACAGGACATCATGATGTGACCACCACCAACTCTCTGAGCATTAAAATAATACTAGTCAGGCTTCTTCTTCTGTCTTCTGAATCAGTGACTGTGAGCCTCGTGTCCCTCCTATATCACAATTAATTATCAAAAAAAAAGTCATTAACGAATTAAACAAAAACTAGATAACACACTTGTTATATGCTAATGGTCGCTACGTTAGAGAATTATAGGCCCTTTACGTTTCCTAGGACTAATATTAAATGTATTAATCCAAGAAAAATAAAGTTTATTTCTTTGACCCACTTCGAGTTCTAGAACTCCTAATAGTTACTTTACTTACCCGGTGAGGGAAAATGGACTGGAGGATGTTGGGCTTGGAGGCCTTGGAGGAGTGGTGGGAGGAGCGGAAGACGCCGTGTTTCTTAAACTGTTCTCTGACAACACGGTTGTAGATAAAAGCTGCGCCTTGAAACTGGGGGAGAACAAGCCAAGCAACGAACACAAGTTTGACCGTATACCAGATCGGGATCCAGTCAATAAGCGATTGCAGAATCAGTTCAATCAGTGAGAGAAACGAATAGATAATCCAATACGCAAGCCACTGTTCGTCGTCTAGTTTCGTTGCGCTCTCCATTGCTATCACCGATGCGTACCTGTGTTGTATGATACATAATAATAATTCAATTAAAAACTTTCACATAAATATCAGATTTTGAGTTTCTAATCTTTAACAAAAACAAGAGAGATTGAACAAGAAACAAAACTTACAATGGATACAGCAACATCACTATGGGCCTGCATATAACAAAAACCATTTACGTTTAAAATTAGAAATCGAAACAGAGGAAACAATAAAAAGAAGTGATTTTGTTGGAAAGAATAATAATATGTAAGGAAGATTTAAGAAACATACCCAGCGCCTGAATGAAGAGCAGTGAGGAAAGTCCAAAACTTGTCCATTTTTTTTTTTTTTTTCTTCCTTGCAAGTTTCCTTTCGAAAATTTTAGGGCTTTGTGAAAAATTTCAGATGTTAAAAAAGAGAGAGAGACAAGTCTGTGAGTGTATCGAGGCTCTGTAAGAAGAAGACAAAGGTAAATAATGTGAAAAGGAAGAACCTAATTTATAGAAAGGAAAGGTCTCTCTATTGGAGAAGAAATTGTATTGTACGGTTTGCTACAGTTGATTTGGTTGGTTGGTTCACACTCTTTTCATTGGGTCTTTTTGCTTAGTGAAACGGGGGTACGGTTTAGTAGAGGAATACAAGAACGCTGATGCCGACATACAACTATTCCGGTCTAGTCCATCGGTTCAATTAGTGAATCAATCAGTTTTTGGTCGGTCTAGTACGATTCGGTTTGGTTCAGTTTACACGCGTGGCGAGATTTTAACTTAAATGGCGTCGACATGGCACCGACCTAAAGATTAAAAACAAAAAAAGAGGATGTCGGTGAGAGCTTTGTCATTGCTTTATTTTGTTTTTTATTTGGTTTATTTTAAAAGAGATAATTTTTGTCATTTTATTTATTAATCGTTTTGGTGATTATTGTTTTACTTTCTTTTCAAAGGTTCTAAACTTTTTTTTTTTGAATAGAAATGGGTTTGATAGTCTAATATCTACTTTTTCAGCTTCTTAAAATGTAACTTCGTGAAAACCAAGTAAAAAAAAAGTGGCGATAAAATTACAGTACATGGAACTAAACAAATGATATGTAAAAAATGTCATAAAATTAACTTCCAGAGATATAACTATTGGCTTCTTCGATTTCACATGTGTCTCCTCAGTCCTCAGCCTTCTCGAGAAGCCGCTCCTTCTTGGCTGCTTTGGTCTTTAGGTTAGTCTATAATACTTTAGGAGAATCTTGAACAAAGAAGTCGCTGCAATTATACAAGCATTGACTGAAATAGCTAAGAGGGGTAATAATTTTGCATCTTTCATCCAATGGTAAGAGTATTTTACTATTTTGTTATAGTTTTCTCAACCCAAAATAAAATACATTGCTTTGGTTGTTTTGGCCAAAATTATTACATCAAACTTTGATGAGGTTCTATGAACTAAAAAGAGATGTCTATAGAAGACCTTTTTTTTCTTTATTGAGTTTGATGAACATTCTCAAACGAAAAAGAAAAAATAGTATAGTATTAAGTAGGAACCAAAGTATTGATATGTGTATTCATGGAGAAATGATCAAATCCGTTCATCAACACAAACAAAACACATAACAAAAGCAGCACCATAGTAACAGAGACAATCCTTCCGATCGTCGTCTTCTTTTTCGATTTCGTAGTATCACTCGCTCTCTTCACATTGGAAGACCAACAAGATGAATGAGAAAACGATGTCGCCTTCTTGGTTTGACCATCATCATCATCATCAGAATCGTGAAAGAGTTTTCTTCTTAAGCGTGATCCTACTTGTATCATCTCTGCCTCTGGTTCGTGCTGGAGTCAGAGCATTAGTTTCCTTGGAGAGTTTTCGACAAACTCAACAGCTTTTTCTACGGTGATCCATGAAACAGCAGATGAGTTTTTTTTACCTGTTTTCATGTCAGTCCATTCTTTCTCAAGCTCCTTCAACTGCTGCTTCAGTCGTTCGTGTTTGTTCTCCTCTCTATCTTCCATTTTTTTCCTTCTTACAATTTACTTTACTATGAGTAGTAAGAAGGATGTGGTTTATAACAATAGGTTGAAATCTTGTGAGATCTCACTAATTTCTATTTAATGAAAAATCTGGTGAGATCTTCACTCTAATCTCTATTTAATTTACTTTCTGAGTTTTACTCTTTTGAATTAATACATAATATTTGAAATTTGAATGAAATTGAACAATTCAAATGTCAATAAACGAAAAAATGATTCTACCACGGAAAATCACAACTGACCCGCACGAAACTTCAGAATTTTTTTGCATTTATATGTTCATAATAATGTGAAAGCAAAAAACAAACGATTGAGATATTAATTAAATAGGATCTCATGAAACATTAGAGTTAGATGAAATTTAGGACTCACTGGTTGATAATACTACTAAGAGGAGGTAAAAGAGTTAGAGATGTCTTCCATCACACCTTTCCCATCTTCACCATCAAAGTAGAAGAAGTTCTTTATTGGGTCTCCTTTGCATGATACTGCTTTGATCACCTCCTGCAACATCACCAAGCTTTCTTGTCAGATTCCCAAGTTTCTAGTGAGAAGATTCGAATGGGGAAAAGAGAGAGTGAGAGAGAGAGAGAACCTGTGCTAATATTCCTCCCACAATGGCACAAGCTGGTGGGAATTCAGTAGTACCCGTGATTAGTCTCTCCAAGAGACTATCTGGTATAAGGCTTTCGCTCACAGACTGTTGCAGTATTCAGAATTTCAGTGAACTGAGTGACATTTTCTAAAAGAGTGGCAAAACAAAAAGAACACGCTTACATTTGCCTCACAGAGTTGCTTTTTGATTTCCAAGATTCTGGCAAGATCGAGTAGTGAACATTCTCCATGTTTACGCCCTTCACTCTCCTCAAACACTTCTATTACTGAAAAATCTCATGAGAATACCAAAGATTAGTAAAGCAGCTTTTGTTGTTATGTATCTGCAAATGGGATCTCATTTTTCATTTGTTTCTGAAAAGAAATCAAGAATTAAGCTGCAGTAAGTAGTAACAACCTCTCATAGCAAAGTAGAGCTTTGCTGTTCTCCGAGGAAACGGTTTCCAAGGTACTGATATAGCCTCCTGCGGCAATAAACCAAAAAATCTAATTTTTACTACATATGCAGATGTAAGGATTATTAGAAGCAAAAGTTAGTGTTAAATTGTACCTGAAAACTCGGAAAATTTAGTTCGCATTCCACTGTCTCTTCAAGCTTTTTCTGTGGAAAGAAAGAACATTGCCAAGAAAACAATACAAAGGACGATTAAAAAATGAAGCATTTAGGAGGAGTTAATATAGTTAAAATTGAGATGGACAGGATAAAACGTAACATCAAATCATATAAAGTACCTTTGTGTACTTGTAATTTTGAAGGTCGACAAAGATCTCACCACATGAGTCTCTACAATCGACTGTATAGAAAGCAACACGTTTCACTAAGTTCCGACATTTTTCATTGACAGATTTCTGCAAACAAAAAGAAAAACAGACAATGTTATGAATCAACTGAAGATGAGAGCAGAGGAAACTATATAAAACTGTTATCCATACTTTAGTAGCACGAGAACCGTAGCCTATAACCACAACATCAAACTTCTCGAAAAATTCAAGGCCGAGTGTAGACAAATCACCTGAAAGATTTAAAAAAAAAAAAGATCAGACAAGAGCCGGTATGGTATCAAGACGTTAAAAGGAGAGGTATCAGAGAAGGACCTTTCTCTACAGAAACACGGACCATAGGGTTGAAATCCTTGAGTGAATCACAACAAATCTCAGCAACAGTTTTACCACGGTAAGCATTTTCATCAGGCGGAATTAAGAAGTTTGCGTTCAAGGCCTCCTCGTTCACCAAACGATCATCCATTAACGTCACACTACCAACTCCTGCCAGCACAATGTTCTTGCAAAACTACCCACCACATGGAGACACACACACAAATCCAAGAAATGCAGTAAAAGACCATTAGATTAACTAACTAATTGAAAAGCATTACATCTCAACAGAAATATGATAAGAGTTACAGCTACTACCTCAGCAACAGTTCCCTTAATTCCAGATACCAAGACATGAGATTTGGTCAATCTGCAAGCAAAACACAAACCTCACATTATATCAAACCGTGCCACAGTAGTTACATGATTAGTGTATTGTACCATTAAAATAAGCTTCAGCAGAAAGCAAAATGTGAATGAACAAGTAACGTTACATCAACTTAGCAAGTTAAAACCCAAATACTCTACTAGAAACATGAACTCAACATTATGATACAATCTCAGCTGAAACATGAACCCCTGGAAATTCCCAGTAACAGAACAGACATGATGATCTCAGAACACAACCTAAGGGAGCACAGAAGTTACGAGTTCAACTAGTCTAGAAGCAACTAACTCGGAATTAATAAAAAGAAAAAAGAGGAATTGAAACAAATCAACGCTAACCCAGTATGAGTAGTAAGTAGAAACAGGGATGAGTAGGATAAGGAGATGAGAAAGTAGTAACCTTCTTTGAGCATTAGCACCCCAAACCCTAATCTGGCGGTCGTACAAGGCAGTCTCCTGCTCGGTAAGCTCTTCTCCGTCCATTCGCAAACTCAAGCTATCAAATTACACAAAAAAAAAAACCCTTTGCTTTCAGAAACTGGAATTAGCGTATATCAGTACTGGATTATCTTGTAACCGGAGCTTGCGCAAGAAGACCTAGTCTTAACTTGGTCGATTTTGGTCAACCTCTTCTCTCAGTGATCTCTCTCTCTCTCTTTTTTTTTTTGTTAATAAAAAATTTGTTTCTAGTAAAAAATACTTAAATGGAAAATATAAATTGGTAGTCAACGTCTCGATCGCCGGTTCGATTCAACCCAACCGCATATCAGTCGATTTAATAAGTTTTTTTTCTTAATACGAATAACAATTTTCATATGTTTAAATAATTTACGTTTAGTAATAAAACACAAAAAAAATTAAAAATGGGATGACATAAATCGTCAACGACGGTGAAATTGGTTTGACAGACATATCAAAGTCGACTAATGTGATTAGTTTGGCCACGCGACCTTTCCATAGCATGATGGCATGACACCGCATAACAATGTCGGTTTGTCACCGGTGGTTTTGTGTTTGATAGTGTCCTTACATCCATTTCAAATTAATTCGTCTTTCTCGTAACCAACCCTTTAAACAAAAACATACATTCGTGATACGATACGTATGTGGAATACATAGTCTTTATTAGTAGTTCATCCTAACATAAGTTGTAGTTTCTACTCTGATGTAAACATAACAAGTACTAAAAAATTGCAAAAGCTTTTACCTCTTTTTGTTTGCAGTTTTATTCTTTATCAAAATCTTACTATTAGATAAATAATACTGTGTTTGACAAAAAGATAAATTTTACTGTGTTAAGCTTTGACGAAAGAAAAGAAAAAAAGGTATGGGAAAGCATACCTGCGAAATCGGAAAAATAGAGTTTCCTTGTCCAATGGAATCCTCTTCATTTCTTTTTTCCTTGCAAAATTCTGCAAAATGATCAAAACTGTGCTTATTGCTTGAGAAGAAATACAATATGATATTTTGAATTCTTGTGTAAATATAGTGACGTAAAAAAAAAATAGTACTTCAAGACGATTGAACGTCTTTTGATCTATCGTTCCATCTCTTGCTCTCTCTCTCTCTCTCTCTCTCTCTCTCTCTCTCTCTCTCTCTCGGATTTGATTCGATCGTATCCATGAGTCAATATTTATTGAAGTCAAACTGATTTAATGAAAGGTTCAATGTAAGTATGTAACTCGTATAACAAGGGATATAATTAACACACTCCTAACTCCTACATTCTAATCATATGATTAGTTACAACTTACAATGTACTTCGAGTATTGTATTTTGTATATAAATAAAAGTACTTTAATACTAGTAGAATAAGAATAAGAAAAAAGAAATCTAGAAAATTGAAAACCACTGGATGAGAGAACATTGGAGGACCGGTGCATGCGCCATTAAGCTATCATGGAGTATCAAACAATAGGAGCTTACAAACAAAGGGTTCTAATTACTTAGCAAACCACCATATATTCATTTTGATTTTCGAACAACTATTTCTGAAAATGATATACGCTAATATGTATATATATTTTTTTCGGGAAACAAGAAAACTCAAATAGATAACTTTTTTTTTTTTTGTTAAATTTTAATTCAGCTATTAGTAAGTGGGAATATAATAACTGGAGGATAAGAGAGAGTAAGTAAACCATAAACTCATAAACCCAAAACATGAGTTTGGTCACGAGTTTGCAACTCATCCTCCCGCCACGGCCGAGAGGCACCACCTCCAAGTTCTTGTGTTCATTGAAAAACTCAACACAACAAATTCAAGAACTCTCTTCTTCTTCTTCTTCAATCCCTCTCTTACCAAAACTAATCTCTTTTGCTCTTGCTCTCTCTTTAACCTCTTCTTCTTCCCCTGCCTCAGCCATTCCTTCTCTCTCCTCTTCTCAGCCACTCACCACTCCTTTCACCCAATCCAAGTTCGTCCAGACCGGTCTTCTCAATGGGTTTGTTTGTTTTCCTCTCCATATACTCTTTAATTGAGAAAAGTTTGCGTTTGCTTTCTTTTAATGCTAATTCTCCTCTCTCATCAATTTGTGTAGCAAAATTAGGCCTTGCCCTTCTACGAACCCAGGATGTGTATCCACGAATCCAACCTCATCTTCCTTCTCATTTCCATTACCAATACCTGAAACCGATAAACAAAATCCCATTCAGGTCTATCTTCTCCCTTTTTCCAACATCTTCATCATCTCAATTTAGTTTTCTGATTCTTTGTAGTGTTCAACGCAGAAATTGAAAGAAGCAATAGTGAGCACTCAGAAGAATCCTAAGTTTGTGGTTCTTGAAGATACCCCATATGGTAATCACTTGTCAGTCATTTTTTTTCAATTAAGGATCATAGTGATTGTGTGGTAATGACTCTTAGTTATGAAAAAAAATCGGATTATAACACATTGATTAATTTATGCAGGGAGATATTTGGTGGCAGAGGTAGAAGGAGGAGGATTTAGCAGAGATGTGATGGAGTTTTTGGTGAAGGAAGATGTGGTTGCTTACAGGTGTATGGCCACTAAGGTTACCTTTGTTTATCCTTTCACTACTGCTTTTGGAGATTCCAAGGGACAAGAAGAGAGGATGAAGAAGCTTATTGACCAGCTCGGTTGGTATGCTCCTACTTTTGAATCCATGGAGTAAATAGAATATGTTCTGCAAGTAATGTTTTTTGTTTTGTTTCCATAGCCTTACAACTCACTACTTGAGAGACATTAATATGAGTTTGTTTGTTTGTTTTGTCCTTTTGAGAAAATCAAAGAAAGCTTGTTCAACTTAGGAGCTAGATGATGTGTTGTTACAACTTTCAAATGTTATAGTAGTATAACTTATACATTGTTAAGGCATAATAAGGGAGAGGAGAGAGAGCCTTATACTTCTTAGGAGCGCATCCCTCTTATTAGGACCTAACATACAAAGTATAAACAACGAAACTTAGGAGAGATGGTTTTAATTTGTTACCAAGAATCAAGAGCATAATAAATTCAAGTACCTTGGAGCATATAGCCAGTAATATTAGTGGATCGTCTTCTTTTTACCAACACAACAGGTCTAAAACTACAAGGGTCATTCCTCCCACGTTAGATCCATTCACTTAGTTCTAGCGCCTTTGTCTAGGCATCCTTCTCCTATACTAGAGAAACGCGAGCACATCTAGGGGGAACCACACAGTCCACATGAAGACAAGCTTATTTTACACACCGCCATCTCAATATCAATCTCAGGAAGCCAAGTGTCATTAGTGGTTTTCGTGGGCTTGGGTCAAGTTACAGTATGAGCCCAGTAAAGGTTTGACTTTGCTGACATGGCAAACCTCCGTCGAGGCTCGGTCTGTGATTGGCTCTTCAATATCCATGTGACGTTCCCTCTCTCTCTCTCTCTCTCTCTCTCTCTCTCTTTCTATTTATCTTAAATCTTATTGTCATTAATTATTTCCAAAGACTCCCAATTTGTTTTCTCTCTTTCGAATAAAAACGAAAACGCAAAAAAAAAAAAAAAAAAAGCGCCATGGACGCCATTGATTCCGTCGTCGATCCTCTTAGAGACTTCGCCAAGGACAGTATTCGCCTCGTGAAGCGTTGTCACAAGCCAGATCGCAAAGGTATTGAAACTAGATCGGTCTACGAATTTTTGTATTTTGAAAATTGCTGTCTTTAGATTAGGTAATGATGAGCGATCTGTGTGTGTTCTGAGCTGATGGATCTATCTTTTTTTTATTTCACGGATGAGAAGATCCGTATGTATGTTGATTGGAGAGATCCGTGCTTTCTTTCCCAAGATGGAGATGGTCTAATGATTCTGTATTTTTTTATATTGTTGTTTTGTAGAGTTCACGAAGGTGGCAGTGCGTACAGCTATCGGGTTCGTAGTAATGGGATTCGTGGGATTCTTTGTGAAGCTCATCTTTATTCCCATCAACAACATCATCGTTGGTGCCACTTAGGTGACAATTTCTCTTTTCCAATCTCTTCTTTCCAGCCATGCATGAATCTGTTCGGGATTTTATTGGTTTGATAATGATGCTTTGGTTAAGCAAGCTAGTTCGTGTAGTATAGAGTCATCCTAAGATGTTTTTGTCTCGATGAATACTTCTCTGCTCTGTCTCTAGTCTACATCTCTTAGAAGCTCATTAGGGTCCCATGCCCCAAATCTAGAAGCTGTTTTGTATACAGTAAACGTTCAATTCTTTGGTCATTTCAATCTATAGGTACTAAATAAGCAATTTGCATTTGAACATATCTAGTAGAATTGTTTATGCATATGCATATTATGGAACACTCATTGAAATTAAGTGTAGCATGCACTGATAGATACTCTCCGGTTTATTCTTCTAATATTGGCTGGAAACTGTTGGGTTTGGTTCAATGTGTTGATAGACTTGTGATTCCATCATGAACAACATTGCATTGGCATGTTATAGGGAATATGCTTTATCGAAGAAATTTGGATAACCGATATGAATGGGGAATTGCTTGTAGCCCTTGTAATTTAAAAACTACTTTTCTAAAGTTTGGTTTGGCATGTTTGCAGAGAACATGGGAAGATAAGATGGAGAAGGGTAGTTACAGCTTTGTTGTTTCATGAAGACACTTCAACAGTTTTTGTTTGTTTGTTTGTTCAGATACTCAAAAAGAGTAAACTTTTGTTGACCTAGTTAACCACACCATTTGAGATCAGTCTCCAGTAATTTGCATTCTGTTTCAAACATTTCACTTCTTATTTCGTTCTGCTGTTATAAAATTCCAAGTTTTGATGAATGTGGACGAGGCTAAAAAACTCTTAGTTACGGTTACGAAACTTACAAATTAAAAAGCCTATCTGAGTACACGAATTCTTGACCAAATCTTGCGAATATTCCTAACCTCTTCGTATTGCTTGTTGCCTCTGGTTCCAATCTCAGCTTCCATGTTTTTGCCTTATTAAGCTTCCATGGTTCCAATCTCTGATGAGGGAATTTGTCGCAAATAATGCTTGCACTATTAAGATTGTCTGCCTATTGACCACAAAAAGCATTTCATAGTAACTACCAGTTTACCAAAACTTATTCACCTACTGAAATCACTTAGATACACGTGTATTTCTTTCGATCAAAATCTTTGCTACTCCATTGACATGACAGATTGAAAAATAATAATCATGAAGTTAGGTAAATCCAAACTAACAAGCAAATGACATGACAACACCAAAAAAAGGAAAGAAAGAGAATCTTGGAACAGAAGCAATGCGACCTTTCCTTGTTATTCACTCGAAGATGACACAAACTGACAAACATAATTGATGATCATTTAAAACCAAAAGACATCAACTCTTTTGGTGAATCAGGTGATACTCAAAGAGAGGTGAGAATAGTAATCATGCCTCCTCAACTTCATCAATCTTCACTTCCTATTCTCAATCCACTACTCAGATTCTCACCTCCTTCCTCCCCTCATAATCCCAAACACCAGACGGAATCAAAGATTAAGATGCCAAAGTTCACCGTGCGTAAACTCATACCTCTTCTTATCTTCGTTCTTTCAAGCCTCTCCGTTCTCCGACTTCTCCGGATTTCATACAAGTCTTCATCCTCTGCATCTAAGTCCTCATCTTCAACCACATTTCGTTTGAGTCCAGCCGAGTTCAGTCAGCACCTCAGGGCTAACGAGGGCCCAAGCGCTCTCACGATAAAGGAACAGAAGTTCTTATCAGATACCATTGCCCGTAGATCCCCTTGCAACGTTCTTGTTTTCGGGTTTGCACCTCAATACCTCATGTTATCTTCAATCAACACTAGAGGTATTACCGTCATTCTAGACGATGAGCCTGCAAAGATAATGATACCAAAAGCTAAAGTAAATCCAAACAACACACGAATCTACAGCTTGAAATACCATCAGATGGAAGTGAAAAATGCTTACAATCTGCTTCGACATGCTCGAGCCAATCCCACATGCGCACCCAAGATGAATAATCTACAACAAGGCTCACCACACTGCAAAATGGAACTGAAGGATTTGCCACTGGAAGTACACAATATCAAATGGGATGTGATAGTTGTTGATGGGCCACGTGGAGACAACTTAGAGGCACCAGGTAGGATGGGGAGTATATACACTGCAGCTGCGTTAGCAAGGGAAGGAAGTAGTAACTCAACAACAGATGTTTTAGTGCATGATGTGCACAGGACTGCTGAGAAGTGGCTCTCCTGGGAATTCTTATGCCAGGAGAATCTGGTTTCAGCTAAAGGGAACTTCTGGAAGTTTAGGATTAAGGGACAATCAAATGCATCCAGGTTTTGCTCAACAGAAACAGTCCTCATCAGATATTAGCAAAATTTTGTACATTTAATCAAGAACAATGTAGTTCGACACACTACTACGTCTTTATCTCATACCAGCGCAGGGAAACATGGTTAAATAGTGATAGTGTATAAAAGTCATTCCTAAAATGTGTGTCCAACTAGAAAATGGATACAATTAGTGGAAATGACCACAATTTATGCACCACAGAGTTATTTCATTTTAACTCCCCAAGAACAAGAAATGGAAAGCTATACATGTTTCTTAAGAAGAAGAACCCAAAAGAAGATCAAATAGTCACAGAGAGGCCTTCTCTATGCTATATTTCATTATTACACAAAGCTACGTAATACTTTAACCCTTTCTTCGTACCAAAAAAAGATTCCATCCAATTTTCACACTACTTCAAAGGAGTATCCAGAATCACATACCTCTAAAATTCTTTCATAGCTTGACATGAAAAACAAGATACACTGGAGCAAAAGATGATTATAAAATTCCTACATTAATAATCTGTACTCGTTGCCATCTTGGATGTCAGCCAGAGCCATTTTCACCAGTCTCTCTTCGCTGCAATCACAATTAATGTATGTATATAAGGCCACTGAAACGTATTTCTCAGAGGAAATTAAACAAAACAGCATCAACAAAGCAAAATGTATCTATTTATGTTGAGTATAAAAGGAGCACACATATGTTTGAGAATTAGAAAAAATAATAACCGACATGATACCGGCCATTTGTAATTAAATATTAGAAAGGTAAAACCTACCGCCCGTTTGCTAATGTACGGTTGTATTTTGACTGGTTCTGATTCTGTAGAGATGCTTTCAGTTTTAACCAACTTCCGTTTTTCCTTCTCAAATTCTTTCCTGGATTCTTTTCGAGTGCCTGATTGCCAAACTCGACCAAAGTTGGGAAGCCAGTCTGCATCAACCTTACTATTCATTGTCTGTCCCCTCTTCTCCATCTCTATCTCTATTTTTCTCTTTTCAGCCCATGCAGCGCCAACCCTATTAGGATTCAGCTTACGAGTCTTTCCAGGTATCTTTGCCTGAAAGCTGCTGCTCATGTCTGATTGGTTTAGTTGAACATTAGAAGAATTCCCATCATTTGCATCAAGCCATGGTGGAGGAGCTCCAGAGTGAACATTCCCGCAAGCATCGTTCGAATGGGAAGAAGAAATGCTAGTCATTCCCACCTCACCTGAAAAGTTAAAAATGGAAAAAAGGACAAATCCAATTAATACTTTGTGCATATCAGAATGGCTACATCAATAAAATCCATAAACCTAGACGATGAAGCACTAATATGAAATTAACACAACACAGCTGGAATTTGAATGCCAAGTAGCACCCTACCTGGAGAACTGTAACTGCCCTTAATTTGTTTCCTCTCCTGGAATGAAGACAACGTTAGTAATAGGCTCACAGAAAAGAAAGAAACAAATCTGGACTTAGACAATGAGTGTGTAATTGCCACCGGAAGGAATTCTGTGATATAATTGAACAAATTGACCACATAGACCCAATCCGTAATGAAATTTTGATGATCAAAACAACACACATAGATATTAGATAGAAGATTTATTCTGCATCAATTACACAAATAACACATAAGAAATTCCTGAACCAAGGAATAGTTATTGCCATGATCTTTACAAAGCATTGCCTTACAACCAAAAATTCTGAGCCGAAAAAGCCTATTATGAAACTAAGAGGTACCATTATATAATTGCACCAGAAGCAGAGGCTAAATAACAAGTAGTGAAGAATCTCTGACTCGAATGATGACATCAATCAAAAAGTGACAAAAAGAATGATAAGATACATGTCAGATAATCTTATCTAACATAGACTGCAATGTGCATATAACAATGAGAAATCCTAAATTGTAGTTACAAACTATTTTAAACTGGACAAGTCAATATTTTGAATGAAACCTAAGATGTATCAAAAACATAACTAATCTTCAAACTACAACTATTGTCTTACTCAATTCAAACGATCTTTCATTTACTTTTGAGAAACAGATGAAAACATTACACATCAGACTTTCAAAAAGCAGCTATATAAATGTTACAAAAACTGAAACTCACCTGATCTTGATTGCTTGGGTAATCCTTGCTTCTAGAAGGAATGACATGTTTGCCAAACCCGTTCCCTAGAGAACAGAATTCATTAAGACTATTATATACAACTTCTTATACTCTACAACTAACAAAATATGGAGGTCATAATTAAACAAAAGAATACCTGGTAAATTACTCGGCGGATCAGTATGTAAAGGGAGGTGAGAAGAATCCATGTTCAGATATGAACCATAATGTGCAACTCCAGGAAGCTCTGAATGTGATATCTGATACTTATTCGTATTATACTGTAAAGGCAAAACATCACTGGAATGATGTGAATTTATAAGTTGTGCAGGAACATTTTCAATTTTATCCATAGTTTTAAAGGCAAGATTATTGTGGATATCATTAGATGTCCCAGACAGCTGTCCACAGGACCCTTTAAAAGAGGATGCATCTTCATTTCCCAATGACTGGCATTTTTTTTCCCACTGCATCCAGCAACAGATAGAATGTCATTAGAGATTTCAACAAACAACTCACGGCTACACTCTGTCACTCTTAAACGAAAAAGGTTGTGCCACAGGTTATGAAAAAATACTGGCACAATTGAGAACTGTTTAACAGAAGAGCATAATCTTAAAAGTACATAGTGCATACCTTAGCTACACCAGCTTCTGAAATTCGGAAATCGTCAATGCAATCCATTGCTGGGCCATTTTTCGAAAGAAATTGCTTGATATTCTTAAGATGATCCGAGCTTGCGAAGTGGTTAATTGCCTTAGAACTGATAATAAAGTATCAAAACCAAAATCTTATGTGCAGTAACTAATTTTTTTTTATCATCATACACTTCACAATCCCAGTTTTCTAGCACGGTTAACTGTATCAACAACAACAATTCTCTAGCGCACTCCCATACTACATTCCATTCAAGTAACATAGCTACTACGTTCGCTAAAGCAACGAACCTAAATCGAATGAACAGACTCAAACTGAAAGGAAAGAGATAAAAGGTAATGACATACCAGGCGAAGGAGCTGCCGAGCAACAATGTCCTCATCGCAAAAGACACACCAGACACGGTTTTGCGACTGCTCTTGTGGCCGTAGAACGCTAGGGTTCTTCAGGAAGAATCTGACGTCAGCAATCTTCGTTCGGAATCGATCGAGGAAGGTAGAGAGGAGGTCTTTGTGGCGAGGGAAGTACTTGTGGCGTGAGCCGTGGTCGTGATGCAATCGGCACACCTTGCAGTACTCGATCTCGCGCTTCTTCGATGGTTTCTTCATCCTTCTTCTTCTTCTTTCCGACGTGACTCGAATTAGGGATGCGTTTAGAACAAAACGGTGTGCCAATTACAATCCACTATTTTATTCCCGGTTAAAGCCGGTCCGAATCCGATCGAAAAAAAAAGGAAAATTCAATTTTTTTTTTTGGTTTATCATTAAAAATTTTAAAAACTGTTACCATCATTTATAACAAAACAAAAAGAAAACTGTTAGAATATTATTATTTTTTATCGAAAAAAAAAGAAACTGTTAGAATATTCGACTACTTGGATTTGACGGTGAAAGAAAATATTTGGATAATCTTAGGAATGTTGAATTCGATAGAGATGAATCAATTTTGGAAAGATTCTTAGATATCATCCTGGATTATATATAATAAGTATACAGCTCTAGGTTTATGTTTCCAAGTCACAACAAAGAAAAACATGGCTAGAGTGTTTTTACTTGTGATTCTGTGCTTCACCGCACTGCTAAGCTCGAGCTTATGTTTTGGACATGCTAATGCCAATGGTCGTGGAGATCAAGCACTGGCTAAGATTAACATTTACTAAACCAGTCTTGCTTTGGACACTTCTGTCAAGATTCACGCTTCCCCTCAAGTTCTTGGTTCCCAGGTTTCAAAAACCATTTTCTTGATCTTGATGTTATTTTGTTCTTGTCGGATTCTAGTTTTACTGATATATATGTATTCTTAAGAGATGATTTATATGTCCAAAAATTTGTATTGATAGCTTGAGTTTAGCCGTTGTAGTTTTGATTCTCAAAATCCAAGCTCGATTGGTTTTGATGTGACTCTGATCTAACAGGGTGAAGATATTGAATGGGTACATGTTGCTGTCTCCAACCCCAAGCCCGCTTCAAACGATTGGATTGGAGTTTTCTCTCCAGCTAATTTCGAGTATTTTTTGTTCTAAACTACATCTGTTTTTGTTATAGATTGTGAATGTGCCTTTTGTGCATTATTTGACTCGTCTTTGTTATTAGCTCGGGTAACTGTTGGCCAACAAATGGTGGCAAAGAGAAAACTCCTTACATATGCTCAGCTCCCATCAAGGTTTGTTTTTTTTTGTTTTCTATACATATATTGTATTAAACTGTGAGTTCTTGATTTGAGTCCTGGTAACATTACTTTTTCTATTTGACAGTACTTGTATTGTAACTCTCATCCGGAGTATATGAAGTCAGGGAATGTGACTTTCAAGTTGCAGATGATAAATCAGAGAGCTGATATCTCTTTTGCACTGTTTACCAATGATGTTAAAATGGTAGGTTAATTATAGTAGCTTTCTCAGTTTAGTATATTTGTATACCTGCAATACCAAGTGGACTTATTGATCTTTTGAATATCACTGCAGCCACATCTTCTCGGGCAATCCAATCCTGTAGCTTTCGTCAATCCTAAAGCACCTGTCTACCCGCGTCTTGCATTAACCAAGAATTGGGATGAAGTAAGATTTTCCACAACTTGACTCAAAAGGCATTGGGTCTTGGAGAATACAAACTTTTTGGAGTTCGTTAAAACAGGCTTGTTTTTTGAGTTTTTGATAGATGACCGTGAAATGGACGAGTGGGTACAACATAAATGAGGCTGTTCCTTTCGTTGAATGGAGTGCAAAGGGACTTCCGAGTAAGAGATCGCCAGCTGGAACAATTACCTTCAACAGAAACAGCTTATGTGGTACGTCCTGTTTTGTATATCTTTTGCTGTGATCTCTGAGGCAACAGTGTTGGGATATCTGAACCTATTCATCTGGATCATTCTAGAGATTTGATTTGTGGATAAATGTGATGTTTACACAGGTAATCCTGCTCGTGGCGTTGGTTGGCGTGATCCTGGTTTCTTCCATACTGCTTTCTTGAAAGAACTCTGGCAAAACCAGGAGTGCCAATTTTAGTTTCATAACTGTTAGTTAACTCTCAATCCTTTGGTTTCCAGATACACATATAGGCTAGGCCATGACTTGGTCAATGGTTCGACGATTTGGAGCAAGAATTACACCTTCGTGTCTTCTCCTTACCCTGGACAAGACTCGTTACAACGGGTCATAATATTCGGTGACATGGGGAAGGTATGTTTCTTTTAGGCCATTATGATCTCCATGTGCGCTCAGACTATTATCTCAAATGGTTGTTCTTGATTAAAATATATTTCAGGGTGAGCGAGATGGGTCTAATGAGTACAATGATTACCAACCTGGTTCCCTCAATACAACAGACCAACTCATCAAGGACTTGAAGAACATTGACATTGTTTTCCACATTGGAGATCTCACTTATTCCAATGGCTACCTCTCCCAGTGGGATCAGTTCACATCTCAAATCGAGCCCATCGCTTCTACTGTCCCCTACATGGTCGGGAGGTTTGTCAATAAGAAAAGCTTCATCATTGTTCTTCTTCCTCTACTACTCTTGTAGTGCTTTAAGTCATTTCTTTTTCATTACAGTGGCAACCACGAGCGTGATTGGCCAGACACTGGATCTTTCTATGCCCGGACAGACTCTGGAGGAGAGTGTGGTGTTCCTGCAGAGACCATGTTCTACTTTCCTGCTGAGAACCGAGCTAAATTCTGGTAAAGTTGTGTTAACCATTGACGATTTCTTGCAAGTTCCAGAACAATATCTTACATATGTCGGGTTGAATGGGCAGGTACAGAGCGGATTACGGGATGTTCCGCTTCTGTATAGCAGACACTGAACACGATTGGAGAGAAGGCACAGAGCAATACCAATTCATCGAGCGTTGCCTTGCCTCTGTAGACAGAAAGACTCAGCCTTGGCTCATTTTTATGGCTCATCGTGTCCTTGGTTATGCCACCAATGATTGGTATGGCCAAGAAGGAACCTTTGAAGAGCCTATGGGAAGAGAAAGCCTACAGAAACTGTGGCAGAAGTACAAAGTGGACCTTGCTTTCTACGGCCATGTCCATAACTATGAGCGAAGCTGCCCCATTTACGAGGTTTGATCCCATCATAATTTGCTTGATTTCCGTCTCATCGATGTAGCGTTGTCTCTAAGCTCTTATCTTACCTTTTTGTTTTCTATTGCAGAGCCAATGTGTGAACAACGATAAGGATCACTACTCAGGGACCTTCAAAGGAACTATCCACGTTGTTGTGGGTGGTGCAGGAAGTCACTTGTCTCCCTTTAGCTCACTGGTACCCAAATGGAGTTTGGTCAGAGACTATGACTTTGGGTTTGTGAAGTTGACTGCTTCTGATCACTCATCGCTTCTCTTTGAGTACAAGAAGAGCAGCACTGGCCAAGTGTACGACTCCTTCAATATCTCTAGAGATTACAGAGATGTTTTGGCTTGCACTCACGATAGCTGCGAGCCCACCACATCAGCTGGATGATCTTTCTTCTGTTTACATCGTTTTCCTTCGAAACAATTAGCTT
The DNA here is from genome assembly GCF_030686135.1 of Camelina sativa. Lineage (NCBI taxonomy): Eukaryota > Viridiplantae > Streptophyta > Magnoliopsida > Brassicales > Brassicaceae > Camelina > Camelina sativa. The sequence goes on from NC_141890.1 coordinate 8,136,094, forward strand.
CTTAGCTTTTTTATTATTTAATAGGGCTTTACTCAAATTTTTTGGACAATATTTGTTGATTTCTTCAATTGCAGGGTTTTACTTTTACTCTCTAGACAATATAAAACAAAACAAAAAAAATCGTCATTTTCATGGAACAAACTAACTCTAATCATAACTCGTGTGAGAAGCCAAAAAAGGTGGCTACGATTTTAAGAATTTGCACGAACACGACACAGTGACCAAACAATATACTTTTGATACTCTCTTCTGGTCAATCCGACATCTCTACTTCAGGGGTCTTGTCTTGTTGGTTCTCATGTGAAATCGTAGATGCAAGATCTTCTACTTTCAGGGGAGAATGTCGGGCCATATATTGAAACATGATCTGCAAGATGGATTATAAATGCTCTAGTCAATTCATAAATATGATTGTCCTAAGTTGGTATGCTATATGCAAAGAAAGAGAGTACCAACCTTGGAATAGCTATCAGCAAAGGCTCGGGCTCGATTTGACACACCAATATATTGCAAATCCGCCTTCTCAAATCTACCATCCACACAGTTCAGCCCTCCATCGCCAATGGCAAAGCGAATAAGACTTCCTGACAACAGTCCTGACTATCATATCCAACATGGCACAATCCACACATTTAGCAAAGTAACACAGTGCGAAATCACCCTTAAGCTAATTTAACTGCAACCTCTTATTATGACTGCATGGAGTTTATAACAAACAGGGCAGTACTAAGCTAGAGGAATCTGTTGGTCCTAGAAAGAAGATATTACTGAGCAATATCATTACCTTACGAGTATATGGCGTCTCTATAACAAACATAGGCACAGTAATTCAGAAAGAAGATAATATCTATGCTTTTACACTTTTCAATTTGCCCAAATGCTGATCATACAACCTTGGTTAAAAGACATACGGAAATAATAATCACTCTACTGTATTTTGACATACCTGTTTTACAAAATCTGCATTTAAGCAACTGAATGGTACAGGTGGATCATCTGATGTTACAAGTTTTCCTTCTTCTTGCAACTCCAAGACGATCTGATTTTACAAGATACAGAGAATATAAGTTAAGACTTTGTAAATGGGAGTGTAACACTAAACACTCTGTTATGAAAAAACCATGAGCTGTAAATGTATGTCAAATCCACTTACATGTTGTTGATTTGGAACTTCTCCATTGTTATCTGTATCGATGACATACTGACTACAGCTCTCATCCTTCCATATCAACACCAGAGGAGTATTTCCAGTATGATAATGTGCATGTCTGCGAGTATTGCATGAAATTTAGTGGGGAAAGAGTCAAAGATAAACACTAGACCAAATGAGACAATGATACCATAACAAGAGTATGAAGCAACCAGTGATATTATACAGTAACGTTCACAAAACAGAGGAAAAAATCTCTGTCCTCTTTCTAATATTATCATCATTCATCAAAACCCTATACCATCATAACCAAATGCATTCCCTAATTTCCCTTCAAAACCTTCAGCTCTCAACTAAAGACTTAAGGTACTTTGCTGAGATGGAAAAGCTACAATTAAACTACACAGCTCCTAGGCTAGTTACAATAGTCCTCCACTAGATTAACAAGAAAACAACTGATTCGCAGCTCGAAACCTTAAGACACCCATACTTTTTGCAAGTGCAGACAGCAGGAGAAGGAAAGATGGGAGTCGCAGTAAACTTAATGGCGAGAGATGAAATGATGCACTTACTTGTTATAAAACAACAGTCCATCCTTGACATAAGGTAATGATCCTGTATAAGCGGAGTGAAGTCCGGTTTGGTCGCAGTTATAAAAAGGAACAGCACTGAACCTGAACTTGTGATAAAAGGAAGGCGGATCACAAGCACCAGTCTCAGCAAGTTTAGATTGCAACCAAAAGAACCTGAACTCTGCTGTACATTCATAAAGCGAGTAACCCCTCCAACAAACCATATCAATCACATAGTATGTCTGATCAGACTGCATAAACAGTAACAAACCACATCCTAGTAAGCTCAAGAATGGGGATTATAAATCATAGAAAGAAAAAAAAAAGAATCTTTTACCTCGTGAAAGATACAGTCTAGTATAGAATATGAGTTTGCAGGGCCAGAAGCGCCTTTTTTCCTGGCACCACCAGGCAACGCAGAAGGGAAATGATGCAAGATGGATCCATTGCGTACTCTACTAACTGTTGTTCCATCAGATGAAACTACGAAACATCTTTTGCCAGCTGGCCTTGCTAACACATACCTACAAAACCAACCATTTCTCATAATCAGACTCATTTATGAAACAAAATTGTAGGTTTAAGAATGTTGAAGAAGCGGTACCAATCTCGGCTCAAATTATCAGGGACGTCGATCATCCATTCAGGTAACATAAGCTGCCTCGCGAACCACTTGCGAGCCTCAGGTCCTCTGAGCCTCGAAGCTTGACGAACGTCAAAGCTACTCGATTCCGATTCGGTTCCTTCGTCGAGCTCGGGCACGGCGGCTTCAAATAGTATCTCCGGGTCGACATCGGGAGAGGATGATTGGAGCGAGATTACTGAAGAGGCAAGGTTTCGAGCTCGCTGCTGAGCGTCACTTCGATGCTGAGACTGACGGAGAAGGGAAAGCTCTCGGCGTTTCTGTTGATCGGAGATAGGTCGTCGTTTAAACGGACGGCGAATCTCATGAGGCGCCATTGGTCTCGACCTCAAAAAGCTCTCCGAGACTCTCTTTGCTTTTGGTGGTGAGGTACGGTTCAAAATTTAAACCGGTAGTGGGTAAAATTAAACCAAACCGGTTTGATTCTATTATATCATTAATTATAACCGGTTTGATTCTTAGAAACGCCTATATATATTCCACAAATTCACATTTTCTTGTTAACGTTCGTTCTCCGGCATTGATTGATTCATTCAACTCTCAAAGCATCGCAAGTCTTATTAGCTACTGAAAGAATCGTAACAAACAAAGGAGAGAGATCAAGAAGAGTCATGGTGTCACCGAAACGGAGTGATACAACCCCGCCCGACGGAAGCAGCGGCAAGAGACCTCCATCGTCTTCTTCCGGAGATAAACCTCCTTTACCCAAACGCCAAAAGGTTTCTGATGGAGACGGCGCTTCGGCGGCTAAAGAAACTGATACTCTCACTCCTGCGGCGGGTTCTAGTAAATGCAACATTCCAACCTCCGGAGACGCCAAGATTGAGGCCTCTGCAGCTGCGTCTCCACCATCTGTTGCGAAAGGTCCGTCTCTCTTATTCTTTGTTACATCTTTCTGTTTTTTGTTTCCTTTCGAGATTGTTTTGTTTTCAATTCGTCTTTGTGCTTTCTGGTTTTGGATTGTAGTCGCAACACCGAAGTTGCAAGAGAAGCCAAATACGATTACTTTTCAAGGATGGATATATGAACACGGTAGCTATAACAGCCCCTGGTGTCGATTTCTAGCAGAGTCTCAACAGGTATTTTAATTAATCCCTTTTACTTTTCTTTAACTTTCTCTAAATTTATTTATAATACCAATGCTATATCCTGACAAGTTGAGCTACTTGTGAATTTTCAGTATCCAAGCCTTAACATTCTTGATTCAACCTTCACTCTTGGTTCGAGTAGATCATGCAGCTTGGAATTACATGACCTCGAACTCAGTTCCTTCTTGTGCAGAATCACAAGAATTCAGGTATATATATTCTTTTTTTTTTTCTTTTTCTTTTTGTCCTTAAATGTTAAGCTCAAACATTAGCACTGTCCCATGCCATGCTTGCTTGTTTTTCCTCTGTCTCGTGCTTATGATTTTTTTCTACTTTTGAGTTGTGTGTGGAGATATGTGAGCTCCTTTATAAAGCATGTATTCTCATTGTTTGTGCACATGCATGTTCAGCGCAAAGGCAATGTTGTAGGGATTCTAGAGGCCACAGGAAGCAGGGTACCTGTGTGGATAAACAGAAAGCCTGTCGTGAAGAATGATTGCCATGTGCTAAACTCTGGTGACGAAGTGGCTTTTGGTCTTCTCAAGAGCTATGCTTTTGTATCCTTTCTTTCTTTTTGTACATAAATGAGCAAGATGAAAATTTTCCTTCAGTTTTAAGATGAATATCTCCATGGGAATGCAAATAAGTTTTCCCCTTAAGTTATATCCAGATATTTCAGCAAATGTCTAAAGTTACAGCAAAAGTTACTGCAAAAGCTGGTTCAGTACAGGTCCCTGCAGGAAAGTTTCTAGATTTAGAGAGAAAGGCTAGAGATCCAACAGGCAAATCCATTATCACAACGTTAGCAACCTTACAGCAGGACTCATCTCATCGAAAATCATCCCGTAAGAGCCACCAAGCGCCAGGGAAGCCTGCTACTTCTGTTGACAGCGTGGAAGGAATTTTATCTGTTGACAATCAAAGTAATAAAGCTGCAGATAGTGAAGCAGTCAGCAGCCACAATCAAGATTCTCAAATGGAGGTAAGTACTCTATGTTTCCTTTGTACCCTGGCGTCATCAACAATATTTTGTATTATATTAACAAAGCTGGTATCAGATATTAGATAAGGAAAACGAGGTGATAAGAAGTCCACAACAAGCTTCAACATCAGGCAATGGTCTGCGATCTGCAATAATCAGAGAAGGCATTCAAGCTGGAATTTTCGGAGGCGAAAGCTTGGAAGTTTCATTCAAAAAATTTCCCCATTATTTGAGGTATAGACCAAGTAATATTATTCTTTTCTTTTCAGGTATTTGTGCAGAGTTAAAGATATGTGCATGTGAATCGTCCATTACGAATCTGTTTATAGCATCATAGAATTCTGAGGTCTAATTGTTTCTCTTGGTTTTCGTTTCTCTAATTCTATCCTCCCCATTGTAGTCTTTCACACGGAACATCAGTTTTCTTGTCTTTGGTATTTTGGGCTTTGTATGGGTACTGTTCTCTGTTTTGTGTATGCTGACTAAGGTTTTATTATTGCAGTGAAAATACAAAGAGTATCTTAATAACTACTTCATATGTACATGTAGAAACTGAGTTTCACACAATGAATTTGTTTGAAGGGGGAAACAAATTCAATAACACTATATCTCTAAGAAATCGGATCAAAGTAGACAAGCAAAGAGGAATTGAAATCTCTTGGAGAATAAGTTAGGTTTTGTTCAAGAACAAAGAAGAATTAGGGTTTTTGTATTAATTGCTGGATGATCTTACAACGAAGAGGTTGCCCTCTATTTATAAGTTTTATTAGATCTATTGAATATACCCACTTTCCATATCACGGCCGAGCTGATTAGGAAAGTTTCTTGTTTCTTATTAGGTCAGCCGCTGGGCGAGCTGGGATGTCGGTTCGTCACCTTGGAACTGGGCTTCTCGGCGCTATCGGGCCTTTGAAGATGAAATCCTCCTCAGGGTCGAGCTCCCGGTTATATAACCGGTTTCTTTAATCGGGTTTAGATCAGTATGTTGGGGGTGCCAATTCCCGCACCAAAAGTACATCTCAAGAAAAAAGAATATGCCAAATATACCTCCAACATGACCACTTTGAACCCAAGGATATTGCTTTCTGGTCCCACAGGTTTGTGGTATCTTGCTTGTGTAACATCATTTCCTTGTGTATCTTTCTACTTCATATGTACTTCTTTTAGGCGGCAACATCATTTTCGCTTTTCGGTTGTAATCGTTTCAGGGTCTGAAATATACCAAGAAATGTTAGCTAAAGCGCTTGCCAATCACTTCGAGGCGAAATTGCTAATATTTGACAGTCATCCAATTTTGGTGGTAAGCAATATATTGTATGTTTTTTGTTGTTAGTATACAAAAGGAAAGGTTTTGTATCTACACTTATATCTGTTTTCCTGCAGGCTTTGGCTGCTTCTAGAAAGTCATGTTACCTTCCCACTCAGAGTCTTGAGGTCATTGATCGAGGGAAAAACTCGGACTTTTCAGCCAGTGCTTCTAGTTCTAGCCCTTCTCCTGCTACTTCTTCTGGTCCTGACTCCCAGACAAAGTTGGAGCGGGAGACTTCATTCAGAACTCCAGTGAATCATACTATGAAGAAAGGCAGGCTCCATTAAATTGTTTGCAACAGATGATGTACTTCAATCTTCTTGGATTTCTGGTTTGCGGATACTTCATTTGGAAGAACAAAAACACTTGCAGGTGACAGGGTAGAATTCATTGGTAGTGAGGTTTACCTTAGGCTTAAGGTTTGTTTCTTATCATAGTTCTAATTAAGGCAGCTGCTGAGATCGATATTGGCTTCTATATGTTTCCCATTTATGTTCTGAACTTTTCTCTTGCCTTTTTATATTCACTTTTTACTTAATCTTATTCAGGGGACCTCCTCCTGGGTTTAAAGGGAAAGTAATTTTAGTATTTGATGAGAATCCTTTAGCTAAAGTGGGTGTTAGATTTGATGAGCCAATACCTGATGGAGTTGATGTTGGTCTACTGTGTGAACTGGGACATGGGTTCTTCTGCGTAGGTACTTCATTTTCAGTAGTACATTGGTTACTGGTCCTCAGCATTAGTTACTGATCCTTGTCTCACACACCGTTTCTTCTGTTCGTTATAGCTACTGATCTTCAGTTCGAAAGCTCGGGTTCTGAGGATCTAGATAACTTACTTGTTGACACATTGTTTGAGGTACTTTTCAGTTGCAAACTAATGAATTTTTGTTATCATTGTGCTTATATCTTCATCTGTTTCCAGGTTGTCCATGCTGAGAGCAGAACTTGTCCGTTTATTCTATTTTTGAAAGATGCTGAGAAATCTGTTGTTGGAAATTACGATTTGTACTGTGCGCTCAAAAGAAAACTTGCATATCTCCCAAAAAACATAATTGTGATCAGTTCACAGACACATTCTGATAATCTCAAGGAGAAGGTAGTTACTGTGCGATGCTTTGCTCCAGTTGCATGCATTGAGCTCATTTCACAAAAGTGATTTATTATCTCTCTTGGAAATTATAAAATCATGTAGTGAAATAGAAACTTTTCCTAGGGCAAAGAAAGTAAAAAAAAAATCATGTAGTGAAGTAGAGTTTTAATATTGTGTTTTGACGAATTAATGAAATTCATTTATTTTGCAGTCTCATCCTGGAGGTCTATCTTTCACTAAGTTCAGCAGCAGCCAGACTGCTTTCCTTGGCTTACCTTTACCAGTAAATCAACGTCCTCTCATCTTTTCTTTGATTGTTTCGTATGCGGGAAAATAATACATAACAATGTTAGTAGTCATTCTTGAGGCAATTGGCCATTATCTGTTACCAATTAATGCATGTTTATAGGTTTCTTCTTCTGTATTTTTCTATTACCTTTTGTTTTTCCTGCCTAGGACTAGTAATATTAGTTTATGCTTATATATGCCTTAAACGTTTGACCAAAGTGTGGAATTTTGAGTTTACATTTAACTGTATCAATTCTGTTTTCTAGCCGGCTTTCAGCTCTGCTTGGTTCCTCTAAACATGCTGGATCCAGCGACTGTTATTTCAACTGGCTAGTGTCAATGCTGAGGGTATCCTTTTTCTTCTATATATACTGAGACTAATGTTACTTTTGCTTAATATTCCTAGGATATTGGACGACTACATACACGAGGGAAGGAAGTTCCAGAGAATACAAAACGTCTAACGGAGCTCTTTGGGAATAAAGTTACTATTCAAATCCCACAGGTCTGTTACTCTGTGAGTCATAAGCATTCTCGTCTGTTGTCTGTCAAAGAAACCATAGACTTGAAGGAGCTAATTATTTCCAGGATGAGGAAGAACTTACATCCTGGAAGTATCAGTTGGATCGTGATGCTGAGATTTTGAAAATGAAGGCTAATTTCAATCACTCGCGCATGGTATGTCTTTCACTGAATATATGGTATTGGTATGCTTTTGGCTCTCCTATGGACACAATATGTAATTAGAAAAAGGTTATGGGAGCATTCTATGTCTGGACACAGTATAAGTTTTATAGATGAGAAACTTTTTGGATTTACGTATAACGCATCTAGCTAAATTATATCCTTGGTATTTTGGCTGTTAGCTAAACTCTCAAGTCTCATTTCCTGATTGAAAAGCAGGGGCTTTACAGAAGTTTTAAAAATGATTCTATATTTGCATCTCAATTCAGGTGTTGGGACGATGTGGTCTGGAATGTGAAGGAATTGAGACGCTGTGCATGAAAGATCTAGCACTTGAAAGCGACAGTATATATTCCTTTTGTTCGACATGATGACCATAATTGACAATGGAATGCTATTCTTAAGAGTTGACTTTGACATTTCGGTTTAGGTGCAGAAAAGATCATTGGATGGGCTCTTAGCGACCATCTAAGGCGTAATCCTGATACTGATCCAGATACTAGGGTTATTGTGTCTCGTGATAGGTAATTTACAGCTTGTCCCTGCGCATTACTGCTCTTGATTATCTGTCTTAGTATTGAGTGCGAAATTTGAATCCTTTCAGCATAGAATTTGCAATAGGACTCTTCCGGGCTGTGCTAAATGGTTCTACGAGCTCAAAGAAGTCTCTCAAGGTTAGGAAATTTCCTTGTAAATTGGATTGTTGTTTACTTATTTTCATTATGGCCATGGCTCATATATCATGTAACAACTGTTGATTTTCTTTGTTGCTTTCAGGACATTGTGACAGAGAATGGGTTTGAGAAGCGGCTTATAAGTGAAGTTATTCAGCCCACTGACATTGATGTTACATTTGATGACATTGGGGCACTTGAGAAAGTCAAAGATACCTTAAAGGAACTGGTTATGCTTCCTTTACAACGGCCTGAAATTTTTTCCAGGGGCCAATTAACAAAGGTGGTTCTCTTCTCCGCATTAGGTTTCAGAAAACTCCTATAGTTTTTTTTTTATATATATTTGGTCCTGCCAATTTTCATAGAAGTATGAAGGAAACACAATTTATTTGTGTGTGCCACTATACTTACATGGTTTTTGTGGAGTAACAATGATATTAGTTATACCAGCTAATAATTTGGGTTTTCTCAAAGATTCGTTTCTCCTAAAATTTAGTTGTTAACGTTTTGTGCATTGGTGGCTTCTTGATCAGTCCGCTCTGGTTCTTCTCTATGCAGCCATGTAAAGGAATTCTCTTATTTGGACCTCCTGGAACTGGAAAGACCATGCTTGCAAAAGCAGTGGCAAAGGAAGCTGGTGCGAACTTCATCAACCTCTCAATGTCAACCATCGCATCTAAGGTAACTGAATGCCCTTGAATAGTTGGAATCTACCGATTTATACACGGAATCTCTTGTTCGGGACTTGTGTTCTTCTCAATACTGCAGTGGTTTGGTGAGGTTGAGAAGTATGTCAAAGCTGTCTTTACGTTGGCCAGTAAAATTTCACCTAGCGTTATATTTGTGGACGAGGTAATTTTTCATGGTCAAGTCCTAGGCGCATCATGCTTGTAATCAGAGCACTGACAGTCCTACAATATTTTACTGTCTTGTAGGTGGACATCATGCTAAGCCGAAGAGAAACCCCGGGGGAACATGAAGCCATGCGGAAGATGAAAAATGAGTTCATGATACACTGGGACGGTCTAAAGACAAAGGAAATGGAACGTGTTCTGGTTCTTGCAGCCACAAACCGGCCTTATGACCTTGATGAGGCTGTCATTAGACGGTTGCCCCGTAGGTAAACTAAAAATCGCTTCCTTTTGTGGGATGTTTTGTCAAATTGACGTGACAGTTAGAGGTTGTGAAAATTCTGTGGTATTGACTTGCGTAGGTTGATGTTAGGACTACCAGATCTCCAAATAGAGCAAATATATTAAAGGTTACTTGCAAAAGAAGACTTGTCCCCTGATTTGGATATTGATGGGGTTGCTAGGATGACTAATGGATATTCTGGAAGCGACCTTAAGGTAGATTCCTAGTAATTCCTTTAAACTCTGTTGTTATGGTCTGCCAAAAATGCAAAGAAATGCTCATATATATTCTGAATTTCTCTTTGGTGCGCTCAGAATCTATGTGTTACGGCTGCCCACCGTCCAATCAAGGAGATATTGGAGAAGGAAAAAAAAGTGAGTTTTCTTTGTATTAAACGAAGAATAACTTTTATATATGTTGAGTAAACTTGTCTATAGAATAAAAATATGCTTATGATGGATGGGACATTATGGTAGGAGCAAGATGCTGCTTTGGCTGAAGGCAAAGATCCTCCAGCTTTAAGTGGAAGTTCTGATATCCGAGCTATGAACATGGAGGATTTCAGATACGCACATGAACGGGTAAGATTTGCTTGATTATGCTGCTGTTTTTGTTTTTAACCTTTTCATATTGTTTTTGGGGCTCAGTGAAGTGTAACCATTCTCATTGGTGTTGAATCAGGTGGGTTCGAGCGTTTCATCAGAGTCTGTGAACACGACAGAGCTTCAACAATGGAACGAACTCTACGGGGAAGGTGGATCCAGAAAGCAGCAATCACTCAGCTACTACATGTAGACTAGGATTGAATCTACGTTAGAAAACCATAGCTCAATTTTCGTCTCAAAAAGAAGAATGTACAATTTTCAGGGTGAACAGAATAATACAATAAGTGAAAGAGGTTGAACTAGATTTGTTTTGTTTTGATACAAGCCGGTCAGGTTTGGTCACTAGTTCCAAAAGACTTATATATATCTTGGCGGGGATGGGACTCTTGCAGTTGTCACTTTTCTAACAGTTTGTAAACACGTGTCTCATATGTCAGAAACTTTGGATAAACTTATCAACAATCAAAGGCACAATTATACAACCAACACGTTGGATAATCTCAAAAACGCTTAGTTAACGAGGTTTTGTGGCATTGGTTTTTGCCGTTAAGTACTTTAAGTTAATCTCATTCTCTGATTAATTTCCATGGAAGGAAGGTGATGAGTTCATCATCAATCTCTCTCTTTAGTCTTTACTGATACATGATGATGAAAAGTAAATCTCCTTCCTTTTCTTCTTTCTCTGCCTAACTCCTGAACCTCAAAGATCTTTCTCTCCCAAAGCTCTTCTTAAATTGAGATTATTACAACCGGTTTAGTTTGTTGGTTGAAAGACTTTTGCAATCTAATCTTGCCAAACCAAAAATTGCAAGAAATCTCCACCTTGATTTTAATTACGGTTAAGCTTTAAGCTTGATTAAATACTAATAACACCATATACAATTATTTAGCTGCGATTTTTCACGTTAGCAATATTTATTACTGTTAATAAATTTTCCTAGATGATATATACAGTAAAAAATCCCGAATGATACTAAATCAGGCGCCAATATGTTTTGTAAAAAAAATTTCCCAAATCATACATACATACCGATTTCACAGGGTCGACCAAACCGAATTATTTAATCGTCCGGTTAGGTTAAATTGAGCAGGCACTTGTGCTGCCGACACGCAGTTCATCTCTATAACATGGATTCGGCAAGCAGTCCACACACAGATGTATAACTGAAGTCTGGAAGCCATTTCCCACTCAGAGGAGGGATCAGCGAAGCGAAAAAAATGTCAGATCTGGTCACCACGTCGTCGTCGCCGTCGCCAGCACCGAGATCCGCCACAGACTTCTTCTCGGATCCTTACGACTCCCATCCTCTTTGGTTCAAGCCTTCCCTCTTCCTTTCCCCTGGCTTCGACTCCGAGTCCTACATCTCAGAGCTCCGTACATTCGTTCCCTTTGACACTCTCCGATCCGAGCTCCGGTCCCACCTTGCATCCCTTAACCGTGAACTTGTTGATCTCATCAACCGAGACTACGCCGATTTCGTCAATTTAAGCACTAAGCTCGTCGACATCGATGCGGCTGTTGTCCGTATGCGCGCTCCGCTTCTTGAGCTCCGTGAGAAGATCACTGCATTTCGTGGATCTGTTGAGGCCGCGCTTTTCGCACTAAGGAATGGGTTGCAGCAACGCTCTGATGCTGCTGCTGCTAGGGAGGTTCTCGAATTGTTGCTCGACACATTTCATGTGGTATCCAAGGTCCAAAATTCTGATTTCTCAATCTTAATAAGCGTAATCTCGAGTCTTCTTGTCGTCGGTTATTAGAGATCTAGATAACAGGGTTTATGTAAGCTTGTCGATCTTCTTAGTCTACTCTCCAATGATTAATTTCTATTATATTTTCAATTGGTTTTGATCCGTAATGGTTATGCATTGTTTTACGTTTATGCTGAGCAAAGATGTTGCTCCATTGCTTTTAGATAATCTGAATGCTTGACGACGTAAATAATGCGTATTCATTGTAATTGTAGGTTGAAAAGCTTATTAAAGTTCTACCAAGTACTCCTTCTGACTGGCAAAACGAGGATGCGAATTCCATGGGAAGGATTTCTATGAATGATGAGAATTCTACGCAGCAAGATGGCACAACCATGAGAGAAACCCAGAGCATGCTTCTCGAAAGAATAGCTAGTGAAATGAATCGGCTCAAGTTCTATATGGCTCATGCACAGGTCTCCATCATGCATTTACTTCTTCTTTTTTTTTTTTGCATAGTCCCAATTCCTAGTCTCATTATAGATTGCATCAGAAATGAACCTCTCTTCCTTTTACTGCATTTAGCAGTAGTGTGTTGGGAATCAATTCATTGGCTTTGTGAAGATTGCTGACAAAAAAAATGGGTTACATGAAATGTTACATAGTAAAAAATCTTCAGAAATCTCTGGTGTTTTGGAAAACTCCAGTATACTTGTTCGCCTCAGAAGACAATAGAAAGTCTGATGACTGTTGCTCACTACTTTTTTCTATTATGCCAGTACAGAACCTGCCTTTCATTGAAAACATGGAGAAGAGGATTCAGAGCGCTAGTGTGTTATTGGATGCTAGCCTGGGTCATTGCTTCATTGATGGGCTAAACAACAGGGATACAAGTGTCCTTTACAACTGCTTACGTGCATACGCTGCCATTGATAACACCAACAATGCAGAAGAAATTTTCCGTACAACGGTTGTGGCTCCATTTATACATAAAATCATCACACATGAAACATCAACGGATGCTGCTGGAACATCCGGAGATGAACTTGAAAACGATTACAAACAGATCAAGCATTTTATTGCGAAGGACTGTAAAATGCTGCTAGAAATATCTTCAACGGGTAATTCGCTAAAATCGCTGTGTGATCATATATGTTGTAGACATCCAATTTGCTTTTTTCAAGTTCGATGTTTGTCAAGAACATTTGTTTTCCTGTTAACATTTGAAGAATTTTTTTTACCCCATTAACACAGTAACCTAGGTTTCATGGCTTATTTCCTTCTAAGTGGTGTTGTTTTATATTTCACTCATCGTACTCTTTGCTTGGTATCTTGTGCTAAAAAAGACAAATCGGGTTTACACGTCTTCAACTTCTTGGCAAATTCAATCCTGAAAGAAGTTCTTTCGGCAATCCAGAAAGTCAAACCAGGAGCATTTTCTCCTGGAAGGCCTACAGAGTTCTTGAAGAATTACAAGGCAAGCTTGGATTTCCTGGCATATCTTGAAGGTAGAGTAACTGATGTTTATCTTCCTCTGAGCTTGATCATATATTAATGTGGCTTATATGAGCATAAAACATAAGTTAATACTAGGTGATAATCTGAATCTTTTTCAGTTGACTCATACCATATACTTCTTATGAAGGTTATTGTCCGTCAAGGTCTGCTGTAACTAAGTTTCGAGCTGAAGCTATATACATGGAATTCATGAAGCAATGGAATGTGGGAGTATATTTTTCACTGAGGTACTTTAGAAACATCATAGATGGCTGTCGTTTTACCATTAGATTAGTGGTTTCTCAGCTTCTCTAACTCAAATATGCGTAATTTCAGGTTCCAGGAGATAGCTGGAGCCTTGGATTCTGCTCTTACTTCCCCATCTCTGGTTTTCATTCAGGATTCAGATAAACAAAGTTTGCTCAACTTAATTCTCAGACAGAGTGGTACCCTTCTGGAGTGCTTGCGGTCATGCTGGAAAGAAGATGTTCTCGTTTTCTCTGCTGCTGATAAATTTCTTCGCTTGACCTTGCAGCTTCTTTCGAGGTTTGTGAAATTCGACTATAATATTATCCACGTTTACTAGTTTTTGTTTCAATTGTAAATTTGATTATGTGTTAATGACATGTAGATATAGCATGTGGGTGTCATCTGCGCTGAATACTAGAAAGAGTAATGCCAACCCGACTCCTGGTTGTGGATGGGCAGTTTCAGCCACTGCAGAAGATTTTGTATATGTAAGTTATTTCTTATGTGGAATGTTTCTGAGCTCCACTTGTTTTGGACATTTTGGGATTTCGGGAGTTTTATGTGTACTATCAGCTGCAGTTATGTTCTGTGCCTGTGGGCTAGCTTAATTTCCATTATGTTTAGAATAGAATGAAAAAAATGCTGTGGAAAATAAGTAAACTCGGAATATCTGCTTTACTATACACGAATAGACCAATTGGTTGATCATTTGATTTTTTGGAATATTTACACGTTTCCTTCCTGGCAGGTTATACATGATGTAAATTGTCTAGTCTCAGAAGTTTGTGGCGATTACATTGGACAAATATCACAGTATTTAACTTCATGCTCCACTGAAGTTCTTGATGTAGTGAAAATGAGCATAGAACAGGGTGGGGCATCATTAGAGAAAGTCCTACCTTTAGTTACCAAGACAATAATTGACGTCGTTGTTGATAAATCTGTTGAGGTAAAGCTCTGAAAAGCATTAGATCCAGATTTGTTTGACTGCATTAGTGAGCATTAATGTTGTGTATAACTTGTAGTATTGCTGAATTAGTTTGGAGGTATTCTCCATGTATCACACATGTTTAACTCTGTAATGTTAAATGTTTTCTTCTCTCCTATAGGACCTAAGGCAGCTCAAGGGAATAACCGCTACATATAGGATGACTAATAAGCCACTCCCTGTTAGGCACTCACCATACGTCGTCGGGCTATTGCGTCCTGTAAAGGTATTCATTCAGCTTTGGTGTTGCGATTATTAAAAGTTCATAATAACTTGACTGGTGAAATTCTGAAGTGTGGATTTTTGCACCTTCTCTTTTACAAGGCTTTTTTGGAGGGAGATAAGGCTAGACATTACTTGACCGAAAAAATAAGGGAGGAATTACTGCATGGTACTGTCACTGAAATTACCAGGCGGTATTATGAATTAGCAGCTGAACTTGTTAGCGTGGTAAGTACTCTGTTATAAATACTTTTTGATTTTTGATTAGTATATAATGAAACTGAGATTTATAACACTCTTTTAGGAAATTACCCAAAACTAAAAATAGGATTTGGACAATCATTTTCTCTGTCCCTAAAATTCGTTTTCAAATTCAGTTATTGCTATATAAAGATGCAGAAATGGTGAGTAATTTATATGTTGTGGTGAAAGGCGGTAGAGATACTGATTGTATTATGTAACAGGCAAGAAAAACAGAGTCATCGCTTCAGAAATTACGTCAAAATGCACAGAGACGAGCAGGTGCAGCATCAGGTGTTTCTGATCAAAATGTGTCTGAAACAGACAAGATGTGTATGCAGTTGTTCCTTGATATTCAGGTAACCCTCTTTAGTGAGTTTGAATGTGGGATTAGTATATATTACCTGCAAATTTTAGTTTCCAAGGAAGTAACATCATCTGGCTAAATATCTTGCCAGGAGTATGGCCGAAACATTTCTGCACTGGGGTTGAAACCGGCAGATATCCCGGCTTACTGTTCCTTTTGGCAATGCGTTGCACCAGCGGATAAGCAAAACACGATCAGTGTCTGAGGACTCACGCTGCATTTTTATAAACATCATCACGGGGTATCATGTCTTATAATAAAGAAACGTAATCGCCTCTTCTTCTTTTTGTTGCTTGTGTCTGGTTGTTATAATCGTGAAGAGAAGAGGAAGAGAGTTTTGTTGAAAGAGAGGGGTGTTTTCCGAAGTTGGATTATGATTGAGAGATTCATGACATAGTGCCAGCTTTGGCCATTCTAATCTTTTGTAGGACTACTTTCATTTTAAGTATATAACACGCATCAGAGGGAATGAAACTTTTATTTTTCTAGTTTTTTGTGTAAAACCAAAGAAATTGTCAATGGTCTGACACAAACTAAATTGATATTTTAATATTGCCATTCAAAATCTCTATTATTATGGAACTAGGGAATTTGATGGTGTAAATATCTTATCTTATTATTATTGATAAATCGAATGAGGTTACATATTAATTGTAAAGGCAAAGCCCAAAACCTAAACTGACTAAGTATAAAGGAGATGGCCAACGGGCCTTATTGCTTTGGACGTACATGGGTCCTGTATGGACCGGTTATGAAAGATCCACTCCAAGTGTTTTACAACACTCCTTTTGGATGACATAACCGTGCCGATGCTAAGGGATTGATGCAATACGCTTGGGGGTGCTGCCTCATTAAAACCGTACCAGGAAAACCCAATGGGACAAAACCATGGTGAAGGAAAAAGAGTACAACACGCATTGCTCCCCCTGTTCTAAGCATCCCTAAAGTCCTTAAGCCTCCGCATTCCAATCTGGTGCATGAGCTTCTTGAATGTAGTTGTCGGTAATGCCTTAGTGAAGAGATCGGGTGAGTTATCGCATGATTGAACTTGCACCACTTGAACTTCTCCGGCCTTTTGTAGTTCATGTGTGAAGAAGAACTTGGGTAGGATGTGCTTCGTCCGATCTCCCTTGATGTATCCTTCCTTGAGCTGTGCGATGCAGGCCGTATTGTCTTCGTATATGACCGTTGCTTCCTTGTCGTCGATCATGCCACAATCTGTCCTGATATGTTGAGTCATTGACCTCAACCAAACACACTCACGTCCGGCTTCATGAATTGCTAGGATCTCCGCATGGTTAGACGAAGTGGCCACAATGCTTTGCTTCATAGAACGCCATGAGATCACCGTACCGCCGTGAGTAAAAACATAACCGGTCTGGGACCTTGAGTTGTGCGGATCCGATAAGTAACCTGCATCAGCAAAACCAACTAAACCTTCTTGGTTATAGTTAGTATAAAATAAACCAAAGTCTGTCGTCCCTTGTAGGTAACGCAGAACATGCTTAACACCGTTCCAGTGCCTTTTAGTCGGACAAGAACTAAATCTTGCTAGGAGGTTCACGGCAAAACATATGTCCGGTCTAGTGTGGCTAGCCAAGAACATTAACGCTCCTATAGCACTGAGGTATGGCACTTCAGGACCGAGAACTTCCTCATCGGCCTTCTTTGGACCAAATGGATCTTTATCCAAATCAAGACTCCTCACAACCATTGGGCTGGTAAATGGGTGAGCTTGGTCCATATTAAACCTCTTGAGTACCTTTTCTGTATATGCCATTTGATGCACAAGGATTCCATTATCAATGTACTCAAGCTGCAATCCCAAACAGAACTTAGTCTTACCTAGGTCTTTCATTTCAAATTCTTTCTTGAGATATTCTACTGTTTGGGCAATTTCACCAGAGGTTCCAAGGATGTTTAAATCATCCACATACACTGCTATTATTACAAACCCTTTGTTTGCAAACTTCTTTATAAAAATACATGGACTGATTGGGTCATTCTTATAGCCCTCTTTGGCTAGGTACTCACTTAGTCTATTGTACCACATTCGTCCACTTTGTTTCAGTCCATAAAGGGATTTGTTCAGCCTTATGCAGTACTGTTCTCGAGAACCACTCTTATCTTTAAGCTCAAAACCCTCTGCTAATCTCATATAAATTTCATTATCCTGTGGACCATATAAGTATGCGGTTACAACATCCATTAACCGCAAATCCAGTTTTTTCTCTTATAGCCAGACTTATTAGATATCTAAAAGTCATTGCATCCATCACAGGGGAGTATGTCTCCTCATAATCTATTCCTGGTCTTTGAGAGAATCCTTGTGCTACAAGCCGTGCCTTATATCTCACGATTTCATTACTCTCATTTCTCTTTCTTACAAAGACCCACTTATGTCCTACTGGTTTTATATTGAATGGTGTCCTTAAAATAGGACCAAACACACTCCTCTTCTTTAAAGAGTTTAACTCCACGTCAATGGCTTCTTTCCACTTTAGCCAAACTTTACTTTGAGTGCACTCTAATATGTACGTGGGTTCATGATCCTCATTTATCTCAAGTGCTACCTTATATGCAAATACTTCATCAATCTCGACATTCTTACGGTTCCATTGAATTCCAGACATGATATAATTGACTGAGATCTCATTATTATCAATACCTTCAGGACCTTGAGGTTCAGCGTCCCAAACCTCATTTGGTACCTTAGGATTTGTCGCGGCCATGTCTGTAATTTCCTTAACCTCGGTTTGATTTGCATCTTTCTTAGATTTCTGAGGGTTCTTATCTTTGGAACCTAATGGTCTACCTCGTTTTAAACGTGGCTTAGACTCTGTAGCAACTTGATTGTGTTCCTTCTGAACATCAATACGTACTGGTGCATTACAAGCTGGTATGTACGATTTTGTTATTCTGTTTGGGTCAGCAAAGGAATCTCGCAATTGATTAGCTAGCTTTTGCAAATGAATAATCTTTTGAACCTCTGCATCACATGCTAGAGTTCGAGGATCTTTCCAATTTAAGGATGTTTGATTCCATGTTAATTCTTTAACCAGCTTGCTTGTCTCTCCACCCAACAAAGGAAATTCGGATTCTGTAAATTGACAGTCCGCGTATCTAGCCTTAAATAAATCTCCTGTAGTTGGCTCAAGATACTTAATAATGGTAGGAGACTCATATCCAACATATATTCCCATCCTCTTTTGAGGTCCCATCTTAGTTCTCTGTGGTGGAGCAATCAGTACATAAACGGCACACCCAAATGTTTTGAGATGGGATATGTCTGGCTCATGACCCATTAATAGTTGGGATGGTGAATACTTATGTTCACTAGATGGCCTAATGCGTATAAGCTCTGCTGCATGTAATACAGCGCGTCCCCAAGCCGACACAGGAAGCTTCGACCTCATTAGCAATGGCCGAGCAATCAATTGAATACGTTTAATGAAGCATTCAGCTAATCCATTCTGTGTATGGACATGTGCCACAAGATGTTCCACACTCACCCCCATGGACATACAGTATTCATTAAACGCTTGGGATGTAAATTCACCATCATTGTCTAGACTTATAGTCTTAAGTGGAAAATCTGGAAAATGTGCTCTTAGTCTTATAACTTGAGCCAACAGCCTAGCAAATGCTAGATTCCTTGTGGATAGCAAACAAACATGCGACCATCTGGTCGATGCATCAATAAGGACCATAAAGTACCTAAACGTCCCACAAGGTGGGTGTATAGGTCCACATATGTCCCCTTGTATCATTTCCAGAAAATGCAAAGTTTCTTTATGTACTTTTGTTGGTGATGGCCTTATAATAAGTTTCCATTGTGCACATGCTACACACGTGAGATTCTTAGGGATAACTTTTCTCTCTTTAAGAGTGTGCCCATTTGAATTCATAATAAGCTTACGCATCATGTTAGAACCCGGATGGCCAAGCCGTTCATGCCATAGAGTGAACTGTTCATTGAACATTTTATTCTTTGCCAAGTTAGATTCTATCATGTTAATCTTAGCATGGTAAAGACCAGTGGCTAGTGCAGGTATAATCTCTAGGACTTTCTTATGTCCTTGTACAATTTCAGTAATATATAGAAATTATTTATCTCCTTCACCCTTTGTTTCAACATGATAACCATTCAATCGAATGTCCTTAAAGCTCAATAAGCTTCTCTTAGAGCTGGGTGAATACAAGGCATCACTTAGTTCAAGATGTGTGCCATTAGGTAATAATATATGAGCCTGGTCGTAGCCCTCTATAAGGCTTGCTATACCCGCAATTGTACTAACATTGGCATTTTTCATTATGAGATTAATAAAGTATCTCTTATCCTTCAAGATTGTGTGGCTGGATCCACTATCCACCACAAGTTCACTTTTGTCCTCAGCCATTTCTATAATGACAATAATTTTTGTTTTAAACAATATATTGAAGGAAATGAAATAACTTTGAATTTAAACCAAATAATCATTCTACAAAATAATCCTATTAAATGTAAAAACATAAAGCATAGAAATTAAACCAAAACAACATTTTGAGTTCACATATCCTTTCCTAAACAATCGGAGGTCTCATGATCAAATAGATCATCCTTCTCATGGTCAAAATCATCTTCACCATCGAGATGAACCAGGTTAGCCTCTGAATTTTTCTTCAAGCTCTCTTGATAGAGATCAACAAAATGCTTAGGAGTTCTGCAATTCTTAAACCAATGGTTCTCTAAACCACATCTATGGCAAGTGGACTTGGTCTTTGGTTGTGGCTTGAATGCCCCACGACCTCTACCCCGACCACGGCCGAAACCGGATCGGTTACCACGGCCCTGACCACCGGACTTATATCCTTGGTAAGTGCCACGACCAAAACCATCACGTCCTCCACGGCCACGACCACTCTTGTCCCTATGGACATAGTTAGACTCCTTGGTCTCCTTTGGCTCTTGAGGATTTTTCTATGCGAAATCAACCTTGTGAGCTTTTGGTAATGGGGCTGTACCAGGAGGTCACAATGCACTATTCATCATCAATAGCTCATTGTTCTGCTCAGCTAGCAGCAAACACGAGATTAGGTCTGCATAGGTTTTAAACCCCTTTTCATGGTACTGTTGCTGAAGCAGTATGTTGTTAGTGTCAAAAGTAGAGAATGTCTTCTCTAGCAGCTCATTCTTGGTCACCTCAGTACCACACAACCTAAGGATTGAGACAATCTTAAAAAGCTCTGAGTTATACTCATCCACGGATTTGTAGTCATGGATCCTTAGGTTTTTCCAATCAAATTGAGCCTTTGGGAGGAGCACTGTCTTTTGGTGTCCATATCTGCTTTTCAGCTCTGTCCAAAGGTCAAGTGGATCCTCTATGGTGAGGTACTGATTCTTGAGACTTTCAGCAAGGTGATGGCGCATATGCATAATGGCCTTGTACTTTTGCTTATTAGATGGTTCATAACCTTCCTCAATGCACTTAAATAAGTCCTTTGACTTCAACATGTTCTTTGTGTCCAATTCCCATTGCAAGTAATTGTCTCCAAAGGCATTCAAGGCAACATAGTCAAGATTGTTAAGCCTTGCCATCTGCATAATACAGAAATAGACAACCGTTCATTAGCATGCGGTATTATGAGACCGATCCATGCAATCACTTAATAGGACATGCGGTAATGAGACCGAACCATGTCAAATACATAGGGTCATGCGGTAATGAGACCAAACCATGCCCAACACTTTCACTCAAAATTCGTGGTTTAATCATGCATGCAAAACAACAAACTTAGATAGATACTAGCATGCAACAATTTCGTTTTTCTTAAATAGTTTTGAGTTTTAGAAATTTTCCTTTTTACTATATTGGATTTCCTTTTTCTTATGATTAGATAACAACAAAAATTTTAGGAAATATTTCTTAAACTTTTAAGATAATGATTATAATAATTTTAGAAGTTATCCTAATTTATTTTATGCAAACACATAAAATTTCCGATTTTAATTTCTTAGTTTTAGAGTTTGAATTTCTCAAATACCTAAATCGGATTTAATCCTTAGAACAATTAGATTAAATTTTCTTCTATGAATTTCAGATTTAATAGTTTAGTTCTAGGGTTCTTATGCAACAAACAAACAATCAAACAACCCTAAACTTTTAATCATAAGGAATTCGGATTTTAGAATTTGGTTCTAAGGTTTCAAGCAATCAAACAATCAACCGGATTTTAATCTTGATATAGTTGTGTATGGTTCAATTCACAATCAATCTAGCAACCCTAAACATCCGATTTTAAAGTTTTACAGTTTAGGGATTTGAAAGCTTATAAACTTGTTTGTTTGATTGTGTACTTATAAGTTTTAGGGTTCAATAGTTTTAAGATCAGGTTTGATTATATGTGTCCTAATAGGTCCGATATTACCTTAACACCAATAGAGGTTGACCGGTTTTGATCTGGGAGCTAAAGACCTCAGATTTTCCCTTGATCACGAACCACGAACCTCGATCTGGTACTGGACAACGAACCGATCACGAATGGCGCCCTTCTCTCGAACAAGGACTAGTCACGAACAGGGGTTGATCGTGAGCTAGTATGGGAAGTAGGGTTCAGGGAATAACAAAAGAGGAGAGGCGGCGGTTTAGGGTTTATGGGGTTTTACTCAGTTGGATCTTTAGAACGATCGTGTTGATAACTTGTTATGGAACTAGAGAATTTGATGGTTTAAATCTCTTATCTTATTATTATTGATAAATCGAATGAGGTTACATATATATAGGAAAAAGCAAAGCCCAAAACCTAAATCGACTAAGTATAAAGGAGATGGCCAACGGGCCTTATTGCCTTTGACATACATGGATCCTGTACGGGTCGTGTATGGACCGGTTATGGAAGATACATTCCAAGTGTTTTACAACAATTAGTTTACAATAATTGGAGGAATTCAGAGAAAATAAATAGTAAGTCAACATTTTTTTATTTTTTTTGTCCACGTTTCGATATATGGAATATGGAAAACGTTTTCTATATTTTGAACAAAAAAAAAACAAAAAGAATTAAAAGAAAAACGAGATCGCCGCCGCGAATACAGAAAGAAAACCCTAGAGAACACTGTTGGCACTATTGGATCTACTTACTACCTAATAAGAGAGCACCAAACCCCATTGTCGAAGAACACAACCAACCGCAGACAAAAGAGACAAAAAAAAAAAAAAATCCCAGAAGAATAATCTTACATGGCTGAAATCTCGGCGACTTCGTTTCCTTCTTCTTCTTCTTCCTCTGCTCTCTTATTCCGTAGCTCCCACAATGGTTCTTCTCTCACTCTCTCTCCCCCTTCATTTCTCATCTACTCAGCTTCGTTTCCTTTGTTTATAAGTTATACTCCATTTTTCCGACAGTTACCGCCGTTTCTAATGTCTGTTTTAACCCCCGTATACTTGCAAATGGGACTCTTAGAGTGATTGATTGATTGATTGATATCTGATAGATGTTCCAACAGGTTTTAATCGTGGTCTTGTTTTGATACCTGATATGTGTTTTTCGCAGGTAGCTCAAAATGTCAGAATGTAGCTTGTCCAAGAACCACTTCCCAGTTCCAAGAGGTACTTACTTACTTGTGATTGGAATTTAACAATAATGCTTGTTGTTTTCTCGGGCGGTTCTTTATTTCTTACTCTGGAATCGCAGTTATCTGTGAGACGAAGCCAGCTTGTTGGCAATGCCGTTGTTACCGGTCATGCTTCCCCATCCCGCACCAGCTGCAAGAAGAATCAAGGTGAAGTTTCAATCAAGCCCATTTCCTTTAAAAACTTATTTCTTTGTCCCCTCTTGATGAAGTACGTTATAAACACTTTGTGGTCTTTGAATACTTGCACAGCTATCCGAGCTGTTCTCTCCAGTGATGGAACCCCACTGGCTACTGATTCTAAGGAGGCTGGACTTCGTGGAAAATTGAAAAAAGTCGTTCTAGCTTACAGTGGTGGCTTAGACACCTCTGTCATCGTTCCATGGCTGAAGTATGTCATCGTTCCATAGCAAGATTACATTTTGGATCATCTTGTGGTTATCAAACAACTAGTTTAGATTGCTTCGATGCTAATATTTTCATGGAAGTTATTAATATGTAACTCTATTGTTTTGTAGGGAGAATTATGGTTGTGAAGTTGTGTGTTTCACTGCCGATGTTGGTCAGGTACATTACAAAAATGCCAAACGTGACATGTTTATGCTGATATTTAAAGTTTCGTTTTGCATTTTACGTATGTCGTCTCATCATCTCAATGGCTGATATGAAGGGTGTACAAGAGTTGGATGGTTTAGAACGAAAGGCAAAGGCCAGTGGAGCTTCTCAGTTGGTCGTTAAGGATCTCACAGAGGAGTTTGTTAAAGACTACATATTCCCTTGTCTTAGAGCTGGTGCCATCTATGAACGAAAGTACTTACTTGGTACCTCCATGGCTCGGCCTGTCATTGCTAAGGTAACATTTCCTTTTGTTTTATATGATTGAGTTGTGAGGGAACCCCCAATATTTCTAATATCTGTATACATCTTTTTGATTATTTTATTGTCACTAATAGTCTAATACTATTTCTACATGATTAGGCCATGGTTGATGTAGCAGCAGAGGTTGGAGCTGATGCCGTTGCCCATGGGTGTACTGGCAAAGGAAATGACCAGGCATGTACTTGGAATGTCTTGCTAATGTGTCACATTGGAAAAACACACACATTGATTCTTACATTACTTTCTGTACTGATTGATTGACCAGGTTCGGTTTGAGCTCACCTTCTTTTCGCTTAACCCTGAACTTCAAGTTGTGGCACCATGGAGAGAATGGGACATCCAAGGCAGAGAAGATGCTATTGAGTATGCGAAAAAGCATAACGTTCCTATCACAGCGACAAAGAAATCTATTTACAGCCGGGATAGGAACTTGTGGCACATTAGTCATGAGGTAAAGTAAAAGACAGATGGTGGTTCGCATTTCCTTTTTGGATACAACAAATTGATTCAGTTTGTCACATTGCTCATCTCATACTAATGTGTCTCATGCTCTGATATCAAACTTTTGTTTTGTTTTGTTGAAAGGGTGATATATTGGAAGATCCAGCAAATGAGCCGAAGAAAGATATGTACATGTTAACTGTAGATCCTGAAGATGCTCCCGATCAGCCTGAGTAAGTTGCTTTTATCTAAACCTCTGGTCGGAATTTCTTAGAGTCCTTCTGTTATCCTAGGTGGTTTGTAGCTGTGTTGATAGTTAAAAAACTTTGAGTTGAGTCGGTTAGCTACAGAGCTCACAACTTAGCCTCGTTAATCAAGTCTCTCTATGATGTGTAGTTTTTGCTGTATGAAGGAGTTAACTGGTTTAGCTGCTGTGAAATTTATTTACCAAGAGTATGGATTTTACAATTTGCATCCTAACTTTTGATACTTGAACAGATACATCGAGATCGGGATAGTATCTGGACTTCCAGTGGCATTGAACGGGAAGCCTCTGAGTCCAGCCGCACTTCTGACCGAGCTAAACACAATAGGAGGAAAACACGGGATTGGGCGAATCGACATGGTAGAGAACCGTCTGGTCGGGATGAAATCACGAGGTGTGTATGAAACTCCCGGAGGCACCATCCTGTTTGCAGCAGTACAGGAACTAGAATCACTCACCCTAGACAGAGAGAGTATTCAGGTAAAAGACTCATTAGCACTGAAATACACAGAGATGGTCTATGCGGGGAGATGGTTCGATCCGCTTAGGGAGTCCATAAACGCCTTCATGGAGAAGATAACTGAGAAAACCACGGGATCCGTGTCACTGAAGCTGTACAAAGGATCTGTGTCGGTTACAGGGCGTCAGAGTCCGAACAGTCTGTATAGACAGGACATCTCTTCGTTTGAAGGGAGTGAAATCTATAACCAAGCTGATGCAGCAGGGTTCATCCGTCTCTACGGGCTTCCTATGAGAGTTAGAGCAATGCTTGAGAAAGGAATCTAGAAAGGGTTTCATTCTCATGTGTCTACTTGGAATTGAGAGCCTGACATAAGAACACCACTTTGCAATAAATGTCGAAATAATTCTATCATTTTGGAGAAGTTATAGAAATTGAATAATTTGCTTCTCTTCTATGACATGTGTAACTCTTGATTTATATTTTTCTGTTAATGCTGAGACTTACATCTGCATTTAAAATTCTCCTATTTTCTGAAATCATTTGCAAGTTTTTTTTTTTTTTGTATAAATATATATCAGATTAAAAGACTTTTGTTGGATAAAAATATTAAAATATGAATTTCCATTTCATTTAACAATTTTACAATGAAATATTTATCTTGCTTTTTTTTGATCAAATCATAAATTTACATTTTTTTTTGTTAGATTTAAATTTTTTAATATTATGATAATGCGATGTATACTTTTTATTTTTTATTTTTAATAATATATAAATAATTTACACAAAACCCATGCTCTTCCTCCTTGTTCAAGCAAACACTTCTCTCTTTTTTTTTTTTGCTCTCTCTCTCTCTCAGATCCAAGTCGCTTTTCTGATTTTACCATGGACGGTGGTGCTGAAGGATCTCAACAGCCTCATCTCATTCTAGCCAACAAGCTCTTCCTCCTCACTCATCCCGATGTTCCTGACATAGAGAAAGTCCAGCTCAAGTCTGAGGTTTTAGATTATATCAAATCCGATGGTAACGTAACTCGTTTTCTCTCGAATCGATTTCAATTACCTTCGAGGTTTTATATTCCTGATGTTTTGGGTTTGTATTTTTCTTAGGTATGGCTCCCTTGTACGAAACCCTAGCGGCTACTTCGGTTCTGGATTTGGATCAGAGCTTGTTAGATATCATGCGGACCGCTAACGAGGAGGAGCTTAAGAAGCTTGACGAGAAGTAAGTTTCCTTGATTCGTATTCCTATTTTTGAAATTTTGGGTTTAGATTGATGTAAGGCAACACTGTAGAATTTGAGGTCTCGAATTGTGTTTTGCTTTGGGAATCTCTATGTTACTGTGTAGTTCATGTAAAGATTTTGGGAAACTCTATGTTTCTTTTTGTGTTTCGATGATTTATTGTGTTTGATTGTTTTCTTACATTTTCGTGTCCTTCTCCTTTGTTTAGGATTGCTGACGCAGAAGAAAATTTGGGTGAAAGTGAAGTGCGTGAAGCTCATCTTGCTAAGGCTCTGTATTTCATCAGGATTAGTGATAAGGTATGTGAATTTGAGCATTGTCATTAGTTATTAGTTATGCTTACTTCAGAGAACTTCCTTGGCCATTAAATTTTTTTGGGTTGTAATTCTAGGAGAAAGCTTTGGAGCAGCTAAAACTCACTGAAGGGAAAACTGTAGCTGTTGGGCAAAAGATGGACTTGGTGTTCTATACATTGCAGCTTGCTTTTTTCTATATGGACTTCGACCTGGTATCAAAGAGCATTGACAAAGCCAAAAAGTAAGTGTCAGTTTGGCTGCATCGAGACTATGCTTGATGGTTAATGCAACGGAAATCTTTGATCTAACACTTTCTGTTTTGCCTTGCCAGATTGTTTGAAGAAGGTGGTGACTGGGAGAGGAAGAACAGGCTGAAGGTCTATGAAGGTTTGTACTGCATGTCCACCAGAAACTTTAAGAAGGCTGCCAGCTTATTTCTGGATTCGATCTCAACCTTCACAACATATGAAATTTTTCCATATGAGACCTTTATATTCTACACCGTCCTGACAAGCATCATAACTCTGGACAGAGTTTCTCTTAAGCAAAAGGTATTTTGTCAATTGCTCAGTCCTCTACTTCGAGTTATCTGAATTAAGTTTGGATGACTTTTGAAGTGATGAATCTTTTTTTTTTTTTTTTTGCAATTCCTTCCGGAGGATGTGAATCTTCTTGAGAAACTAATAGAGTGCCTACTAATTTGATAGGTTGTTGATGCACCTGAGATCTTAACCGTGCTTGGGAAGATTCCGTTCCTTTCTGAATTTCTGAACTCCTTGTATGAGTGCCAGTACAAGGCGTTTTTCTCAGCATTCGGTGAGTTCATTACAAGGACTAGATGTCATATTTCCGCATGCATGTTACTTGGTCTGCATGTTTATTGTTTACTAACATCATTATTGGGGTATGTTGTCAGCTGGAATGGCTGAGCAGATAAAGTTTGACCGTTATTTGTACCCGCATTTCCGGTTCTACATGAGGGAAGTCAGAACGGTGGTTTACTCTCAGTTTTTGGAATCTTACAAGAGTGTGACAGTTGAAGCCATGGCAAAGGCCTTTGGCGTTTCCGTGGATTTCATTGATCAGTAAGCACACTAATGAAAACTCTCTAGTATCTTTTTAGTTTGCCAGCTCTTTTTTTAGAATCGATAAAATAGAAAGTTAAAACCGGGTTCAAATAAATATTAAAGGGAGCTGTCACGCTTCATTGCTGCTGGGAAGCTTCACTGCAAGATAGACAAAGTTGCAGGTGTTCTGGAGACTAACCGTCCTGATGCAAAGAATGCACTCTACCAGGCAACAATCAAGCAAGGGGATTTCTTGTTAAACCGGATCCAGAAGCTGTCTCGTGTGATCGATCTCTGAGCATGCCATGGTAACGTAACTCGTTTTCTCTCTAATCGATGATAATTACCTTACGATTGCTTCGAGATTTTATGTTCCTGATGTTTTTGGGTTGGTATTTGATAGGCTGAGAGTACCATTGGTCTTTATGAAGAAGAAGAAGAGAACAAGTGGGAGGAAGGCTAGAGTGTGGTTGAGGAAGAAGTCAACAGAAAGTGGCTAAGAGTCAAAAGGTGAAGAGAAAGCCTCTTTCAGAAGAAGAGGGTTCAATAATAATAATGTTGTCGGTTTATTTATGTTGTCCTAAACTAAGGTTGTATTGAAAGGGTGATCCATTATTAGGGTATCCTTGAACAGAAAATATTTCCTTATCTCCCTCTTATTCTAAGGCCGCCTTGGTCAATACCTCATCTTATCTCATCTCTTCTGTCTCAACTTAACAAATTGGTGCTTTCATTGAGAGTTATGGCGTCTACTCCGGAGCCGCGTAGCACAAACTCCGAACTTGAGTCATGCGTTGCTGAACATTCCTGGCAGTCAGAATCGCACGATCAGATCAATGATCGACATGACACTGACATCCAGTAGATCAAGGAATCGATCAAAAAGCTGATCTTGTCTGTTCGTGCTTTTGCCCCGCATCCGGTCGAGAGTAGATCTACCACGCCGGTGGGTTTCTGTACACCGATTGCAGGACAACACCCTCATATGTTCGGCACGATTCCTGTGACTGAGGAACATGTCCGTCAAGAGAAGGGTTTCACCTATGTTACCCCGCGACCGACAGAAGGGATTTTACCTCTGCCGACCATTCTGCCAAGGATGGATTCTTCACGCCAAAGGGTCGATTTGCCTTTCAAAAGGGTTGAGTTGCCTCACAGACGAGTAGATCTACCGATGGGTGACGGCAGTAACCCAGATGACTGATTATTCCGGATCGAGAAATGTTTTGTCACAAACCAAACTCCCGAGCATGAATAGTTAGACGAAATCATATGTTGTTTGACTGGCCAAGCTATTACGTGGTGGAGGTATTACCACGAACGCGAAGGAATCGTCAACTGGAAGATCTTTAAGAACAAGTACCGAGAGCGTTTTAAGTCAAGCAGAGGTAACTCTACGGTCGACCACTTGTTGCAGTTGTACCAAATGGGGAGTGTGGATGAGTACAGAGAAAAATTTGAGCAGCTGATGGTCGAGCTACCACACGTCTCTGATGATGTGTTGGAGTCCTCGTTTTTAAGGGGGCTCAGAAAGAGCATACGCGACCAAGTGGTTAGATGCAGACCAACAAACTTTGTGGAGACTGCTGGTGGATTACGTGCGTATCATCGAGTCTCAGGAGAGTGAGTCTGGTGGTTCTGTGGCTCGAACCCAACCCAAGGTGGTGGCGACACCCTCCTTTTTGCAACCACACCGTCCTACAAACCAATCCTTCACTCATGGCAATGACTACAAGAAATCAGGCGTGAGTGGAGAGAACCGTGGGTTTAACCCTTGCAGGCATTGTGGAGAGAAATGGCTTCGTGGTCACAGGTGTAAACCGAAGTTGAAATGTCTGGAAGTCACGGAGGGTGATGACTTAATGGAGGACTGTGAGGGAGACCAAGCAGAACAACAAGAAGAAGAACAATTGCTGGCAAGTCCGGAGGTGGAAACCTTACATTCCATGGGTAGTATGTCTGGAGAGCAGTCGTTGATGCTGAGAGGAAACATTGGCAAGAGGGGTGTGGTGATTTTGCTTGATTCGGGAGCAACCACCAACTTCATCTCTGATAAGCTAGTAGCAGAACTTGGTCTGCAGGTTACACCAACGCGCAAGTTCGGAGTGAAAATGGCAAATGGCCAAGTTTGCAAGAGTAAGGGTAGATGCTCTGGACTCTTATTGGAGATTCAAGGAGTAGAGATAATGGTAGAATACTTGTTGTTTGATCTGGAAGATGACGTCGACGTCGCATTAGGATACCCGTGGCTGGCATCGTTGGGTGATACGAAGACGAACTGGGCATTGTTAAAACTTAGCTGGAAGATCCACAACTCTTGGGTGACGATAGTTGGAGATCCCAGTCTGTCTAAGGGACAAATTTCAGACAAAGCAATGCGGAAGGTCATCAAAAGGAAGAAAGGGGAGGTTTATCTTCTTGAACTTCAGGCTCTTTTCGAGGGGAGTGAGCAGAAAAGTCAAGGAAAGGAGAATGCTGCAATAGTGGAGTTAGTGTCTAAATTTACAGACGTGTTCACGCCTCCAAAAGGATTACCACCAGCTCAAAACCGCGAACATGCTATCACTCTTCACGAAGGCACACCTCCAATTAACGTCAGACCTTACCGTTACTCCTTTGTTCAGAAGAAAGAGATCGAGAAGCTGGTTAAAGAGATGTTAGAAGCGGGAGTCATACGGCCAAGCATCAGCCCATACTCGAGTTCGGTTCTCTTGGTCAAGAAGAAGTATGGAGGATGGAGATTTTGTGTTGACTATCGAGCGTTGAACAGAGCCACCATTCTGGATCGTTATCCCATTCCTATCATCGAAGAATTGCTGGACGAACTTAAGGGAACCACCATTTTCTCGAAGATAGACTTGAAATCAGGCTATCACCAGATCAGAGTTAGAAGCAGTGATGTTGAGAAGACTGCCTTTAAGACTCACCAAGGTCATTACAAGTTCATGGTAATGCCATTTGGACTCTCAAATGCACCATCGACGTTCCAGACTATCATGAATGACCTTTTCAGGCCCCACTTAAGACGGTTTGTGCTAGTATTTTTCGACGATATACTCGTTTACAGTCCAAACTTAGAAAGTCATCTACAGCACTTGAATGTAGTCATGGAGCTTATGGTACATAATCAATTCTATGCCAACAAGAAGAAGTGTTCTTTTGGGAGTTCGGAGATTTGAATGTAGTCTTGGTCGCATCGCCCATGTCTTTGAACTCTTGTGTCATCGTATCCTATATAGTAACATCTACGTAGCCACTTTTAAAAATGTTATCAATATCTCCAATAGATTTAACTTCTTGCCGACCATATGAGTTTTTACCATGTAAAAGGTGAAAGTTCATATAAATATCAAGTTCCAATGGACAAAATGTAAAAAACATGGTAAGACTTGCTTGTCCTTGATTGAAACTTGGCAAGAGTGAGCAAGCAGGTAATTTTGCTGATTCTTCCACGGACGTCTGTTTGTGTTAGGTGGGGGATCCTTGATCACATGCATGTCCCAATCACTTTTTATTTTAGGTTATGATTTTGCCTTTTGGATTTCATATTTTTGTTTTTTACTGTAAAATAAGTTCTTTTTGTTAAGACTTAATTATGGCTTACTTATATAATTAATAACAAAGCGTTTATGTTTTGTTTTGTAATACGTACTTGAGTTACTTCCAATTCTTTGTACTACATACACTTTTGTAAACTTCAAGAATTAAAAGTGTATGTGGATTATTGTACATTTGTTCTCACCTTATCCTCCATCATCTGTCTTACCTAAAAGTTACTTTTATTTTTCAGTGAAGATTTTAAGCAAATTATAGAGAGGTGAACTATCGATTAAATCCAAAAATGAACAAACAAACACTAAACAAAAGGGAGCATTTAAAGCCATACAATACATAGAGACAATTACAAAACTCTTTAACTTACGACTTTATCCTCTCATCCTTTTTATTATCACTTTTCCTAAATTTCACTAAAAATCTTCTCGAAAAAATGCATGCGATCGATTTCAAAGAGATTCAAGAAAAGCTCTCAGATGGATTCCGACCGTGGCAACGATCGTTTCAGTTCTGGGCTCGTGCCACCGATATCTACACCGGATACAAGGTTTCTCTTTCATGGTACTCTTTTTCTTCTTCATGTTTAGTTTTACTATATATATATATAACATTTTCTTATGGTTTTCTGTAATTTTTGAATCTTTGTTGTTTCTGCTGGGCTTTTTCTTTAGGTCTTTCAACTTCGGATGAACTTTGTCAAAGATGTGACCAAGCACGAGGAAATGTGGGAGAGACAACATGAACTTGCTGCTCACAAAATCTATTCTATGTGCTCTGACCTTGGTGGGTTCTTCCTTAAGGTAACTAATGTGTCCCAATTCTTCATAAACATAGATCATAGATGCTTAAAGGATGTACATTTAGTGTTGGATTGTTCACAGTTTGCCAATGATGAGTTTTTTTTTTTTTTTTTTTTTACTTTCTGTAATAGATTGCACAAATTCTAGGGAAACCTGACTTGGCTCCAGCTGCGTGGGTCAGAAAGCTTGTCACTTTGTGTGATCAAGCTCCTGCCACATCATTCGATGCTGTTCGAGTTGTACTTGAGAAAGAGTTGGGTAAAAGCATCGAAGAAGTGTTTGAAACATTTGATGCTAAGCCTCTTGGTTCTGCTTCTATTGCTCAGGTACCACATTCTGTATCACTCAATAGTTTCAAAACCTATTATAGTATGGTTAAAGTAAGTCTCAACATATCTTTTCACTTTCTTTTTGCTTCTGTTTAGGTACATAGAGGAAGAGTAAAGGGTGACAGAAGGGATGTTGTTGTAAAGGTGAGAGATATATAATCAGGAGAGTACTACTGAAATCTTCCTAGCCTGCTTTCAGTTAGTTTCTGAATATGCTACTACCTGTTTTAGGTCCAACACCCTGGAGTGGAGAAGTTGATGATGATAGATATAAGAAACTTGCAATTATTTGCATTATACATGCAGAAAACTGATATCAAATTTGACTTGTTCTCCATAACAAAGGAAATCGAGAAGCAGGTATTTATCACTTCTATCTTTTGAAGATATCTGGTAAGAATTTTTACAGCCTCTCCAAGTCTTTATGAATCCTTGTTTTTTCATATTCTAGATTGGTTATGAATTCGATTTCAAAAGGGAGGCCAATGCAATGGAAAGGATCCGACGTTTTCTTTATGAGAACAATAGAAAGAGTCCTGTTCTGGTTCCCAGGGTGCTACAAAATTTGGTGACCAGGTACTTGTTCTTATATCAGCACTCTGGTTATCTCAGTAATGTTAAAGGCTTTGTAAGTTGTTCTGTTTCACTGTTCAAATTATTGTTCTTGTCTTTTTGACAGGATCTCTTTTTTCCATTCAGACTTCTTTTAGTTTTGGTTATATTGCTTGACTAATGAGTAATGAGTGCTGATCAGAGGAATAATCATAATACGCACAGGAAGGTTCTGGTTATGGATTACATGAACGGAATCCCAATCTTGAGCCTCGGTGATGAGATGGCCAAAAGAGGGATAAATCCTCATGGTAAAATGGCAGAGGCAGCAAAATTGTAAGCTCCTCCATTATCTCTGATAGCTTTTATGTTCTAGAAACCAACATGTTGTCTGCTTTTAATCGTTGTTTTCTTTGAATATTTTCTGATGCTGCACTGGAAAATATATATATTTTGTATTCCTTCCAGCAATATACTTAATAGTTTGTCGCAAGCATATGGCCAAATGATACTGAAGAGTGGTTTCTTTCATGCGGATCCACATCCTGGGAATATCTTGATTTGTAAAGGTTCAGAGGCAAGTCATCTTTTGTTTGTAGCTTGTTATTCTTTGGTAGTTTCTTGATTGACTTACTCTGGTCTTCTGATAGGTTTTATTGTCTATATATCTTGAGTTGTATAATCTTGTTTCCCTTCATCAGGTTGCACTGCTGGACTATGGTCAAGTGAAGGAACTCCCTGACCAGCTGAGACTTGGTTATGCAAATTTAGTAATTGCTATCGCTGATAACGATGCCTCAATGGCTTTACAGAGCTTTAGGTGAAGTACCTTACTTATCATGATTATTGTTTTAGTTGAAGCTGAAAATTGGTTAAGAGTCACCTGATCGGATTAGTCTTGTAGCATATGATATTTCCTTGAATTTTTGTTTCTGTGGTGAAAATTCAGGGAACTTGGTATAAATACCATGGCAAAGTGTAAGAATGAGCAACAAGAGCTTCTCCAGTTAGCAAAAACAATGTTTGACACAGAGATGCCTCCTGGTACGACAGTTTTGCAACCTTTCTCAGAAGACTCTTCGATAAAAAAGATTTCGGTTGAGGTAAAAGCACAAACGCTGAAGTATTCAGTCAAGAAAGAAGAACAACCGCTAACAGTCATGTGTGTGTGTTGTTGGAATTACTGCAACAATTGACTGTGTTTGTTTGTTGGTTGTGGATAGGCATTTCCAGAGGAACTATTCTCGGTTCTTCGCACAGTAGTTCTATTAAGAGGACTCAGTGTAGGGATTGGGGTTAATTACTCATGCGCACAACACTGGAGGTCTATGGCAGAAGAGGCTTTGCTTGCATCTGGAAGACTTCCAACAGGTTAAGACAATGAATGAACAACTGTTTTATAGTGTGATTTCCCATATCAGCTTTTCATAATGGAAGTAAAATTTTCAGGTAGAAGAAAGCAGAAGCGTCGATTTACTTCGCTGAGAAGGCTATACCCAGGGGCAGGAGAGAGTTAATAATAATCATTTCCCCCATCCTCAAATCATTTCTTTTTTTTCTCTTGCTAATGATATTCTCAAGTCTCAATCTTTACATTATCTCCTGGATACAGATAAGGCAGCAAGTTGTCTCTGATCTTAGTTGTTTCGAACTTTTAGTTTATAAAAGTTTTGTCATTCTGCACCTTTTATTTAACAGTGTTAGATTTGAGCAAAAGAAGATTATTATTAAGTTTTGTCATTCTGCACTCTACTACTTTTTGTGCTATTTGTGACAAGATACACCGACAAAGTTCCATCTCAACTATGAGATGATAATCAGAAAATGCATCACATTTGTGCATCACTAATTCACTATCCTGTCATTCTATTTTTCGACCAAATACTTTTTTTAAAAAAAATTTAGACATCGCAAGAACTACACAATTTTACTACTCAAGGAGATTACAAATAAGGTAACAACAGTGAGAACAAAAAAAATTCTATAAATTTATTGATGTCGCCACTCAGATGTGTATACATTTTTGATTTTGTAGTAAAACGATAGAACATGAAAAGAAACAATTTGTGTTCAACTTAAACAACGAACTCTATATATATTTAAATACTATGAAACAATTAAAACAAAAACACTACAATTTTAGAAATCTCTTGTAGTAGTATGGTTTAATTGTTGTTGTTGTTCTTCTTCCTAAAAACAATCTCAGTATCAAGCCCAAAACCATCGATGTTCCTCACCTCCACAACTTTGGATCGCTTGAACAGATTCACCAATGGTTTCACACTGAAGAGATCATTAGCCGAGTACTTATCCGTCTTCCCTGATATCGACACGTGTAAAACACACACCCCACCTGGCTTTAACGTCCGTTCGATCTCCCCAACGAACTTCTCCGGGTACAGCGCGTGATCGAACACGTTCGAGAACTCGAAATCGAACGTGTCCGCCTCGAACGGCTGCGCGTGGAAGTCTCCTTTCACCACCAGAGGAGGCCGCGGCACCAGATCTATCCCGACTGAGTCTTCCACGCCGATCAATCTCAGCGCCGCTACTTCCTGCCCCACGCGCGCGCCGATCGAGAGAGCTTTGGACTGGTTCGAGAGGAGGCTGTGATCGCTGAGACGTTTGAAGAAAGTGGAGAACACGCGCACTTTTCTGTCCCAGTCGCGCGTTGTCCATACTTCACGTAGCTTCGGGTTTTGAGTTTTGTTGAGCTGGTGCTTGATGTATGCTTCGTAGGAGGCGTATCCATGGTGACGGATCCGTATGCCTTCTTCGGCTACGGCGACGGAGGATGATGAGAGAGGGCGGCGGAGGTACGTGGTTGGGAAGGCGAAGAAGAAGACGATGAGAAGAGAGAGGGAGATGGAGAGAGAGAGTGTGAAGGGTAGTTTTGGTATTACGAATTTCATTTTTTTTTTAGCTTCGACACTTCTCTCTTTCTCCCTTTGTTGTCTCTGTCCCATCAACGAAGCATCATATATGGGAATTAATTAAATGAATAGTTTGATCATTATTAGTAATTATACCAAATGCGGAATAAATAGACATTAGTTTTTGTCTAATTGCCATTAAGAAATAAATTAATCAAAACATTTTATTCAATAATCTTGTCATTAAAACTTACTGACTCTAAACATAGATCCAAAATAGCTCCGTTGGACTCTAAAATTCGGAATAAATAGACATTAGTTTTTGTCTAATTGCCATTAAGGAATAATTAGACTCTAAAATTCAGAACACAATAAAAAAAAAAGGTTCTGAAGAAAACAAAAGTTGTTAACATTCGTGAAAAGAGTAATCTCCCCCTTTGCAGAATTCTCAAAGCTTAAAAAGTGCAACAAAAAAACCAACCACAGGGATGCTTGCTCAAGATAGAGAAACAAAGAAAGAAACTTGTACATTCTATCAGGTTTTTAGTTCCCACACACCATAGTGGGATTCTCTGCTCTTGATCTAGTTTAGATTAGCGTCTTCAGTTAGGCAAGTTACAAACGACGATGAAACCCAACCATTCTTATTCCCATGCTCCACATAGTCCTTGAATTTCTCCTTTGCGTTTGGGATGTCCAAAGCTAGGTCTTCGAGCCCGTCTTTGACTCTTGTGAACCCTTTGGTCATCTGGTTTGTTGTTATCAGTCCTTCACCAAAGCTCTCCTGCAGAAGATCCAGCATCATCTTGTCCTTTTTCTTCTCCATACCCATCACCAGCGCTTTTTTCACCACCTCATGGTTGAAGAAAGGCATGCCTAGCTCACGGATGCATTTGCACGCTTCTGATACCAGGCCTGAGCTTTCATATTCTTCCAGCAGATTCGATATCTTGTCTTTTGCATCTTCAACCGCCCAACCGCTCCCACCTCCCCAGCATCGTAGAAGCCTCTCTCCTGCGTGGCGAGCAAAGATGAGTGACCTAGCCATCTTCACGGTTTCAGTTCCGCTTGAGTTAGGTCGTAGTTTGCTACTGATCTCTTCCAGGTTAAATGGTGCTAAAACATCGTCGATCACAGCTCTAGCTAAGAACAGAGCAAGTTCGTTTGAAGCATCCAGAATGTCAAGTGCTGTATCTTCTGCAGACTCCAGGAGCATGACAAAACCATCTGCAACATCTTCTGTGGTGAACATCTCAATGTGAAGAGAAGAGAGGAGAACAGATGCCATTTCTTTCTCGTGATTCTTCCTGTCCAGAGCAAGTGTTATCAGCTTCTTGAGAAAAATTGGGTTGTACTCCGGTGCTCCTAAATCCTCAAGACTGTGTATGAGTTCAGGTATGTCATCGGAGTTGAAATACTCATGAATGATGGTCACAATCTTTTCCTTGAACCGCTTTAATTTCTCATCCTCGACCTGCTGTCGTCCACATTCCCCAGAGGGATAGCTAAATGAAGCATCTAGCCAACCGCCTGAGATAGCCTTTGGCACAATCAAATCAAATTTGGTTCTAGCTGAAGGAATGTCAAGAGCAAGATCATCAAGGCTTTCTCTTAACCTAGAAAACCCCTTCACCATTTGACTAGAGCTTATCAGGTTTTCTGAAGCAGCTTCCTTTAGTAGTTTCAAGACAGGTGCTTCTGCTGCGTGGTTTTCCAAGGCAGTAACTAAGGCCCTCTTCACAACCTCGTGATGAAAGAAAGACACACCCAACTCTCTTACGCAGCGACATGCTTCATAAGTCTCTCCAGTCTCCACATATTCCTTCAAAATGTCAGCAATCTTCTTCTTGACTTCCTCAACAGTTGTTCGAGTCTGTCCACCCCATCTTCTTTCTACTAGCTCGGCATGGTGTGCAGCTGATAGATAGCTTTTCTCTGCAGTTTGGACAACCTGGTAACCTTTGGAAGTAGTTGGAAGTGCCTTGGCCGCCCTGGGAAGAAAAGCTGGAGGAAGGATGTCATCCACAACAGCACGTGCAAGGAACAAAGCAAGAACATTGACAGCATCAGGTATATCCACCACAAAGTCATCAGCTGACTCTAGCAGCAGAACAAATCCGTCTCTTATCTGGTTCGGATTGATGACATCAGCATACAATGCGGAGAGTAACACGGAGGCCATTTCCTTCTCTTTGTCATGCCTGTCCATGGATACCGAGACAAGCCGCTTGATGAAGTAGGGATGATATTCACTTGAACCAAGTTCAATGAGGTCAGCTGCTGCAACATCGACATCACCAGTGCTGAAGTATTCTTCAATGATTGAAGCCACAGCTTTCTTGTAATCATCTAATGGGTCTGAAACAGTTGCACCAACAAGCTCGAATGGTTCCTAATATAACAAGAAACGCAATGAATACTAATCTTGATGACATCGAAATAGCAATATATCTTACGGATAAGTAATTTAGACACGGAATGCTAGAGTACTTTGGCTGGCAAGAAAGTAGTCAATCATGAAAATCAGAATTATCTTAGTAAGGAAAGTTGCATAGAGGTGAAGAAACTACCTCTCCGCTGTCATAATTTGGATCATTACAGTCAATGTGATAGTCTCCATCAGTGTCAATAAGTTTTCCCCAATTTCCTTTCCCACCACCCCCATCTGAAACAAAATGTATCAATCACTGGCACCCAAGGAACAAAGGAAGTTGAACAAAAAGGAATTATCTCTATCTATGCAACTATCAACTCCAAATTGCTTTAGTAACATAAATCCAAACTAACTAGAGTAGAGTAGTAAACTCACCCTTCTTGGAGCGGATAGACCTTCCCGCATGAGACCTTCTGTGTTTCACAGCATTTGAGCCACCAGAAGGTTTCCCACCAGCAGATGCTTTAGGCAGATGAGACGATGTATGCAAAACCGAGTGAGGATTATGTGCCGGTGGATTACTCTCTGCAGTCTCAGTTGCAACTTTCAACAACTCTCTCTGCTCATCCGTTAAGAAACCCTCCATCTTTGGCAATCACCCCTGTTTACTGAAACATCATTAAACAAATCCTTTAACCCCAAATATACAATACGATAACATCACCACAATACATAATGAGAACAACTTGTTTCAGCTATAGCAGTTCTGAATCTTCCAAACATGAAGTGAATAGAGAGATCTAAATCACCAATCCACACAATCCAGGAACCAACGAGAACTAATTTCTTCTAAAGCATATATCTACACCAATCAATCTATGATCAAATGCCAAAACAAAAACACCTAAGAAACGTTTGAGAATCCAACGACAAGCCACCCGAGAAATATTTAAACTCCCAACGTAAAATGTAATGCTCAAATAGTCAAAAAATCCCGCAATGTCATACCCTACTACGTAAGTGAAGAACCTCCTCAAAGCGGACAGGCGAGATCCGTGGTAAGAACAAAAGACGTCGGAGCGTAGATCGAAAAAGCAAACAAGACCGAGTCTGGGAGCTGGGGTCGTAGCTATCACTATACTTGAGAGAAGATGGATTTGGGAAGGACAAACAAACAAACAAACAAAAAAAGCTTTGCTTACGCGAACGGAGGCTGCAGCTGGAGGAGACTACGGCTACGGTTTCTCATCAAAAAGCTCTCATCGCTAATACTTCCGCCACGTGTTACTCTCCCAACGGTGGTGATTGTTCGTAACATGTGCTGGCCTGCTAAACGCATCGGACTACTAGGGTTATCAATTATTTATTTTTTTGGTGTTTTCTTTCTTTATCCAAAATTGATAATAACAGTGGAAAAAAAAAGAGTAATGAAACCAGATAATTTATAATAATATCTGTCAATATCTTATCCCAAAATAGCCTCTGTTTATTAAAATATCCATAGTGTCCACCTCTTTTATACACGAAAAAAGTTGAAGACTAATCTAACTAGTTGTTTTAAGATATGGGTTATAGCATACGTGAGTAAGTGGTGTGGATTGGGTTCTGCAACATGTCTATGTTGGCCTTCAAATAGATTTCCCAGGGCACCTCACTTCTCCACTTCAACTATTATGAGATGCTTATAAAACTATATGTAACCGGTATTGCAGTCATTTTGTTACTGATTCCAACCATCTTCGTTACTACAAGTACAAATGGTTTACGACTCAAAACAATGGTCAGCATTCGAAATAGCTCAATACCGGTTGCTAGAAACAAAAACGAACATCTAATTCACTTTAATTAATGAGATACATGAGAAAAGAAAATGAGCTCAGCCAATAAAAAGGTTCCAAGACAGTAAAATTCAGGTCCATTAAATGATTGATTAGTAGTATTATGGAAAATATGGTCTTGAAACACATTTTGCAACTGTACATTCTGTGTCATATTGTCCAAAACAGGTCTCAATGGATTTGCTAAACCTACTGAATGTCATCAAGCTCACTTAATTAGCTGCAGTGCTGCAGGGAAGGACTCGGCCTATAAGCCGTGAGCTCTTGCTGTTCTGTGTCTCTCCCTGACCCTACAAGACATCCGATCATCACAAAATCAGCAACTTTAAAAGGTTCAGACGACAGAGATCTTTATCAAGTCCTCATGAATTTAGAGGGTAGATAATATATTATAGGGTTGGGCAAAAAAATCAAACCAAACGGAATTCGTAGGCCTAGTAGAGATATTTACCTTCCCTAAGGGAGTTCTCCTCCAGCACAACACATCAGCGTCGTCTTCTAGCCTGCACAAAGTCAGAGGCAAAGCATACTTGAGTACATATCCAAATCACAAAACAACTTACTTTTGAAATAGATATATGAAACCAATTTTTACCTTTTGTCACCTGGAGGCATGTGTGGAGTACACATGGCAGACGTTGCATCGCCTTGGTCACTGGAACAGCTCATTCGGGACGATGCATTGGCTGAAGAACGAACACTTCGAGCCCTCAGAACATTTCCTTGGCAACTTCTCAGAGAATTTGTAATTACGTGCTTTTCAGATGCGCAATCAGAGTCAGTTCTAGTAGCCAGATACGACTTGTGTAGCATTCTACGAGAACAACTGAAAAGTCCAAAGAAAAGACTTGCTGCTGCTTTAGCACTCTTTGGTGGAGAACACGCAGATATAACAAGATTCATTCGGATCTCAACGTTGCATCCTAACACAGATTGGAACGAGTCTGCAATCAGTTTCCATGATTTCTC
Organism: Camelina sativa; assembly: GCF_030686135.1. Classification (NCBI taxonomy): domain Eukaryota; kingdom Viridiplantae; phylum Streptophyta; class Magnoliopsida; order Brassicales; family Brassicaceae; genus Camelina; species Camelina sativa. The sequence continues at coordinate 8,177,121 of NC_141890.1, forward strand.
TGCTTTTGCTACATGTTGAGGTGTGTAGAATTCCAATTCTGCTATTGCCACACCTGAAAAACAACGAATCTGCATTACTTACCGGAAAGCAAACAAAGCTAAAACTTCAGAGTATCTTTGGAGAATATAAGATACCTTTTTCGACAGTAAGTGAAGTCAACCTTCCTCGTTTCAGTAAAAAGCTCCTTAGTGAGTCAGAACAACACAAATCTGTAACCGTTTTCCATACAGCTTCAACTGTTTCTTTACAGTTTCTCTCTTGACAATCCTCGGTTTCTGATTTAACGACATCACGAGGACAATCCGACGATGTACTGGAGAGCTCAACGTCTAGATAGTAGATACAGGACCAAGGTATGTTATTGAGTTAGCAACCAACATAACACGAAAAAGAAACATGAGATCATGAAAGAGGCATTATATAAATTACGGACCTTTGCTTCTTTGGCTTCTTTCATTTTCGTTTGTTGGAAAAGAAGATGAGTCGGTGTTGCTTAGTTGCAGAAGTGCCACAGTGAGCCAGGTTGTCTGGTTTTTAGATGCTCTCAAATGTTTCTCAGCATCAGACAGTATCTTCAATGCATTACTCAATTTCTGCATTTCTTCTTCAGCTGCATATAGAATAACAATATATGATAAGGAGTTAAAGTCAGGTTCAATAATGAAGCTCATATCATATGTAATCATTGGGGTGCTTAGTTGCTTACATGTATGCCTTGTAAGAAACCTAAGTCTGGTTGCTGAACTACTTTCTTGAGAGTTTCCAGCAATGATGTCCATAATGACATTAGCTAGCTGGGAAATAAGCTGCATTGGATCTATCTTGGATCTCATAAGTTCCCTCGCCCTTATAACCGTGTTTGAAGTATCAGAAGACAGGGCAAGATCAAGCAGGTCAAGCAATTCATCATCAGAAACAACCCCAATCTGCAGAAATAAAAAATAAAATTCATATTCCCTTTTTTCTAAACTAATCTAACATTTCCAAGACAATTGAGTGATTAAAGAAGTATGAAAAAAGATGTGTAAACTTACAAGCTTGTAGGCCAAAGATGTTGTTATTCTTTTACCAAGCAAACTTAACTGATCAAGCATTATCTCAGCATCCCGAAGTGAACCATCAGATTTAGATGCAATGAAATCAATAGCCCCCTGATCAAAATCAATACCTTCTTCAATACATATCTTTGCCAGCTTATTTGATATATCCGTATCACATACTTTAGAGAAATGGTATTTCTGAGACCGTGAGAGCACATTACGCGGTAGCCTTTCTAACTCCGATGTAACCAATATAAAAACCGAATGCTGAGAGAAGTTGTCCAAACTGTTCAAGAGAGTACCCCAAGTTTCTTGACATAATAACTGACACTCATCGATTATAAAAACCTTAAATCTAGATGAAACCGGAGGAAGAGATGCACTCTTGATGAGAGATCTGAGGTAGCTAGCCCGGTTTAGTTTACCAGAGTCTATTTCCATCACGTCCCTGCCACTTCCGGAGAAGTATGATTTGCATTCACTACACAACCCACATGGTCTACTATGTGCAGCCTGTGAAAGGCAGTTTAAGGCAGCAGCAAATATCTTGGATGTTGATGTTTTACCAGTCCCACGAGGACCGTGAAAAAGATAAATAGAAGTAATCCTTCCTCTCAGTATGGTGCTCAAGAGACATTTCACCACAACTTCTTGTCCAACTAACTCATCAAAAGATTTAGGCCTAAATTTCTGACTCAGACTCCTTGGCAACACTTCGTGACTCAGTGTCATTACATCACTCTCACCATTTCCATTTCCATTTCCAGGTAGTAAAGGATACTCTTCTACATCTGAGGATTGGTTTGATCCTCTGTACCTCGGCGTTCTTGACCAGCAATACGTTATCCCGCAACCACGGTTAGATTGGTTATCAAAATCAACATCTTCATCACCATAATAACTATGATTTGTTGAGGTCATTGGACTACCTAAACGGCTTCCATATTCACCCACTGAGCTACCTAACTTGGTTGAATAATGGTTTCTATATCTTCCCCCTGAAGCAGCCTCTTCAGCATGACTAACTGAAGGCACATTACATGCTAACTCCCTACCTTTAACAGATAAATCACCACAAGATCTTTCACTAGACGGAGATCTACTCCTTGAGCAGGCGTCTCCATCAACATCTACCACCTTGCTGCTCAACTTGTGAAGATCACAACCATTCTCAAGCTTCTCCATTATCGAGTAAGATCCTCCAAAAGGAATCAAACCCCCAGGACCAGCATCAACCTTACAAGGATCATCACCATGTTCCACAAACTGAAGTGAGATCCCATTGTTGGAACCAGTTTCCCATTTGACATTGTCAAGCAAAGAAGCAAACTTGCTCATTGAAGTGGTACATGGATCTCTCAGTGACCTAACCCTTCTGAGGGCCACAAGGGTTCTTGTGATGGGGACATCTACAGAATGCCTTCTAGTCTCCCCCATTATTCCAAAAACAGATGCAAAGACAAATCCCAAAGCTCTCTCTTTACTCTCCTGAAACTTCAAGATCCGACACCCATCATCACTAACCTGATATAATGTGACTGTGAAATTAGTAATATTCCGCAGCATTTAAGCTCACTAAACAATTCTAATGTGATAGCATAGCACAAAAGATGGAGGATAAAATGTATAATATTAACACTCACAGAGCTCAAAAGACGCATAAAACAGAGACCCAGATAAGCTATGAAAAAGAACAAAACTTGGAACGAATTAAAATACCTTTTAAATAAGGAAACGACAAACTTGAAAATCCCAAACGTCAAGATTCGGGAATACCAAGGTGTATGTAATGAACAGAGTGGCGTACAATGTGGAGAATCCAAAAACCCTAAAATCCCTTCTTGAAAGAAGAAGAAGAAGAAGAAGAAGGAGTTGGTGGGCAAAGTAGTAAATACTAAATACAAAGAGTAAATGTAATGGTGAGAGGAGGTGAAAATAGGAAAGGGGTCGTTGTTTGTGTGAGAGACAGAGAAGGGGAGACATGTTAGAGTAGGAGGGCAGAGATATTTGCAGAGAAAAGGTGGAGTCTTTGGACAGAGAGCCCGACCAGTAAGAAAGAGAGAGAAAAAAGACTTCAATATTTTTGGGGTGTTCCTTCGCTTCATTTAAGATTCGTTCGGCGGTTTCAGTTTCAAGTCCCTCTTTTTTAGCTTCGTATGGTCCGCTTCTCTGCCACGTTTTGAACTCCTACGACTACTAGTACTACTCACGTGTTCGTTCTACCAGTAAATTCTGATTCAACTCTCTCAATAATTTCTTAGTTGGAATTCTAGATGAAACTATCCAATAATTTATTTTTATTTGGTGGAATTCAATATCAGCTTCAATAAATTTTATCTTGGTACAAAATATTACAAGTGGTAACACAAGTGTTGAGCTCAATAAACACACACCGCTGGGATAATGGTTTTGGTTTTACAACAAAAATGTTGTGTTCTGTGAGTGCGGATAAGGATTGTACATATGAATATATTTCCAAGAATTAATCTCCTATATAATAAAACGGAACTACATAACTTTTTTTGTAGACTATATAATATAGGTTATAAGATTATTTATTTGATAGGTTATAAGTTATATGGGTTGTAACCGTTAGTTAAATCTTGATTTCAGATCTTCTTAAAAAAAATATTCAAAAAAATAAAATAAAATCTCCACATAATATTTAATTAACCATATATAGGAAACAAAATCTCAAAAATTAATCACTCTTCCAGATTAAGAGTGATTTTCAATTATACTAACAACTATATATCAAAATAATATAAATAATGTTTATTATGATTGATTTGATAAATTTCAAAAATTTAGACTAATCCGCAGAACAATCATAAGAAATCTCAAAAAATTTGAAGTCCTTACATTTACCTTATGATTTTATTGCATAATGTTTTATTCACACAACTTTTAAAAACAATCACATAAATTATATTTTATATAAAAATTACAATATAAATAAAAGGAAATTCAACATATGTGTTGTAGCACGGATCCAAATCTAGTTAAACTATTATATCAGCAAATAGCATTTATGTTTTATGTAATTCATGTTGATAGAACTCCACAGTTACATATGTATTTCAGTTAGAGACCTTTTTTTTTTTTTTAAAAAGATAGTTGAGTTAAAGATTTACGGAACATTAATGACAAAGTCATGGAACAAAACTAAAAAAGATATCGTCGTGATTTGTAAAGCCGATCGATAAATTTTTGAGTTTTTCATAGTAGTAAACGGGTCGTTGAATGAGAGTAGATGCCAAAAACTGAAATCAAGTGTGGAAGATTACAGATGGTGGAGTTGTGACGTTACACAACAATGATGTCATTTTTTTTATTTGACGGATTTTCTGATCGTAATATGATGTGATCATATATTCATATGGAGAAAATAAAAATATTTGCGTTGAGAATCATGTATGTGTATAAACGTTTAACTTTCTTGTCTAGTGCCTTTTTTCTTTCTCTCGACTTGTGTGTAAATTAGTTCTATGTTGATTCTGAAATTGGATCATTAAAACACATGTAGCATATAAACTGCGCAAACTGAACTCCTAGAGTAAATGAGAAAATTGCGCCTTCAAAAAGATCTGTATGGAAAATCTGCCTCCAACTACACCAAAATATGTGTATGGCATATTGGCATAAATCGTCCTTCAACTACAAGTCTTTGGCATGGCATGTACTGAAGAAATAATACATGACTTTTGTGTCGGTTACTAACATTATGGATTCAACGAAACTCTCTCTAAATAATCCACATTCCATAAACGACGTTAGTTAATTTTCTTCATTAGTTTTGGCTCTCTTCTCTTTCTAGCAAAACCTACTCAAAAGTCATAATTTATAACAAGCATTGTTGTGTAGCAACGTCTGTGCACAAATTTGTGTTCCTCGCTCATTATAGCATTATTAACTTTAAAAATAATAAAAGAAGCATTGCCTCCAACTACACCAAACATTCAAAAACCATTAATTACATATATTCCACAAAATACATATACAGATATACTGTTTTCGTACTAATAGTAACCACATGATACATATTCACTGGTATATACTGTATATTAATTAAGTTCAACTTGAGTTTGTATCTGAGTATGAGATTACAATATTACGTTTGGATACAGTAAGATATAAAATAATACTCCCTCTGTTTCATAAAAAATGTCATTTTGACACTTTACACACAAATTAAGAAAAAATTGAATTATACATATTTGCCCTTATTTAATGAGTAATTAATCATTCAAATTTAATACAAAGAGCTTTGGGTTAAGGGTAGAATAAGAAATTTGATGTAAAAAGTTATATTGGAAATATAAAGTGACATTCTTTATGAAACAAAAAAATCAGTGTAGAATGACACTCGTGAGGGAGTAGTACCTTTAAAAGTCACATTATATAGTACCCTTAAAAGTCACATTATATATATTTTGTTTATGTTGTTGTACGAGTGATCTGATTTTGAGTTGATGATTAATTAACGTGCGTCGAAAACAAGTGAGATAAAATACGCGTTGAGTTCTCCAATGTGGACGTGGTTAGTTTTTTTTCTTTCGTATAGACAAATAAGCGTTTAGTTCGAGAGGGAGTACTCAACCTCACTCCTGAAGCAATAGAGCAAATAAATAGACGTGTTGATGACTCGATGTCCTAATCTCAACGCAAAGTCGTATGCATGAGCTAAAGGATTTTTAAATCAAGCATTGTGGATGGATGTAACCATTTCAACATGCAAGGCAATTTCTTTGCGTTTTTCCAGTTGACCAATTAGAACGTGACTTAAATTTTAAACCGGATTTTGAGTACCCTATAAGTCTGCCCAGCAGGTCTGTAACCTAATTTAGATGACTTAAGTACTAACCTTTATGGTATTTCTACATAATATAAAAGCTTCTGCAGCTGCTCTTTTATAGCTTCGTTTGGCGGATGAAAGACCGATACGTTGACCTATTGTTTACCAAAACTAGCTCTCGGGCCTTTAGTGTTTTCACGCGAGTCACATTACACAAACGGAACTCAACAATAATGGCCAATGGATGCATATAATATCAAATCCACTTAATATGTTTCAAACATGTCATTTGGGTCCATTTGATACATGGATTAGAAACTGATCTCATGTTTACTAGCTCGGATAAAATTTACAAGATACAAAAAACTAATTAATAAATGATTTAAGTACTACGGAACTATAAAATAGTATTATTTTTGTTCGTAAATTATTTATTTTCCGAATTATTGGGTTAATTTCCATTATGAGATTCATTTTTTGTTTAGCAAAATCAAGAGTGTGCATGAATGGGATCGATGAAATACCAATGTAAATAAAACAAAATGGTAAAATCGTGTCGGATTTATTCGAAGAAGCCTTGTCTCATTGGCATCTATAGGGATGAATCATCTCTAGCTAGTTCTTATAAAGTTCTATGTCAACATGTATATAGGTGACAACATTAATTGAATCCTTGTAAGTTCTCTATGTCATGGTTCAATCAAGGTTCCGTTAAATACCAGTCATATGGGGTCACCACAACAAAAATAAAAATAAATGATTAGAAAGGATAACCTAAGCATGAGTTCGCCACGTATTACATGTATGGCTGGATACCATATATTTACTTATCTTCGAATTCTCGGCGAACTTTACGGACTGAAAAAGAATAAACAAAAGAAAAAGGATACGTCGCATGATAGGGTTGCCTACTTTGCCCCTTCACTGCAACAATAATCAGTTTTTGGGATGCATGTGCTGTGATTACTCAAATCTTCGTTGTCGTTATCACATTTATCTTATTGATCAAATCTTGTTGGTGGAGTGGAGTGAAGGTGAAGATTTGTTGAGTTCAGCGGGCCTTTCTCCTTGATTGATTCCTACTACTCTATCAAATTGAAAGAAAAAAAAAATCAATGTAATTCACTTTCATATTTGTATGTGTTTTGAATATGAGTGTAGTAAGTATGTAAAATCTCAAAGTCAAAGACTAAATAATACAGAACATAAATATTGCAATTTCTTATTAGCTTACGACAAGCATACGAATCGGTTCTTCAATTTTTTTTTTTAAACACTTGTGACAAACCCAAAATTAATCGCCAAATATGTAACCTTTGGAAAAAAAATTGAGGAACAGGACGAATTTGTCCGTTCATGGAGACTATGACCCCCAAGATCAATGTAAGTAATTATCTTTCCTTAAACAGTGTTTTATGTCGAATTTGATTGTTTGCTTTCACGTTTCTTATTGATAAAGCACAATATATATGACAAAACACATCTATTTTGGTTTATAAAAACTTCAACTTGCACTTCTTTTAGCCAATCGCACTATCTCCCGTGCAAAAGAGAAATGGTATGTAGCTTATTTAAAATGGCTAAATAAATGGTTGTTAATTTCGACTTAGCATGTATTAAGAACATATACTTTGGGGAAAACAAAACTAAGTTTTGTCGATCCATAATCTAAGTTATGTCAAGTTTTCTTATTGATAAAGCAAAATATATTGACCAACCAAACTTTTTTTGTGCCAAGATGAAAGATCTAGTCAAAATATGCTAAGGTCGCCATGAGTTCGTAAGAAATAAGTCCATAACATTTAGTTTTGTCAACAGCAAAATAAAATTATGGAGTGGTATATGTTATTTACAAAATTATGTATACCAGACTTCTTCAAGTGTCAACAAAATGACATTATTGTTGTCGTCGAAGAAAAAACAAAGGTGACACTATTGTTGTTTTTACTTTTTTCGTTTGTAGTACTAGTAGTAGCCAATACTTTCATATATATATTTTTAGAAAAATCAAACGGTATCAGTTGATTACGGTGTCCAGCAGAGAAAAGCATGCTCAACTGTCAAAAACGAACCTAACAATTAGGAATCCCGTAAAAACGGCAAATCACGAGGCATTAGTTGCCCCACACTCACTTTCTCTCCCCCCATGCTTTCCACTTCCCCCTATCATTACCAACACCTATTTACCTAAAGGACTTTAAAGGCAGAGGCCAGAGAGAGTTTTGATTTGTTTTCAAATCCCGTACCGTGATTGGTGCACTATGAACTGGAATGGGAATATGGATGGTGAGATATACAACTAGTTTTCAAAACATTTTCACCGACAATACCAATCATGAAGAAAAATAGCTGTAATTAAGTTCTTCTAGTAGTACATTAAGAATATGTATATTCAATGTAAAATATAGAGAATTGAATAAATATGTCTATAACAAATGAGAGTGAAATTGAGAGAAATTAAAAAAAAAAAACATTAAAAACAATTACATAACTCAAAACCAATTACTTTTTTGGTAGGAAAAACCAATTACTTAATTAAGTTGTTATTGTGCTAATAACGTTATTAAAATATGGACAATGCTTATTTGATTAGTTTTTTTGAAAAGTTTTTGTTGATTAATAGTATGGACATCTACCACTATTTAATAGTCTTTTTTTTTTGTTTCCACACAACCCTATAAACTTCACATTTTCTCGTATTTCTCTCCTATATATATGTATCAACTGTTCTAAATATTATCCATCTTTCTTCTTCCTATTATCATTTTTTGTTTTCACAATTTAAACTCATTTCTATGTTTTTCAAATTACTATATATCATTCGGTTCCCTACCTAAAAAGTAGGCTAATCAAAAACCCATATAGACATAAGGATACAAAATTTGAAGATAGATGGCAAAGATCATGCAAGCAGTACTATTGTCTTCAACAGAATCATTACGACTTATTAAATGGTTTATCCCGACATTTTATTACATCATTCTACTGTTTTCTTTCTTATCATCTCATTCCATTATTTTTTTTTTCTATTTGTGTGTACTTGATACTTCATTACTCAAAAACATGTTCACTCATTTGTCTTCTCGTTCCCTTGCTATATATTACCCGGCATGTCGCTATAGTATATGGTTGGAAATCTTAATACTCCGAATAATAAATGTTTTGTTCAGGTAACTGGTACAATACGGAAACTTTCCAATGATTTTTTTTAATTTTTGTTTGTAAAAATTATATATGTGCAATCTATATAAGTAATAGGATACGAATTGTTTAGATTCGACTACTCATACAAGAAATTACCGCTAAATAGATATCAAATTACCAAACCATAGCACACACTTGTAAGGTTTCATTACCAAACCATAGCACACACTTGTAAGTATCTAAGGTTTCATTATTGTTTATGTATATTTATGGTATATTTTCCTTATAAACTTCACAAATTGATACCAAATTACCCAACTCGTTTGGGGTAGATTTTACATCTAGAATACTTTATATTCAGCAAGTGTCCAGTGGTGCCGCACGAATTATTTAGTGTGTCAAACTATTGATAGGAGATATTAATAAAGCGTATACAGTGCAACAATCTATTTAAGTAATATATAATTGAAAACATAACTATAAAACCACTTTTAAAGGTTTTGAGGATTTTATTGGCCTCCAATCGTCTTCCATCAAAATTGGTATATGTGAATGTCGACTATCTCTTCCATCTAAGAAATTTGGTGAAACAAATGATTCTATATATCTAAGATTTTTTTTTTGGAATTTATGGTATATTTGAGAAGTTTATAAGGAAAAGTTGTTTTTTAAAAAAAAGTGACACTCACACGCCGAGGAATACACAATCTAAAAAACATATAGGCCTTTTGGACAGGGAACACTTTGGGTGTTCTAAGCCTTTTTAAAATAAAAAATATAGAGAACAGTGGGTGAAGAACATGCTGTTGGTTCTTGATGTAAAACTGATTTTGGGCCAGTTCTTGGGTGACGTGGCAACTCGTGAATGAATACAATTTTTTGCAAAGGAGAAAACATTTATTTGTTTGGAGAAAGTTTTGTTTGTTTTTTTAATTTATATCTTTAATGTTTTTTTGTTTCCTAAAAATTTGGTATTGTCATTTGAATTTAGTGTAAGTTTTTTAAGTTTGCAATTTAAATGTTATTTTAATTTTTTTTTTAATTGTAATATGTTTAAAATTATTATATTATTAAATCTTATGATCTTAAACATGTTCTCCCAATAATCAACTTCCTAACAAAAAATCTAAACTAATAATCTTACATTATTTTCATAATATTTTTACTCTAAGAACACTAAAAAATGTTCTTTCTCCCAATACAGATGCCATAATGTGTTGCAAACTTTTACTTGAAAGTGTTGAGGTATTTCAGTATTTGACTGATATGGTTCCACTAAACGATCATTGCTTGCCAATTCGATATCTTTTAGCATGCTTTAGCTTCTTTATCTCGATTTAAAGGATTTGCGTTGATGTCTTTCTCCGCTAGACGACCATATAGATTATAGAACATGTATATTCAAACAAATAGAAATTTTGAGAAGGCCATTGGTAGATAATTAAATTCATGAATTCATAATACATTTAAAGCATGCCCAATCAAGAAAAAAATCTCCCTTTTCTAAATCCCGACTTTGTTGTTTTCTTAAATGTATGAAACAAAACAAAAAAAGGCATAAAAAACACAACTATAAATACATGCATAATTATAACATATGTTATCAACTAGAATGGTTACTACAATTGGTTTGGAACCTTATAATAAACTTTAAACACCAACTTCCTGGATCAATATATTTATTCGGCTGAACAAGTCATGTGGAAGTTATTTGAAAAGTATACAAATTCCGACCTAATTAGATTGGGGGAAGCTATTTTTATTTATTTTTGTCAACAAATTAGACTTGAGTAACGGATGTAACCATATTATTGGTTCATCCTAGGCATTATTATACTATAAGGTTCTTTATTAAAGGATATATAAACAAGTGGGACCAAAACCTTAAAAAATTTCCAATAACAAATGGTAGTAGTGTATAGTGTAGAGAGAGGTCCTTTTATATCTTTATATAAACTCCCCCAAAGTTTCCTCTTCTTTCTATCTCCCCACACACTACTTTTTTCCTCTGTCCTTCCTTCACTTCCCTCTTCTCTCCCCCAAAATCCGAGAGAGAAAGAGAGACTCTGTACTCTAATCCTCCGAGAAAGAGAGAAAAAAATGAAAATGCAGACGAAGAAGCTCTTTATCACCATTGTCTCCTTTCTTCTCTACGCTCCATTGTTCTTATCTTCACCAGTTCCAGACCCTGAATCTGTTGTTGAAGAAGTTCACAAGTATGAATCTTTCTCAACTTTATCATTCACATTTACTTGAGAACCACTAATCATTTTTTTTTTTGCTTTTACATTTGAGCATAGTGTTGTTACAAAAAAAAAAGGGACCATTTTGAAAAGTCTCTGTTTTTAATAAAAAAAGTTGTGTTTGTTCGCTCGCTCGCAGGAGCATTAATGCGTCGGTTGCTGCAAGAAGGAAGTTAGGTTATCTCTCATGTACGACCGGTAACCCAATCGACGACTGTTGGCGTTGTGACCCTCACTGGGAGCAACACCGTCAACGTCTCGCCGACTGCGCCATTGGTTTCGGCAAAAACGCTATCGGTGGCCGTGACGGTCGGATCTACGTTGTCACCGACTCAGGAGACGACAACCCAGTTACCCCCAAACCCGGAACTTTGAGACACGCCGTGATCCAAGACGAGCCGCTCTGGATCATCTTCCAGCGAGACATGACGATTCGGCTCAAAGAAGAGCTCATCATGAACTCTTTCAAGACCATCGACGGTCGTGGCGTCTCCGTACACATCTCTGGTGGTCCTTGTATCACGATCCAGTACGTGACCAACATTATCATCCATGGGATTCATATCCATGACTGTAAGCAAGGTGGGAACGCTATGGTACGGAGCTCCCCAAGGCACTTCGGGTGGAGAACGATATCGGACGGTGATGGTGTCTCTATCTTTGGTGGGAGTCATGTTTGGGTTGACCATTGCTCGCTCTCTAACTGTGAAGACGGACTCATTGATGCTATCATGGGCTCGACGGCTATAACTTTGTCTAACAATCACATGACGCATCATGATAAGGTCATGCTGCTTGGTCACAGTGATACTTACACTCGTGACAAGAATATGCAAATCACCATTGCGTTTAACCATTTTGGTGAAGGACTTGTCCAAAGAATGCCAAGGTAAATAAAAAAAAGATCTGATTTTTTTTTTTTTTTTTAACTTTGTGCTTTAAGTTAATGTGATTGTGACTATGGATATAGATTAATTTTTGGGTCCATTGTGTTGTTGTTGTTGTTGATGTGTAGGTGTAGACATGGGTACTTCCATGTGGTGAACAACGACTACACACATTGGGAGATGTACGCGATTGGAGGAAGTGCTAATCCTACAATCAATAGTCAAGGGAACAGATTCTTGGCCCCAAACATCAGATTCAGCAAAGAAGTGACTAAGCATGAGGACGCGCCTGAGAGCGAGTGGAAGAGTTGGAATTGGAGATCTTCTGGAGATTTGTTGCTAAACGGTGCGTTTTTTACTCCATCAGGTGGTGCAGCCTCGTCTAGCTATGCAAAGGCCTCTAGCCTTGGTGCTAAACCGTCTTCTCTCGTTGGACCATTGACGTTTAGCTCTGGTGCACTGAATTGCCGTAAGAGTTCCCGTTGCTGATTGTGGCTTAGTTGGGGTCACACTTTACCAATTTTATATATAGGAAAAGGCAATTAAAAAGCCACCCACCAATTAAGGGGATGATTAATACCATCTTTTTACCCCTCTTTTTTTTAATTTTTCTTTTCATTTCGGGTAAAATTGTAAGGAGAATACAACCTCTGGCTTGCTCTGATCTTTAGGACCCTTCTTAAGGATTCTCTGTTTTAAGGAATCTTTTAATTAGGTTAAAGTGTGGGAACAAGTGCAGATGTGTTGATCTTTGATATTAATATAAATATAATTTGTCTTTCTCTTTTAGTATTTCTCTTATTTACAAAGAAAACTAGTTTCGTTACAAACAATTTGAAGTTATCAATTTGTGTCCACACATGGATGGAGAGGTTAGTTACAATGTGACCATTTGGCAGTTCAGAAAAAGGCTTTGGTTTTCCGAAAAATTCACTTTTTTATTCAGAAGTTTGGAGTGTTGTGTAAAATGGTAACTTTTTTAGTCAAAGCTGTGGTGAGCCAGTCAATGTTTGACCAACTCTCACGACTTTTTTTTTTTTTTTTCTTCCCTCTGGCCAATGCATCGATTCCGGTTAAATAAAGAAAAATTTACCCTTAAAAATAGGAAAGAAATTTATAAAAGTGGAGTTGATAGATTGGAATAAGAAAAAGAAAAAAAAGGAAAAAAGAAAGAAAAATTTGGAGCAGTCAAATACCAGAGGGTAGCTCTACTTTTGATGGGCTTGTCTCATATTCGTGTTTGACTACTGTCCACTGATTATGGGGGGATACATTACATTTAAAATTTGAAAGTAACTAATTAAACAACTAACCACCTTTCTTTTTTTTCCCCATGTGCAACATTTTATTTGCTAAGGAAGGCCATGTGCAACAATAATAATGACATTTAGCAACCAAAGGAAGAAGAAATTTTTGAAACTAACAAATGGTCGCAACGAATGATGTGACGTAGTTGGTGTGGTGTGATTAGTGCTTGGCTAGTTCGATTTGGTGAGTCTTTTAGTATTATATGATGCTAATATAAAGTTGCAAAGAGAGATTAATATCTTTTTTTTTTTAAAGCAGCAGACTAGGTAGAGAGTTTTCACATTGCTCCCTTGTTTCTTGTTTTTAACAAATCTTCTTCATTCAAGATATTGAAAGTTATTGGGAAACTTGCAAGTTGCAACTAATAGTTGCATTTCTGCAGTCACGTGGAGTCAGTTAATTCAGTTGTCACTTAACACTTGTAGTTGTAACAATCCATATATACGAATAAACCAAAAACAAAATCCATTATATTTGAATTTGAGTATTTTACTGAAATCTTCTGTTATATAATTTGGATATATATTAACACGAGTATACTTGATATCCCAGTAACATTTGTCGATAAAGAATCATATAACTGATTAAAGCTAAGCAAATCAGAAGTACTCAAAGTGAGTCTCGAATCCGTGACAAAACCGATACTAATGCTGCACACAACAAGCCTCCACCGAAGGACACTACTACTAATGGCAAGGCTAATATATATGTAACTAAATTTTCTATATATGTCGTATTCGAGTATATATTCATTGTTTTTCTTTAAATGGTTAAACAGATTATTATGAGGTTGTTCTTTAGAGTTTAGAGAGCTAGAAAGGTTAAAAAAAGTTTCCTAATTGGAATCTTCAATCTTGGTTCTTGATCGATTATAGATAAGATGTAGTCATTTTCGGATCAAATTTAGGTCCATGAATAAGATTGAAAATGAGACTTTGTATTGTGAAAGAAAAATTATAGTTTGAGTGGAAGTATATGAGGAAAAATCTGCAATTTTGACGGAAAATATGTTTTTCATAATTATAATGTAATGATATTATATAATACTTCTATCATTTGGGTCCAAATAAATTTAACAATTTTTAAATAGATTGCAAATTTAAATAGGTTTAAAATATTGTAGAGTAAAAGAAATCCACTTAAGGGAATCATGAAGGGAATGCACTTCTTCGTGCCAGGGATGCTCTACTACCAATGTCGAGAATTGCTGCAGAGCTTAATTGTATTTGGTGGTGTCTTACGAGTATTCAAGTGCTACACTACACGTCGGTTGAAGTTTGGTCGGATTGTAATGCAGCTATTTCAGCTTTAGAGTCTCCATCTGCTTGGCCAAAGTACATGTCTCAGTTACTGAAAATCCAACGGGTGGTGCAGGAGATGGGAGAGATTTCTTTTAAACTTTCCTCATCAAAAGCTAACTCTTTGGTCAAGGATATTGCTTGCAGTGTCACTCGCGATGGTCGTCTCCCTTCCTATCTGGCTAGAGGCGGTCTGGCATGGCTACATGAGAGGATTGAAGAGGAACGATGCCGAAGAAACTAAGTTTCCGGAATGCTTTCGTTTTATTTATTTATTGTTGGTATGTTTATTCCCTTGGTTGTTTTCTAACACTCTTGGTTCCCTTATTTAATCAATTCATGAGTTAAAAAAAAAAAAAAGAACATGGTGTGGTTTTAATATGGCGGGTTTACCCAAATCAACATCTCTATGTTACATAATAAAAAGTAAAAATATATCAAATATAAGCGTGAAGAACATGTTTCACCAAGTGAATTGTGACTAAAACTTGAAAAATGTATTTGTGTCCACATTTATTATCTAGAATATCACTAAAAATGATGTGGCAAGAACTTCAGAAAATGTAGCTCATTGTTATATATATTTAAAAAATTACAGTGCTTACAAATCAATATTGAACCAGCAAATTATTAACCATTGGTAAAAAATATAATACATACTAGATTTTAACCCGCGGTACACCGCCGGAAGATACATTTAAATTAAAATATGAAAATTATAAGCTGCATTTTTTTTGTTAATTTTTGTTTAATTTATTTAGTGTTTAAAATTGTATAAGTGTATTTTGATAGTTAATATTAGGATTTAACCCGTAGTATACAGAGAAATAATTTATTTTTACATAATCATAATTTAATCAAGTTAATTAAATATGTCTAATATTTTAATATTGATAAATACTTTTAATGAATAATTTTGTACTACCAAAATAATGATATTTCAAATTTACATTAATACTAATCCAAACCCGTGAAGCTATATAACCCCGTGAATTTGAATGATAGACCAAAAATAAAATAAGAAGTATTGAACCAAGAGAAAAATAAACAAAAAGAGGGGGAGAGACATTTATAAAGCATAAAAACTTTAAAAAAGTCAGCTATTTTAGACTGTTATCCATCAGCAAAAGAACGTAAAGGTCACAATCTTATCTTTCAGCTGTGGCATGGGATGATGGGAGGCATAGGAACTGCTCCAGATTTGGTGATCACTCAATGACATCTCGACATATTTCATCACAGTTGTATATGTGCAGCTGCCAAATGAGCATAGCAAATAGGTGCATCTTTTTATGTTGCTGGTGATACTAACTTGAGAATAGGGGTCAACATTATTTATAGGTAGATATATTCAACTTATAGGTGGACATATTTAACTTAATCTCATTAATCACCACATTCAATTCTAAAATACTATAATTTTGTCCCAAATTTCTATATATAAAATCGTATAAAAACAAATTAATTAAAACAAATTAATAACTATAAAATCGCATAATATATATATGGGAATATGCCAAGTTTATATTATTAGATTAATTTTGATTGATCTTAAGTCATTAAATTTTTTAATATGATTTTATATCTAGAAATTTGGGACAAAATTATTGTATTTTAGAATTGAATGTGGTGATTAATTAGGAAGATAGAAAATCAAATGTAGCTGATTTATAGGCTCCTCATAAATTTATATTTAAAATCGATTATTGTAAAGAATTTGTAGAGAGATTTTAGGAGAATGAAATTTGGAAATTTTATTTCAGATTTAATAAGGAGACAAATTAGGAAATTTTTGTTTTTGTTAATGGAAAAGAGTTGAAATGATTTTTTTTTTTGTTTTATAATTTTATTAAAGAAAATATTAAATTACAATGGCATGAGATGTAAATAATTCTCAACTTCAAGCCTTCTTTGCTAAAGCTGCTGTGAAAATAATAATATAGATTCTAAACCGAAGAAAAAAAACTCCGTAATACCAAGAAGAAATTAGGAGATTTTCAAAAATATTTTTTTTCTATGTCATTTTTCAAAAATACACTTTCATGATATCTATTTTAAAAAATATGCATTTTAATTATATATAAAATAGAGAACCCAAACTCAAAAAAAATTCTAAAAATTAATTAAACATATTGTAATTGTGTAAAAGAGGGTAAAAATGAAAATGTTCAAAAAAAAAGTGTATTTTTGAAAAAGGTATTTAAAAGAAGACATTTATAACAAATTTTCAAGAAATTATAGTTTTGTTTTCTTCAATTTTTTCAATTTTTGTTTGTTTCAAAATATTTGTTTGCCCTATTTTTTTTGTTTGGTTTTTAAAATTATTTTGTTCACTTTGGTAGTAAAGAGCCCATTTTGAAGGCTTGCTGTCTCGGCCCTCCTTATCCTTATCTCGCCCCACCGTTCTAAAACCCTTCCCTTCCTCTCCTTCCACTTCTATCTCTCTCTCTCTCTCTCTCACACAAATTCACATTCACCAATGGCTTCTTCTATCGTTTCCTCAAGCTTGAAGCCCTTAGCCATGGCGGATTCTTCCTCTTCTACCCTTTTCTCCCATCCTTCCATCTCCACTTCCATCTGTTCCTCCAGAATTCGCTGCTCCAATGTTTCTCTCCTCACCGGACGCATTAACATGCCCCTCTCTTTCTCAAGCTTCTCCCTATCCCTCAAAACCAAAACCCACCTTAAAAAATCCCCTTTTGTATCCTTCGTTGCCCAGACTTCCGATTGGGCTGAAGAAGGTGGGGAAGGAAGCGTCGCCGTTGAGGAGAACGAGGAGCCTTTCGAGTCACAGGAAGGAGAAGTCAGCGAAGTACCTGAGTTCCCTGAGCCACCGGAAGAGGCGAAGCTCTTCGTCGGGAATTTGGCTTATGATGTTGATAGCCAAGCCTTGGCTATGCTCTTTGACCAAGCCGGTACTGTTGAAATCGCTGAGGTGAGTTCTAGCTGCTCTTCTTCTTGTGCTCTTATGGTCGTTATGATGGCGTTTATTTATGTTCTGTTATGCATTCTTTAAGGCCATATCTGTTCTGACTTGTGTGCATTGCTGGAAGCATCGAAGTATTAGGCAAATGAATGAGGAAAGTGAAATGCTTGGCTTTTAAGTGTGTTTGGAGGTTCTCTGAATTGTTTAAGTGGTCAGAATTGTGTGTCTTGAGTTCATATCTGTTGACATTATGCTTTTGGTTTTGAGTGTATGTATACAGTTGATGTCATATTGTTACTCAAGAGATATTGTTGTTAACTATTCTTTGAATTCTTCTGGTTGAAGGTTATATACAATAGGGAAACCGACCAGAGTCGTGGGTTTGGATTTGTGACGATGAGTACCGTGGAAGAAGCTGAGACAGCTGTTGAGAAGTTCAACCGTTATGTAAGTTGATATTTTTCAATGATATCTGAAGTATTAGCATGTTTTGTGATTGGATATTGTTCATTTGATTTTGGTTCATAAGTAGCATTGTTGTTCTTAGTTCAACCAGAGTTCATGTCTTTTTGCTCCAAGAAAACAGTTTTTGTTTTTGGGTCTGTGGATTTCTGTTATCTAAAACTTTGTACATTGTTACTATTTGTCACACGTTCTCTGTTTTTGTTTTTGTAAATCGAATATGGAGGCTTTTGCATTTTATCGATTGATGCATTGTCTGTTCACTACTTACCCCCATTTGTTATATCTACATTGAATTGTTTGTGGCTAAGACATTTTAGCACGTGATGTGAATTGGGGACTCGATAACATATGATTCTGACTGTGAGAACATTACTGAGCATATGTATTGGTATTTTCATGGTTTATCAGGATCTGAATGGACGTCTTCTGACAGTCAACAAGGCAGCTCCAAGAGGATCACGTCCAGAACGCCCACCTCGGGTATATGAACCCGCATTCAGAGTCTATGTAGGGAACCTCCCATGGGATGTGGACAATGGTCGTCTAGAACAGGTTTTCAGTGAGCATGGTAAAGTTGTGGAAGCTAGGGTGGTTTATGACCGTGAGACAGGTCGTTCACGTGGATTTGGGTTTGTCACAATGTCTAACGAGACTGAACTTAACGACGCCATCGCTGCTCTTGATGGACAGGTAATCTCCTTTTCCTCATGTATAGTTATGCTAATGCAGTCAACATGATATTGTGATGTGGCTATCAATTGATCTTTCCTTGTGTCTTTATTTACAGAACATGGAGGGTAGAGCAATCAGAGTGAATGTAGCGGAAGAGCGTCCAAGGCGTGGATTTTAAAAAGCTGAGATTATCTGTGCCCTCTCTCTCCCTCTCTTGCATTTTGTTTAGATGAGATTCTTACACTCTTCAACGATTGTTTTTGGCTGAACTCTAAATGCGAAAGTTAAGCTTCTTCTAAAGTAATATGTATTTCTCTTTGATGATCTATCATTTATAGTTTAATTTCCTATTTGCTGGCCTTCCGTTATGACTAACTTGGGATGTGAGGCTGCAATCATAGTAAAGGTGATCTGGATCTAAGCGATCACCAAGCTTAAGACTTTATGAAATCCTTTGAAAAAGTTCTTTGTCTATCTGTGGATAACATCTTCATTGTCTCTATATGGGTATGAAGGAACTTAGGGATATTAAAGCTATTTACTCTCGTGATCTACCTTGTAATCCAACCTAATCTTCTAACTTTAGTTGGTACTAGAGGTTCCTAAAAAAACAAGAGGTTTGATATCTATAAATTGTGCTCTTAAAAAGGAACCTCTGTCATAATCTCTCGATTGGCCACACGGTCTGATCCAACAACACCCAATAAAATCATGCATGAGAAAACTAGTCTTAATTGTAAGCATTATGTCCCGATTGAAATCACACCGACATATATGAAAAAGTTTACTCAGAGCCATTTATGAATCTTGGTGAATCCTAAAAGATGCACTATATATGGGTAATCAGGACATCGACGTCATAAAATAGCAAAAGAATTATGACTTCAGTAAAGGAATCATAAAAAGAAAGTTATGTAATTTATGATTACCAAGTAGGGATGTCGGCCAGGGACTCGGTAGTCCTCGACCTAGGCAAGCGTTCATGATGGCTGGTTCAGGAAGGTGAGGTTTTTTGGCCGATCTTGTGTTTTCTTTCTTGGTTGGTCGGTGATATAGCAGAATGCAGACCATCATGTACTGTCCTTCGAATGACTATAGCTTTCAGTCCGCCTCTACGTTCCTAAATTTGGAATTCATTTGACAGTGAAAATTTCTTATATTGGCCTTATTCAACTCCAAAGACATACTACATACCTTTTGTTTCTGAGACCCAGAAGTGTAGAATAATGCGAAATTTACGCTTATTTAGATGGCTTACTTATTTGGTTTCATAAACTCATGTAATAAATCCTAGAAGAATATGGATAAGCCTATAAAATATTATGTATATCACCTACGTCTAGCTGGAATCTTTGCCCCAAATTCTTAGACAAGTTTTTCCAGTTTGCCGGAGAAAATACAAGGAACTCATTTATCAAATGCACACACTCTCTTTTTCTTTTTCTTTCCCATGTTAGCTAAGAACAAATGATAAAAAGCTTACACATTTTATGCAATGCTCTGACTCACTTACCCTCTCACCCATGCCGGGTTCTTTACTTAGTGCTGGGAGTGCTAAGACAGCCTCAAATGACCCACAATGATTTTTAAAGCGTAAGTTGTGTAGAGAACTTGAAAATGTAACAGTACTATACCATTACACACAGTTGTGTCTATGACCTATAGTAACATATTTATTTACTCGTGGATTTAAGGTCAACTTGAATTGATTTGTACATGGCCCAGTAGATATATAATGAGTCCAGCCTGCTCTCACCGTTATTCTATAAGCTAAGTCTGTCCTTCAATCTTGATCCGTAGTTGTGACAACAACCCGCGTCATTTATAAAATTTTTTACACCGATCGTTTTTGGATCTCTATATATACTACCAGCGAGAAACAAAGCTTCTTTTTTTTTTACGTCTTTGTAATCGCGAATAATGCAGTGATCCTTTGAGTTAGGTGAATGATTTGTTATGACCTAAAGAAATGACCTTTATCCGAGCTTAAGTCTTCATATCTAACTCTTATAGGCGTGATAAATATTTCTCTATATTCCCACGTTTATCTAAATGAAATACTCCAGCCTAAATTCAACTGATGATGACGATGGCAGATTCCATTAAAGTGAACTATGCATTTAAAAGACAAAAAATTCAAGAAGTAAAAAGTCTCAATCGTGCTCGTTCAGTCGCTTTAACAGAATATGGAAATGCAACATTTGTCGGGATATACAAGAAATGGTCCATATGTATTCATCATATGCATGTGTAACAAGCTAACACTCCTAACAGCGTAAGAAATAATAGACGCAATATACATAAAACTACGAAAAACAATTTTAAAAAAAAAAAGATAGGAGAGGAAACAAAGTGTATGAGAATAGAGCGACATTGAAGATTCATTTTCAAGGCCAGATCTTGTCTTGGAACTCTCTTATCCCAACCTTTGCCTTTAGCTTCTCGACCAGCTATTCCATTAATTTCCACACTTGTCTCTTTGCTTCCCTCTTACATACTCTTATCCCCTCTATTAATTATTTTTGGAGCCATCGTCAACGTTTTGTGTTACTAGAATACATTATTCGCAATTTATTATTATTGTCACTATCATTCGAACATCCACAATTTCTTTTAGACAAAATAATAGAGATATAAAACCGTCCAAAACATGTTTGTAACCCTATTTTACTCATTGGACAAAAAAATTATCATTAGAGCTACCTAAACTCTCTTAATATCTTAGTAATATACTCAATTATTGGAAAATAGAAAAAAATAGAAAAATACCCTAAAATAACACTAAAACAAGTTTTATGGACAACTATAGCACACATTCCATAAATTTCCAAAAATAACACTATTTAACAATTAAAATATTTAAAATTAATTTTTAGATTTTTTTTTTTTAGGTTTGGGTTCTCAATTTCACATTTAGTGTATAGTTTTGAGAGGTAGGATTTAGTATTTTGAATTTAAGATTTAATTTTAAAAGATTAATTGATGTTATTTTTGGAATTTTAGAGATGTTGTGGTAAGTTTGGAAAAAAACCTATTTTAGCGCTATTTTTAAAAATCTCCCGACAAAATACTAGTTAATTTTATATCTTTGTATACATAGAGATATAAAAGTTGACTGCAAAAAAAAAATGGAGGAGGGGTTAATTGTATTGTATTGGTCCCCCATCCCATGATCCAGCCAGTAAATCCAATTCTAGGGCAACCAACCATCCACGTGTACCCTCAAACTCTACAACCTGTAAATTCATTTGTTGTATCTTAAAATTTTAATAGTACCACCAAAAATTCGACATTTTATTTTTATTGAATCCGAAATCATACTATAGACACCAAATCTAGCCTAGACAAAGTTGGGAATTTTGAGAATCTTTTAACTTGTAATGGACTTGATGATGTTATCCCATGTGAATCACACATGCTCTCATGATTTGTCATGTGTAGTATTAGAGGCTAAGCAGATAACTATTCGATACAAATAATTAAATATATAAATCGAGTATACACCTAAACAAAATTGATTAGGTAAACATACATTCTCTACTCCTTGTAAAGTGTCTGATGTATAAACATTTGTCTAAAACAAAAGAAAAAAAAAAGAAAGGTCAATTTTTAGTTTTTTGAAATCCTCAAATAATGGTTTTTGTTTTTATACAGAGAGAACAAAGGAATCCAAACAAAGTACAATCTATTAAATGGCGGCTAGGGTTAAAGAGGGTGCGATTTTGGTGACGGGTGACGGCGATGCGAATATGACTGATGTTGGTGCGAAAGATCGGCCACTGGGAGATCCTCCTGATACAGGTGGAACGTGGGTGTCAAAGGTGGTTGGGAGAAATGCTGGTGGGCTGTTATCGCCGGAGGCGGTGGTTGATGCGGGTTTTGTGGATGAGCGTGTTACACTGGAGTTTCCCGATGGTGAGGATGGGGAACCGGTGATAACCATTGGATGTGAGGTACTTGAGGCGATGAATGGTCTATGGAAGCAATGTATGGTTGTCAAGGTCCTGAGCAGGAATATCTCCATAGCAATTCTCCAGAGGAAGTTGAGGGAGTTGTGGAAACCAAGTGGTGCTATGTATGTTATGGACTTGCCGCGACAGTTCTTTTTGGTAAGGTTTGAGCTGGAGGAGGAATACTTGTCCGCCTTAACTGGAGGGCCGTGGAGGGCATTTGGGAGTCACCTTATGGTGCAAGGTTGGACTCCGAGTTTTGATCAGCTGAAGGATGAGATCGTCACGACTCCGGTGTGGATTCGTCTGTCGAATATTCCGTTTAATAACTATCATAGTTCGACTCTCGTGAAGATTGCTCGTGGCCTAGAACGACCAGTGAAACTAGATCTCACTACCTCACAGTTTGAACGAGCTCGCTTTGCCCGGATGTGTGTGGAAGTGAACCTAAGGAAGCCTCTTAAAGGAACAATGATGATTAACGGTGCACGTTATTTTGTTTCTTATGAGAGTCTTAATACTATTTGTTCGGGTTGTGGAGTGTATGGGCATCTGGTCCATTCGTGTCCGAAGGTTGTGTCAGTAAAAACAGTCATTTCGACTACGCAAACAGAGGTGAGGGGAACTAGGGCGCCGGTGCAAACGGAGGATGGATTTATGGAGGTGAGACGAGGGAGTAGGAGGTCTGGATCGTCACAGTCTCGGGGGGAGAAGCGTATCACCCAAGCAAAGGGTAAACAACTTGATTTGAATAACGAGAAGGGGCTTAGTGAGGTTCGTAATGGGCCGAGGGACTTTAAGGCCCAGAAGAGTAGGGGGACTGTTGAGAGTGGGTAAAGGCGACAGCAAAAAATTCCCAGGCCCACTAGGGGTCTAGTTTACGGCCCGATTCGGTATGATAATCGGGTTCTCGGTAATGGCAAGCGACACCGAGTCGCAGAAGGTGATGTGGGTTACTCCGGGGGTATCTTTTCCGGCGGTGAGGATGGATCCAGGAAGGCTCCAAATTTGGAGATTCCTACTGTTGTTCAGGGCAATACTGGGCAATTGGATGTGGTTGCGATGGACACACAAAATGTTGGTAGTGTGGTGGTTGTTTCATCGGCGGGGGAGACAGCCCACGTGGTGGACTGACGTTGTTCCCCGGTAGTTCTACCTTTCTTTGTTCAAGATATAATGAATTGTCTCTTATGGAATTGCTGAGGGCGAATAAACCCAACTTTCGTAGATCGATTCGTTATTTATTGAAGAAGTTTAATACCGATGTTCTTGCTTTGTTTAAAACGCATGCCAGAGGAGATAGAACCAGTAGAATTTGTTAGGGGCTGGGGTTTGATAACTCTTTCCGGGTTGATGCTAAGGGACAGAGAGGTGGGATCTGGTTGTTGTAGAGGTCTGGGATTGGGAATGTGGTCATTGTTGAGGCTACTGATCAGTGTATTGCGGCGAAGGTGGAGAACAGGGTGGATGTGTTACATCTAGTTGTTGTTTATGCAGCTCCGACAGTTTCTCGATGGAGTGGGCTATGGGAGAAGCTTCATTTCGTAATTCAGGGGATCCCTGGACCACTGATTATCGGAGGTGACTTCAACATGATTGTTCAGTTAGATGAACGTACTGGAGGAAATGGGAGGTTGTTTGTAGACTCTCTGGCTTTTGGAGATTGGATTAATGCAGAGTCGCTAATAGATATGGGTTATCGTGGAAACAAGTTCACCTGGAGAAGAGGAAGAGTGGAAATATTTTTTTCGTTGCGAAGAGGTTGGATCGTGTCTTTTGTTGTGCGCACACGAGACTAAAATGGCAGGATGCTCTGGTCTCCCACCTTCCTTTTTTAGCCTCGGATCATGCACCTCTCTATGTGCAGTTGAGTCCGGAGGGAGTAAGAGATCCGTCTCGACGTCCTTTTCGGTTTGAGGCTATGTGGTTAACTCACCCAAGTTTCAAGGATTTGTTGTTGTCATCATGGAGGAGGGATTTGACTACACCAGAAGCTCTTACTGGTTTACGAGCAACTTTAAGGAAATGAAATCGTGATGTCTTTGGTGATGTTAATAGACGGAGAGAGGGGTTGCTAGCTGCGATTAAAGAGATTCAGGATACCTTAGAGATTGCCCAAACCGATGAGTTATTATAGAAGGAAGGACTTTTGATCCAGGAACTTGATGTTGCTCTGGAACAGGAAGAAACGATTTGGTTCCAGAAGTCACATGAGAAGTGGATTGTGCACGGGGATCGCAATACTCGTTTCTTCCATACCTCTACGATCATTCGAAGAAGACGCAACCGTATAGAGGCTTTGAAGAATGAGGAAGGGAGATGGTTGACTGAGCCTAAAGAGTTGGAGGAGCTAGCGGTTAACTATTTTAAACGGTTGTATTCCACGGAGGATATTGACCAACAAGTGGAGAACTTACCATCTGTGGGCTTTCAGAGGTTAACTAGTGAAGATCTTCGGATTCTTAGTAAACCAGTGGTGGTATCGGAGGTAGAGGAGGCACTGAAAGGAATGGGTCCTTACAAGGCCCCTGGTCCAGATGGTTACCAGCCGATCATTTATCAGCAATGTTGGGAGGTAGTAAGAGATTCGGTTAATGGGTGTGTTCTGCGTTTTTTCGAGATAGGGGAGCTGGTTGCTGGTTTGAATGATGCACTTGTTGTGTTGATTCCCAAAGTGAATAGTCCGAAGAAAATTCAGCAGTTCAGACCCATCAGTCTATGTAACGTGTTGTTCAAGGTTTTAACAAAAGTTATGGTGTTGCGGTTAAAACAGTTTATACCCAAACTAATAGGACCGGCGTAGTCTAGCTTTATTACAGGACGATTGAGTATTGACAACATTGTAGTGGTTCAGTAGGCTGTACACTCAATGAAAAGGAAGCAAGGTCGCAAGGGTTGGATGCTGCTTAAGCTTGACTTGGAAAAAGCCTATGATCGCATTAGGTGGGATTTTTTTAGAAGATACTCTTCATGCTTCAGGATTGTCGAGAACATGGGTGAGATGGATTATGGAGTGTGTGTCAGGTCCTACCATGACGATGTTATGGAATGGAGAGAAGACAATGCCTTTTAAACCGTCAAGGGGACTGCGGCAAGGGGACCCGTTGTCCCCATATCTGTTCGTTCTATGTCTTGAGAGACTTTGTCACCAAATTGATCTAGCCATTGCTGATAAGAAGTGGAAGCCAATATCCTTGTGTCATGGGGGTCCTCTGCTTTCACATATGTGCTTTGCAGATGATCTGAAACTTTTTGCGGAGGCATCAGTATCACAAATCAGAGTAATACGGAGAGTTCTCGAGACCTTCTGCACTGCTTCTGGTCAGAAGGTAAGTTTAGACAAATCAAATATTTTCTTCTCCAAGAATGTCTCTCGGGAGTTAGGGAACCTCATTAGTGCAGAGAGTGGCATACAGTCGACTACTGATTTGGGCAAATATTTGGGCATGCCAGTGTTGCAGAATGATTGAACAAAGAAACTTTTGGTGAGGTTCTGGTGAGAGTCTTAGCAAAACTTGCAGGATGGAAGGGTAAATGTTTGAGCCTTGCAGGTCGCATTACTCTGACCAGAGCGGTGCTTACTACTATTCCCATTCACACAATGAGTGTTATATCATTGCCCACAACATTGTTGAATGCTCTGGATAAAGTGTCGCGTGCCTTCTTATGGGGTAGCACGGGAGAGAAGCGAAGACAACATCTTATTTTCTGGGATAAAGTTTGCTTACCGAAGAAAGATGGAGGAGTGGGTTTCCGGAGAGCTAGATGTATGAATATGGTGTTATTGGCAAATATTGGCTGGCGTTTGTTACATAACAAGGAGAGTCGGCAAGTGTCGGGATAGAGTTAAATTTATCAAAGACTCGGCTAAGGAGAGTGGTAGTGTGAACAGCGGGATGGGAAGTCTAGTACCTGCTCCTATGCGTGTTGATCGGTTGATTGCTTGGACTGCACCCTCTGCTGGCTGGATGAAGATGAATAGTGATGGTGCATCTCATGGGAATCCGGGGACAGCAACTGCGGGAGGTGTACTACGGGACAGCTCGGGAGTTTGGGTGAGTGGCTTCTTTCTGAGAATAGGGATTTGTTCGGCTCCTTTGGCCGAGTTGTGGGGTGTTTATTATGGCCTTCATATTGCTTGGGAGAAGCAAGTGACAAGGCTCGAGTTGGAGGTTGATTCGAAGGCAGTTGTCGGTTTTCTCGAGACAGGGGTTAGCGAGGCTCACCCTTTGTCTTTTCTGGTACGGTTGTGCCACAACTTTATATCTAGGGACTGGTGCGTCCGTATTTTACACACGTATAGAGTGACAAACCGTCTGGCTGATGGTTTGGCAAACTATGCTTTCTCGCTTGAGTTAGGTTTCCATGCTTTCGATGTTGTTTCCAGTTGTCTTATTTCATTATTGTCAGAAGATACTCACGGTTCTATTATCGTTCGTAGTGTTGTTGTTTAATTTATTTTTTTAATAAATTAGGGGAGGCATTGTCTCCCCTTTTCCCACCAAAAAAAGAAAAATACAGAGAGAGAAATAACAATAACAATTAAAATACCATTTACAATTTTGCAATATTTTGTATCTAAGAAAAAACAAAAATATTAAGGTTTTTCTATAATTTGTTGACAACAAATTATTTAGCTTCAACAAATCAAATCGGTCTCAGACTCCAGAGTCTCTCTCTCTGGCTCTCTAAAAGAAAGACAAAAGGAAAAAGAAAAGAATGTTTCCTCGCAATCATCATCATCAACATCTTCGTCTTCTTCTCTGAACGACTTATACACTAGGATTCGCATACAACACACATACACAGAGTTTAAAGACTGTGGTGGACTCTGTTTTTAGAGAAGATGGGAGGTGTGACTTCTTCAATGGCCGCCAAGTTAGCTTTTTTTCCGCCGAATCCGCCGTCGTACAAGCTTATCAGAGATGAGACGACGGAGCTTCTTCTCATGAACCCTTTTCCACATCGAGAAAATGTCGATATTTTGCGGCTGCCCACGCGCCGAGGCACCGAGATCGTGGCCATGTACATCAGGTACCCTATGGCCGTCACTACTCTTCTCTATTCTCATGGTAATGCTGCCGACATCGGTCAGATGTATGAGCTCTTCATCGAGCTTAGTATTCACCTCCGCGTCAATCTTATGGGGTTAGTTCCCTTCTTCTCTCTGTTTCTATCTTTTTTGCCCAGATCAGATTTTTTTTCTTTCTTTCTATATTTATTTAGCTCAGCTCTGCTCTGCTCTGCTTCCTGGGTTTGTGCAAAGTAGTTGATTCAAAGCTTCAAGATGCAAAATTGGCAAAACTTATTGCTGAGATTTGGTCGAGTTTTGGGTTGACTGAAGTGAATTTTAAATTAAGCTTAGGGGATTCGTGATTCATAAATCTACTGAAAAGTTTAGGTTGCTGCTGCACTCATAAAAAATATAGGATTTTACTGGAAGAGTATACTTTAGGGGAGAGTTTTGTCTCTAGGGTTTGTTCTAAATCGGGATCTCTACTACTCCTAGAGACGAAAAAGTAGTTTTTGAGGTTGAGATGTTTGAGTTTTGATTGTTGACATCAAGTAAGTAGTCATGGAAGTTTTTCCATTTCTAGTTCAAGATCTGTATCTTAAAATGAACCTGAATATATAGTAGGATTTTACTTTCATTAAGTTTACAATTTCCATCTTATAACATGGGAAAAATCATTTGAATATGCTGTGGTGTTTTGCAGGTATGACTATTCAGGGTATGGCCAATCATCAGGGAAGGTGAGTTACTACAGATCTCAAAGCTTTCTTTAGTTCTGTGATTCAACTGTTTGGTCCATTTCTACACCGTGAATATAAATACCCTGTTTTGTTGCAGCCCACAGAACAAAATACTTATGCTGATATTGAGGCTGCTTACAAATGTCTTGAAGAGAATTATGGGGCAAAGCAGGAGAATATTATCCTCTATGGTCAATCTGTTGGTAGTGGTCCAACGGTCGATCTAGCTGCGCGTTTGCCTCGACTTAGAGCTTCCATTCTTCATAGTCCAATTCTTTCTGGGCTTAGAGTTATGTATCCTGTTAAGCGAACTTATTGGTTTGACATATACAAGGTAATATACAATACCCTTTTTGATTGCAATACATTATGTTGCTTATAAACATTCTTCCTCCTTGACTTTGTTATTGTTTGGTCTTCTTCAGAACATTGACAAAATTACGCTGGTGAGGTGTCCTGTCCTCGTCATTCATGTAAGTTTCCGAGATCGAAGATTATTCATTGGATAAATTGAGTTAACCAAGTTATAGGCTGAACAGTTTGTCGTGCAAGATCCATTCTTTCTCAGTATTAGTTTTAATTCTGGTGAAAGCTTTTCTGTTGTTGCAGGGAACAGCGGATGATGTGGTTGACTTCTCACACGGGAAGCAGCTTTGGGAACTTTGCCAAGAGAAATATGAACCGCTATGGCTCAAAGGTGGAAACCATTGTGATCTTGAACTCTTTCCAGAATACATTGGCCATCTCAAGAAGTTTGTGTGCGCTGTGGAGAAATCCACATCGAAAAGAAACAGTTCTTTCTCAAGAAGAAGCATGGAAGGGTGTGAACAACCTCCTCGGCATAGTGTAGATGCCCCAAGGAAGAGTAAGGACGGACGAGAAAAACCAAGGAAAAGCGTAGACAGACTAAGGTTTCAGGGATACAAGTTGAGCCACATAGAGAAACCGGAGAAGCTGAAGGTTCCATTTGAGGAAATGGAGAGATCAAGAAGAAGCGTGGACATATACAGAGATAAGTCTCAGCCGATGGAGAGAGCACGTAAGAGCGTTGATTGGTTGGACAGAAGTCGAGCAACGGAATGAAAATGGGGTTTGATGTCAAGATTGTATTTGAGTGTGTCGTTCAATTTATTGGGGTGTGTGATTTGTATTTGTAGTTTGTATGTCAAGTTCAGATACAACAGGAAAATAGATTTAACCAATTCGGTAACTTTCTGACCGTTTCCAACACTACACTTTTGACTGTGTTTTTTTCTCTCGTTGTTCTTGACGTTTTGTTCAAACTTGAAGCATAATATCCTGCAAATCGAAGCTTGGAAGTTGTAAATCAACCAACAATAGTCAATCAATACCTACCGAGTCGATCCACCCCCAGCACGGAATCTTGCATTCAATTTGATATTTGATATAGCCAAGGTGGAAGATGTTCGTATAGGCGATGACTATGTGGATGTGGAACTTTTAAATCCCATCACAGTTCTGATGTGTCGGAGATGACGCAAATGACAAGGCCTTGGAACTTAACGGAAGTAAAGTGGGAGGACGGAGGCTAGTTGTTACTGTTAAGGTTTGGCCAATGGTGAAAATATTGGATTTTCCTTTTGCCTAATAAGATGACTCACGGAGGAGTCAGCTCTGCTCTTTGGTGTTTTCAGATCGTGATACACTGCAACCTTTAACCCTTTTGTTACTTTCTTATATGACTTGTGTGTGGCCCTCTCTGGATGTTGTTTAAGTAAGTCCACTGTCTATGACGTTTGTGTGTGAATGATAAAAGTAAGCTCAATAATCGTTATCTACTACGGCCTGTTTGATTAGGTGATTTTACATCTATTCCAGTGACCGATAATGGTGCCTTGCCTTCCAGGCTTTATATTAAGTACACATCATATATAATACTTCAGCCTTCAGGATAGTAGAATAGGTGCGTGGACAGACTTGATCTATTCCCTGCACTGATGACATGATATGCTATGTAAATGGATGAACATTTCAGTCGCAAAAGGGCTCAATGGTGATATCGGATACGTAATCTTCTCTATGTTCTTTAGATTTAGCTTACTTAACATTCTCATGTGTATTATAACACGCCTATCTAATTCCTTTCCGCTGCGTCAGAAAATATATGCTCAAGAATTTCATACTGTCATGATATCCACCTTGTGAAGACTTACATCATTAGATTATTCATTTCACTTGAATAAGTTTATTGATGTGCTGACTAGGAACAACCATACATGTTACTCATTGGTTATGTAAATCCAAGATAATGTGCAGTCATAGACCTATCAACAGGTATTAGAATATTACCAACCAAATCACCAAAACCTAGCGGACACAACCTTAGCCTTCCTTTACAGTCATTATAGGGAGTCACATCATGCTCCAACTGCCATCTATATATACATTTTTTAAGTCATTTAGCAAATAAACTGGAACCTATTTACAATCATATCATTGACATTAATTATTAATATGTTTTTCATTTAATTAATTAATATTCAGTTTTGATTTTTGAAAACAAGATTTTCTATCCTAATAAAATTTCCAAAACAATTAGAACCATTCCTTTTAACATTAAGTATTAAGTTTATAACTAATTTAATTAATATTAAGTTTCTAATTTTACAAAACAATATTTTCTATATACATATATTTCATAAACAATCGGCCTAATCAATCTTCCTAATATATAAAGCATACAAACCTAAAATACAAAATTATCATGTACTTATATTTTTTTAAAAAAAAAAAATTAAAATACTACTACTATCTGTAAATAAATAAATAAAAACATATTTTTTTTTTGTCAACAACAGATCAGCTCAAACGAGCTAATTGGTAGGAAAATCGTTTACAAACAATACTTGGTGCGGAGATGTACACGCTTGGCGTGCCAAAGAATCCGCCCTCAAATTAGCATTTCTAGGAATTAAAGATAAAGAAAAGGAAGAGAATTCCTCCCTATCAGTCTTGATGTCGTCAATGTACGCCGAGAACGCTGGCCAGTCGGAAGGAGAAGACACCATCTTCACCAAGTCTGAGCAGTCAGTATAAAAAGCTACCTCTCTGAAGTCATGGCCGATCATGCAGCGCATCGCCCAAAGGAACGCTTCAACTTCAGTATGTAATGGAGATAGACTTCGCCTGAAATTCTTGGCACCCAAAAACGGCAACGTTGTCTGGATCGAGATACAACACCAACCAGCACCTGCATACAAATCCCCTGCTTTCCAAGATCCAGTTATGAAGCATCGATATCCTGAAAAGACCGAAGGAAGGGAAACCGTAGGCACCCTAACTGGCAACTCCGAAACTACTGGAAAGGTGGGACTGATCACTAGATCATCCTCTATCTGAGCCTGCTACCATGCTGCAGCTTCACCCTCTGCTACCCTAACAATATCCTCTGGCCTTTCGGCAATATTGTCAAAGACACGTGCATTCCTTGCTTTCCAAATAAACCACATAAGCCAAGGGAAAGCCGCAATATGGGCTCCCGGATTCTGCTGCCCTTAAAAGATGGAAGGAATTAGGTCCCACCGGCACATTTGCTAGCGCCCAAACCTGACGGGCCGGAGGACACACAAAGATGGCATGATTTATTGTCTCCGAATCCGCGCCGCATCGTACATCACAAGCAATACCTCGTCGTCCCAAATTTGCCGAAACCGAAATACAACCAGATAAGACCTGCCACATAAAATGCTGGATCTTAGGTGGGCAACGAGCCCTCCACACACTAGCGAGTAGGGGGGTAATTTCCGGGCCATAACCAGTGGCCGCAAAAGTCCGAACCACGTCATGACGTGCAGTATAATAGCCTGATTTGACTGTATACTTCCCAGTTTTCGTGAAATGCCAACCGAAGGGATCATCCCTTTGGTTACCACCCAACGGAATAGCCCTGATTAATGCAACATCAAGTGGATCAAAATGCTCATTGAGCATATCCAGACGTCAAGAATTATTTTGTCGATCAATTAATTGATTCATTTGAAGAGAAAGGTCCTTTAACGGCCCCTTGCTGGAAGCTGGTCTCGGGAATTGAGCTGGTATCCAAGGATCTGACCATATAGAAATGGTGTCCCCAGAACCAACCCGTTTAATAAGCCCTTTATTAACTAGAGAGTGAGCAGAACATATACTCCTCCATCCATAGGAGGGAGAGTATGACCTAATTGGATCCAACGGATGCGTATTCCTATAATACCTACTTTTGAAAACCCTGGCAAACAAAGACTCTGGAACGTCTATCAGACGCCAAAGTTGCTTGGCCAGTAATGCCGAATTAAAGTCATCCACATTCCTAAAACCAAGACCACCCAACTGTTTGCTAACACATAATTTCTCCCAGGCAAGCCAATGCATGCCCCCTGTCTGACCATTTGTACTCCACCAAAAATTTGCCACTGCACTGGTAAGCTTGGATGTAATTGTTTTTGGTAACCGAAAACAAGACATCACAAACGTTGGCAAACATATCTATAATTATAATATCTGAAGATAAAAACATATCTGAAGATCTCTAATCTTCCTAATTATAATATCTATAATTGATAGACACCAAAGCTTGAAAATTTGAAATCAGTAGCCATTAGATCATTAACACTGCAACCTCTATGAACCTTTTTAGCCAGATCACCAGTTAGCTCCATGAGAGCTATATCAATGTTCATGGCAACATCTTCGACATTAGTAGCATACTTAAAACTATTTTCAAAAAACCTCTGATCTTATAACAATTTGAAAATAGTCTTTTGATTTGGATCAATTATCTCAAACAATATTTATCTCTGTGACTGAATGTAAAATTGATTATGTTTTTCTGGGTGGAAAGACTATTGAGGTAGCTTATAAAGCTAAAAATAAAGCAACAATTGGGAACAAATTTTGTACCAATTTTAAATTTTGAAAGATAATTATTTAAAAGGAACAATATATTCATGTACTATAAAATATTAAATAATCAATTCAGTCAATAAGGTACCAACCATTTATTTAAGTATATAAATGAATAATTACAAAATATTACATATTTTCATATTAATTACAAATCCACACAACAAGTTAACATTCCCTAATACATGAATATAAACCAGTTAGGAAGCATATTTGTAATGAGGAACAATTTATAGCCACAATTCAAACTTTTTTCTACATAACATAAAAGGAGCTTTGAAAGCAAAAACTTATCCATTTGACTAAAGCTAGAAACAATGAGATTCTTGTTACTCAAAGCCATACTAACCAATACATTTTCAATTATAATATATATAACTCCACGACACCGAAGCTTGCAATCCAACAAATAATTCGGAAAGCAAAAACAAAATTACTTTGAAAACATATTGGCTTGAGCTAGGTTGGCACAAATGTGATTCTAATAGAGAATCACGTTAACGGGAAACAAATTACTGATTTATCTGCCTGGTTATTAGGTAAACAGTAAAGACAAGTATTAAAATACCCAATCTTTTTTTGTCCAATCTAGAAATGCAAGATCTGTTATTTTCTATCTGTTTCTCTGGAGGCAAGTATTGAAATGCCCAAAATGTAGTTCTTTGATGTTATGTCATATATTTGGTTTCTTTGATTAGAATGTTATGTGATGTCTTTCAGCCGTATTTTAAAATGAATCTGATTTTAATATCGTAAGCGATGACTACATTGATGTGGATCTTTAGACCTTCCCTATCGACAGGTTGTTAGTGGGGTTTTAAGGGAAAAGAGATAAAAAAATAAATCAGAAAATGGAAAAAAATTGAAGAGCTCCTCTTATATAGTAACCTCAATTTCACATAAGAGATTGTGACATGTCGCTAAATCGTTGGCTCCGTTTAATCTAGAGCAATTTTTTTTTGCCCGATTGTGTTATTTTTCTTCCTCTCCCTCTCTTTCTCTTTGTCGCGAATCTCTCAATCAGATGAGATGGGATCGGTTGGAATCGTAGGAGATTGGAATCGGAGGAAGAGATTGAATCGATTCTCAATTGCTTATAGTCTGATGACTCCAGATGGATTCTTTCTCATTAGCGCAAGCAAAGGTATGATCTTTGATATGGATGATTCTAAGTCTTTGATCAATTTGTATATATAAATCTATGATCTTTATATGTAACTGTGGCTATTTTGGATTATGAATATTATGATTTGCATAGCGGATGTGCTTTGAAGAATTGATTTGGCTGCCTCTTGTTATTTATCGTCTGTTTTGATTTTCTTGACTGATCTAATGGGGAAATTAGGATTGAAGAGTTGTCTACATTGTTGTAAAACTCTAGCGGAGTCGTCTTCTGACTTTTTGGATATTTAGATTCGAACCTGATGTTGAGGAATGAGCAAGGCTTTCTTGATTGTCAAAGTGACAAGTTCTATAAAGGAAGCCATCATGAGTACCTAGTTTGCAGGTTAGTTTCCTTTTTTCGTAGGATGAGAGCAAGAACAGGAAGTGAAAGGAGAATCATATTCTCATATGTCCAAGTAGAACCAATCCATAAGAGTCATGTCCTTATATTATAATTTCTTGTTGACTAAAAAGATTCTAGTGATTATCGTTTCTGTAGGTGTTGAGTTGAAACAGTCATTTGCATTTACTCAAAATGTTGTTCTTTTTAAGAGCTATCAAGATTCCCATTGCTTTGTATCTTTCACGATTATCTTATTAAGATGTGATTGGAAAATCTGAAAGAAAAATGCATTCCAGACAGAGCACATAGACTTTCTACTTAATTTAGTCACAATATGTTTTCTGCGAACATACAGAGAACTAGATTAGTCTTAAACACCTTTGATCTACAACTAGCTTATTTCCATGGGGAGCGACAATTGTCCGAAACTCTTGGTCTACATTCTGGACCTTTTGGTCAAGAACTTTGGCATGAGACGGCATCAGAGCTATCTCCTTGTCTATTGCCACTTTCGCTTCCTTCATCAACACTTCTTGTCTCTGCAATTCAACAATATCTTGTTCACACTTCCTTCTTTTGTTGTCATTCTCTGTGATCTTTTCCTCAACAGCTTTTAACTCTTCCAATCTTTTTGGTGAGTAAAAACTAAAAAAGTATCTGTGTTTTAGTGGCATTAAGAGTCACATTAG
This sequence comes from Camelina sativa, assembly GCF_030686135.1. NCBI lineage: Eukaryota > Viridiplantae > Streptophyta > Magnoliopsida > Brassicales > Brassicaceae > Camelina > Camelina sativa. The sequence continues at coordinate 8,212,702 of NC_141890.1, forward strand.
TTTCGTTACTCATCTAACCCTCTGGTTTCTCCCTCCGTCACCCGGGGAGAGGAAGATGAAAGTTTTCATTTTTGTTACTTTTCTCTGTATTTTTCCTGAAGTTTTGTGCACTATGTTGTAAATTTCTTGTAAATGTTATGTAGTAAAATACTAAATTAAATTGTTTTTTTCCTCATATAAATGCAATCTTTGATATTCTATACCACTTCTATTCTATTTAAAAATTTTAAATATCAAAAAACAATATTTTAAAAAATAAGAGACCCAAAATTAGAACCTACAATTACCATTGAAGGAGAAAAATTTAATTAACAGATCATGGATTCTTATATTCAAAACAATATACATTTAATTCATTAAAAAATCAAACAGTATTTAACACTTATAAGAACCATTGATAATCTTGCCGAAATGGGCTTGGGCCGAACTTTTAAATCCCCTGATGTGGAGCCGGTTTATGAACCTCCAATCGAAATTTTCTAACCAAATGAGGCGGTCACGAACCGAGTCGGTTTAACTGGTTCAGTAAAAGCCAAAATAGATCACTCGGTCCAATAATCCCGAAACTGAGAGAGACTAATCTTTTTTCTTTTGTCTCTCTGTTGATGCGCAAACGCGAAGAAGAAGATTATCTTCTCAGTCACTTACTCACTGCTGGAACCTAATGGAGTCTTTATCTCTTCCCGTTCTAAATCCTCTATTAGCTTCTCGTTCCAATCTTTACAAAAACCAGAGCTCGAGAATGACCTCTCCACTTAATAATTTCCCCAGAGGATGCAGCACATCCCTTTCCACTGTTCGCCGCCTTGTAAGTTGATCCTTCCTTTCGCTTTTATGGCTTTATATCGTTTTATGTAATGAGGAAGTAAAAAAAACATATATGTGTTGTTGCTTTGTTTAGAGAGTAGGTGTTGTTAGGATGCAAGCTGTTGATGAAGATATTGATCTGAAGCAAATGAGAGACATGGCTGCTGCTAAAAAGCGTTGGGATGGTTTGGTAATAATCTTGAATCAACCCTTATTCACATTTCTCCATCTATATAGATTATAGATGGTTCATGGTTTTCATCAAATTTTGTTGTTTTGCTTTTAGTTAAGGGAAGGAAAAGTGAAGCTTCTTACACCAAGAGAAGCAGGCTATGCTATTTCTCTTTCAAACAAACCTCTTCTTGATGTCCGCCCCTCTAGCGAGCGCAACAAGGTACATTCATAGATGAATTTTGGATTATTAGACTCCTTGCTATCCATAGATGATGATTGTCCACTTTCACCTTTTGAGTTTTCATGTTATTTGCATAGAATTTGATTCATGTATCTCACCTTAGCATGTCACTGTTTCACAGAATATTCCCTTGGGCTATAGTGTTTCACTGAGGTAATTGTTCTTCATCGTTTTTTCCGTTCTCTTTTTTTTTCTCTGAAGGCATGGGTTAAAGGCTCTACCTGGGTTCCTATCTTCGACAATGATGACAACCTTGACGCTGGAACTCTTTCCAAAAAAGTCACCAGTTTTGCTATGGGTACTTCTTCACCATTTTGACCTATTGAATCTAGGGATATCGAATCAACTCCTTTCTTTATCTTTATCTTTGCAATGTATATTATCCTTTAATCCCACCTAGGATAGAGACTGTAACTTGGGATACACCCATTTTAGCGGAGATTTCACCATGTTTTTGCTTCTACAGGGGGATGGTGGAGTGGTGCACCTACATTATCTTTTAATAGGTATGTCTGCGAGATTTAGCTGACCTTCTTGTATGCCTTTTGACATAATTTTTTGCTCCTTGTTTTTATTTCTTTTTTTCGTTTGTAGGCTCTTTTTATCAAAGGTTGAGGAGAAATTCCCAAAAGAAGCAGAGCTGATTGTTGCTTGCCAAAAAGGTTTGAGGTACTTGATACAAGCAACAGGCTTCTTGAATGCTAAGGGACTCACTGCTCCTTACTAAGTAGAATGTTTTAAATATGTTGTTACTTTTATTAAATCATGAATAAGTGGCTGGTTAGGTTCTCTGCCTATGTATTATACTATAAGGGGGGGGGGGGGGGGAGGGAATGGAAGAAGTAATATTATCAAATGGTTTTAGTTTTGTGAAATAAAAATTAGTTTATATTGAGAGTTAGTATAAAGTGAATCACTGGGTTCAGAATGTTGGATGATCCTCATATATACGTGACTCGAAAACTTGTTATTGTCAGATCCTTAGCTGCTTGCGAGCTGCTTCGTAATGCAGGGTATGAGAATCTTTTCTGGGTACAAGGCGGTTTGGAATCCGCTCAAGACGAGGTTATGCAATTGTTTCAAACTTTGTGTTTTGTGCTTTTGGATATTTCAGTTTCATTTTAGAATTGGAAAGTCTACAACATCGATAACTAATTCATTCATTATGTGATAGCAGGATCTAGTCACAGAAGGTGTTCAACCCTTGAAGCTTGCTGGGATTGGAGGTTTTTCAGAGTTCCTTGGGTAAGTATGTCTTTTGCTTCCAAGTCTTATACTCGAAAAGTAATGGTTTGAAAGACAATGAGGAGATAAATGGATAGGCCTTGTATTTGTTTGAAGTGACTGTAAGTCAATGGCCTAGCTATCTTGTACATCATACGCAGGATTTGGCATTGTATTCATGTATCCTCTTTTGTTTGCAGTTGGACAGACCAGCAAAGAGCTCAAGCTGCCAAAGAAGGTTGGGGCTACCGTTTAGTATATACTGCGCGTCTGGTGAGTTTTGTGAATCAAAATCTTTTGTAGATTTTGTAAACCATATTCCTCATGACTGCTGATCTCATGTGATGTCGTCATATATGTAGTTTGGAGTTATTCTCGCAGCCGATGCCTTGTTCGTTGGTGCTCAGCAATTAGGCCATTATATTCAGGAGTTAAGAGGCCATTAGGATATCTCCATCTGGTTTATACTTCTCTTCAAAAGAAACTGTAAATCCTGTTGTGTTGAAAAGAGTAGTTTTTGAAGTATGCTCGAATAGTCGGATTAGTGATAAATAGACATCTTTGATTTCTGAGTATCCGGCGGTAGAATTTGTTACCCTCAAATCACATCTAGCTTCATTCCAATGGTTTGTACTGTACCGTTTATCCTATTGGCTTATTGCATGCACTTGTCAACAAGTCAGCAATGTCCCACAAACACAATTAGAAAAAACCGGTTTACCAGTCTTATAAGTCATAACTCGCAATTAACACATGTATTGCAGTGTTTAAACTTTAATTAAACGGTTTAATTTAAACCAAAGAGACTCCGGTTTATATTCTACTGTAACAGTCATTGTTGACAAAGTAAATACCATAATTTAGAAAAGAAAAAAATGCGGTCAATTAAGTAAAAATAGTTTGGATGGAATATTCGATCCGGGTAAAAAGCGAGGATTAGAAATCTCGAGCGAACTAAGAATGCGTGTCGTTTGAAGATAAATAAGAAGCACTCCTTGTAGTTTCATCGTTTGGAAAGTGGAAGAGCATATTCCTATTCCCCCTATCAATAATTGAGACAGACAACTCAACTCTGGTTAAATCCAGCGCAGTTACAACTAACCCTGGTTACATAGGGTGCTTACACGTGGACGGTGGAGATGTGTTTCTGACTGCTTCTCTATCGCAAATTCGCAAATAGGCTCTCTGGTTAAAAACTAGGGTTAGGACGCTTTTCGATTCTGTTTACCCCCCAAAAAAGCTTTCGTCATCGCCGTTTTGGCTTTCTGAAAAACAATCATCACCGATTATAATTTGTTTTCTTTCTGAGATTATGGAGATGGAGCGCGTGCATGAGTTTCCTCATACTCACATGGATCGTCGTCCCAGGAAGAGAGCGCGTCTCGGTTGGGATGTGTTGCCTTCTGCAACCAAGGTATAATTTTTTTTTTTTATCTCCACCTTGTTTATCCATGGTTCCAATTTTGTGTTTGATTCCTTTGATTTGATTTAAAATTGAAGATGGTTTGATTTTTTTTTTTTTTTTTTTGTCGATTCTTATGGATCTGTGATTTTAGTTTTTTGTTTGTTTAAGAATTATTCACTTTTTGAAGATACCAAATTTTGTGTGATTAGGTTAATATCGTGTGAGAATTAGGTGGTGTTGTACCTGTTCAGATCTATATAAACTTTTGTCTATCCATGAATTATTTTAGATGTCAGTGTGTGGTTAGGTTCAACTTTTTTTTTTTGCTGTGGTATGTTTTGTTTCTAGTTTTTTGTTTGTAGATGGTGAATAAATTTTGATCTGATGGATAATGATTTGTGAATTTGGATGTAGATTTTTGTGTCTTTCCCTCTCCAATGCTATAACTTCTATCAGTTTCACTCAGAACAAATGATTATTTCTCAAGAATAGATAAATTGATGCACTTTGAAAGTACCCTAATTGTTTTGATTTAGAGATTGCCCTTTAGGTATTAAGATACTATAGAATATGACTCAAAACATGTTAGCGTAGAAGGATAGTGGCAGATTTTCATCTGTCTGTTATGGTACATGGATATGTGTAGGCTCAGGTAGGAATGTTTTGTGGGCAAGAGATTGGAAATATATCAAGCTTTGCATCCTCCGGAGCTCCTACAGACAATAGTAGCTCTTCTAGTTGTGTTAAGGCTGTGGCTCGTAATGGTTCGCCCCCATGGCGAGAAGATGACAAGGATGGACATTACCTGTTTGAACTGGGAGATGACTTAACCCCACGCTGTAATCTCACTTTTTCTATTACCAAAGAGCTGTTTTGATAATCCTCAAGCTACCTTAAATATATATATATCTCTAGATTATTTTTTTTCAATGGCTTTTTTTAATAAACTCTAGATGTTGTGGTGAACCTTGTTTAATTTTTTTTTTTATTTCATTATTCTGATTGCTCTGTTCTTTTCTTGTTTCGCAGATAAAATCTATAGCAAAATGGGAGAAGGTATGAATTTTTGGTTGTTGTATGAGTTATCTTATGTTTTTTCACATGTCCCATTGTAGTACTCATATCTTATTCGAACGTTACTTAAATTGTCCTTGTAGGTACCTTTGGTCAAGTGCTAGAATGTTGGGACAGGGAGAGGAAGGAAATGGTGGCTGTCAAGATTGTCCGTGGTGTGAAGAAATACCGCGAGGCTGCTATGATTGAAATTGAAATGCTTCAACAGCTTGGTAAACATGACAAAGGTGGCAATCGGTAAGTTACTTTTCATCATGCATTAGAATCTGATAGAGTCGGACATGGTTTTTCAAATTCTTTTTTTTGCAAAGGTTAAATCAGTTTATTCCTTGCAGTTGTGTACAAATTCGGAACTGGTTTGACTATCGTAACCATATCTGTATTGTAAGTATTTTAGTCAATTTTGTGATGGCTATGATTTTCCCCGGTTTGGGAAATAGTTGGGGTTAAATTTTTTGGATGAATTTAAATGGTTGCAACAGGTATTTGAGAAGCTTGGATCAAGTTTATACGATTTTCTTCGGAAAAACAATTATCGCTCCTTTCCCATTGATCTTGTCCGTGAGATTGGCTGGCAACTCTTGAAATGTGTAGCATGTGTGTAGTCTTTGCAGTCTTTTCAATCAATCTGCATGCTCTTGCATTTTCATCTGAGTTTTGCTTGTTATTGTGATGGTTACCACATAAGTTTCTGAATTTTAGCTCTTTCCGTTTCTTAAGGCATTTTCCTTGTTTATTTTTGTCTGATTTTGCAGTTATGCATGACTTGCGCATGATTCATACCGACCTTAAACCAGAAAATATTCTGTTAGTCTCCTCGGACTATGTGAAAATTCCTGAGTACAAGGTATATTTTGAGTTTACTTGTGTGTGACTTTATTAATGTTGCCAACTAGTTAAGTGCTAAAGGATTTTGTTGTGTTTTTTGTTGCAGGGCTCCCGATTACAAAGGGATCTGTGCTATAAAAGAGTGCCTAAATCAAGTGCAATAAAGGTGATTGATTTTGGTAGCACAACTTATGAGCGTCAGGACCAAACCTACATTGTATCTACGAGACATTATAGGGCACCAGAAGTGATTTTAGGTGAGTTGCTGTTGTAAAATAAGTCATTGAAATCTGTAGATTCTGTTAAACTATATTACAAACTGATGAAGAAACATGGCCTTGTGTGCAGGTCTTGGCTGGAGTTATCCATGTGATGTTTGGAGTATTGGATGTATTATAGTGGAACTGTGCACGGTATGTGTTTGAACCAGTTCATTCTTAATGTTAAATGGGAATTTACTCCTTTTTTTGTGTGTTTTTAATTGAAAGTTTTGAGTTTTGCAGGGAGAAGCATTGTTTCAAACACATGAAAATCTGGAGCATCTAGCGATGATGGAGCGTGTTCTTGGGTCGTTCCCTCAACAAATGTTGAAGAAAGTGGAGTGAGTTGAATAAACCATTTGCCCCGAAGTGATGTATATATGGTCGGGTGTTTAACTATTATTTCTTGTGTTGTGTGATAAAGTCGGCACTCAGAGAAATATGTGAGAAGAGGTCGTTTGGATTGGCCTGATGGGGCCACCTCAAGAGACAGCTTGAAAGCAGTATTGAAGCTTCCTCGGCTTCAGGTTCGTCAAGTGTTGTATATTGAGTTTGATTTGGCGGAGTGATTCTGTGTGTTTACAAATGGTCCTGTATGTGTTGTTGCAGAATCTGATAATGCAACATGTAGACCACTCGGCGGGAGAATTGATAAATATGGTGCAAGGACTTCTTCGATTTGATCCCTCAGAGAGACTAACCGCTCGTGAAGCCTTGAGACATCCTTTTTTCACTAGGAGGAGATGACAGGCTCTTGAGGAGTGTAAATAGAGTAAGATATGTATGATTGTAGTAAAAGCCTTTACAAAAGGTCTTTCCTCCACAACCCCACACGAATTCTGATATCAATTAAACAAAAATGCTTAGATCACTCTTTTTAAAGTGATAGGCAATTGTTTGTCTATCTTGTAAACTTGATTTTTTTTTTAAATTGTAAGTTTTAATTTTCGACCACAAAATTTAAGTAGAGATGCGTTGTTACGACTCTTATTACTTGAAGTATAACACCAAGCAAGCTAAAGTGAATGTACAATATGTCTATGATGCAACAATGATTGAAAAACTTATACTGGATATACAATGTTGTATGAGTAAGTTTGCAATATAAATAAAACTCAGAAAGACCAAAAACTACCATTATCAAAATTTACGGGGAGTTTAGTTGTCGATAAAAAACAGCATGTAGTTTTTGTAAGGAGTAAGAAAACTGCACGGTTTGCACGAAAATTTTCAGTTTCAGATGTTAAGAGTTTTCTTGTTTAGCAGCGTCTCTGCAATTATCCAATTTGCGCCTCTTTTCTCTGATTCCGCTCGTTCCCTTTTCCAATCCTCGCTCCATCGTTTACCATAATGTTTTTGATTTTTTTCCATACGACTTGTGTTTTCTTTCACGATCTATACGCCGAGATCATTGGGTCTACGATGAAGCCATGTGGGTGCTTGTTGTTTGAGCTGTCCCACATGTTGAGGAAGAACACTAATGAGTTGCTGTGGCTGGCTTGTCTTTCTTTGACTGATCAGTTTGTTCACGAGAGGTTGACTGATGAAAGATACCAAGCTGCGGTTATGGAAGCTTGAACAACACATCAATAGCTCAGGAAACATTGATAAGATCACTTGTGTTACTCTGAACCTCTCAGACTGCTCAAGAATCTCTTATGAAGAAGTTCCTAGGCTTACGCTTCTCTCAGGGAGTGGACGTTGTTTGACTCTATGCTTTGTTCCTCATACATTGCGACTAAGTTGAAGAAGACACGAAAGTATTTGTTCTATATAGTATATTTAATCTAGGATATGAATGTTTTTAATGGACCAACAATCAATCTCAGACGACAGACAATGGTGTGAAAAAGACTTCATATACTTGAATTACGCTCCTAAAAGTACTCAAATTTTGTGTCTAAGTGATATGATCCTAAATTACATGGACTCTCTCAATGTTATGAAAACTTCATACATAGATTGCAAGTGCATAGTTTTGTTGCGTTAATGCTTAGAGATCAATCATTGTAAATAAATATTTTATAACATTTTAATAGGTCTAAACATAAGGAGTGAAAAAAAAAACATATGGATTACCAGGTGTGTGTAATGTAATACCAAATTATGGATTGAGATTTAAGTAGGTCTATATGATGAGATGAATGTTTCTTTTAATATTTTTGGCGTTTTTCTTCGCCTTTGCGCATAATTTGATATTTCAACTATGTTTGTGTTGACTACCAAGTAAATATGTCTAAAATTCTTATTTAACCTTTAATATTTAATATTTAATGATGTTTGGTATAAATAGTTGTCCAGCATATAGATACAATGATTCTAATGAGTGATGTTAGTGATCTGACATGGGATACCAAATTTCTGTATTGGTATCTAATTAGGATTCATGCAATGATACATTTTTTTTTATTTTTTTATTTTTTAGCATCGTTCTCCATGCTTAAAAATATTTAATAGGTCAACTATGTTTGTGTCGACTACCAATTAATGACTTTTGAAATTTCTACTTAAACCTTTGTATTTAATGATGTTTGACTTAGATAGTGGCCCAAACAAATGTGGATAAGGTAATCTTGGTGATATGACTTTAGATACCATATTTTCAGATCTTGAATTTGGATAAGGTAATCTAGGTTAAATTTGTATGATGAGATGTTCTTCTTTTCTTATTCTTGAGCATTGTTCTTTGACCCTAAACATAGTTTGATAGATCTACTATGTTTGTGTTGACTACCGAGTAATGGTGTCCAAAATTTATGTTTAATTAGGTTTAATTCGTACAATCATACGTTTATTTATTTATTTTTGAGCATCGTTCTTCACGCCTGAAGATAGTTTCATAGGTCAACTATGTTTGTGTCGACTACCGAGTAATGACGTTCAAAATTTCTACTTAAACCTTTGTATTTAGTGATGTTTGACTTAGATAGTGGCCCAAACATATGGACAAGGTAATCCTAATGAGTGATGTGTGGTGATATGACTTTAAATACCATATTTTCAGATCTTGATCTAACTAGGTTAAATTTGTATGATGAGACGTTTTTTTTTTCTTATTCTTGAGGATTGTTCTTTACGCCTAAACATAGTTTCATAGATCTGTTATGTTTGTGTTGACTACCTAGTAATGGTGTCCCAAAATTTATGTTCAAATCTTTGCATTTAATGATATTTGACTTTAATAGTGTTCTAAACAAATAATTTTTGTTTTATTTAGCATTGTTCCTTTTGCCTGATCATCGTTCTTCGTGTTGACTATCGAGTAATATTGTTCAAATTTTTTATTTTAATATAGCTATGTCGATCAGCTTAAATAATGACGTAAATTTAAATATATTTAATTAAAAATTTTACTTGTAATTTGGTAATTTCGTAAAAAAATTTAATTTACTTAATTTAAATATAGTTTTGGTAATTTGGATTATAAATGACACCCTGGAACCTTAGCACCACAGAAAAAAAAATGAATGATAACTAAAAGAACTCAAGACTGATTTTTCATTCCCTCGTCATGTTCAGGAAACATCGCTCCTCAGCTGAAGATAATAGAGACAAATGTAGCTTTAATGAACACATGACTCACTTTTCCCTATTTCCACAAAATCTTTAATGGGTAATCTCTCTCTGTCTCTCTCACACAATTTGGCTTAACTGCTAAGCGAAACATTGTCTTTCGCGCATTACTTATTTTATGATGGCGAAAGATCACACACTATATAAAGACTTAACATGCACCCAATTTTTTTCATCAAAAAAGAATATTACTCTTACCAAAATTTCAAAATTCAACGATGGCCATCCACATTCTCCTCTTCGCCTCACTTCTCATATTATCATTCATTCTTTTCTTATTCTTAAGCATTATTCTTTACGCCTAAACATAGTTTGATAGATCTACTATGTTTGTGTTGACTACCAAGTCATAATGTCCAAAAAATATGTTTAATTAGGTGTAATTCGTACAATGATACGTTTATTTATTTATTTTTGAGCATCGTTCTTCATGTCTGAAGATAGTTTTATAGGTCAACTATGTTTGTGTCGACTACCGAGTAATGGCATTCAAAATTCCTACTTAAACCTTTGTATTTAATGATGTTTGACTGAGATAGTGGCCCAAACATATGGATAAGGTAATCCTAATAAGTGATGTGTGATGATATGACTTTAAATATTATATTTTCAGATCTTGGTCTAACTAGGTTAAATTTGTATGATGAGACATTTTTCTTTTCTTATTCTTGAGCATTGTTCTTTACGCCTAAACATAGTTTGATAGAGCACTTATGTTTGTTTTGACTACCGAGTAATGGTGTCCCAAAATTTATGTTCAAATCTTTGCATTTAATAATATTTGACTTAAATAGTGTGCCAAACAAATAATTTTTGTTTTATTTAGCATCGTTTTTTGTGCATGATCATCGTTCTTCGTGTTGACTACCGAGTAATAAAATCCAAAATTTCTATTTTAACCTAGATGTGTCGATCAGGTTAAATAATGACGTAAATTTAAATATATTTAATCAAAATGTTTATTTGTTCTCTCACATTCCTTATAATTGTTTTGGTAATTTGGATTACAAATGACACCTTGGAACCTTAGCACAACAGGAAAAAAAAAAGGAATGATAACAAAGAGAACTCAAGACGGACTTTTCATCCCCTCGTCATGTTTAGGAAACATCGCTCCTCAGCTGAAGACAATAGAGACAAATGTAGGCTTAATGAACACATGACTCACTTTTCCCTATTTCCACAAAATCTTTAATGGGTAATCTCTCTCTGTCTCTCTCACACAATTTGGCTTAACTGCTAGTGAAACATTGTCTTTCTCGCATTTCTTACTTTATGATAGCCAAAGATCACACACTATATAAAGACTTAACATGCACCTAGTTTTTTTTCATCAAAAAAGCATATTCCTCTTACCAAAATTTCAAAATTTAACGATGGCCCTCCACACTCTCCTCTTCGCCTCACTTCTCATATTATCATTCACTCTTTACTTATTCTTAAGCATTGTTCTTTACGCCTAAACATAGTTTGATAGATCTACTATGCTTGTGTTGACTACCGAGTTATACTGTCCAAAGTTTATGTTTAATTAGGTGTAATTCGTACAATGATACATGTATTTATTTATTTTTGAGCATCATTCTTCACATGTGAAGATAGTTTTATAGGTCAACTATGTTTGCGTCGACTACCAAGTAATGACGTTTGAAATTTTTACTTAAACCTTTGTATTTAATGATGTTTGACCGAGATAGTGGCCCAAACATATGGATAAGGTAATCCTAATGAATGATGTGTAATGATATGACTTTAAATACCATATTTTCAGATCTTGATCTTACTAGGTTAAATTTGTATGATGAGACGTTTTTCTTTTCTTATTCTTGAGCATTGTTCTTTATGCCTAAACATAGTTTGATAGATCAGTTATGTTTGTTTTGTGAGTAATAGAGTCCCAAAATTTATGTTCAAATCTTTGCATTTAATGATATTTGACTTAAATAGTGTTCCAAACAAATAATTTTTGTTTTATTTAGCATCGTTATTTGTGTTTGATCATCGTTCTTCGTGTTGACTACCGAGTAATAGTGTCCAAAATTTCTATTTTAACCTAGTTGTGTCGATCAGCTTAAATAGTGATGTAAATTTAAATATATTGAATTAAAATTTTTACTTGTTCTCTCACATTTCTTATAATTTTTTTGGTAATTTGGATTACAAATGACACATTGGAACCTTAGCACAACAGAAAAAAAAAATGAATGATAACAAAGAGAACTCAAGACGGACTTTTCATCCCTTCGTCATGTTTAGGAAATATCGCTCTCTCTCTCTTAAACAATTTGGCTTAACTGCTAGTGAAACATTGTCTTTCTCGCATTACTTATTTTATGATAGCCAAAGATCACACACTATATAAAGACTTAACATGCACCCAGTTTTTTTTTATCAAAAAAGCATAGTCCTCTTACCAAAATTTTAAAATTCAATGATGGCTATCCACACTCTCCTCTTCGCCTAACTTCTCATATTATCATTTATTCTTTACTTATTCTTAAGCATTGTTCTTTACGCCTAAACATAGTTTGATAGATCTACTATGTTTGTGTTGACTACCGAGTAATAGTGTCCAAATTTATGTTTAATTAGGTGTAATTCGTACAATGATACGTTTATTTTTTTATTTTTGAGCATCGTTCTTCACGTCTGAAGATAGTTTTTCAGGTCAACTATGTTTGTGTCGACTACCGAGTAGTGACGTTTGAAATTTTTACTTAAACCTTTGTATTTACTGATGTTTGACAGAGATATTGGCCCAAAAATATGGATAAGGTAATCCTAATGAATGATGTGTGGTGATATGACTTTAAATACCATATTTTCAGATGTTGATCTAACTTGGTTAAATTTGTATGATGAGATGTTTTTCTTTTCTTATTCTTGAGCATTGTTCTTTACGACTAAACATAGTTTGATAGATCAGTTATGTTTGTTTTGACTACCGTGTAATGGTGTCCCAAAATTTATGTTCAAATCTTTGCATTTAATGATATTTGACTTAAATAGTGTTCCAAACAAATAATTTTTGTTTTATTTAGCATCGTTCTTTGTGTTGACTACCGAGTAATAATGTCCAAAATTTCTATTTTAACCTAGCTTTGTCGATCAGCTTAAATAATGACGTAAATTTAAAAATATTTCATTAAAATTTTTATTTCTTCTCTCACATTCTTTATAATTGTTTTCGTAATTTGGATTACAAATGACACCTTGGAACCTTAGCACAAAAAAAAAATGAATGATAACAAAGAGAACTCAAGACAGAGTTTTCATCCCCTCGTTATAGGAAACTTCGCTCCTTAGCTGAAGACAATAGAGACAAATTTAGCCTTAAAGAACACATGACTCACTTTTCCTCATTTCCTCAAAATCTTCAAAGGGTAATCTCTCTCTCACTCAATTTGGCTTAACTGCTGAGCGAAACATTGTCTTTCTCGCATCACTTATTTTATGATGGCCAAAGATCACACACTATATAAAGACTTAACATGCACCCAGTTTTTTTTAATCAAAAAAGCATATTCCTCTTACCAAAATTTCAAAATTCAACGATGATCATCCACACTCTCCTCTTTGCCTCACTTCTCATATTCTCATTCATCGAGTCGAGCCGTGGAGATTCACTCGAGGTTACCGCTAAACCCTTACAAGATGGCGTAGGTTTGTGAATTTGTCTTGCCCTTTTTCTTATAAATCAAACTCTCTATTAGCTAGGCTTTAAACTAATAAAATTGACCATACTTGGGATATGTTACCTATTTAATTTATTTTAGAAATCGTCATTTCTATATATGTATCTCTCCATCCTTTTTCATCAACATGCACCCAGTTTTTTTCATCAAAAAAGCATATTCCTCTTACCAAAATTTCAAAATTCAACGATGATCATCCACACTCTCCTCTTCGCCTCAGTTCTCATATTCTCATTCATCGAGTCGAGCCGTGGAGGAAACAAAGATAGACTCTTCACTGAGCTCTAAAATTCACTCGAGGTCACAGCTAAACCCGTACAAGATGGCGTAGGTTTGTGAATTTGTCTTGCCCTTTTTCTTATAAATCAAATTCTCTATTAGCTAGGCTTTAAACTAATAAAATTGACCATACTTGGGATATGTTACCTATTTAATTTATTTTAGAAATCGTCATTTCCATATATGTATCTCCCTATCCTTTTTCATCAACATGCACCCAGTTTTTTTCATCAAAAAAGCATAGTCCTCTTACCAAAATTTTAAAATTCAATGATGGCCATCCACACTCTCCTCTTCGCCTAACTTCTCATATTATCATTTATTCTTTACTTATTCTTAAGCATTTTTCTTTACGCCTAAACATAGTTTGATAGATCTACTATGTTTGTATTGACTACCGAGTAATATTGTCCATAATCTATGTTTAATTAGATGTAATTCGTACAATGATACGTTTATTTATTTATTTTTGAGCATCGTTCTTCACGTCTGAAGATAGTTTTATAGGTCAACTATGTTTGTGTCGACTACCGAGTAATAACGTTCAAATTTTTTACTTAAACCTTTGTATTTAATGATGTTTGATTGAGATAGTGGCCCAAACATATGGATAAGGTAATCCTAATGAATGATGTGTGGTGATATGACTTTAAATACCGTATTTTCAGATCTTGATCTAACTAGGTTAAATTTGTATGATGAGACATTTTTCTTTTCTTATTCTTGAACATTGTTCTTTACGCCCAAACATAGTTTGATAGATCAGTTATGTTTGTTTTGACTACCGAGTAATGGTGTTCCAAAATTTATGTTCAAATCTTTGCATTTAATGATATTTGACTTAAATAGTGTTCCAAACAAATAATTTTTGTTTTATTTAGCATCGTTCATTGTGTCTGATCATCGTTCTTTGTGTTGACTACCGAGTAATAGTGTCCAAAATTTCTATTTTAACCTAGCTGTGTCGATAGCTTAAATAATGACGTAAATTTAAAAAATTTTTAATTAAAATTTTTATTTGTTCTCTCACATTCCTTATAATTGTTTTGGTAATTTGGATTACAAATGACACCTTGGAACCTTAGCACAACAGAAAAAAAAAAAAATGAATTGATAACAAAGAGAACTCAAGATGGACTTTTCATCCCCTCGTCATGTTTAGGAAACATCGCTCCTTAGCTGAAGACAATAGAGACAAATGTAGCCTTAAAGAACACATGACTCACTTTTCCCCATTTCCTCAAAATCTTCAAAGGGTAATCTCTCTCTTACTCAATTTGGCTTAACTACTAAGCCTAACATTATCTTTCTCGCATTACTTATTTTATGATGGCCAAAAATCACACACTATATAAAGACTTAACATGCACCCAGTTTTTTTCATCAAAAAAGCATATTCCTCTTACCAAAATTTCAAAATTCAACTATAGCTATCCACACTCTCCTCTTCGTCTCGCTTCTCATATTTTCACTCATCCCTTCGAGCCGTGGAGGAAACAAAGATAGACTCTTTACTGAGGTCCAAAAGTCACTCGAGGTCACCGCTAAACCCGTACAAGATGGCGTAGGTTTGTGAATTTGTCTTACCTTTTTCTTATAAATCAAACTCTCTATTAGCTAGGCTTTAAACTAGAGAATTGACAATACTTGGATATGTTACCTATTTAATTTATTTTAGAAATTGTTATATCCATTTATGTATCTCTCCATCCTTTGTTAAATGACTTGGGCCACTAATACATTTATAATAAATAAAATTATACATCTATCTATTGATCTATACTATTATTTGGTACTCATGTATTTCTTTAGTTCTGGAAGCCGGAAAAGATATGGTGACAATTAAATGGAAGCTAAAGTCGTCGGCCAAAGTAGATGCCGATGCTACTTTCAAGACAATCCAAGTCAAGCTTTGTTACGCACCAATCAGCCAAGTTGATAGACCGTGGCGCAAGACTCACAGCGAGCTCTTTAAGGACAAAACCTGCCCTCAATCACTTGATTGGACCGTCGATCTCGATATCCCCACTGGAACCTACTTCGTATGTTAAAAGAGTTTTCTGGTTTAGCTGTGTCTCTGATTCTGCTCACCTCTGCTCGTTCCCTTATCCAATCCTCGCGGAGCTGTATTGTTGTAAGTCCGTCGTTTACCATAATGTTTTTGATTTTTTTCCATACGACTTGCGTTTTCTTCACGATCTATACGCCGAGATAGAGCATTGGGTCTACGATGAAGCCATCTGGGTGCTTGTCCCACATGTTGAGGAAGAACACTAATGAGTTGCTGTGGCTGGCTTGTGTTTCTTTGACTGATCAGTTTGTTCACGAGAGGTTGACTGATGAAAGATACCAAGCTGCGGTTATTGAAGCTTGAACAACACATCAATACTAGCTCAGGAAACATTGATAAGATCACTTGTGTTACTCTGAAAGACGGAACCAAGATCCGAGCACCAGACTGCTCAAGAATCTCTCTTATGAAGAAGTGCCTAGGCTTATGCTTTCTCACAGGGAGTGGACGTTGTTTGACTCTATGCTTTGTTCCTCATACATTGCGACTAAGTTGAAGAAGACATGGAGCGATCACGGCGTCAAGGTTCAACGAGCATTGATGCACCAGAAGGGTTACTTTGTCAGAGTTAGACCAAGAAGACTACACTTGAGAAAGAGAGAGAGGAGAGAAACTTAGCTGCCAATCACATGGTCTAATGGAATGTTAAGCGTAAGGAGTCATTCGTTGTAACCAGTCGCGAAGATTAATGATAAATCTAAAGAGAAACACACAATGTCTTTGAATAAAACCAAAGACACCATTGGAGGAGAGAAACCAGGGTATAATAAAGATTAAACTAAGTAGCATCTTAAAATATTTTCCATAAAAACCAAAAGGATCTTGTTAGTAGAACAAAGCATTCGGTTGAATCCAAATATCTAAGAAAGAAGAAGACTAAAAGACCAAGTTGTCCTAGAGAAACACCGGATCCAAGTCCCAATCCCATCGCTACTACTCGAACGCCCACTTGTTCTCATTGCGAACCTCCTCTTCTTCCTCAGGTGAGTAATCGTTCTTGATGTTGAAGTGAGCACGCATCTCGTCTGGAGTTTTGCCTTTCATCTGATCAGCCACGGCCTTGCACGTAAGGTCAAGAAGTCCACTGATGTTCAGATAGTTAGCAGCCTTCCACACACACAAAAAAAAAACACACACAACATATTAATCACTCACTCACAAAATCAACAACAACCCTAAGGAACAGAGTCAGCAAACCTAAAATCCCAAATCAAAAAAAGAAACCCTAATCCAAAAGGGACATCAAAACCAAAAACATAAAGCACAAACCAGGATGAGTTCAAATAGTGTAGGCTGATCGACTTTGAGGAATTCGGTATCCCAAGTATTAAGCTCACTGTTCTCAGTGTTACCACAAAAATCCTTGTCAGCGCCGTCAGCCTCAGCGGCGGCCTCGACATGCTTCTTACAGTACTCGATAACCTTAGCCAAGATGGCTCCGGTGACATTGGGAAGCGGGATTCCGTTACTGGCGCAGTCGTCCTCGATCATGTGCTTAATCGTCAGGGACTCAACAGCTACGGCTTCGTCTACTTCGAAGATTTCACCGTCGGAGCTCTTTAGGATGATCTTGTTGGACGCCATAGTCGTACGTAGCAAACAAAGGATGACGCGGCACAGGCGACTGATATTATAATGGTCACAGAGGAGGTTTTGGGGTTGAAGGAGTTTCCCTAATCCCTAGTATTTATACAGATCGATCGGTTTTTTTTTTTTTTTTTTAAGTAAATCTAATCTTTTTTTTTTGACAACAAATCTAATCCTTTTTATTAATGGAAATGTTAAAATATATGGTAATATTATTGAAAAGATATATGGAAGTATTTTTTAGATTTCCAAAAAGTTGATCTTAGCTGTATTTCATATCTTCCTTTGATTATGTTATTATTAATATGAAAAATAAAACAATATTTTATTTTAAGAAAAAATCAGAAATATAAGAAATTTTATAATGCAGTCAATCACATATTTAATGGAATAATATCTAGTCCGCAATATGTCTAAGATGCAAAAATTAATTGCAATATTTAATTTTAGATATATTTAACTTGACATTTTAAATGATTTGGGTAAAATTTACAAATTCTATATTATTTAATCATAAATTAAATTCTATTAAAGATTTAAAAATTTACTTTAAAATCTATTGTTGTTGGACATAATTTTATCATCATAAATACATAAATATAAATTAATTTATTCAACACTTATTTTGCTGGATAAAATCAGCGTAGATAAGAGTTTATCTTATAAGAGGAAAATCTTCCTGATTGGTTCAATGAACACAAGACACACAAATCAACTCTAGAACGCGGCTAGGGTTTATAGATTGATTCGCTGTGCCTTGAATTCTTGTATTTGAGCTCGAGACTTTAATCAATAAAAACAACTATTCAACATTTGTTTCTTGTTTCCGTAGTCTTTAAACGAATCGATTATTTTTGCCCAAACAATTGTTATTCAAAACTATTTATGGATTTAGATTTTAATGATTTTTAAAGATTGTAGAATTTGAGAAAATTTGTTTAGTTAAAAATACAAAAATCTAAATTTCATGGTTTTAAATAAAATTTTAATTTTTTTTACAATAAATCATATCAACTTCTTTAAAATTATCAAAATTATTTAAAATTTTATTAAAAATAAAATCACTTAAAATATTTGGTTGAAAACACTAGGGGTGGGCGTTCGGTTTTTCGGTTTGGTTTCGGTTCGGTTTTTTCGGTTTACGGTTTTTTTGGTTTTATAAAAATTGAACCATATAGAAACCATATGTAATTTGGTTTGGTTACGGTTCGGTTTTTTCGGTTTATGGTTTTTTCGGTTTTATCAAAAATGAAACCATATAAAAACCATATGTATAGCGGTTTGGTTTGGTTTCGGTTTGGTGCCGGTTTTTAACGGTTATTCCATACTTTAAAAAATAGATAGTTGATACATAACTAAAAAATAAGCATAAAAGTAAAACCTAAACATAATTCAAAAAAAGAAAATCCAAATATAGTTTTGTAAACCCAAATACTTAATTAAAATTTAAATTTTTAAAAAGTAAAGCCTATTGAAAAAGAAAACCAGAAAAATAACCAAAATAAAAACTTGGAGATCAATAACTATAAACCCAATAAAGAAAAAAATTACCGATATTGTTATACAATATAAATTTATAAGTTGAAAAACTTATTATATCTAATCCCTGTTTTAGAAATCGCTAGGCGCTAGTCGGACGGTTGGAGTGGGCCTAGCGCCTAGCGAAAAAATCGGAGATTAAACGGGGATTAATCGGGGACTAGTTTTAGGTTTATTTTATTAAATTAATAATAAAATAAATATATATAGTATTAAATATATGTATAATTCTATTTATGTTAAAATAAAAATATCAAATAAAATATAAAACTATAGTATTGTCTTTAAAATTACAATATATACATAAAAACGTAATTTAAAACGAAAATTTATGATTTTCATTAAAAATTTGTACATTAGTTATCGTAAAACATCATAAACTCTTAATTTAAATGTCTAAATAACAAAAAAATACATATTTGATTTATATTAGCATTAAAAATAATTATTATATACAAAATTAAGTGGGAAGTAATCGGATTAGACGGATTATAATCAAATTAGTGAGGTATAATTGGATAATAGATGCTAGACGGGGATTAATCATTAATCGAGGCGGAAAGGACGGGCCTAGCGATTTTGCGGGGCGTAATCGGTGATAGGCGGAGATTTTTAAAACAGGGTATCTAATTATCTTAAAGTTTTATAAAAAATCAAAAAAACCATTTAGTTTTACGGTTTTTAACCAGACTAAACCTAAACCAAATGATTAATTAAAATAAAAACCAAACGGATTTTTAAACTTAACCATAACCAAACCAAACCATTTATTTCGGTTTTTTGGATTTTGGTTTTTTTGCCCACCCCTAGAAAACACCTCCTAAGAAGTACATACAATATTTCATATTTTACCAAAAAAAAAAAAAAACTACATACAAAAGGCCAAACAAGTCATCCATTCAGTTACCAAAATTAACGGGGAGGTTATTCGTCGACAAGAAACAGCATGTAGTTTTTGTAAGGAGTAAGAAAACTACACGGTTTGTAAGAAAATTCACAGTTTCAGATGTCGAGTTTTCATGTTTAGCTGTGTGTTTCTGCAAATAGCTAATTTGCGCCTCTTCTCTCTGATTCTGCTCACCTCTGCTCGTTCCCTTATCCAATCCTCGCGGAGCTGTATTGTTTGTAAGTCCGTCGTTTACTATAATGTTTTTGATTTTTTCCCATACGACTTGCGTTTTTCTTTTACGATCTATAAGCCGAGATCGAGCATTGACTCTACGATTTGTTCATTATACTTCTGCAATTGCATTCTTTTACTACCCTTTTTGTTTTGTGACTTTTTCAACTTTAAGTGTTGAATAAAAGGGCTCTGCTCAAATTTTGTGAGATCAGAAGAAACTTGTTGTCATGTGCTGCTACTGAACAAGCTTTCCATTTTGTGGCATCTAAGTTTTGAAAAATCGTGGCTTTTTTATTTATTTTTTATATTCTTGATGTGAAGCAAAAATGTGATTTATTATGACTGTTTTTTTCTTCTTCTTTTTGATGTTTACAGACCAATAGGTTTAATGGGTTCTGCAGTTAGACAGCCACTCTTCTCGTTTGGTGTTATAGCTGATGTTCAGTATGCTGATATTCCAGATGGCCGCTCCTTTTTAGGTGTTCCTAGGTATTACAGGAACAGCATCCTTGTCCTACAACGAGCTGTTGAAACTTGGAACCAACATGGGAACCTCAAATTTGTTATTAACATGGGTGACATTGTTGATGGTTTTTGTCCCAAGGATCAGTCTTTGGCTGCCACTAAGAAACTGGTCCGTGAATTCGACAAATTCAATGGTCCTGTTTATCATATGATCGGCAATCACTGCCTCTACAATCTCCCCCGTGAAGAGTTGCTTCCGTTGCTGAAGATCCCAGGTCGTGATGGCAATGCTTATTATGATTTTTCACCAACTCCAGGCTATAGAATTGTTGTGTTAGATGGGTATGACATCAGTGCTGTCGGATGGCCACAGGACCATCCTAAAACAATCGCTGCATTGAAGATACTTGATGAAAAGAACCCAAACTCGGACAAAAATAGCCCCGAGGGGCTTGAGGATGTTGCGAGGAGATTTGTCAAGTATAACGGTGGTGTTGGGGAGGAACAGCTGCAATGGCTTGACAGTGTGCTTCAGGATGCATCAAACTCAAACCAGAGTGTTATTGTATGTGGGCATGTGCCTATGAGCCCCGGTGTGGCATCCAAAGCAGCTTTGTTATGGAATTTTGATGAAGTGATGAGCATTATACACAAGTATGACTCTGTCAAAGTTTGTTTGTCCGGACACGATCATAAAGGAGGATACTTTGTTGATTCTCACGGTGTTCACCATAGATCCTTGGAAGCTGCCTTGGAATGCCCCCCAGGTACGTATTCGTTTGGATATATCGATGTATATGAGAACAAGTTATCTCTTGTTGGTACTGACCGGATGCAAAACACTGATTTTGAGAATTACTGAATGATCATTTATCTGAAATGCAGAATTTGTAATCCTCACCAATCCTTATTTATATGATGATTATTTTGTAACGATCACTTCTTTATTATTGTACTTCCATATGGCTGCATCTATTGACTTGATCCATTGCAAATAAGACGGATTCAATTGATTGAAGAAGTTTTTTATTAAGGAATCTATATCATATGTTCTGTGTTGGATTTAGTTATGCAATTAAAGGAAGTCTCTAGCGAAAGGTAATCTTTTGTAGTGTTTAGCTGAATTTAGGTGTACTTCTGTTTCAGCTGATTCAGTGGAAACAAAATAAGAAATATAGATAATGTTTTGTCTTCATTGTACTTTTTGTCTTCATTGTACTTTAGATCTATTATTAGTAACGGTTAGCATAACTATTAGTATTGTTATGTTGATTAGATCAAGTATTCAGTAGATACTGGGTAGTAGTATTCTGTATACTGAAGCTGCTCTCAAGGGATTTGAAAGAACAAACTCAATTCATGGAGGCAAGTGATGATAAGGGCGCTAAATGGAAGGAATTATTGATACTTGTTTACAGCTGACTGCTTGGACTATGGGATAAATGATCTTGATTCAGATGAATGTGTAATGAAATGGTCTCTACAAGGCTCATGCGTTCGGTTGCACGGAAATAGCTTGGTTTAAGTAGCAATTGCATTGTCCCTGAAGATACATGAGTGATGATGATACTAAATTTAGTAATTCTCTAGGAAGAATGGAAGTGGTAACTGTCTTGCTGAATCTTTTTGGTGAGACTACCCTACAAGAGAAGTTCTTATTTGAGGTCAAATCGAATGATAGTATGATACGCAGTTGTAATCTGGTTTATAATATTCTCAAGTCTTTGATTTAAAACTGCTGCCTAAACCAGCTTCATATAGAGAATTTAACTGGAGACTGCTTTGGCTAGCAAAGTTAGTGAAAGTATTTGTTCTATATAGTGTATTTAATCTAGGACATGAATGTTTTTAATGGACCAACAAATACGCTCCTAAAAGTAATTTTGTGTCTAAGTGATATGATCCTAAATTACATGGGACTCTCTCAATGTTATGGAATCTTTACACATAGATTGCAAGTGCATAGTTGTGTTGCGTTAATGCTTAGAGATCAATCATAGAAAATAAATACTTTATAACATTTTAATAGGTCTAAACATAAGGAGTGAAAAAAAAAACATATGGATAAGGTAATCCTAACGAGTGGTGTGTAATGTAATACCAAATTATGGATTGAGATTTAAGTAGGTGTATATGATGAGATAAAATTTTCTTTTAATATTCTTAGCATTTTTCTTCGCCTTTGCGCATAATTTGATATTTTAACTATGGTTGTGTTCACTACTGAGTTAATGTGTCTAAAATTCTTATTTAACCTTTCATATTCAATGATGTTTGGTATAAATAGTTGTACAACATATGGATACAGTGATTCTAATGAGTGATGTTAGTGATATGACATCGGATACCAAATTTCTGTACTGGGATCTAATTAGGTTTGATTCCTACAATGATATCTTTTTTATTTATTTATTTTCAGCATCGTTTTCCGTGCATGAAGATAGTTTTATAGGTTAACTATATTTGTGTCGACTACCGAGTAATGGCATTTGAAATTTCTACTTAAACTTTTGCATTTAATGATGTTTGACTTAGATAGTGGCCCAAACATATGAATAAGGTAATCCTAATAAGTGATGTGTGGTGATATGACTTTAAATACCATATTTTCAGATCTTGATCTAACTAGGTTAAATTTGTATGATGAGACGTTTTTCTTTTCTTATTTTTGAGCATTGTTCTTCATGCCTAAACATAGTTTGATAGATCAACTATGTTTGTGTTGACTACCGAGTAATAGTGTCCAAACTTTAAATTTAATTAGGTTTAATTCGTACAATAATACATTTATTTATTTATTTTTGAGGATCGTTCTCAACGCCAGAAAATAGTTTTATAGGTCAACTATGTTTGTGTCGACTACTGAGTAATGGCGTTGAAAAATTTTGCGTAAACATTTGCATTTAATGATGTTTGACTTAGATAATGGCCAAACATATGGATAAGGTAATGCTAATGAGTGATGTGTGGTGATATGACTTTAGATACCATATTTTCAGATCTTGATCTAACTAGGTGAAATTTGTATGATGAGACATTTTTTTTTTCTTGAACATTGTTCTTTACGCATAAACATAGTTTGATAGATCAACTATGTTTGTGTTGACTACCAGGTAATGGTGTCCAAAATTTATGTTCAAGTCTTTTCATTTAATGATATTTAACTTAAATAGTGTCCCAAACAAATATTTTTTGTTTTATTTAGCATTGTTCTTTGCGCCTAATCATCGTTAGTCGTGTTGACTACCGAGTAATAGTGTCCAAAATTTATATTTTAACCTAGCTATGTCGATCAGCTTAAATAATGACGTAAATTTAAATATATTTAATTAAAAATTTTATTTGTTCTCTCACAATCCTTATAATAGTTTTGGTAATTTGGATTACAAATGACACCCTGGAACCTTAACACAACAGAAAAAAAAATGCATGATAACTAAGAGAACTCAAGACTGATTTTTCATCCCCTCGTCATGTTCAAGAAACATCGCTCCTCAGCTGAAGACAATAGAGACAAATGTAGCCTTATAGAACACATGACTCACTTTTCTCCATTTCCTCCAAATCTTCAAAGGGTAATCTCTCTCTCTTACAATTTGGCTTAACTGCTAAGTGAAACATTATCTTTTTCGCATTAGTTATTTTATTATGGCCAAAGATCACACACTATATAAAGACTTAACATGCACCCATTTTTTCATCAAAAAAGCATATTTCTATTTAAACCTTCTAAATTTCTACTTAATGGCGTTCAAAATTTCTGCTTAAACCTTAGTATTTAATGATGTTTGAGTTAGAGAGTGGCCCAAACATATGGATAAGGTAATCCTAATGAGTGATGTGTGGTGATATGACTTTAAATACCATATTTTCAGATCTTGATCTAATTAGGTTAAATTAGTATGATGAAACGTTTTTATTTTCTTATTCTTGAGCATTGTTCTTTACGCCGAAACATAGTTTGATAGATCAACTATGTTTGTGTTGACTATCGGGTAGTGGTGTCCAAAATTTATGTTCAAATCTTTGGATTTAATGATATTTAACTTAAATAGTGTCCCAAACAAATAATATTTGTTTTATTTGGCATCGTTCTTTGCGCATGATCATCGTTCTTCGTGTTGACTACCGAGTAATAGTGTCCAAAATTTCTATTTTAACCTAGCTATGTCGATCAGCTTAAATAATGACGTAAATTTAAATATATTTAATTAAAATTTTTATTTGTTCTCTCACATTCCTTATAATAGTTTTGGTAATTTGGATTACAAATGACACCCAGGAACCTTAACACAACAGAAAAAAAAATGCATGATAACTAAGAGAACTCAAGAATGATTTTTCATCCCCTCGGCATGTTCAGGAAACATCGCTCCTCAGCTTAAGACAATAGAGACAAATGTAGCCTTAAAGAACACATGACTCCCTTTTTCCCATTTCCTCAAAATCTTCAAAGGATAATCTCTCTCTCACACAATTTGGCTTAACTGCTAAGCAAAACATTGTCTTTTCGCATTAGTTATTTTATTATGGCTAAAGATCAATCACACTATATAAAGACTTAACATGCACCCATTTTTTTTCATCAAAAAAGCATATTTCTATTTAAACCTTCAAAATTTCTACTTAATGGCTTTGAAAATTTCTATTTAACCCTTTGTATTTAATGATGTTTGACTTAGATAGTGGTCCAAACATATGGATAAGGTAATCCTAATGAGTGATGTGTGGTGATATGACTTTAAATACCATATTTTCAGATCTTGATCTAATTAGGTTAAATTAGTATGATGAGACGTTTTTCTTTTCTTATTCTTGAGCATTGTTCTTTACGCCTAAACATAGTTTGATAGATCAACTATATTTGTGTTGACTATCGGGTAATGGTGTCCAAAATTTATGGTCAAATCTTTGCATTTAATGATATTTAACTTAAATAGTTTCCCAAACAAATAATTTTTGTTTTATTTAGCATCGTTCTTTGCGCCTGATCATCGTTCTTCGTGTTGACTACCGAGTAATAGTGTCCAAAATTTCTATTTTAACCTAGCTATGTCGATCAGCTTAAATAATGACGTAAATTTAAATATATTTAATTAAATTTTTTATTTGTTCTCTCACATTCCTTATAATAGTTTTGGTAATTTGGATTACAGATGACACCCTGGAACCTTAACACAACAGAAAAAAAATGCATGATAACTAAGAGAACTCAAGAATGATTTTTCATCCCCTCGTCATTTTCAGGAAACATCTCTCCTCAGCTGAAGACAATAGAGACAAATGTAGCCTTAAAGAACACATGACTCACTTTTTCCCATTTCCTCAAAATCTTCAAAGGATAATCTCTCTCTCACACAATTTGGCTTAACTGCTAAGCAAAACATTGTCTTTTCGCATTAGTTATTTTATTATGGCCAAAAATCAAACACACTATATAAAGACTTAACATGCACCCATTTTTTTTCATCAAAAAAGCATATTTCTATTTAAACCTTCACAATTTCTACTTAATGGCTTTCAAAATTTCTACTTAACCCTTTGTATTTAATGATGTTTGACTTAGATAGTGGCCCAAACATATGGATAAGGTAATCCTAATGAGTGATGTGTGGTGATATGACTTTAAATACCATATTTTCAGATCTTGATCTAATTAGGTTAAATTAGTATGATGAGACGTTTTTCTTTTCTTATTCTTGAGCATTGTTCTTTACGCCTAAACATAGTTTGATAGATCAACTATATTTGTGTTGACTATCGGGTAATGGTGTCCAAAATTTATGTTCAAATCTTTGCATTTAATGATATTTAACTTAAATAGTTTCCTAAACAAATAATTTTTGTTTTATTTAGCATCGTTCTTTGTGCTTGATCATCGTTCTTTGTGTTGACTACCGAGTAATAGTGTCCAAAATTTCTATTTTAACCTAGCTATGTCGATCAGCTTAAATAATGACGTAAATTTAGCCCCTTGTCATGTTCTCATGGCTTCTCGGCTGAAGACAATAGAGACAAATGTAGCCTTAAAGAACCCATGACTCACTTTTCCCCATTTCCTCCAAATCTTCAAAGGTAATCTCTCTCTCACACACAATTTGGCTTAACTGCTAAGCGACACATTGTGTTTCACGCATTACTTATTGTATGATGGCCAAAGATCACACACTATATCAAGACTTAACATGCACCCAATTTTTTCATCAAAAAAGCATATTCCTCTTACCAAAATTTCCAAATTCAACGATGATCATCCACACTCTCCTCTTCGCCTCACTTCTCATATTCTCATTCATCGAGTCGAGCCGTGGAGGAAACAAAGATAGACTCTTCACTGAGCTCCAAAATTTACTCGAGGTCACCGCTAAACCCGTACAAGATGTCATAGGTTTGTGAATTTGTCTTGCCCTTTTTTTATAAATCAAACTCTCTATTACCTAGGCTTTAAACTAATAAAATTGACCATATTTGGGATATGTTACCTATTTAATTTATTTTAGAAATCGTTATTTCCATATATGTATCTCTCCATCCTTTTTCATCAACATGCACCCAGTTTTTTTCATAAAAAAAGCATAGTCCTTTTACCAAAATTTTAAAATTCAATGATGGCCATCCACACTCTCCTCTTCGCCTAACTTCTCATATTATCATTCATTCTTTACTTATTCTTAAGCATTGTTCTTTACGCCTAAACATAGTTTGATAGATATACTATGTTTGTGTTGACTACCGAGTAATAGTGTCCAAAATTTATGTTTAATTAGGTGTAATTCGTACAATAATACGTTTATTTATTTATTTTTGAGCATCGTTCTTCATGTCTGAAGATAGTTTTATAGGTCAACTATGTTTGTGTCGACTACCGAGTAATGACGTTCGAAATTTTTAACTTAAACTTTTGTATTTAATGATGTTTGATTGAGATAGTGGTCCAAACATATGGATAATGTAATCCTAATGAATGATGTGTGGTGATATGACTTTAAATACCGTATTTTCAGATCTTGATCTAACTAGGTTAAATTTGTATGATGAGACGTTTTTCTTTTCTTATTCTTGAGCATTGTTCTTTACGCCTAAACATAGTTTGATAGATCAGTTATGTTTGTTTTGACTACCGAGTAATGGTGTCTCAAAATTTATGTTCAGATCTTTGCATTTAATGATATTTGACTTAAATAGTGTTCCAAACAAATAATTTTTGTTTTATTTAGCATCGTTCTTTGTGTCTGATCATCGTTCTTCGTGTTGACTACCGAGTAATAGTGTCCAAAAGTTCTATTTTGACCTAGCTGTGTCGATAACTTAAATAATGACGTAAATTTTAAAAATATTTAATTAAAAATTTTATTTGTTCTCTCACATTCCTTATAATTGTTTTGGTAATTTGGATTACAAATGACACCTTGGAACTTTAGCACAACAGAAAGAAAAAATGAATGATAACAAGGAGAACTCAAGACGGACTTTTCATCCCTTCGTCGTGTTTAGGAAACATCGCTCCTTAGCTGAAGACAATAGAGACAAATGTAGCCTTAAAGAACACATGACTCATTTTTCTCCATTTCCTCAAAATTTTCAAAGGGTAATCTCTCTCTCACTCAATTTGGCTTAACTTCTAAGCCAAACATTGTCTTTCTCGCATTACTTATTTTATGATGGCCAAAGATCACACACTATATAAAGACTTAACATGCACCCAGTTTTTTTCATCAAAAAAGCATATTCCTCTTACCAAAATTTCAAAATTCAACGATGGCCATTCACACTCTCCTCTTCGCCTCACTTCTCATATTTTCACTCATCCCTTCGAGCCGTGAAGGAAATAAAGGTAGACTCTTCAGTGTGCTCCAAAATTCACTCGATGTCACCGGTAAGCCCGTACAAGATGGCGTAGGTTTGTGAATTTGTCTTACCCTTTTTTTTATAAATCAAACTCTCTATTAGCTAGGTTTTAAACTAGAGAATTGACCATACTTTACCTATTTAATTTATTTTAAAAATCGTTATTTCCATTTATGTATCTCTCCATCTTTTTTAAAATGACTTGGGCCACTAATACATTTATAATAAATAAAATTATACATCTATCTATCGATCTATACTATTATTTGGTACTCATGTATTTCTTTAGTTCTGGAAGCCGGAAAAGATATGGTGACAATTAAATGGAAGCTAAAGTCGTCGGGCAAAGTAGATGCCGATGCTACTTTCAAGACAATCCAAGTCAAGCTTTGTTACGCACCAATCAGCCAAGTTGATAGACCGTGGCGCAAGACTCACAACGAGCTCTTTAAGGACAAAACCTGCCCTCACGAGATTGTGTCCAAGCCATATGACAAGACCCCTCAGTCACTTGATTGGACCGTCGATCTCGATATCCCCACTGGAACCTACTTCGTACGTGCCTATGGAATTGATGGAGATGGCCAAGAAGTAGCATACGGGCAGAGCTCGGACGAGGGAAGGACGAAAAATCTCTTTAGCGTTCAGGCTATTAGTGGTGGACACGTGTCGCTCGACATAGCATCCATATTGTTCAGCGTCTTCTCCGTTGTTTCTCTGTTAGTCTTCTTTGTCAAGGAGAAGAAGAAGGCCAAGTTAGAGCAAAGGGAGTGAGTGGATTAATAGCGATGGCCATATATATTTCATTGCATATTATAGAATAAAGATAAAAGTTCTCCTCAAGATCTTTTCATTCCACACAATTTATCTTAATTTATCTTAGAATATATATAATTAACCTCGTTCACTTGTGAACAATAAACATAAAGAAAAAGTTCTAGTCAATTATTTGGCATCAAACCTGGTATCATAGCCAAGACTAGTAAAATGGATGAAGAATTTTTGTTTGTTGGTTGGATCAAGTCACGACCAGCTCTAGCCCTCTATAATCAATCAACTTGGTGCTGCAGAACCCAAATTATATGAAATATTTTATGGGAGTTAACTTAGGGTTAAGGAAAAGTCATTTGGTATATTAATGGTGAAGAAGATACCGAAGACTTCTACAGTTCTACTCAGAATAGAATTGGATTAAACAACTTGTTACAGAGATTTAATAAATTTTATGGTCATCTCTTATCTAATTCGGTCACAAATATTTTATTGGGTTGTGATATATAATATATCGCACACTATCTACAAGTAACAAGAAGCCACACTTTCGAGTTACTCGAGACTTTGTAGAATAAAAACGCACATATTCACAAATTCGGTTTTTAACGAATAAAGAGATGCCAAGTAATTTGCTTAATGATCTAGAGTACACAAACGATGTATATATATTATGATTCGTTCAAACTATATACAATATAATTTAACATTTAACCAAAAAAAGAAAAAAAAAACTATACAGTACCATTTTTTTTTTTTTAATCTTCTAGTTTCAAACTTTTAATTTTTAATTTTAATCATAGCCATCATTTTAGTCTTAATCATAACACCAATTTCTTCAAGTCTGTTTTCATTTATTATTATTATTCTTACTTTTCATTTTCAACAATTAACCTGAAAATTTCAGTGTATTATTAATTTATTATTGCGAAAAAATACTAAAAGGGAGCTGGGGAATCCCGCCTATTCCCGGAGGAAAGGGAATAATCTAAAAATTGAAATTGAGAAATTTCTCTCTCTCAGCCTTTTTCCCCAAATCCAGAGAGAGAGAGAGAGAGAACACACACACAACGAGCACGAGCATGAGCACTCCCATGGAGATTGCCGAGCAAAACCCTATGCTTGAGGAGGATACGATTACTCTTCCCAACGCTTCCATGGATGTCTCCTCTCACCAAATTCACACTGTATCAACGACTATCCCGGAGCAAACAGCCGTCGCAGAGCCAATCGCTACACCCAATCCTCCTCCTCCGCTTCCTCCTCCTCCTTGCCTCCACGAGAACAAATTTCTCGTATCTGGTACTCCCAATTCTCCTTCCTCTCGCTTTTGGATTCGATTATAGTTTATGAAAATTCATCCTCTTTCAAATCTCTGTGTTTCTCTCTCTAGTGGAGGTCTGCTTAAAGCCTTCAAGCACGGCTCGTCTCGAGGATGTGCAGAGAGCTGTTGAACGGTCGGTTTGTTATTATCACATTTTCTTTTTGTGCTTCTATTCTAGTGGAGGAGTTCTGATTGGAATAGCTTCTTGTGTCTGTTGTTTCATTTTTAATTGGTTTTAATTGGGGGAATAGTTTTGTGTTTGCTCTAGGATGCTTGAAAATAGGAGCATGAGCTATGCAGATGGACTTGTATTGATACCTGCAGACGACTTGTTTCTTGTTCAAAATGTGCAAAGGATATGCATTTGTGATACAGGTATTGTTTCAGATTTTGTAAGGATTTCGCATTTCATGCTATAGGATAGTTATGAAAGTTTTAGTGTTGCTAATATCAGGTTGGATGTTACTGATATTTTTGCCTCTTGTATCTAGAGGAATGGGTGAAAAACAATGATGTTCTCTTGTTCTGGCAAGTGAAGCCAGTTGTCCACGCCTTTCAGGTTATATGCAAACCTCTGATTATGTTAGATAGGCAGTCAACTTTGTTTTGTCTAGGTATCGTCCATACAGATCATGACTTGTTGTATAATTACATCCAGCTCACTGAAGAAGGACCATGTGAGGACTTGTGCGCTGATGGACAACCTGCTAGCTTTAATGAATGGATTCTACCTGCAAAAGAGTTTGATGGCTTATGGGAAAGGTCTGTCTAGAAGTATAGTCTTGCCCTCGTTAGAAAGCAGTAATGGCTCTGAAACAGTTTATTCAGTGGTTGATCTTTTTGTTGTGTAGCCTAATATATGAATCTGGACTCAAGCAAAGGTTACTACGTTACGCTGCAAGTGCGTTGCTGTTCACGCAGAAGGGTGTAAATCCAAATCTCGTTTCATGGAATAGGTGAGGGAAGTTTGCATATTTTGCAGTACATGCTATTCTCCCAACTTACCTAGCAATTCTTATTTATGTTTGCTTCTGTTCGAACATCATGAGATTGTTATGCAAAACTTCAGATAACTGAGTTGCTTAAAAAGCTGAATTTGTTTCATGCGGTTTTGTTTGTTCTTTTGGTGTCTAAAGTCTGATATTTTCCTTTCTTGTGCCCTGATTTTAACTATCTAGCCTTCATGATTTGTTGAAAATTTCTACAGGATTATTCTTTTGCACGGACCACCAGGGACTGGCAAAACATCTCTCTGCAAAGCGTTGGCTCAAAAGCTTTCAATTCGGTGCAACTCCAGGTCCTCTTCTGGAAAAATTGTTATTCCGTCATATTCATATATAAATCGACTGTAGTATCTTTCGTTATCTTTCTATTTTGATTTTGATTTATGTTTCCTCCATCAGATATCCACATTGCCAGTTGATTGAAGTCAATGCTCACTCTCTATTTAGTAAATGGTTCTCTGAAAGTGGCAAGCTGGTATGATTCAAAATTGTCCTTTCTTTAGCTCTTGTCTTATGTTTTCCCTTTAGCATGCATTTAACACAGTAGATTTGTTCAACAAGCTGACTTTGTACTCATGGATTATTCCATGTTTAAGTAGTGATATCATAAGCTTCACTAACAGTTGTATAGTTATCGGACCTATCTTGTGATAAAAACTATATTGGAATATTATGTTATTCTCAGTATGTCTACCAATTCCATAATATAGGTTGCCAAGCTTTTCCAGAAAATCCAAGAGATGGTGGAGGAAGATGGCAATTTAGTATTTGTTTTGATCGGTGAGTTATGATTTTATCATGGAATTATATGGTTGCAGGCTTATTTATCCCGTCAGGCCTGAGATTATTTTTCCTGCAGATGAAGTTGAAAGTCTTGCTGCTGCTAGAAAAGCGGCTTTGTCTGGCTCAGAACCTTCAGATTCTATCCGGGTACTCCAACTAACTTCTAAATTTCATATGCACCTAGTCTTTGCGAAGGAATTGATTCTTAATCCTAGAAGACCAAATCTTCCTATGTACTTTGCAGGTTGTGAATGCACTACTCACCCAAATGGACAAATTGAAATCTGCACCGAATGTGATCATCCTTACAACATCAAATATAACTACTGCTATTGGTAAGCTGGTTTCCCATTTTGATCCTGTCGTAGCCTCATGCTTTTTACTCTTATATTAGTCCTTATTTTCATCCGGATGATCTCAGCACTAAGTTCGCAATAGAATTATGACTTTGACTTGCTACTATATAAATGCTTTACCTTCTCAGTTCTCAGTCTCTCTGAACTGTGTTCCTCATTCAGATTGGTGAGATTTCACACATCAATATTCTTGTTACAGATGTTGCTTTTGTGGATCGAGCCGACATAAAAGCTTATGTTGGGCCTCCAACTCTTCATGTTCGTTATGAAATATTAAGGTCTTGTGTTGAGGAATTAATAAGTAAAGGGATCATCTCAAGTTTCCAGGTACCACATAAGAGCACCCCATACACGTTTCTAATTCCATCGTTTCCTGTTAACACTGAAGGAGGAGAAATTATATCTTACAAGCTTCATGAATCTTGGTATAGGGCTGTGATGGATTCTCTATTCCAAGCTTTTCAAGTTTGAAAGAAAAGGCAAATGAAAGTGAGGTTCATGATACAAATTCAGTTCCCTGGTTCTGTAAACAGCTGATAGAAGCTGCAAAAGGGTGTGAGGTCAGTCTTTGGGAAAACTTTTATACTGATTGTAGAGTAGTGACAAAAACCTGAGAATACTCTGAAAAAACTGAGTATGATTCAGATCAACTTCTTAATGTGCAGGGTTTAAGTGGGAGATCACTGAGGAAACTTCCGTTTTTAGCGCACGCAGCACTTGCAGATCCATATAGCCATGATCCAAGTGAGTTCTTGTGTACAATGATAGAAACAGCTAAGAGAGAGAAGTCTGAACTGCCTGAATGAACTTTTTTTTTTAGTGAGGTCATAAACAAATAGCAATGGAAATGGTTTATTCAGAAAAGTGTTAAGCTAATTATTGATTTATGCATCTCTTCATCATCTCAAATTATGCATCTGTTTCACCTTCTATTTTAATTTTGGCATAAACTAAATAGAAGGTTGGGCTCAAATGTAGAGTTAGTATCTCAATGTTGAGGAGAGAGACTCTCTCTCAGAAGGTTTCTTCTACCTCCCTATGGAAAAGCTTTTAAGATCCTCCTTCTGTGATTGAATCAAACAAAAAAATGTTTAATGGGGCATCTCCTTAACCACTAGCCATTTTGTTTTGGAAAGTTTCCACACTACTCACTTAGGTGACCCAATCATTGAGTTGACACTATCAACATTGAATTGGTTTTTTGCTTTATTCGTCTCTTCTGCCAAGCTTGTTGCTAGAATGCTAGACTTTAGGGGTTGTTTTGTATTTGATTGAATAGAGAATTCATGCTTCTAACCAAGTCTGGAGATCTATCAAAATATTTTGTTTTGATAATAATTATGCAGTTTTATATTTTGAGTAGCAGTTTACATAGATACTAACACTAATCAAAAGAAGCCAAGTCCTCTGATTTTTTTTTTTTTACAATAAAGTAATCTGATTTGTTATATATACACTTTCATTCTTGTCAAAGTCATCTGAAAATCTGAAGGCTAAGAAAAAACAGGCATGAAAATAAATAATAAAACAAAGAAAAAAAAAAGGAAGAGACAAGACAGAGCTGAGTAGATTCGAACAAGAAACGTAAGGCTGACATTAAACCTGACATAATAAAGCTTGGATCCCCAAAAAGTCCAATATGGAGATGAAGAAGAGAGATGAGGAAGAAACGAGAGGCTAAAGATGATAAGGAAGAAGAAGAAGATGAGAAGAAGAAGAGAGTAGAATTGATGAAGGCAGCTGCACAGGCTTGGCTCAGCCACTCCCAAACCTCTAAACACACGGTTTTAGAGTTCGAGGCGCAGAGGAAGCACGCTTTTATCAAAGGCAAAGCTTCACGTTTCAAAACGGAGGCCTTGTCCACAAAGCATCATCCGTCGTTTTTGGATTGGGAATTTGGACAGTCGCTGTGGGATCCTTACGAGATTATTTCGGTCTCTAAGAAATTGGAACGCGAACTCACTTTAGAAGAACAAACCTTCAAGAAGAAGAAGAAAAATAGCCTTCGAAGTTTGTTCAGTCTTTCTTCTTCAAGGAGATTTTAACAAACCCATTATGGTTACTCCCTTCAAACTTGTAAATTGTTCTAAAAAAAAAACGTGAAATCAATTATTAGTGTCTTAATTATATTGTCCATTGGTTTTGCTCACAGTTGTATTCCGCACCACAATCACATCCTCAAAACAAGGTTTTCAATGGTTGCAACTTGCAACAGATAGATATAATAGCAAAGTTTTTATCAATAAAGCCAATCATCATGACTGATTGGCTAATTGCCATGCCAGTGTTTCCAACCAAGCAGAGTGAACATGTGACATTATCGAGAAAGATGAGCTTCTAAATGCATATACAACACATGTCGCAGAAGAATTAAATAGACTGAACCATTCCTTCAACTAAAATAGAGCTGCAGAATGACATAACCAAATCGAAATAACTAAATGGAAATAAAAGTAGGTAAAACTCCACGTCTTATATAAATAGTAATATCATTCAACACCCAAAAGGTCCAAAGCAAAGGAAGACACCATGTTGTGACGCAGCACGAAACCGAACTAGAGAGATCAGGTTTTATTTATTTATAATAACATAATAATTATTCCTGATAGATTAGATAGATAGGTAGAGTTGCCAGAATTATTATTAAGCCTCCTTCTCCCCTGTGAGGAGATCCATTACCACACCTTTGATGCTTCCATTGTTCTTCTTCAGCAGTCTCTTGTTTGTTACATCATCACAGAAGCCCTGCAAAATCACAACATTTTCAACATTCCAATCTCTGTTTACCAAACTGTTAAATTCACAAAGTGCAGACACACTTACCATTTCCTGAAGCTCCTCTAGGATAGGATCCCACTCGCTAACTCCACAAAGCGCATCAACAGATTGCTCCAAATTGTATTCGTTGTCCCTCAAGATCTCCTTGTTCAAATCTATCTCCTTGAAACCCATTTCCTCGAGCTCCTTGAGCATGGTTATCTCAACGTCATTCTTTTCCAAATCCTCTTGAAGAGGAACTGGGATGTCTTTTGTAGATGAAGAACCACCAGGCAAGATCTCAACAGCAGGAATACTTGGGAACTCCACCATGTTAAATGATGAGGATGAAGATGAAGGAGAATGACTTTGAGGGATAGCAGGATGAACTTCACCAACCAGCAGGTTTTCTTTTTCCGGGATATGTGGTTCACCAACTTCTCCCTCTATATCAGCATCTTTCTTTGTCCCGGGATTGACATTGGAGCTGCCAGGTTGAGCTGACTCACAATTCATCATCCCTGTAAATTCGCTTGAAAAATTTTCATCAGGGGAGGGGGAGGCATTCAAGTTCAGTCCATGAAACTCATTCACAACAGTATTCTTCAGGGATGCATCAACCTAACCATGCAAAAAAAGAAAAATGGTATTGAGAACATTTCATAGAGTCAAAGAATCAAGGAAAGAAGGAGCACAGAAGTAGAAAGTACATGTATCAACACCCAAACACGTTGCCCAAACTTATCACCATCAGAGGAAGCCATTCTCCAATAAGAATTGTATCGGCCAGGTGACTGTGGTGCAATAAAATCAACTTTAACATCAAGCTCACCATTGATAGGCACACCCCCCTCTGGAATCTGCCATAAGTGTAAAAATAAACAAGCAATTAGTATTATATACACAAACAGCTATTCTCACGGTGTAGAGAAGACGCTAACTCAACGGCGTGTAATTGAAACAACAATTGATCTGTTGTTAGTGGAAAGATCAAGAGAAGAAAAAAACACGAGAACTAAGGAAATAATTTATAACCTGTAAATCAACAGACAACGAGTTGCTGAATCTGTCCCCACCGATCCAGACAATCTGTGTGCCACGAGGCCACACGAACGAACCATTGTTCCTCATTTTCCAGATCTTAGTGAATGGAGCGGATGGAGCAACAACTGTTCCATCAAGTACATTCACATCAAGGACAAAGCGACTGTCTAGTCTAGGCCGGGTACACTTGAAGTGCAAACCTCCATAGGTTGGACGGTCCAGCCAAGGATTTGACATCTATAAGGAAAAAAAAGAAAGATAAGATTGCAACATAGGTATCAGAGAGAGACACATAAGATAAACAAGAAGAAAAGGAATCTCAAACATAGGAGAAGAGTAATACTTGGGCACGGTGTTTGAAAGGATGCATATGTTGAAATGATACGGGCTTATCCATTCTTGTGTAATCCCCCTCATTACCCATCACCGAAAAGCAGATGTTGCAAAGATCATAGTCTTCCTTACTGCAAAATATTCACCAGAGAAACAAATAAGCACAATTAAGTTCTAACATGTCTATAGTCACTACAATAGTAAGTAAGAGATGTCCTTACACCATCGATTTAAATCTAGGCCCAGTTATAGGAAGAACTCCACATCCATCACAACGGATGCCCTTATGGAATACACCCAATGAGGTCCAGTAATCACCGTTGGTGTTCTTTTTAGAATGGCATCCACGACGAGCATGCTTGTTGAAGTTAACAGGAAAACGAGAAGAGTCATTCACGGTACTGCCACTAAAGGGACACTCGTTGAAACTAGCACCCAGTCCAGAAGAGGTTGGCACATGACCAGAAGTCTTTGAATGAGAGGGTTCAGTCATATTAGCAGGTTTCTTTCCGGTCTGGGTCCTCTCACCAGCGGAAGGAACATCCCTGCTCAGGGAAGGGCCTGAAGAACCAGGCTTCGGAACAGGGGAGTCCTGAGGAATTGAGAGCTGCCCTAGCTTTGAGATGCAATCAAGCATCTCACCAACAACAGGACTAGAAGTTGCAGCTTTGGATGCAAGGTCCATATACACCTTCGATATGGTATCACGCATAGGGTTAGGCACAGCCATCAGAACATCATTTAAACCCTTTTGGATTTTGGAAACCGGGTTCTGACTGTTGGGAATACCGGAAGGTGTCGAACTCCCACTACTCTCAGGAGCAACAGGGTTAGCAGGGAAGCCAGTCTTCAAGAGCACATTGATCTTCAAGAACTTAAGACGCTGATTTGTAACATCAAACAGATCGTTGTCATCAACGAGAGCCACCACGTCACCATCCTCATCAGAGTAAGTCAGAGAAAAATCAGCATTAACAGAGAGGTCAAAAAGTGAAGCGATCTTCTCCTTGAGACCAGCAATGTCAAGATCAAGCTGTCCATTAGCTTTAACGGGCACCCTGAAACGCCTAAGCACACCTCCATAGCACACCTGTATGGATCCACAAACAAAAATAGTATCAGTTGAATGAAATAAACTAACCTATGCAACATCAGGTTGTTACAGTAAGAGAAGCGATCCCAATCAAAACATCCAAATTAGAAAGAAAGAACATATAAAAGGCGATAGCGATCCCAATCAAACAACCTTGACACTGATTTGAAAAAACCAAATTACGGTTCCAAATACGATAACAATCCAAGTTTTAATCATTCCTAGGGTTTATAATTCGAATTAGACTTAAAATTGCAAAGACAACAGAGATAGAGCCGATCAATAGCGAAATTTAAAAACAAAAGGACCGATTACAAGCAACAATAAAGCTAACCTAGAACAAAGATAAAAAAAACATGAGAATCGAGACGATCGCACGGAGAAACACAAAGAATTACCGACAATTTACTGATAAAAAAAAAAAAAAGAGGAGAAGAAAAGTGTGACAAAAAAAAGAGAAAGAGAGAAAGGTTTGGCTAACCTTGACGACGAGTGCAGTAGCAGTAGACTCCATCGGATTCAAGCTGGAGAGAAGAGAATCAAAAAAAGGGGAAGCGCAAGGAAGAAGAAACCCTAATCGACGATTGCGAGAAGTAATCTCCAGAGAGAGAGAGAAACGAAAAGATTTATTGATTATGATGCAAAAGAAGCGTACCCGTAATCCGCTTATGGCTTTTAATGGAAGAACAGAAAAATAGCAGTTTTGATGCTGTTCATTTTTTATCTGCACTTAAACAACCAGAGGAATTTAGACCGTCGCGTTTATATATATATATATATATAATTATATATGCAGGAGGAGGATTCTCTTCTCTTGATTAATTAATTTAATTTAATAGATTTCTGACTTAGCCCACAAGATTTTGACTTTTCTGGTTACCACTGCCTTATCCACTAAGACATACCCCTTAAACCAACATCAATTATTCAATTCTATTAGATATTTCCTTTTTTCCTTTTAAACCTTTTTTTTTTTTAAAGCTAATATTTGACCAATACTAGTTTAAATATAATACTTTATTTTTATACAGTAAATGAACATATATATATATAAATATTATTTTATTTTATTAAACCGTCTTTCACTCATGCCGACCTCAAAAAGAACAACCTCTCAAGTCTTATTTATTTTAGAGAGTTTGATAAACTAACAACACCAATTCCAAATGTTTATTTCTGAATTATATATACAAATTTCATGTTTAAAGTCAGAACAATAGTAGAACTTGGGATTATCATGCGGAAATGATCACAGCGATACCAAACAAGTTGGGATGGCATACATAACTTCAGTCTCAAC
Organism: Camelina sativa; assembly: GCF_030686135.1. Lineage (NCBI taxonomy): Eukaryota > Viridiplantae > Streptophyta > Magnoliopsida > Brassicales > Brassicaceae > Camelina > Camelina sativa. The sequence continues at coordinate 8,251,660 of NC_141890.1, forward strand.
GTTAAACAAAAAAAAAATGGAATCAAAGTAGCCTAGGACGTCATATAAGATGACTCCCGCACCTCTGAGAACATAGGAAAACGCAGCAATAAAAAGCAACGGCTTAAACGAAACAAGGTCAGTCCAATTGCCATCAAATGTATACTACAGTAAATTATGCATATTCAAACAAGTGACTCAAAATATATATGATAAACCCTCATGAGCAAATACTTTTGTTATCTGATTCTGCCAATGCCTCCTCGGATACGTCTCCCTCTCAGCAATCCCACAAGCTTATGTGCCTACGAAACAGCTTCCTCAATCTCCATATCTCACAAAATGCAATTATCCTCAGCATCGCAGCTCTTACTACCCTAATAAACACAAGAGAAACCAATCTTAGTTTCTCTCACCTGCGAATCCATGACCAGTGTTTCTCCCACTCGTACCCCTTTGCTGTTGGTATCCACCATGCCTTTGCTGCCCCTGTCCCTTCTCCCTGTATCTTGGACCTTCTGTATCTTTCGGTTGTTGTTCTCGATTACGTTCTCCATCATAAGTATGAGACCCAACAGGTTTGTATTCATAATGCACATTTTGCTTCTGGCTATCTCTGTTTGAAGTTGGCCTCTGATGGTGATGGGGCATATTCTCTTGCGCCGCTAAGCCCCAGCCTCCTTGAGACTCATGCCCTCTTCCAAATCGTCGACCCTGCCCTGTGTTCTTTTGGAACATACTATTCGGATTATGCTCAACCTGGACATCCTTATTGGTAGATCGGTTTTGCGACTGGGCTTGTTGTGTATCAGCTGGTGTCATTTTCTGTTCTGTAGAAACCCCTTGATGCTCGTATCCAGCAACATCTTTTTTCTGAGATCCATAAGTTTTCTCCCTCGTACTTTCACGACCTCCATACTTACCTGTCCTATTAGCTGTATGCCACACTTGATCTCCAGGGCCACGGCTTTCTTTTGAAGCAACGGGAAGATCTGGTTGACTAAACCCCTGGCCAGAGTTCTGCATATGAGCTTTATTGAAATCCTTCTTATTGGCTTTTTTAGGGTCACCATAGTTACTTCCTCCATCTTTGTTGCTTCTGGAAGCATGCTGCTTGCCGTGAATGCCCATTCCTTGATCTCTTCCAACAGCACTTGCTTCCACTTCTTCAGCAGCAGAGTAATGCGTTTCAGGAGTCATATACCAGCCATCGTTCCATCCATCATCATTACATGTGGTTTGATCCTTAGAAGAAATTTTTTCGGTTTGATTACTAGAGTGATAGTTCACTGTTCCTTGGATGGGCTGATTTGAGTTTACAAATTGTCCATCCTCCAAAGCTTTACTAGGTGCTCCAGAACCTCTCTGGTGCCATGATCCATGTTCTCTACCATGCTTTCCCTGCCTACCATTCCCGTGTCTTGACTTTGAAGGAGACCTAGATTTGCCTGCAGTTGAACCAGAAGGTTGGAGAATTCCTGTACCTTCACCTCCACGATTTTCTTTCTGGTTTACATTCTCCGACATATCTGGAGCAGCCGCTGTTACTAGACTTTTACTGACGTTATGCTCAGCCATTTCCTTTACTATGGGCTTCGCTACATATCTTTCAATCTCCACTCTTTTACTTTTAGAGCTAGTCTGCCCTTGATGCTGACTCTTCGAAGAGGTGCCAAATTCAGGGAGAGTGTTCTGACTCCCTACACCTGTTGAAACATCAGCTTTCTGCTGTGGATGTACCGGAGCCCACATAACAGCATTGTTACCAGGAAATTTCTCTGCAGGCTTTTTTACCAGTGAGTTTCTTTGAGTCCTACGCACATGTTGAGATTTCCAGTTGTTTTTTGCTCTGTTTTGAGACTCTTCATTAGTGAAGGAACTGATTTGTTCAGACGAATCACCAGACACTTTGATATCCAAGCTTGGAACTGAAACAGACCCCAAATCCATTTCAACTGCCCTTGCCTTACCAACCTCAGTTGACTCATCTCCCGATTTTTTTTCTTTTCCAATGGCAGCTCTTGTCGTAGTCAACATTGTTGTCTCCTCAGCCTTGTGCTTTTTCTTACCATTCCTGTTATTTTTTCTTTTCGTGAAAGTTGACTCAGTTGAAACGCTTGACGTTGCTGGCATGTCTGAGTTATGGCCTGAGACACCTTCATTAACAACCTGAGGAGATGGAACAACATCGAACACCTCAGTAGTAGCAACGGAGCTTCCTGCCGTTTTTTTCTCAAATACCTGCTTATAACCCAAACGCTTTTGTTTTAAGGCAGTGCCATCACGATCACGTGGAAGATTATCCTGTTGGGTAGGGCCCACATTATTTGCATATTCTGTTGAAGCCCTCGTGTTTTTTCCTGATCCTAAAGTAGGTTCTACGGAATTTGCAGCTGTAACAGTGTCTGGTGAATGAGACCCAGGGTCTTTTGGCATGTCTGAAAGAGAAGCATTAGATGCAGCTTCCATGTTCTTGACTGAACCCTCCTCAGATACTTGGGAACGTCTATTCAACTCTTCTAGTTTTGCAAGAGCCTTAGCCCGCTGATCTCTTGCTCTTTCTTCCTCCTCTTTCTGCCTCTGTTGAGCTCGCTGCCTGGCTAACTCTCTCATCGTAGAACGCTTTAAGAGAACATGGCAAACACTCAGTCAAACAAAAAAAAAGGATGACTACAGACAAGAAACACATAATAGTATAAATAACAACAAAAATCATATGAACTAGTTTATACCTGGTTATCGTTTGGGTCTGCTAATATTCCAGACCCAGGCCTCCTGATGGAATCGGTATTTGAAGAGTCATCTACATTAACCTCGCGAATGCTTTCTGAGTTTGTCGCTAAAGTTGCACGGGAGGAGCCTGACATTACAGTTGTCTTCTGCCAACCATCGTTGCCTTCACTGTTCACTATTCGTTTGGTCTGGGGGTCTGCTCTGCCTTGAGTCTGTTGAGTAGATCTCCTGTAGGTACTAAAATCAAAACTTTTCCGTCATAAAGGATGGCATAACTGGCTGAAACGCTAAAAAAATGATAACTGACCTGGATACGGCAGTTCCACTCGTAGCTGCCAGCTCAGCATTTTTGCTTGTGGCGGGATCACCTTGATTAGAGTGTAATGAGTTCTTACTATCACTGGCATGACCAGTTCGAGGATTTTTTGCTGAAACTTTATTTACGGCGTTCCCAGAATTGACTGTACGTGGTTTGCTTTCCTGATCATCTTTATTGACGACAAATGATGCATTTTGCCAACCATCATTAGTTCTAGTTTTAGCATTTAAGCCCTCGATTTTCTGAATCAAACTGGAATCTCCGGAAGCAGAAAGTTCTGCCTTAGCTGGTTGTACTTCACCACTTGCCTCATTTCTGTTTTCTATCCTCTCGTTTCTTGAAGTTTGCAGCTGTTGAGTTACCTTCTCTGCATTCGGGAGCCTATTTCCTAGAAATTCTTCCCGCTTTGCTTTATCTTCCCCGAACCTCCCATCTTGGTGCTTTAAGAGAACCTTGTATGGCCTATGTGTTTCTTGAGAATGTGATGGCTCGTTGTATGGCCTTTGTGTTTGTTGAGATTGTGATGGCTCGTTGTATGGCCTATGTGTTTCTTGCGAATGTGGTGGCTCGCTTCCAGGCATATCATATCCACCTTGACCAGAATGATTGTTATAAGTATGCGGACCAGCAGGCCTACCTGCAAAAGGCAGGTCTCTGTTGCTGGGATTGCCATACCCCCTGGGAGGACCATAGTAGCCTTCGGGTGGCGCTGGACCAACATAAAACCCAGGCCTAGACTGCATCCTTGGGTGTACATAAGAATCAAGCATTGGAGGTCTGAACATCCTTTCATTACTAGAGTGATTACCCCTAGGACGAGCCCCATGTCCAGGAGCAGGTGGAACTTGTGTAGGATAAAATGGAAAAGGGTCCATGTGAAAACCCCCAGGACCCATTGGGGCACCATATGGGTGGTTCCCTCTGTACCAGCCACCACCTTGATGATTATTTACTGGAGGACCACGCCAAGCATCATACTGATGAGGAAAATTAGCATTAAAATAAGATTGTGGACCACGGGAGTCCAATTGCCCTTCTTCTCTACAATGTCTATGTGCATCTTCACTGTATGGCTGATCATCTCTTCTCCAGGAATTGGCATCTCCAATCCGTTCATTAGCTTCTGCAGATAAAAGAGAAGATATGGTCAGCTATAGTGTCCAAGAGAACCTGAGAGGGTAACATGGCCCTCCATAAGATATGATTATAAACATAGGTAACTCTTGAAATGAGATGCCAACATCTGTTGTATATCCCCAAAACATACAAAAAGAGATTTGAAAGTAAGAACCTTTTGTGCAATCTACACCTTGCTCTTCTACAGATCTTCCAGACGAAGATGGAGGACGAGAGCGAGGTCCAGCATCTGCAAATTGGTAGTTTCTTAGAGCCATGCCTTACGTATCTACTTCATCAATTCACATCACATTCTATCTAGGTAATTTTAAAACCCTCAAGTAGCACATATTAGGAGGTCATCTAAGATTGAAACAGTGTTCAACCAACAGCAAGCCAGATAAGCCATGCCCTGAAAATTTTGACTTTGTTGAATATCCGTGTAGATAAACTTCTCAACAGAATCGCATTTAGAAGTACAAATTTTCAAACTGTGCTAACGTCACTCTCTTGAAGGCAAGGACGACGAGTATATGATAGAATTGAGTACAAATTGAAACATTTTATATTTCTAATAGCTTACACGCTGATTGTATTTTTTGAAAAGTGCACAGAGAACTATTCTTAAATGGAAGTACTGTAATGCATGAATGACACATTAACTTTAACTGTTAATCGATGGTACCTTGTGGCCTTGTGCTCTTTTCAGAACTCTCTTTTTCAGTACCAAGGGAAGGAAAATCTCCAGAAGTCAAAGAAAATCCATCATTCTTTGATGGAGCAACTCCCTGCAGAAAACGAGTCTTGAAGAATGAGGATAAATAATGAAAGGTGGGTAACTTGTAAACAACTATTCTACAAAAAAAATAACCTTTTAAGTTTGCTAAATAATAATGAAAAACCCCTCCATCAAATTCTATTTGCGCAACCAGAATTCTAAACTTCTTGGAGAACATATGCCACTCAGTTGCCAGATGATTATGTTACGCACTACAAAGCATTTCTCTAGGAGAAACAATAAGTGCCCTATAATTTGATGAAGTATCCTACGCTTGTTCCCATTGCAAACACGAATGATATACCAGTAATTAAAGTTCTATCCTAGATTGATAACTAATTACCATTCACAGTCCCAAAAACAGAAGACGTAATAGAAGAGTGACATGGAGCTCAACAGATGTAAGGATACAAAAGAAGGATAAAATAAAAGAACCATACCAACTTCTCTCCCGGCACATGTTGACCCCATGTTTCAGAAGTCTCTGACACGTGTTCAGCAAATCGGGATAACTGGGAACTTCCTGGTCTTGTGTCTGCACTATGTGGACGTTGTAGTGCAACTGATGCCTGATTAGATGGATACACCCCAGATGCTGATGAAGGCCGAGAGTTTGAATCCCATGCAACAGAAGAAGAAGAGTCATGTGCTTTGTTACTATCAGCAGTTGAAGGTCGAGTGACACTTCCACCAGAAGAAGGTCGATTACTGAGGTGGCTTGGTGAACCAGGGCCACTTTCAGTTCGTGGTGACAACGATGATGTCCCCCAAGCATTCAGTGATGATTTACTACCCCAACTAAGGGTTCCCCTACAATAGATGTCCAGAAGAAATTTAAACCATCTAAAATTTGAGGAAGAAGAAGAATGAGAGGAATAGCATCTCAAACAGGTCAACTTACTTTGGAACAATTTCCACGTTAGGGTCAAGGCCTTGGTTCTCTAACCTTAAATTCAGAAGAGAAATGTTCAGGGAACGAGATTCTATATACATATATTAATAATAAACATGATCCTGCACTCATCAAATACCTTTGGCTTGGTAAATTAATCGGTTTTGGAACAGCAACCTTTCCCAATATAGTCATGCCACTTCTTCTTGTAGTACCCCATCTGCTAATATCCGGGAAATGTAATTTCTCATCAAACCAATGATACAAGATCATCACAGAGGATACAAAGCTCTTTACGTGAAAATGAGAAAAGGTATAAATGATTATACATTTCGGTAGTTAAAAAACGACCAGCTCTTATAATATGTTTTCTATAAACATTAAAACAATATCTTCTGTTACTCTAAATGATGATGTTGCAAATCAATAACCATGTTGAATAAAACTATTCTACACTATGAACGCAAGTAATATGAAATAAAAACTATTCTCCTTCCAAACATGGTGAATGTATATCATGCAAGCAAGCTCTTTCAAAGAAAGAAAAAAACAAACACTGAGTTTCCTTCAATACCCCAGGCACATATAGTGATTCTATTTCTAACAGCAGCACACTGAAAACAAGTAATTCATATTAAGACAAGGCCACATGAAAATAAAATCATGCAAGCATCGTGAAAAGAGGCCAAAATATAACCCATAACCCAGTATTAAAACACACAGAAAACTTGAAAGAAGAGAAGAAACCTTCGATCTCCTGTGGTGCTAGAGGTCATTATAAAGCGGCTACAAGATCCAATAACACCTCTTGAAACCTGTAAGACAAGGGGCATAATCAGATTCAGGAATGAAATTTCAAGCTCGAACTCAAAAGAATCAAAACTAGACCGTTGGCACCTCTCAGTGCTAAATCCAAATTTAGAAATCCACAAAGCTAAATGCAGAGATAACATTTGTTCCCAAACATGAAATTTGAAAGTCTACTTGAAGAATCCAGAACAATCAAAAAAACTTTCTAAAAGTTACCATCAGGAAAAGAAAGCATACAATACAAAGTAGTCAGGTAAAAAACACCCATATCAATTGCTACACAACAATCAAATTAGCTACAGAAACCTGAAAACTATCAAAGGATCATCTAACCGCATTACTAAAGCTAACGAATGTTGAAATTTTCTGGATCAACCAACGAGCTATCACAAGAAGAAGAAGAAGAAGAGACCTTTGTAAAACATACAAATGCAAATCCACTAATGTCAATTCAATTGAGGCTAACCCAACTTAAAAAAGAGACTTTTATAAGTCGGATAATTCTATAAAACTCGTCACTCGATTCCTCTGGAAAATTAAAAAAAAAAAAAAAAAAAAAAGGGAAGCCAGAGAGAGAGAGAAACAACTGACCAAAGGGGATTATATAACGGAGGGAGGGGGTCCTCCTCGGGGAAACCCTAGATATTGAGAGAATCAAACAAAGGGGAGGCAGATCGGAGGCTGCGATGGAAACGAAGAAGAAGGGAGAGATGAAGGAGAGAAGACAAAGGATCTGTGTTGTTGGGGGAAAACAAAAGCGGTGATGAAAGCTTACGTTCAACGGATTGGTTTGAAAGACGAGAGAAAGCGTCGAAGTTCGTTTCAGGGCCTGCCTGCCTGCCTGCCTGCACGGTTTTACTCTGCCCTCTCTTTTTTTTTTCTTTTTTTTTTTCTCTTTTAATGTTTTTTTTTTTGGTCTTCTCTGTAATTTGTAATTGAATTTAGTGACCATTGTATTTGCGTTCTGATAAAAAGGTAAAATAGCGAATAATAATTAAATTCTGCTGCCCAAAAAATTAAAAGGTTCACACCTATCTCAACCAAAAAAAAATTAATGACTGATAAATTAGGATATGCATCATTAATATATTTACCTAACTCGATTATAAAAAGGTAATACTAATACACAAACAAAACAATATACCGCAAAAATCACCTTTTTATGGCATATTCTTAGTAATTTTTTACATACAGCTTTTTTTTATATAACGTGTATATATGATTAAGAAATTAAAGTTGATCGGCTAATTAATGACCAACAAAAAAATTTGGTAATCTTTTTGTTTAAAGTTACTTGTTTTACCAACCTGTTTGCGTTTGTTTGTGAAGTACTTATACTAGGGTCGAGCACAACTGCACAAGTCAATTGTTTTGTAATGGAGGGAGAGTGTGTAGTGCTCGGATATAATCTCAAGCGGATCTAAGATTAGAGCTAGGTCTCTAAATTCTTCAACACTTTTCTACAATCTCTCGTTTGACATTTTACAGACTTCTGAAATATTCCGAAAAAATGCACATAAACCAAAGAAAAATGCTTAAAGAAGTGATTAAGTATTGGTGGATAATTATCTTGGATCCAACCCATATGAGATTTGATAAAATCCTTGGGCAAATTGGGCCGTGACAATAATTTCGGTCCATGAACCATTCATGATTTATCTATCTTATCCTTGCAAAGATTATTTTCTCTTTGTTACCTTCATAATAATTAACACCCCCAAAAAATATGTTATTACGACAATTTACACCCTGAATTGTATTGTTCGAAACTGTAAAATTTCCTTTAACATGTCCACGAACGACAAAAATTACATAGTCAATGAGCCTAGCTAATCTACAAGTTCAAGAAAGCGAATTAGATGTGAAACTGAGAAGTGACGTAAATCTCGAAAATATTACACGTAAAGCATTCACCAGTCTTGTAGTAAACAGAGATCCTGAATAAATTCAGTGTTTCTCATTCGGTTCATGTACTGTCGTTTCCAAGGTTCTGCCATTGACAAACGAAAAAGCTGAAACTCTTCACGCCAAAGGCAATCAAAATCTTTTTTTTTTTTTTTCTCAATGGGAAAAACCTTTTCTGGCGGAGAGAAACAAACAAAGAGCTTCCACCTAATCTTTTTTTTTTCAGCTTATATATAAAGCTTCTCCAGTGACCCCTTCGCCGTGGCCAAGTTTAAGACCTTTTAGGACCCTCTGTTTGGAATTTGACAGGTACTTTTGTCTTTGTTTTTATATTTTGATAGGTAGTACTCTTGGGAGGATAAAGGTTTCAAATCTTTTAATTAAAAAACAAATCTTGATTGAATGATTTGTACGTAAATGAGTTAAGTATGAGTTATTATCTAATTAGGTTCATAATTCAATATAAACACATGTTACGTAGGACACCTTTATCTCTTGAGATTCTTCAAGGGTTATTTTAATCTCCTTTCAAAATTCATAACTTTGAATTTATCAGCCAAAAAGGTTCAGTCTCGTTGGACAGCACTTGCTTTCCTTCGATAAAATGAGATTCTATAAGTTTCATTTTTAATAAAGAGGTCTTTTCCAGCTATCTCACCTCTGCTCTTCTTCTTTCAAGCATTAATTTGCATCTTTTTGTTTCCTAGCTTTTTCGTTTTAGTTAGGAGAGAAAATGGAACAGATTCCGAGGTTCCTGTCTTGGAGGAATATGTTGGTCCTCTCGTTGGCCGTGAACTTCAGCTTGATTCTAAAGATCTTGAAAGGTGAAAAAGAACGAGGAGATTCTTGGGACAGAACGGTGTATTCTAGCATATGGCCTGTGGTATCCACCACGGCCTCAGGATCTTCTTTGTTGTCTTCCGCATCTTGCAACTATAGCAAGATCGAAGAAGACGACGACGGAATTATCAACCTCAAACTGTAAGTCTTTACTTACTCTTTCACATTCTAGATAACAATTTTCTGAAGAAAAGTTTATGTTCTTGTCACTATGACACTATGGTGGAAGTTTTGATTGAATTTTTATTCTTTCTTGGTGTTTTAGACTAGTAAATATGTGTATTAATGGCGTATCCACTAGAATCTGTAGACAATATTTCTTCCTTATACCATACTTGATTGCTTTGAAAGTCACTGATTCTAATACTAGCAAAGAATCTGAGATTATCCTACAAGCACGCAAGTGAACCTCCACGCTTTAATGCCATAGTCACCATTCGATTTTTAATGCAACTTCAAAAAGGGGCGGTCATTGTGATATAATTTTTTACTGATGGTGTTCATTATTTGACGCCCCTATATATATTTTCTGTGTTCCTTAACGTACGCCGCTAGTTTGAATATTTGGTTCTGTTATTATTTACTTTGTTATGAGTTATGACTTATGACTCGTCAAAAAAAAAAGAAAAAAAACTTTGCAAATCGATCCATTTGTTTTCTTTTTTTTTAGGGAATTTAGATAAATTGATCATAAATGTCAACTGTTAAAGAGTATTAAAATAAATTGGAAATGGGCCACTCTTCTTGTTGATGAGAAAGTAAAGAAGAGAGTGACTTTTTTTTAATACGGACTTGGTATGTGGTATGTTGTGAGAGGAAGGAGGTTGACGAGTGATGTTTCTTTTTGGATGCTCTCGTAATTAATTTAGTTAGTGATAGCCAATGGAGTTTGAAAGTTTAGGTTGAGGAGACACATGGTATATCAGAATATATATTATTATTTTATTATTCTTTCCAACTCCATTGTCAAGGGAAAACTTATAAATAGGTAAAAGAGAAAAAGAAAAAAAAAGTAAAGAGAGCCCACATTTTGGTGGACATGATTCTCTGAATACATAAATATTTCATGTCCTTTGAGAGAATCTAAAGGACTAGTTTGGTGATCTAGTACGTACTTGACCATGTTTTTTTACTGTTTCAGAAATCAGAATGTGTTGTTTTATGTTCTCCATTAGAGAAGAGGACCCACGAATACTTTCTTTACCTATATTCGCAGCTTTCCTTAATTCAAAGATCAGTTATTGTCACACTGTCGATAAACATAATGTACGCTAACCTTGATGTGGTATCTATACGTAGTGGCGATCCAACGGTGTATGAGAGATACTGGCAGGAAATGGGAGATGTGACAACAATGGTGATACCTGGATGGCAATCTCTCAGCTATTTTTCAGATAACAACAACCTTTGTTGGTTTCTTGAACCAGAGCTTGGCAAAGAGATTGTGAGGGTGCATAAGGTTGTTGGGAATGCTGTAACGCAAGACCGCTTCATTGTTGTTGGCACTGGCTCAACACAGTTGTATCAGGCTGCTCTCTATGCTCTCTCCCCACATGATGACTCTGGTCCTATTAATGTCGTCTCAGCTGCACCTTATTATAGTGTGAGTCACATTAAGAGCTGTCTACTCAAACTATTTGTATGTCTTGTTATAGACGCACCATTTTGCTGGATATATACTAGCTTTCTAGGGTTGTTTTAGCACACATAGATATCAATCTAACATGTATAAGCGGTTTGGTTGCAGTCATACCCTTTGATTACTGACTGCCTTAAATCGGGTTTATATCGATGGGGCGGAGATGCAAAGACATACAAGGAAGAAGGTCCATACATTGAACTTGTTACTTCTCCAAACAACCCTGATGGGTTCTTGAGAGAACCGGTAGTAAACAGTAGTAAAGGTATATTGATCCATGATTTGGCTTACTACTGGCCGCAGTATACGCCGATAACATCAGCAGCTGATCACGATATAATGCTCTTCACTGCTTCGAAGAGCACTGGCCATGCAGGGATGCGCATTGGGTAACTACATTTTTGTTACGTTTTACTTCATGGGAACAAAACAAAAAGCAAGTCTCTAAATTAAACGTCACATTCTTGTTTCATTTTGCAGATGGGCTTTAGTGAAAGACAGAGAGACAGCTAGGAAAATGACAGAGTACATTGAACTCAACACGATTGGGGTTTCAAAGGACTCGCAGCTTAGAGTAGCCAAGGTTCTAAAGGCTGTGTCAGACAGCTGTGGGAATGAAACGGCTAAATCCTTCTTTGAACACAGTTATGATGCTATGTACGAGAGGTGGAAGCTATTGAAACAAGCAGCGAAGAACACTAAACGTTTTACCGTTCCTGATTTCGTCTCTCAACGCTGCAATTTCTTTGGCAAGGTCTTTGAGTTACAACCAGGTAAATATAAATAAAAACAATGTAAATAATTATGGAACCATTTATTTTTTCCTCATTTGATTTAGTGTATTATATACTGTGTGCAGCTTTTGCATGGTTTAAGTGTGAAGAAGGGATTGTGGATTGTGAGAAGTTTCTAAGAGAAGAAAAGAAGATTTTAACGAAAAGTGGAAAGCACTTCGGCGATGACAAAAGTTATGTGAGGATAAGTATGTTGGATAGAGATATTAACTTTAATATTTTCCTTCACAGGGTTTCAGTTTCCTCTAATTCAACTTTGTAAGTGCAATTGTGCATGTGATGATGATCTTTGCAACAAGTGTTTTCTAAATTATTGGAAATTTGAATAATGTGGAGATCAAAAAGGACCAACTAATTCGTCTCTCGGATGAATAGTATAGATTGGATACTGATGATCAAGCTCAAGTTAAAACTTATTACACCCTACAAGAGAACATTCATTTACTACCGAGCGTTTGTTCAAGTGTGTCGGCATGTTGGTCTGAAAAGTCTTGGTTGTAAATTTGTAATCTTTTGAAGCATCAGATCCAACACATTTCACTTATAGCGTATTCTTTTTTTTTTTCTTTTTTCAATTTTTAACTCCAACGTTAATTAATTAGGTTTTACAATTGTATCCTTCATCGTCATGTCAACTATGGTGCAAGTATCATTGTCGCAACCTGTCCATTTTACAATTGTATCAGCTTTTCCACTGCGTCATTTGTATATCACGTCAACTATTTTGTCTGCATAATTCAGAAGGATAAAACCATTTCTATATAATCTATCAAAAGTGTTAACAAAATTTAACCAACAAAAAAAAACACTAACAAACTATATTTTTTTACATCAAACCCTTTTGAAAATGACTCTCTTCGATAAACACCAACAAACTAATTAAAATATTAACACTGTGAAAATACTTAAAAAAGAACCGCCCATTCATCATGCTTTAAAAGTTTATGAAAAGATAAATTGAAAATAACTAAAGAGCGTCAACTAACAAAAAATAAAATAAAACTTCTAGAAACAAAATAAATTTACAAAATATATATGGATGAGGAAGAATAGAGTATGAGGTGAGACACAACCACACAAACCATTCACGTGATTGTTTCTGCAAAATTCATCATCAACTTTCTCCTGACTACGCCACATCACATTTGTTTGTGGTACTATTCCGTCGTCAAACGCCCGTCGTCTTTGTCTTTTTTCCACAAATTTAATCCTCCCTTCTTTATCAACTTGATGATCGTCTACATAACAATACTTGTCTTTTTCCCTATTCACAAATTAATTAGTCTTTGTCTTTGATGAGAGATGTAAATATTATTTTGAAACCAAAATTGATCCTAATCTCAGTTTGAGTACCATTATTTGTACCCATTTCTTGAATTTTGATAGCATCTTGTAATTGTTTCCATTCCTGTTATTCATCCTTACACAAATGATCCTCATGTACGTTGTTTTGTTTGTTGTACATCTAAATATCATCGACACACAAAAAAAAAAGTAAGGTTGTAACCAAGATATGTGTTTCTCACCTTCACCATAAGTAAGCCGAACAAATTATATAAATTGTTTTGTAATTTTGTACTACTAATTAGTGACAAAGAGTTAGAAAGAGGGAGAAAACATGATTAAGAGTTGGAAGCTGTAAATATGTCTTACAAAAAACGTGTTTGAATTCCATTTTAAGGATAAATGATGCTTCAGGTCTTAAAATAAATTTGTTGCAACTTGCAACATGATCTCTTTAAGACCAAAAACAAAACAAGACTACACCGGTTGGTCCACAATTAATTTTTGGCTCACAATAATATTCCTACATATTATATAACAGTAAGAAAAGAACATATATAGTATATAACAGTAAGTAATGCATACAAAAATCCAAAAAACAGAAAAAATCATTTAAAGTCACACAATTATTAGAACGGTTAAGTAGATGTTAAACTTAAACCAGATCTACAAACTTTACTGAACAAGTTTTAGATTTTCAAACAACTGTTATATATGCTTTTTTATTTTTTATTTTTTTTGTCACAAGTTATATATACTATTAAGAAGTATATTTACCCCACTGTTACATCAAGATAAATAAAATGATAAATTGCACATGTTTTGGAAGATTAGCTTAAGACTAGAAAATACCGACAAATATTATCATCATCTATATAGGCCTGCTCGTTTCTGAAAAAGAGTTTGATATATATACTGGTAGGTGAATTTAAATAATAGTCAGGGTTCAATTTTGAAATCGAATTTTTTTTTTAACTGCATAGCCGGACTGATTTACTATGGGTCGTGGATTTACCTACCGGTGAGACGGTCATTTGGTCGGGATAGTTGAACAATTTTTGGTTAAGAGAATGGTTGAATTTTCATTATATGGTCAGATATTTGTGAGTAGGGAGCGATTTAAATATTATCAATTGTAAAAGAGCTGATTACCAAATTAAGAAATTTGTTTGATAATGAACACAAACAAAAAAACAAAATGAAGGCCGGATTTAAACTAATGACACGTTATCTCAACGTCCCCATGCTTTTGCCATTTTGCTGTGATCAGTAAGTCCCAAAGACACTTTTGCTTTCACCTCAGTTCCACTTTGATCCTCTTTTTACGGCAAAGTCGCCATAGTCAAACGTACCTTGAACAAAGCCCTAAGCGTCATTTTAATCATTTAATCAATCTCAAACCACCATTTAATTAAATCATACAATATAACATAAACTTTATATTTTTTCTCTAAACTGTACTTTCCATTAAACCCTCAAAAGGTTATGGCTTATGGGTGTCTTTTTTTGGATAAAACTGTATCAAAATTATGCTTAGAAAAAAACGTAAAAAAAGTTGAGGCTCTCTTTTATTAAGCGGCAGGCTTGGGAATTGTTGTCCACACTCTCATCATCTCTCTCTCTCTCTCGTTCTTATCTTCACTGTTTCATCTTTTCATTCGGATTAAATTAAAAAAATATATATTATTTTTTCCTACCATAATTTATACTCTTAACTCTCATGAATTATTGGTCTCTAGAATAGTTTATAAGTAACAATCTAATTGTACGGATGTCTCTTGTGATGCCGAAGGATTGAGAAATAAATAAAATAGAGGGAATATGAATTTTGAGGAGCAAGAAGAAGATATGGAGATGTCGGGTGCTAATCCCCCCGGTGGTTACGACTCTCTGAGCGGCGAGGGAGCTACGTCGAGCGGCGGCGGAGGAGGAGGAGGAAGGAACAAAGGGCTCGGAGGGAAGACGAGGTATAGAGAGTGCTTGAAAAACCATGCCGTGAACATAGGAGGCCACGCCGTGGACGGATGCTGCGAGTTCATGCCTTCCGGTGAAGATGGTACGCTCGACGCTCTCAAGTGTGCAGCTTGTGGCTGCCACCGCAACTTCCACCGCAAGGAAACTGAAATCATCGGCGGCAGGGCCAATAGAGTTCCCACGTACTACAACCGCCCTCCACAGCCGCATCCGCCTCCTGGATATCTTCATCTAGCATCTCCCGTGGGAACAGGGCAGCCTTATAGGCCACCCGTGGGATCGGCGGACGAGGAAGATACATCGAATCCGAGCAGCAGCGGCGGGACCACCGCAAAGAGGTTTAGAACGAAGTTCACTGCGGAGCAGAAGGAGAAGATGTTAGCCTTTGCGGAGAGGTTGGGGTGGCGAATTCAGAAGCACGATGACGTAGCTGTTGAGCAGTTCTGTGCGGAGACTGGTGTTAGGAGACAAGTGCTTAAAATTTGGATGCATAACAACAAAAACTCTCTTGGTAAGAAACCCTAGTTTTGCTCAGACATTATTTAAAATTGCTAGAAGATCATAATTGTTTCGTTTTTGGTATGACTCTTTCTGTAACTACTTTTGCTTAGTAGTTATGCTTTTTCTTTTCTTTCTGGACATAGTTTCTTCTTTTAGTTAATAACCGTATCTAGTAGTTTGGGACAGTTTAGGACACATTGTGATTAATTAATCATCATCAGTATCGTTTGGTTCAAATGGTTAATTTCATAATTTACTGAACGATCGTAATTGAGTGATGGACCAATTAAACTATCAAAAATAAAAGTACGGTGCTTAGAGTTGTAGACCAATGAGTTTCAACCTCAGCTGTCTTTAGCTGTTGTGTCTTTGTAAACACAAACCATCTTTGGTAAACATTAGAAAAGCATACTCTTTACTACTTCCCTATATTACTATTACCATATATTCCTATGTCAATTAGATGATAAGGAGCCGTTGATAAAGATTTGGAGTCTTGTAATATGTGATAGTGTTGTTGTTGTTGTGTTAGAACTAGATTTAAAGTCTTAAACCCGTATGTTACATAGATATTATATACTAGATGACAACACGCACTATATACGGTATAAAATAATTATTAAATATTTTTACTGTAATTTTTATTTACAAATCTATTTTATTTATCGATAATTGGAATCTAAAATTCGATTGGATATATATATATATATATTACATATATATATATTTTTTATAATAATTAAAATTTAACCCGTGAAAATTATTATAATATCAATCTTATATTATTATATTATATGAACAAAAAGTTTTAAAAATTATTTTAAAGATTTTATGAAAATGTAATTAAAAAATATAATTAAGTTAGAAAGAGAATATAAAAATTTAATTTTGGGTGTTAATTATATTTTTGAAAAATATAATAGTATTTAAATATGAATATTATATTATTAGAAACCGATGACAAATAAAAGAAATAGTGTAAAGGAAATAGTGTTTGGAGCTTTATGAGTGCGACACGACAACATTTTGTGTGAAAATGCATCTCTTTTAATATATAAAGGATTGACAAACAAATAAAATGATAATGAGAGCTAGCAATAATCAGTTATAGTCCCTACATAAAACTTACCATTTAGCTTATAGCTAGGGTGGTTAAAATGTATTAATTTAAGGTTATCTGTAAAACTAAAGAAAGAAGAAAAAAAAATAAGAAGATAAGATCTAGTTGAGCATGTGCAACAATGAGAAGCCATTGACGATATTACTCTTAGTTAGGTGTCTAAGCATTACGTGCCATAGCCGGGAAACTCAACTCACACTCGTTAATATAACCAAAAAAAACACGTTGGGTGGAAATAGTTGCATTAGAGATTTCTAATGAATGAGTTGGAAAAATATGAGTTGAATAAAATGGGCTGAATAGCATTCAACTCATTCATCCATTAAATAGAAGATGAAAAAGTTAAACAGATTTTCTTTATAATTTATTCATTTCTCCAGTTTTTTTGGTTGAATGGATTGAATAAGTTTTCCAACTTATTCATTTCAAATGATAAAAAATTAGATAAATGATTATTTAACCTATTTAACTTATTAATTTAAGTCATCCATTTACATCCCTTATTTAAATAAGTAAACATATGTTATTTGCTTATTAGTTATTACGCATGTGACGATTTCCATAAACAGCATGCTATAATATATTGAAAATGTGACTAGTTTAAGGAACAATTATACACAACATAGAGTATAACTATACATGTATATTGTTTATTATTATGCTCATGATATCTATAAATAGAGTCCTATAATGAAATGTGATAAACTGACGCAAATCCACATAATAATGTATTTAATTAATCGCAGTTAAGGATAAAAAAATTATCCGTTTTAGGTATAAAATCCAGTTTTTGCAAGGGTTCACATTTGACCCATTTTCTATTGTATTTTTTTCTTCTCATTGACTGAATATTTCTTTAGACCAATTCCAACCCATCTCTATTTTCATCTTCATAATGGAGTTTGGAATCAATTTTGCTCCAATCCATCTCCATTTTCATCTCCAAAATAGAGATTTTCATTTTTTTCTCTATATTTGGAGACCTCTATTTTCATTTTACACTACAATTTGGAGATCTCTATTTTTTACTCCAAAATATAATAGGGTTGAAGTAAAATCCAACTCCAAAATAGAGTTACTCCATTTTGAAGATCAAAATGGAAATATAGGTTGGAGATACCCTTAGTTCATTTAACTTATTTTGATTTTGTTCAAATAGACTTTGGACCGTAAAATCCGGATTTTTTTCATTTAAATTAAAGGTACTTTATCTCATGTGAACAGTATAGTAACCTTTCGAAGCAAGTCAGTGAATCGAAAGGCTTGAAATAATTAAACCAAATGATTCCCGATGGAGATGACATATAGATTACCGTCTTGATGAAGAAAATGACGAATTCACATTTGTCACCTTCCTCTCGCTATCTTACCAAAACCCACCGGTCAATTACAACATATGCATTAACTCCCTCTTCTCACTCTTTTGTCTCTTTCAGCACAACCCAATTAATTAACCATCATTTAATTGTCGTAACGCTTGATGTAAACATATCAAGTTACTCTTGGGATTGTTTTCCTCAATCTTGTGATCCCCCTTTTTTTTTTTTAACTTTTATAATTCATTTTTTCAAGGATTCAAGGAAATAGATAGATGAGCACCTTACCTAGAAAACACAAAATTTTCAATTAGAAGAACCTTATTATAACAATCTCCTTCGATAACAAACTCACAAGTTGACATGTCTTTTTTGAAAATAAATATTCAAAATCTCATTCTCGCCATCTCATTTATAAGTTATGAAGTTGCATATCGGTCCGCATTTTGTTCCGAGCATCTTACCGCGAACATTTTTTGCTTATTGATAGATATTATTTCGATTTTTCAGCTCACAACGTCTCTTATAATATAAAGAAGGATATACTACCAACAGGTTGTGAAATGACACTTATATTGATTTGGTTGGCATTATGCGACAGGAGTCGTGGCCCTCCCTATATGTAAACAACCTTTCAACTTTGTACCCACCAATTTACTTGTACCATAGCTGCAGAGATTTGAAGTCCAACAAGTTGTTGGCATTGCCTAGATCTAGATCGTTAGTCCATTACCATCTCATACTGAGACAGTCTCTGTAAAAGATTTTATGGCTTTATATAAACTTTGCATGCATGATGCATGGTATGAAATACTAATTCGTTAACCAATTAGCTCAGAGTGAAACATTCCTCCATTTTCCATATAACTAAGAGAACCTCTAAAATACTTTTGAAATGAGAAGTTTATATATCTACAAATTAACCTCATAAATTGCGACCTTCTATTATAATTTTTTTTTCATGATAACCTTTGAAAAACAATCCAACATTTTTTCTATCATAATTTTTTTTATTATATATATATAGATATATTCTTGTATATAACGACTCGTGTTTCTTTGTGTAATTTTCTTTTTGGGTAACGTTTTAAATACATACAAGCACTTATCATAACTGGAGGATCTCTTTTAATTATAGTTGCATTACAATTAGTTCACACCCACATGTCTTGAAGGTGTGAATAATGAATTAGTAATATGAAAACTATTAGAGATTGGAAAAAAGACTTTTAAAATAGTAATTTTCTTTTTTTTTGGTAAAAGATCATAAATATGAAGATGAAAACAAAATAAAATAAACCTTTTAAAAAAATATATTTGGAAAAAGAAAATCAGACATTTGTCTTTCTACATTATTTAAGATGGGCATGTCATCTACAGTTTTAACAAGTGTCAGTTGGGCAAGATACTAAAGATAGTCTTATTTCATCAAGTTTCTAAGTGCTTATACTTCTTAGGTATCATTTTAAATGTTGTTTAATTAAAAAATCATTTAATTTACCTTGTTGACATTAAAAAAACATTAAGTAAAGTGAATTTAATAAATGAAAAAACATAATGAGAAATAAAAACGATCAAAAAATCAAATACGCTTAAATTTTACATAAATTATCAAAAACAAAGGGAATTTTTCTTAAAACTCACAACCCGATCCAGTTATAAGAGTCTAATCAAACATATAGTTCAAAGATATTTAAAATTAAATATAGTATACTATTATATATAATTGATATGACGAGAAATTGAACACATTATTTCGCGGAGATACAAAGCTTAATTAAGCTGAATACTTAGGTGCCTCTCGAAACGATGATGTAGCATCCACTATAGTTCATGGAGATGGCTTTTAGCTGCCATAACGCGACAATCTGCAGCTGTTACTTCTCCAGCTTTCGGGTGTAGTTTACGGAGAAGGTGATGTGGCACTCCACGTCGTTTCGTAATGGTTAATTGATTCGTGGTGATCTTCAAGCACTCATGGAACTGCATCTTGCCAGAGTTGATGATCTCGGTGTTGAAATGTAAAGCTAGATCAACCGTGAGTGATGACTTGCCGGATCCATGATCACAATTCACAACCATATTGTCTTTACACTTTGTAAATTGAGATTGATATAAACACGAATAGACTAACAATGTTGCTAATATCACATTTGGTTACGTATATATATATATATATATAGTATCAATGTGTTTATGAATGAATATACAGTACATAAATAATTTTAATTCTATCTCTATACTTCTAAATTTTTTATGGATTCTTTATTTTTGTTCATTCATCATTTGTAAGTTAATAACTAAATTAGCTATTTTGAAGTTTTTTTTTTGGGTTAAAAATTTGAAGATATTTATTTAGATAAAAATGAAAATCTTTAATACTACTAATAAAATAAACACATATACATATTCTAGAAAAACCTTTTTATTGATAGGTGGAAACTTCCTAAAAGACATGCAAATTAAATTGGCTCACTCATGGTATTCTATTTTTACCTCTATAATAGAGGTAAAAATAGAGAAAATCTTTGGAAATGGTTTTAATCAAAAGTTAGGTTGATAAAAAAAATTAATAATATATCCAAAAAAAAAGTTAATAATTTTTAATTGAATATCTGTTTAAACTATTAATTAACTATAATTTTTTAGCCTTTTAGGTTTCCAAGATTCCACCTTGATCGTGTAGTGTGTACTCTACATCTAAAGAAAAAAGAAATCACAATTGTAGTAACCCTAAATTCTCTCATCCGTAGCTTTCGGATGAAACCATGTGTGATCGTGATCCGCAGCCCTCCGATGAAGCGATGTTCAATATCGACGAAGCCACGTACAAGGACATGTATCCGCTGATTTTTCACAAGGGTAAGTAAGATCTCTAGCTATATATGTATCTAATTGAATCTAATTTATTCGTAATTAATTGTTTAATCGTTGTCTGTTTGCGTAGATGGTAAGACATGTGTGTTTTGGGATGTGGAGGAGGATTACCCAATCCCAGATGGTCTCGATCCTGCTTCGATTTACCAAAGTATGAAAGAGGCTGTCAAGAAGCATGGTTGTGATGCGGAGGTGACGATTGATGCTTATGCTGATAATAATAAGGTTTCGGATGACTTGCGACGTCAATTTTTGGATGCTGGATTCGACGAATTCGAAGTCTTTACCGAAGGTGAGAATTCCATTATTTCTTAATTTTTTTTTTTTTTTTTTTTTTTTGTTGTAAATATGTGAATTTTCATTTAAGAAAATGGGATTGTAATGCTTACAATAGCTTGAAACTTGAGATAACCCTTGCCCAAAAAAATAAAAACATGGGATATCTGTAATGGAAAACCAACTTTAAAGTCACCTAAATGGTTCTGAACCACACTAGCAATAATCTTCGAAAGTTCTTTCGATGGGCCTTAGCGAGGATGGCATCCCGTACTTGCCGGTCAAGAGCTTTGAGTAGGATATGTGCTGGAGTGATGGTGTTATTGTGATATCTGTTGTTTCTTTCAATCCTAATGGAGTAGATGAGAGCCTGTGCTACAAGACGACGGAGGGTTTTTGGGGATGTGGCATCATCAATGTCCAACCAGGTCGAGAAAGCAGTCCAAGTGTGAAAAACGAAAGGAGAGTATCCTAACCTCCTAGTAACCTCTGACCATAATGCCTCGTTGTAGCCGCAATGTAGGAAAAGATGGTCCCGTGTTTCTGGCTCGAGACCGTAGTGACAACAAGTAGTTACAATATCGAAACCCCAGTTTACTAGCCTTACTTTAGTTGGGAGCCTATTGCGATGAGTGATCCACATCATGAAGGCGTGTCGTGGTATATAACCCTTGTACCAGACATGATTTGTCCAGGCGAGAGATTCATGTTTTCGTCTAAGTACTTCCCATGTTTTACTTGCACTAAATTTTTCGGATTCTTCGTCTTCCGTCTTCCAGAGAAACAAGTCAGCTTCTGTCGAAATAGATGGCAGAGGGATTGTTGTCAGGTGGATTTGCAGGAGTTCTGCTTGAGGTGATCGTGCTGAGCGGATTGACCATCTTGTGGAGGAGCATGCTTGAGCTACTGTCGAAGATAGTGTGATACCTATTTGTGCAGGTCCAGTATCTCCTAGCAGTTTGATTAGTGGTCCAAATGGAGTCCACCAATCGAACCAGAAGTTGGCTTGCTGCCCATTTCCAACTTTGCATCTCAGGAACTGCATTGCATAAGGACGAAGCTGAAGTAAGGTCTTCCAAGTCCAAGAGCTTTGTTGCTTTATCTCAAGCTGCCAGAAACATCCGTCCTTAATTTTGTTATTTCTCAACCAATCTGCCCAAAATGAGTCCATAGCAGTGAGAAGTCTCCAGATCAGCTTCAAGCAAAGTGTTTTGTTCCATTGAGTAAAGCACCGAAAACCGAGTCCTCCTTCCTCTTTTGGTAGACATAGTCTATTCCAAGATACCTTTGCTTGCGGTTTTTTTGTGATATCACCTCCCCAAAGAAATTTTGAGCATAGGCTTTCAATACTCTTGATACAACCTTTTGGGAGGATAAAAGCAGAGGCCCAGAAGTTGTAGATCCCATAGATAACTGAAGAGATCAATTCCTTTCTACCAGCATAGGAGAGAGCACGAACCGTCAAGGAGGAGAATTTTGCTGATATGTTGTCAAGCAGAGGTCTATACTCTGAGATCCAAAGTTTCCTATGCATGAGCGGTAAGCCAAGGTAATGTATTGGAAGTGAACCTACATTGAAGCCAAGTGAAGACCACCATGAGGTTTCATTCAGGTTCACTCCAGCTCTGCTACCATCAAAAAAGATCATTATGTCATCGGCGAAGGCTAGATGAGATACTTGGGGAGTGACTCCCGTGGGATGATGGCATACAAGATTGTTGTTATAATTGTTGTTGAGCATGATAGTGAACACTTCCATTGCTATTGTGAATAGGTATGGAGATATTGAATCTCCTTGCCTTAGTCCTTTAGTACTTTTGAAGTATCCGCAAGACTCACCATTTACCGATAACAAGAACGAGGGAGTTGTGATACATTCACTGATCATGGCTACAAAACATGGAGGAAAACCCATAGCCTTGAGGACGTTGATGATGAATTCCCAGTTAACTGAGTCGAAAGCCTTCCTCAGGTCTACTTTGAGCATACCTCTTGCAGATATGTTCTTGTGGTTATATCCTTGGACCAGTTCAGTGGCTAGGAGCACATTTTCAACTAGCAACCGGCCCGGGATGAAAGCTGACTGCGAGTTAGCAATTAGATTCGGTAGAACTGCCTTTAGTCTATTGGCTAGCAACTTGGAAACCACCTTGTAGATCGAGTTACAACAAGCAATGGGCCGAAACTGGGACATTGAATCTGCATTTGGCGTTTTCGGGATGAGAGAAAGCACTGTGGAGTTCCACTGCTTTAACAAACGACCAGTGGTGAAAAATTCTTGAACTGCAGCAATCATGTCAGGACCAACAATACCCTGAAAGGTAAAGAACTCAGCACAATATCCGTCAGGCCTGGAGCTTTATTTTTCGGAAGGGCAAAAAATGCTTCTTTTATTTCAACGGGAGTTATAGGGCGAGAGAGGATTTGAAGCGCGGATGCAGAGCAGCGTTGGGGAATCAAAACCACGAGTTCTGCCACAGATGGGAGATTTACGTTGTTTTGATCATTGAAAAGCTTTTGAAAGTACTCCACTGCCAGTTTCTGGATTCCTTGCTTTGATTCCACAAGCTGACCAATATCATCGAGGAGAAACAGGATTTGGTTTTGCGCTTGACGAGAGAGAACTTCCCTGTGGAAAAATTTAGAGTTTTTCTCACCCTCCTCCAACCAACATATTCTTGATTTTTGCCTTAGAAATGACTCCTCAGCTCTTGCCAAAATACACCACTTGTGATGGGCTTCCTTCTCCAAGCTTATCTCTTGATCTGATGGTGAAGACAGCAGAGTTTGTTGACAGGATAGCAGGTCCTCATAGGCTTTAGAAACTCTTTTCTCTAACTCAGAGTAGTTGTCTCGACTGAAAGCTTTGATGACACTCTTTAGCTGTTTCAATTTCTTAGACACTTTTAACATCTTAGAGCAGTCAAAAGATAAGGCATTCCACCAGAGACTGATCAGGGGAGCAAAATCCGGGTTTATGTTGAGTAGAGAGAGGAACTTAAATGGTCTCTTGCACTTGGCCTTAAATTGATCCATAATGATGCAACATGGGCTGTGATCAGAGAAACTGGGTTCACCAAAAACACCAAGCGAGTTAGGAAAAGCGTGGAGCCATTCGTCATTCACTAATCTTCTGTCGAGCTTCTTGGCGCTTTATGGAGTGCTTGTTTGTCCACGTAAATGTGTTACCACAGAATGGGAGATCTGCTAAATGAGCTAGAGTAAGGCATTGACTGAGATCCCTCATACCTCTAGAAGAGTTTGAACTTGGAGATGAGTGCTCGTGGGGGAAAAGGATCTGATTAAAGTCCCCAAGGACTGTCCATGGTTTGGTTGCAACCAATGGCGATGAAGCAAGCTCTTGCAGTTCTACCCATAACAACCTTCTTTCCTCACTACTGGCTGAAGAGGCATAGACCACTGATATTACTACTTCTGTTTGCTCAAAAGGTAACTTGACCAGGTAGGATATCATCTGGAGTGACTTAGAGAGGATTGTGACCTGTACAGCTGGGTGCCACACTACCCAAATCTTACCAAGCTCCGAAAAACCATAATTATCCGCAAAAGACCAACCTGGAAGCAGACGAGAAAAAAGAGATGTTGCCTTCTTAGGTTGAATGTGGGTCTCAATGATTCCACCAAAAAAAGGTTTATGAACCTTTATCCATTTCCTAAAGCTTCTCCGTTTAATAGGGTCGTTAAGACCTCTTACATTACGACAAAAAATATCCATAAAAAGGATATGCGATTAGATGTTTAAAGGGCCTCTAGCCCTAGCTCTTGAGTCTTTCTTCCGTAACATTCTCTTTGATATTACCTTTAGGAATCTGTCAGATTCGGCATCCGGATTATCATCATCTTCAGACAAACTATCCTGTTCAGAGTCCGCAGTCTGGGAGCCTCCTGTTTCGATATTGTGCGGTAATTAAGAGAAAAGGTTGGCAGTTAAGTCAACACAGAGTTTACCCTCATCTAATTGCAGGCCAGGAGCTTTGGAGGGGACCTTTGAGGTGAGTGTTACCACTGGAGGGGTGGATGGAGAAACACTTCTAGGCTGCTCACTGGTTGTACTGGTTGGCTTATCGCCACGCACAGGAACCTTTGCAGGCTTGGCAAGAAGCCAGACTTCGTCCCTTGATGGTAGCACATCAGTGTTCAGTGAAAGCGTAGCCGCTGGAGCAACACCGACAATTGGAAGCTGACTTTGGATAGGGGCCTTACCAATACGCTTGTCTTTTTTGGACCGGGGACACTTGTCAGTGTTGTGTTTTACTGAACCACATAGATCACAGGTTGGAGGTGCTTTTGAGCAGCGAGAAACAGTATGCCCCACCATTTTACAATGGCTACATAGTGCTGGAAGCCAGGGACTGGAGACTCGAATACGCTTAATCTGGCCATATTCAAATCTCGCATTGACTACCTCAGGGAGGAGCTTTCTTGGGTCAATAACCGTATAAACCTTGGCAACCTCTATGTTTATGAGTTTCTCAGTTTGTGGGTGCAGACAGATTGGGTGTCCAACCAAACCAGCAATGTGTTCCAGACCTTCTTTGTTAAAGAATTCCAATGGAACACCGTGAAAATCAAGCCAAACTGGAACCATGGCCAATTCCGGCTTCTTTGGTGTTACATTAGGCTCAATCAGACCTTCTCTCGCATTATTTCTTAATTACTTAGGCTCTTTTCTGTTACATATATATAATATATGTATGTATCTGTAAATCTAAAGATCTACGTTGTTGATATGCATATTTTACCTGCTTTGCAGAGAGTAAATATGCGAGACATTGCGCCATGTTTTGTGACGTTATGTTGTGGACACTGGAAAATCCTACACCATCAAATGTGGTTGTGCTCGCAAACATAATCGAAGACGACTTCGGTGATGGTATCGGATGTTTGTGTACAATCTGGTCATATGGTGTTCTCTTATCCCAACCTAAGCAAAAATGGCGGTTGCCTATTGGAAGCGCACCCTAGTTTTTGACAAGCATATTTGATGGAGGGGAGGAGATATTAGCGGAAGCTCATAACGTAAGCGGAAGCTAGCGGATGTTCTGGCTGGTTCCGCCGAGAAAGAACTTTTGTGTGAAGCAACCGCATCTTCCGAGGACTAACTTTTTTTGTGTGCGCCCTTGGCAAATCTATCTCTCAAGGGATGTTCTATGTTATTATTGTCTTTTGTTGCCTATCTAAGATATATATTAGTTAAGAGATGTCAAGGCCGAGGGTTGAAAACTTTTTTTTTATTATTGTCTTATCTATAAATATAATACGATGTGGTTCTGGACATCTTTACTGTGGTTGTACTTGTGCTTTGGTAATGACAGGCGTTGAGTAAACAATACAGACAAAGATAAGGAGTAAGCAACAAAGCAAGCATCATTCATATATGGATACAAAAAGCATAAATAGATAGTGATGAACAAAAGGTTATACATACTGCTAATGGATAAGTAGCAAATAAAAAAGGGATTTGTCTAATAAATATTATAGACAGGCCGATGATACAAGTTAAGCTTTGTCTTAAGGGGTACGGGGATGTGAGAATCCGTAAGGTTTTGGTGGCTCTGCGAGGGTAGTTGCCAAGGCAGATGCAGTTTCAGGGTTAATGAGAGACTCAAAGTTTGTTGCGACAACGTACAAACCTTTGTTTTCTAAAGCTTGACAAAATCTGCAGAATCTGGGGTTTTGTTCAAACTTGTCATAATTTTCTGAGAGTATCAGCAAATTTGTATTATGTGGAGCCTACAAGTTGAATGACCAGAAAGTAATATCCGTTAAAATCCTGCGCAATCCGGCATGTAGATCCCCTGCAAAAAAAAAAAAAATATAGTATCAATAGAGAGAGGGTTTTAATATTATATGAGTTAAGAGGACAGTTGGGGAATTGATAATCACCTTTGTGGAGAATGACTTCAAATCCGGCTTCCCAAAGTTTGTCGAACATTCCTTTCAACCATGTATTCTCAGCAGCACCGAAAATCCAGATGGACACCTTCCTCCTCCTTAAAATACTATTCTTCATAATAGCTGATTTGATTTGCTCGTTGATAAGAAAAGGATCGAAACTTTCAGGGATTGTGTAATTATCAATCTCCCATACGACTAGTGTTTCACGCAATCTAGGTCCACGAGGTCCAGGTCCTAACAAAAGAAGGATTAAACAACAATTTACGAACAAAAATCAAAGATCGCTATGAATCAAAAATTTATATCTAATCCAAATCGATCATAGACAAAATATACCACAAAAAAAAAAAAAAAAAAAAAAAAAAAAAAAAAAAAAACTAAATATGAAATCATCTTACCGATGATGGTCACAGGGGGCAATTTGGACATGGTTTCGGATCGATGGCTGATGACTGTTTTGTGTCATGGCCTACTAGTGCCAGGCCCAGCCCAATAAGATCCTATATATATATATATCAAGATAGACGCAAAGCACAACTTTAGTAACTCTAGTACTATTCACAATAGTCAGTCTCTCATCCGCCGCAGCCCTCCGACGAAAGCATGTCCCATATCGACGAAGCCACTTATAAGAAGCTCTATCCGCTGAGGTTTTACAAGGGTAAGATCATCTCTAGCTAATATATGTGCCTCTAATTGAATCTAATTTATTAGTAATTTGTATAATCGTTGTCTGTTTGGGTAGATGGTAAGACGGGTGTGTTTTGGGATGTGGAGGATTACCCAATCCCAGATGGTCTCGATCCTGCTTCGATTTACCAGAGTATCAAAGAGGCTGTCAAGAAGCATGGTTGTGATGCGGAGGTGACGATTCATGCTTATGCTGATGATAATACGTTCTCGGATGAACTGCGTCGTCAATTTAGTGATGCTGGATTCAAATTCGAAGTCTCGACCGCCGAAGGTCAATTCTTTTAATTAAAGACTATTTTTTTTTTTCTGTAAATGTAAGATCTTTGTTGTTGAAATACTTACCGTACGTACTTTTTAGCAGGGGGTAAAT
The DNA here is from genome assembly GCF_030686135.1 of Camelina sativa. NCBI lineage: Eukaryota > Viridiplantae > Streptophyta > Magnoliopsida > Brassicales > Brassicaceae > Camelina > Camelina sativa. Next base: position 8,279,795 of record NC_141890.1, read on the forward strand.
ATGCGATACATTGCGCCATGTATGCTGACATTATGATTTGGACACTGGAAAATCCTACACCATCAAATCTGGTTGTGCTCGCAAACATAATGGAAGACGACATTGGTGAAGGTATTGGATGTTTGACTACTGTCTGGTTCTATGGTGTTCTCTTATCCCAAGCTAAGCCAAAATGGCGATTACCTGTTGGAAGCGCACCCTCGTTTTTGACAAGCATATTTGATGGAGGAGAGGAGATATTTAGCGGAAGCTCACAAGACAACGTAAGCGGAAGCTAAGCTAGCGGATACTCTCTGCCTGATTCCGAGTAGTAACTTTTTGTATATCTATCTCAATAGGGATGTAGGATGTTCTATGTTATTGTCTTGGTGCTGATATATATTATTAGTTGATGTCAAGGCTTTTTTTTTTTTGGATGTGACGAGAGGGTTGGAAACATTTTTATTATTGTTTAGCTATTATAATATTAATGTGGTTTTCGACCATCTTTACTGTGGTTGTACTTGTTCTTGGGACTTGAATAAACGGAAGTGGTGGAGGAAATTGGAGGTCATGATAGGTGTTGCGTAAACAGTACAGACAAAGATAAAGGAGTAAGCAAGCATCGGTTCATATAGATAGTGACGGACACAGGTTTTACATATAGATGATCCAAATTAAGTTTTGTCTACTAATTTGGTCGCCCAGCAACTCTAAAAGTGGGTGGATATTTTTCGATTTCTTCACGGGTACGGGCTGTTGTAGGAACTCTAAAAGTGGGTGGATATTTTTCGATTTCTTCACGGGTACGGGCTGTTGTAGGGCAAGCGGGAATTTTTGGGAATCCGCAAGCTTCAGAAGTCTCGTCGTAAGTTGCGTAAGCTAGCTTCAGAGTCTTGTTGTCACTTTCGTATCCATAGTAAGCTATGGGGGAATAACCTCGTCGTGACTGCTCTTCCAAGGCAGGAGGAAACCGAGATGGATAGTCATTGTTCAAGAATGACCGAATGTGCTCTGCGTATGCGTTGACACGGTTGTTTTTTATAGCTCGACGAAAGCTGCAGAATTTGGGGTCTTGTTCCATGTCCTCGCGTTCTGAGACGATCACCAAATCTGTTGGAGCATGCAAGCGGAATGCCCAGAAAGCAAGGTCCGCCATAACCCTGTTAAGCCTGGTACGGTTATCCCCTGCAAATAGTACACCCATAGATATTACCTTAGTTACAGCAGATTATAGATAGATTCATCATCGAGATCGAGAAAGAGGGAGAGCGTTTATTATATATATATATATATATACATATAATATGAGTTAGGTCGAGTGTCAGTAGCACAGTTGGTTCATTCTCTTTAGATTGACCCTCCAACCACAGTTCGATTGCCTATTAACCAACACAATATAATATGAGTTAAGAGGGGAAGGAATTGATGATCACCTTTGTAGAGATGGACTAGAATTCCGGCTTCCCAAAGTTTGTCTTCCATTTCATTCAACCATGTATTCTCAGCAGCACCGAAGATCCAGATGGGCAACATCCCCACTTTGAAGGGATCCTTCATAAAAGCTGATTTGATTTGCCACGGATCGACGAGACTTTCAGGGAATGAGTAATCATCATCAATTACCCATACGAGTAATGTTTCACGCACTGCACCTGATCATCAGGTTTTAACCAAAAGAAGAATTAAACAACAATTTTTTACGAACAAAAATCAACATCTTCAAGAATAAAAAAATAGATCTAATAATCCAAATCGATCATAAGACAAAAATATACTTCCGAAAACTATATATATATATATATGTGAAAGATGGATAGATATAGAGATCCAAAATCATATATATCATTAAACAGTTGATTTCGAGAAATCATCTTACCGCCGATGCCGAAAGGGAATATGGACATGGTTTCCGACGTACGAAATTCTCAAGAAAACCAAAATCAGACACGCTAGGCTTTTTGTTGAAACGCTCGATTTTTTTAGGGGCGGTGGCTGATGAGGGACTTTGTGAATTAAAGTAGGGGTTACAGCCAAAAGTTGTCAGTTTGTCGAGCTGTCCATGGGCCGAGCCTCGTTCGCAATTTTTTGGGCGGTTAAATTTTCCGCTTATATGGTCTTTATATATATTTTTTTTTAAAAGTCAAAAGAGTTTTCTTTCATCCGGAGAATGGTTGAATACCACTATGCTTTTATTGAGTTTCACCATCCAAACGCGAACCAACTAATCTTTCCTACCAAAATGTTGAAGTTTAACTGTCGCTTGATCTTGCAAGCATCTGGGAGGAGCGGATAAACTTCACAACAGCGATCCAAACTCAACTCAATAGCTCTATTGGTAAAACCAAAGCCAAAGCTGAAGAATATATGTTTCTGTAGGAAGGTATTAAACTTTTGTATGCGCTTAATTTGGCGTAGCAGGGGCTGCCCTGGATTTAGACTTTAGATGAGGGACATAGTTAAGGGTGGTTTGGTCTGTACGTAAGTCACTCGAGGTTAACTTTGCTTTTTACAAAGATAGCCAACACCTAACCGTTCATGTTATATTGAATTGCTTAATAATAAATATAGAGATATATATAGAGATCTGACTATGCTAACGTATTAGGCCATATGCGGCAAAATAAAAATGTTGAGTACATGTAAAACTAAAGCGCTACTAAAAAGAATGTCCACAGTTTTGCCTGCTTAGACGATACTTTCAAACCTTCTGCCACATTTAGACACAACCCACAAGATCAACTAATATTTAACCTTTTACCAAAAAAAAAAAAAAAGATCAACTATAAAAGTTTATACTATCCCAGACTAGGGCCATATTATGCCATTGCCCATTGGTTCCATTCTTTTTTAATGCTATATATACTATAGACAGAGATGTGACGGCGGGAAGGCACACTATACTCAGGTTGACCAAAGTTACCAAACACACTATTGGTACTTAATTAAGTACAGTTTCTTCTTCTAAACCCGGAGTCGATTTTTGTTCTAAAATTCAAATCGATGTAAAATATTTCTGTAAGAGATGCAAAACTTGACCACATATTTCACAAACTGAATTACTAATTTATCATAACACAGTTTGTATGTATATATGTGTATGCATGTTAATTATTTAATTTCCACTTGTATTGTGAACAAAAGAAAAAGCAAAAAACGACACCAGCTCGGTTTAACATCCATCAGACGCGAAGGCGAATGTTCTCATCGTCGTCGTCAACGGCATCGGCGGCTCCAGCTGCAAGATCGATGAGTTTCTCCATCTGCACAGTCATTTCCTTGAGTGTGGTTGAAGCCTTGTCACTGTTTTTCCCAACCGATTCATTCACGAGCCTCATGTGGTCGCTTGAAGCCCTGACGTCGTAGTCAGCTGTGTCCGGGGATGTCTTGAGCTTCACATTTGCGCTCTTGAGAGCAGCCGCGACGGCCACGTAGGCCTTGTGGCATTCCGTAAACGCAACCTTCACCGTTGGGTCTTTCTTCGCATTCTCGTCCACGAAAATGGCTGTCTTCTCTGCGTGGGAAATGGCCAAGTTAAGCACAGCCTCCGCCAATGGAACCTGTCGGAGAGATAATTTTTAAGCATTTTTATTAGCGGAAACTTGTAATGATCATTCCCATTTAAGATTGAGATGTCACAAGATCCAAAAATAAATAAAGTTTACAATAAAATGAAAAAACATAGAAGTACCAGGCCAATGGGAGCAGCTGTAGGAGGATTACTAGTCAAAGTTTTAACACAGTAAGCTTGGTCATGGGAACGATCGCAGATAGCGTCAATGTATTTCATGTGAGGGGAGGCTGAAGCAGAAGACAAGAATAGTTGCAAAGTAATTGCGGCCGCAGCGAAGGTGGACAGAACGGAGGACGTTGCCATTTTTCTAAGCGTCGGAAAGATGTCTTAGGTTAACTCAAGTTTCCGGTTGTTATTCAGTTTTATGATGTTTGGCTTTATATATATATATATATACACTTAGGGTGTCATATATAGGGCTGGATAACTTTAGGATGTGCTATGTTATAAATGGTATCAAGTAAAGTTAAATTTACTAAAATTTTGCTTATATTTGCTAAATTTGGAAAGCCTATGTTAATAGTTGGTGGTTTGTACAATTTTAGTCAAAGACAACGTCCATTGTTTATCATCTTTCTTTGTTTAGAAACTGGGATACGTAGTATTGAAGAATATAGAAGAGCCTAAAAAGAAGAAGATAAATTTGGCTAAATATTATCGCCATTAATTGGGTGGGATTGTCTTTTTGAATTTCATTCGCTCTTTATTCGTGTTTTAGATTAAAATAAACCGTAGAAATATAGTTATTTTGGTCATAATACAAAATGCTACAAAATTATTGTTTGATTTGATAGTTGGTGCTAATTGCATGTATAAGACGATGTTAATTTGGATTTTGGCTTGAGTTTTAAAAGATAGATGGTTGTGCATTTTCTTCAAAAATTGTAATAATGCTGCTCATTTATTTGGCAAAGTTTGGTTGTAATTCAAATATTTTATACTCAGAGTGCTTTTCATTTTCACCATGGCTTTCAAACCAATTGTATAACGATTATCTTCATTCATTAATACTTCATTTGTCTCTCAAAGATTCATGTTTGATTTCACACAAATTAAAAAATAATGATTATTAAGTTTAAATATAATATTATTTTCTTACTAAAAAAAGTATTATATATTTATAAACCAATGACTATTCAGATTTTCAAATTTTCTTAATGATCACTTCTTGAAATTTACAAAAGTTTAATACTAATTAACTAAAAGTGGTAAAATATCAATCTTTGTGGGACAAAAAAAATCACAAAACATCAATCTTTGTGGGACAGAAGAAGTATAATTCAAGTTTGGTTGCATTTAATGTTTTTAATTTTATTAATTAAACATTGCCAATTGTACATGTAGAGAGATGTTGGAATGTATCATAAATCACACCAATTAAAAATTCTTAATTCTGAATATTGTATATCATATATTATTATTTTAACTCCAACCTATCTATATTCCTACATATACATTTATCAACATAATAATTTTTACTATATATATACATACACATTTATCAACATGACTTATTAACATATAATTTGTATTTATCTCATCAAAACTTATTTACACGATAATTGAATACTATCATTATTCTTAACATTTTTCATAATCCATTTGTTTATTTATTCAAGTTAAGAGCTTTGTCACCCTTAGGAGGGCACACCATAGATTGTAGGGATATAATTGTGCATTTAATATTTTTATTTTTTTATGAATTAAACATTGTTAATGGTACATGTATGGAGTTGTTGGGACTTATCATAAATCACACCAAATTTTATATATCATGTATTATTATTTTCAACTATCAACCTATCTATATACCTACATAACATTTATCAACATAATAATTTGTACTATATACTTATACATTTATCAACATAATTTATAATTTATCAAAATGTTTTGTTTTTTGAAATATTTGAATATTTTGTTTAACCCTCTTCAATTCAATTTTACAACCATTCAAAATTTACGATTCACTCCCACCCGTAAGAGAGTGTACATTGTTACTTTTTTCAATAATAACAGTTGAATTTGTGGATCTCTTCTGGGATATCAATACATCACTGCTATATTATCCTTTTGATAATCAGTGGTGAATACTGAAAGTGCTTTGAAACAAGTGCATGAAATTAATCCAAATGCTCATATATATACCGCTTGTCATAGAATAAAATTATATGTGGAGATGTTATCAAGAATTTGAGTGAAGATGTTAGAATTCAACTTCGACTACAAGGTTTCAAGATGGAAGATGCAGAAGAGAGGTTTGAGTTTTTGCAAACGACATTTTAAACTTATCAATAGAAACTCATTTTATTGTGTCGGTAATCATTGACAATTTGGCTCCAGACTATAGAAATATTTTTCTAATTACAAGTGATTTTGATTTTGCATATTATTTGGAAAATTATATAATCATGGCTACACAATCCTTTTAGCATGCAAGAAAGACGTGCATGATTGCATTCCAAGTTTTAAACGTTACGCACACAATACACACAATGCATGCATGGGAAATAATGCAAGACTCTGGTGGTGGTTTGCATAAGTAATTGAAGTTCATTAAGCATTGAAGTAAATGTTTGTTATTGGAGGTGTGATTTCTAAATCTATATACAATTATAAATTATGGAAATCAAAACGTTTTTGGATTTTGAAATAACATGTTTTATCAATGGATTTGAATCCTTTTATTTTACACTTTCAAATTCATTCAAATCCAATCCACTTTAAACATAATATTGATCTTGAAATCCAAAAACAAATCATGAAATGAAAAACATGGAATTTTAACACATAATTTTGATAAGTATTTTAAAATCAATAATTGAATAACAAATGATTTTTGTTTGTATTTCCAAATTCATAAAACCAATAACCTCACTTAGAGGTGAAGGAAGTGGTATGAAGACCTGAATATTTCTATAATTTTTTTAATGTATTTTCTAGTTTTTCATGAAATTTCCCTATTTCTATGTACTGTTCAATTATTTTCATTTAATTTATTTTCTTATATAGTTATTTTGGTCATATTACAAAAAGTTACAAAATTATTGTTTGATTTGATAGTTCCTTTTATCCCATTGCTAATTGCATGTACGAGAAGATGATAACATGGATTTTAGCTAGTGCATGACAATTTTAAAAGGTAGGATATTATAGGGGACGCAAATACAGAACGTAATATTCACATAATATCAAGAAAATAGCACAATAAACATTAAGAAAACGAAAAGAAGACAGAGCTACTACTCTTGGTATTGTATATACTCAAGATTACATGAACTGATTCGCAAATCCCCAATACCAAATCACATCTACCAACTTCTGTCCTAATAGAGACCCCCTCCCCTAAGTCTTTGAAACAATCAAAACAAAGTAAGATAAACTCATCCTCTTCCTTCCTTTGCTGTTGTGAAGCTTCGGCTTTCCCTCACATCTGATGTTGATATATCCCAGCTCCCACTTCTTCTTCCCCAGCTTCCATGCCTTGTTTCTGTTCTTATCGAGCCTGCTCTCTCATGGTCTATGTCCAAAGTGTGATGAGGCTGATCGTTGGTGGCCTCTTCTGCATTACAACGCTGTGAGAGATTCATAAGATCGTCCCCAATGTCTAGATCGTCTTCCACTTTCTGTCGTCGGGTCCCATTATCCTCATCTGCTTTAGCTGATTCCCTGGTTGTGTTAGGCAGAGTTACAACTCTTGGGGGTTCTTCTTCTATGAAGGCTCTAAAGTTATTCCTCGAGGGCTTCACCTTCGAGCAAAATACCTCCAAGAAATTGTTTGCACAGCCACGGTTATAGACAATGCTTCTGCTGTTTGATCTGTACTTGAAACTCTCATAGGTTGTCTGCAAAACTTGCACGGTATCGCCATCAGTTGATTCACAACTTGCATATGATACTATTATCAGAAGAAAAGACCAATGAATCCAACTAGAAAACTGAATTCTGAAACAATAAGGGACCAACTAACCATGTTTGTACTTATGAGGTACAAGTGGAACGCTGTGAGCCCTCCAACAAACCACAAGGCAATAAAGCAATATATCATCAGAGCAACTGACCAAGGTGAAGCCTTCATTGCCCTCCACACAGTTCCGTGTTGATTATCCATCAGAATCTTGATGTAGAAAGCCGACATCGAGAACACATAGATGCAGAGAAGTGTTGACGAAGAAACAAACATAAAGAAATACCTATAGTTTCTCTGCCAATGGATACAACTTTCTAAGTCAGAGTCTACCCACGTAACAAAACAAGATTGCCCAATCAGCAGAACAAACAGATCTTGGCCTTTTTCAGATAGGAGAAAAGAAACCTTGGCCATAAATTTTTTTTTATGAAGTTTATCCTTTTTAAAGGTCAATATGCTTTTGAATGAGCTTACCTGTCCAATACATTGGCCCACCCACGGGCAATGATGATCAAAGCGCTCAACACAGTTGTTGCAGATGGAACAATGAGAGCAACGAGGAGGCCTGTAAAGCATGCATGTATCACAGTATTTCACTCTAACAGAAACACCATTAACCATGACTTCTTTGGTCCTAGGAATGTGAACACTTGGTGTTTGTCTTCCATCAGCTGATATAGTTGTCTCATAGCGTAGTTCTTCCTCTGGTGGGTGCAAATTTCGTGGAACTATACCAGGATCTCGTGCAGATGTGAAGGAGAGGAGGATCAATACCTATCAAAACCAACTAGGCGATTCAGCAAAGGAAAAAAAGAAAGTAAAAAGTCTGAATGCCACGCAACATGTGACAGAGTAGGAAGACACAGTTTAAACTTCTAAGCTGGAGGTACAAAACGAACACGAAACATCTTCAGGTTATATATTTGTAGCCAAGCAGGGTGCATAGCAGTGAATTAAACTCTGATGCTTTGTAAACATAACATCTAACCACCAAAAAACAGCTTGAGGATAACCCAATAAAACACAAATGTAAATAAATAGGAGTATCAGATGGGCATCGAAGAAGACTAGACTTACATAAATAGTGAATAGAATTGCTACCACCAAGATAGCATAACCTGCATTGTAGGAAGAAAACTCATGGCGAAGATGTCTTGCCACAAATACACAGAACAAAGCAACTGGAACTATGATCAGTAGCAAGGTAGCAGGCAGTGACCTAGCATCTGGTCCAAATATCAATCTCCCACCAAGGATGAATTTCTGCAAAGGAGATAGCAAATCAAGATACTATAGATATGTACAGAGTCAAGGCATTCAAAACCAAAGGATTGATTAATAAGATAATGCTAAAATCAAAATGCAGTGATATTCAAAAATAATAACAAATCCAACAAGAATCCGAGAGCCCCTTTTAAACCATCAAACCAACAAACACAGCTTATGGATCCCATAAACCACTAATTATGTAATGTAAGGTCATTCAAAATGGTTGTGAGCCCACCAAGCCCTTACAGCTTTTCGCATCTGCAACATTAGTAGTTTACACGTACCAAAGCGAACCAATCACTGATATTTTCGTAAGCCTCAAAGAAAAAAAAAGAAAAAAAAAAACCTAATTTCCAATTAAAATCCTCTCAAAACAAAGAGAGAAAACAAAATTCAGAGAACCTAATATCATAATTCGAGGCTCAATCGCTCGATGATAAAAAAAAAAAAAGAGAGACTTACATTGCTTCCTTTCCAGGCTTCGAATACCCGTTTTGTCATGGAGAGAAGAAGAAGAAGAAAAAAAAAAGCAAAACAGAATCAGAAACTCCTAATTCGAGGAGGATAAGCTGTATAAATGTCTCTCTCTCAACCCCCGCCGTGTTCTATTTCATTTCAAAAGTCTTCCAGAGCCAAATCTACCTCCGCCGGAAAGAAGAGGGTTTTTCTTCCGATTGAGGAAAGCCCTAATAGTAACCAGAGAGATCGCTAGCAAAACCCTAAAAAAAGGATTGGATTTATAAAGCCTCGCGAGCGACTTCTGGTCTGACCCTCCTCCTCCTCCTCTCTCTATGGGATGGGGAGAAAGAACGAAAACGATTTGTTTTTTTTTTTTTTCCCCTTTCTTCTCTTTACGTTTTTTTTTTCTATTGGTTTTAATGACGTCACCACCATGTTTATCTTCTAAAACCACAAAATTTAAAATTAGCGTCGTCAAAATTTTTTGCGCATTTCTCTGACTGATAACACGAGTTATCAAAATCGAGTTGCACTAAATATTAAAATTCGATTTAGCTTGTAATAAAAATTATGTGGTATAAACAGCAGTTTGATATAGTGAATTTACAATAAAAAATGAATTAAACATTTTCTTTAAACGACTGACTGGTAATATTTTTGATGTATCAGATGCAGTATTTATTAGAAATAAAAATTAAAAATTTATTAAAAACAATAACATTTTTGAAATAGAATAATTAAAAATAGATAAATAAAATGATCCTATGTAAAAAAAAATGAAAAACATTTGAGACATAGAAAATAAAAAAAAAAGAGAAACTAATGACGACGTACATTCTATAGCATATTTGCTATCTCATCTCGTACGTTATTCATATATTGGCCATCATTTGTTCCCTCTTCTTCCTCAAGTCGATTAAGCTCGCCTTCTGCAAATCACCGTCCACGACTATCTCGAGCAGTGACATTTTCGTCTTCAAAATCAGCATCTGGAATTCTATGAAGCCTGATAAAATTGTGAAGAACCATAGTAGCATGCACAATTCTGTTCTGAGTCTTGACATCATAACGAGGCAAATTGTCAAGAATCGTCCATTTTTTTTTCCAAACTCCGAATGTTCGTTCTATCACATAACGAAGTGATGCATGCCACCTATTATATAATTCTTTTTTGTTCCTCGGAGCATCTGCATCAAATTCTGAAAGATGATATCTGATGTTTTCTCTGCTGCTTCCTCTATATGGAGCTAGAAATCCCCACTTGTTCGCATATCCAGAATCGACGAGATAATACTTACCTATAAGAGGTCTCGGGAATAAAGGATCTCCATCTATTGCATACTGCAACACCAATGAATCATGTGTGGATCCAGCTGCGCCTAGCCATGCATACTTGAAGATCATGTTTAAATCGCATATGGCCATTATGTTTAGACTTTTCTGTCCATTTCTATCAAAATACCCAACTGCATCACTACCTCCAACCATTATTTTGACATGCGTTCCATCAAGTGCTCCAACAAATCCACTAAAGAAAGGCCAATATCTTGAATCTTCTTGTAACTTACGAGGATAGTGCTGGAGTGATGTTGTTGTTGGAGTTTTTAAATACTCACATGCTAGTCTCTCTACAGCGTCCAGTACCTCATGGAACTTTCGATAAGTAGTCTCTTGGGAACGACCAAAAGTCATTCCAACAAAGCGTTGAGATGCATTTTGACCGCATGTAACCAAAAATATTGCCACCATCTCATCAATACTGATATTATCGGTACTCCGTAAGTTGTAACGTTGCTCCAGCGTTGTGCACAGGTTCTTGAATGCTTCCGGATGCATCCTTAACATGTTCATACGATTTACCGGCTTGTTACGAATCTGCCTTTCAAGGTTTTGCCAACCTAATCCTCGTTCTTCCGCCATTGGTTGTTTAGAAAAATAACGATTGTAATACTCCATCAAAGGCTGCATTATCGTATCCATATACTCATCATCTTCTAGATTGTACAACTCTAGCAACTCGTCTTCTGTAAGATTTTCTAAACCCCGAGAATACAACTCGTTTAATCGTATGACCTATAAATAGATGAGAATAAAAAAACTAGGATTAGAACTTAATTATTTTATTAATCATAAACCATGTAACATTAAGCAAAATAGAACTAATTTCTTAGCATTAAACCAAAAACAAAAAAACAAAAAAAAAAACTTAACCTAAAATGCATTAGAAAAAGGAAAAAGAATATTATTAAAAGATTTTTAATCTTCTAGATTAAAAGTCTTCGTCTGACTTGATTCTCCATCACAACCCATTTTCTTGGTTTCTCCTTCATACCCTATCTCTTTGAATAATGACATGAGCGCTGTATGAGATGGAGCATTGAATTCTTCGTGACTCTCCATGTTTGTGTTACGGATGTTCAAATCCAGGTTGACACTTGGAGGACCTCTTTGGCAACTTTGCAAATTATTGAGACGATTTCCAATGAAATCTCCGTTACGATCATATCCCGTATAACCCTCCAAGAATATGATCTTATCATGATCATTTTCACTAGAGACCATCATTTCTCGGGCAAAGAGATCCTCCTTTAGTACTTTGATACACGCCCACCAAAAATCTGTCCACCTTGAATTGATTGCAAGACTCCATATGCCTCTTTGTATGGTGTAGCTTCATTCTTTTCTCTACATTCTCTTGCCTCTTCTACTTGAGCACGAAGAAATTCCATCATTTCTTTGAATTGTCCACCCATCTCAGTTTCAAATGCCGTTCTTCTTCGTGGCATGTTCTTTTCTCCACTCCGTAGTACATATTTCCCTCGATTACTTGGGTATGGAGTAACACGTGATTGTTTTTTAGCTGACCGCTTCGCTGGACCAATTGGCGACAGTGGAGGAGATTCGTTTGTGATGGTTTGAGACTGTAGATGTGCATCCTTTGTAGGAGTACGGTTTGAATCATCTCCATCATCATCTACGACTATCGGAACGAACTTGTCCTCTGATTGCCTCTCATCTACCTCAGTATTGTTTGCATCTTGCTTATGAGTTGGGTACATAGCTTCTGGTTTACTGCCTTGACAACCAAATATGTGTCTCATAAGCTCCATATGGGGAATTCCTTCTTCACGGATAATTTTGGCATATGGTATCTCCTGCACAATATTTTTAAGAATATTAATATGATAGCTAGCAAAATAAAATATGTATTACAAACAAGCTTATTTCTGGATTTACAAAAAATAATACATAACCTTAAGTTACTATTAATATATAAATTAACTAATTTAAACTACAGAAAAAAAATAAAAAAGAAAATACCTTTTCACGGTCAACCCACCAGTCCGGATCCATGTAAATCAAACTCGTGTTCTGATCATAGTGTATTCCAGTGAAATTTTTCAGCCTCTTATAAGCATTCCACTTATTTCTCAAAGCATCGTATTTGCTCTTGAAAGAATCCCACATAACATATACAGCTTAAAATTTCCGTGTACGTTTCAACAACGAATAAAATAGTAGGAACAACTTTTTTCTTTTGAAAGAGTCTGATGAAAACTAGAAAATTTTAGAAAAATATTTGACCAAAGTTGTTTACGGGTGCGTAGCATAAAAATAGAAACAAATAACAAATATTATTTTAAAAAATAATCAATTGAATAATTTAAAAAACTGATAACTCAACTCTAACACATGACAATTTCCATGATGTTGAATAATCTTTTAAGTTAACAATTTTACAAAGGATATACCTCAAACTTTTACATCAACCATAACACATGATTATTCAAAATCAACTTTAAAAAATTTAGTTTTGTTAGTGATTGGTAACATTTTTGAATAAAATTTGAGTTGAGTCCATAACTCAACATAAGTCAATAGTAACACATGTTACCAGTCAAAGTCTTTGTGTCAGATTCATTCCTCGTGCAAATTAACTTTACATATATCTCTCTCAATTGGATTTTTCTTTTTTGGATTTAAGAGAACTAGATACTTTTTTTACTGACATTTTATGAAAAATAAAATAAAAAAATAAATACCATTTATCTGTAATTGACTCTCAACTACCATTGATTTGATTTTTTTAATTGTCTGCATTTCAATAATAGGAAAAAGTTCGACAATGACAAATACAAAGAGAAAGAGAAGTCGAAAACCAAAAACAAACGATATAACCTCGGTAACTCGATACTAACCACGGCCCTCTCGTTCAATTTGCTCATGTAACCAAGTAGGACCACCTAAAGCTAAATAAGTATTCAACCTACCGTCACATGTGACACTTTTCGCAATCGACCGCGCCACTCCGTTCGACTTTGGTGTCGCCAAATGGACCGAAACAACCTGCATTTGATTGAGAACCTGACCAATCTTATAAGGACTTGAACGATACTTAGGCCAATCCTGGGGTCTCTCAAGAGCACGCATTACTGCCCCACAATCTGTCCAAACCTCACACGACAATATATGTAAATCCCGCAAACTCTCAAGAAACCATAGTAGACATTGCAGCTCTGCAGCAATTCGATTCACTGTCGGTAGAAAAGCGTGGCGGGAATAAAACAATACATCACCAACATGATTCCTAAGGATCCAAGCTCCACCAGCAAAAAATTGACTGTTGACCCAAGAGGCACATAAGTTACATTTAAGCGTTCCAACAGCCGGTCTAGTCCATTTCTTTTGTAGGAACAGAGCTCTTCCCCCACCCGAACCATGACTTTGTTCCTGGTTTTGCAATCTGTTCTGTTTTAACCATTCCTCAGCATCTACCACTGCACCCGCAATTAACATGTGAGGATCTTGTACCCTACTAGTTTACACCACCGAGTTACGTGCCTTCCAAATCTCCCAAAGTATCCAAGGTATAGCAACCCACAATCTCAAGGGAACTTCAGTTTTAGTAAGTAACAACAACAAATATTCAATATCCTCTAAGAGCGATGTTGAAAAACCTTGGACTGGCATTGGTAAAGCAGTTGCAGACCAAACCTCTGTCGCAAAAGAACATTTAAACAAAACATACGAGACAGTTTCTTCTTCAGTCTGACAAATTTGGCAAGTAGGATTAATTTGTAAACCATGCCTCCTTAGACAATCTACAACCGCCAAAGCACCAGATAGCACTCTCCAGAGGAACATTCTGATTTTTGGAGCCGTCTCCACTGTCCAAATCTTCCTTTCAACACATTCAAAGCTTGTGAACTTTCTGATTCCCCACCACACCCCGCAAAATCTTTAGATATCAGCCAATATCCACTCTTAACAGAGTATTTCCCATCATTGGTATACGCCCACACCAACCTATCATGTAAGCGACAATCCGGAGGGAAGGATCTAATTTTGATGACATCACACCGAGGAAAAAGTTCCTGTAAGCTCTGGAGATTCCAGTCACCCTGAGTGTTTATGAGCTCCGAGACTTGGAGATTCAAATTAATCATTTGTTCTTTATTGCATGGTCTCCTTGGTAACTCATCAAAAATCCACTTATCCATACCATTGATTAGATTGGAGATAGATTAGTTTGACTAATTGTAGTTGAATTGTTTGAACCATTTGGTAACTGTTCTTTCTTAATGAGACAATGAATTTAGATGTTTGTATATAACTTATCCTTTTTATTTCTTAAAAAAAATCTTATGTAAAATCTACTACAGTATATATAATAAAGACTTTTGTAGATGAATTCTCAGTTTAAAAACATATTTATAGCTGTCAATTGGTCCGTTTGTATGTGAGTTAAATCGGTCAAAATCATTACAGACGAACCATGAATCATTGCCAAACAAAACAAATCATTACTGAATGAAACAAATAACCACCACTAACCAAATCAGTGTTTTCTATAGATTAATATTTTGTGTCTTGTTTGTCCTCTAATTATCAAATTTGTATTTTGGGAGTCTCGCAAACTATAAGTTATTTGAAGAACAACCATACTACGAATCAACAAATTAAACTCAACATTTCATCCCAAACACAAACAAATTAAACTTAACATTTCATCCCAAACACATACCGTGTTCATCATACTGCAGACGAGATGGTTTGAAGTGCTAGTTTTGTTTTTTTTCAACTAAAAAGAGTGGTAGTTGATTGATTGATTCTGAATAGAAAAGAGAAGAGAACATTTGAAATGGCGGGCCATGCGAAATAAAATAGAATATGATGCCACCCAAAATGGTATCTCTATTGAGACAATATAGTATAGTATAAGTAGTATAGTCGTCATAGAATAAGAGTGAGTGATAAAGCTTGTGACTTTGTGAGAATCCTAATCTAAGCAGGGCCGTTCGCTCCCACCAAAGGACAAAAATCTCTTTCCCCAACTCATCTCTGTTCATTGGTTCCTCCCTAATATCAATCAAACCGGAACAAACTAAACGGATCCCTCTAATATAAATACAAAGCTCCACCCTTTCTCTCTCTCTCCATTGTTGTAGACTCTCTCTCTCTCTTCCCTCGTAAACATCGCTGTCTCTCTAAGATGGCCTCTCTCTCAGGCCTCTACTCTTCTTCCCCATCTCTCAAACCTTCCAAAAACCTCTCCTTTAAAGCATTGCCGCCGGCGCAATCCCGTGATTCCTTCTCTTTCCCACATACCTCCAAACCCACCATCAACCTACCGTTGACTCTCTCCTCGGCTCGTTCCTTGGCGCGCGACATTTCTCACTCGGATGCGAAGAAGAAAGAGCTTGTGAAAGATCCGGATGCGTTGTGGAAGCGATACCTCGATTGGTTTTATCAGCAGAAAGACCTCGGGCTGTATCTCGATGTCAGCCGGGTCGGGTTTACCGACGAGTTTGTGGCCGAGATGGAGCCCCGGTTTCAGGCTGCGTTTAAGGCTATGGAGGATCTTGAAAAAGGGTCTATAGCGAATCCAGATGAAGGAAGGATGGTTGGACATTATTGGCTTAGGGACTCTACGCTCGCACCCAAACCCACTTTGAAGACCTTGATCGAGAATACACTTAATTCTATCTGCGCTTTCTCCGACGACATCATCTCTGGCAAGGTTTAGTATTCGATCCCACCTTGTTTGGGTATTCTGATCATTTGCGATTGGCCTCAGTCAATAGCATAGCTGATCTTGGAAAAAAATAGTTCTTTGCAGAGTGTCTTGCTTAGCTCACCTTCTGATTCTTGTTTGCTTGCGAGACCTACTCAAATTTGTTTCTACATTGCAGATAAAGCCACCAACTTCTCCTGAGGGTCGTTTTACTCAGATACTTTCAGTAGGCATTGGAGGTTCGGCTCTTGGACCTCAATTTGTCGCTGAGGCCTTGGCTCCTGATAATCCTCCGTTGAAGGTATCTCACACTGTTCTAATTCTAGTCAACATTTGCATTCCCTTGCTGTTCACACTCTTGGCTCCAGTCTTATCTTTGCCTGGTGTAAGGATCTCTTGTCTTAGATTTTTTCTGATCCAAAGTATCTGATTTGCTGTGTATGGTTTTTTTTGTGCTTTTATGGTGTTGATAGATAAGATTCATCGACAACACCGACCCTGCTGGAATCGATCATCAGGTTGCACAACTTGGGGCAGAGCTTGCTACGACTTTAGTGATTGTTATCTCAAAGGTGTGTACTATATACCGTTGTTGACACAGGCTGTTTTATATGATGGTTGGTCTTGATATTGGCGAGTATGACTTAGTATTTTACGTGTTTCTCAGAGTGGAGGTACTCCTGAAACTAGAAATGGACTTTTGGAAGTGCAGAAAGCATTCCGTGACGCTGGTCTGAATTTCTCAAAACAGGTGTTAATCTCAGGTTTTTGTTTCCGCTTATATTCTGAAATCCATGTCTCCATGAATATGGGAAAAATGCTGTTTCTAAAAGCCCAACTGGTTTACACAGCTAGAAGTAATCTGAGTTAAGTGGAACCAGTAATTTATCTCAGTTACAACAGAGTAAAAACTGGCTTTCCATGGATCATTTAGACAACTTCAGATGTATTGCATATAATTTAGCTTCAACTTCTGCCCAACTGTAGTTCCTCAGCAGCTATTTCCCGCTGTATGCATATGCAGGGTGTTGCAATAACCCAAGAAAACTCGTTGCTGGATAATACAGCCAGAATTGAAGGTTGGCTAGCTAGATTTCCTATGTATGACTGGGTGGGTGGAAGAACATCAATAATGTCTGCAGTTGGTTTGCTTCCAGCAGCACTACAGGTACTTGGTACATAAGCTTAAACTTAGTATGATCACTCATTGCTTTTTTGTATGCTAATGCACTGCCATTGTATAGGGGATTAATATTAGAGAGATGCTTACCGGTGCCAAAATAATGGATGAGGCCACTAGAACAACTTCGGTAAGTCTTACTTGTTGCAGCTTGTTTTAAAACTACCACTTCTTGTTTGTTGAAGATGAATTTACTTACCAGGGTTTTAGTAGAATATTATATCACAAGGTTGGTTTCCTAACTCATACACTTTAGATACTAACCATGACTCACTCTAGCCTATAAATTTCTTTCTTCTTTCAGATAAAAAATAACCCTGCTGCTCTCTTAGCTATGTGTTGGTACTGGGCTTCAGATGGTGTTGGCTCCAAGGTACTTTCCCTCAACTTTTTCGAGAGTGTCTAAGACTAGCAAGGAGATTGAGTTCTTATTTGCCCTTTTAATTCTTTTTCCTTTCCTTTACAGGATATGGTCGTTCTTCCTTACAAGGATAGCTTATTACTATTCAGTCGGTATCTGCAGCAGCTGGTCATGGAATCACTGGGAAAGGAGTTTGATCTTGACGGTAACACTGTAAGCATACACTTTCTTTAATTTTCACCGCAATACTTCCGAACGGTGGTTCATGAGAATTTACTGAGAAGTGTAAATTGGTCTTTCATTTAATACCACTCCTAGAAATCTTAAGATCTGGGTTACGTAATTGCTTGTGTGCATGATTGAGTTCAGTTTGTTACACCGCCTTCATGGAAGAATTGAAACCTGTGTACTGTTTCCTCAACCCTGTTTTTACGAGTGTGTGATCCCTAGAACGTTTATTCGAATTTGCAGGTTAATCAAGGGTTAACTGTGTATGGGAACAAGGGGAGCACAGATCAGCATGCGTGAGTTTTCTTTATTCAAATAGTTTTCTTATCGAGACATAGCAAAAATGGAGCTCTTATGCAACAGTATTTAATTTTCTTATTTCACTAGCTACATTCAACAGCTGAGAGAGGGTGTGCCCAATTTCTTTGCAACCTTTATAGAAGTGTTACGGGATAGACCCCCAGGTCACGATTGGGAGCTTGAACCAGGTGTCACTTGTGGAGACTACCTCTTTGGGATGCTTCAGGTCTGAATTTCGCACGAATTAAAAGATCTTCTTCACTCTTTACACACACTGTATTTAGACTATCTTCCTAGCTGATAAGCTGGTTTGAATTTGTCCAGGGAACTAGATCTGCATTATATGCAAACGGTAGAGAATCCATTAGTGTTACTATCGAGGAAGTGACACCAAGATCTGTTGGGGCTCTTATAGCTCTTTATGAAAGAGCGGTCGGATTGTATGCCTCTATTGTGAACATAAATGCTTACCACCAACCCGGTAGAGATATTCCTCCCGAATCTGAAACCGGGGTTTTGTAATTGCCTAACTGAATTTTGTTTACTATAAATCTGAATGAAACAACGGTTACAGGTGTGGAAGCCGGCAAAAAGGCAGCAGCAGAAGTTCTGGCTCTGCAAAAGCGGGTGTTGTCAGTTCTTAATGAAGCCACGTAAGTATCAGACCATATCCGCTTCTCCTGTCAAATCTTGTGTCAAGACTCGAGAGAGATCACTTATATTGTAATTTTCTTTATCTGCCTGCAGGTGTAAAGATCCGGTAGAGCCATTGACATTGGAAGAGATAGCCGATCGTTGCCATGCTCCTGAGGAAGTAACGTCTAAATCCTTGCAGTTTATTTTATTTGTAACTTTTCGGGATTGGACGTATCAAGAAGTCTTTTATCTTTGAAATTGCAGATAGAGATGATATACAAGATCATAGCGCACATGTCTGCAAACGACAGAGTTCTGATAGCTGAAGGGAACTGTGGATCGCCACGGAGCATCAAAGTGTATCTGGGAGAGTGCAATGTGGATGACCTGTACGCATAATAAACCCCCAACACTTTCTCAAAAACTCCAAAGAGTTCTCATTCTCTCCATTCCTTATTTATTTCTGCCATGTCTATGATTTTGAAAAGGAGAAAAGGATTTTCAATAAGGGCCAGGAAACACTTGTGTACTTTGTTTCAAAATAATGATAATTTCAGTTCAGAGTGTGGAATATGTTGATTGTAATGAAAACATTGGAGATGATACATCAATCAATCAGGCAACAATGGTATCAACACTCTTCTTATGCTTGTTTTTTGGTTAGGTATCCTTTTGTTGCATCTCAACACTTCATATATACACAAACAAAAGCTTAATCAAATCAGCAGGTAAAGAAGCTCAACAAACATCCTCCATGTGGTTAGATAGTATTTGACAGTTTTGCAACTCAAGCAAAGTGATATGTTTCTTATTTGTGATGGACTTCCCCTTCTTTTCTTCAATAAAACATACTTTTTTTACACAAGTTTTTAATACTACCAAACATTCAAGTAAAGCTTTATATAATCAAAGGCTCATAATTTTCCAAAATAACTTTCAATAACCCACTTTTGAAATTCAAATGGAATACTTTGACAAAAGAAAATGGTAGAAAACAAGACCACCAGTCGAGTCCAGTTGTCCCCACCATCACCTATTTAGTAGCCTACCATAACAACAAATTACAAAAATCATAACGTTACAACTCCTTTTCGTCCATTTTCAAAAACCATTTATATAAATTATAATGCTAAATTACTTTTCCACGTCACCTACCCGTTAAGTCCAGCTCCCCCGTGAGCGTACTAAACGACACCGTTCTTGGAGGTCTTCATACCCACTCGATTGCCTTTCTTCTCTACCCCTTTCCCAAATTTGAATTCCCATTTTTTTTTTTTTTTTCAAATTAAAAAAGAGAATCAAAAAGTAAATTTAAAAAAAAAAAAGAAAAAAACAAAAATCATATTGAAGAAGTGTGCACACAGATTTCAATCGTCTCTCTCCCACTCTCTCTTCTCGGTGAAAGCTTCCTGATTAAGCTTTCCTAGTCTTCCCACTCTCTCTTCTCGATCTGTGAAGGTTTTTCTCTGAGTTCTTCCACAAATCTCTCTTCTAAAGCAAGACTTCATTTGGATTTGGCTCAATTTTAGCAACTTCCTTCCCAACTAAATAGCACTTGTGCTTCGATTTCAACTTCACATTTCGCGATGATCCCCGACGGACAATTGAGATTACCTGCTCCCAAGGTTCGTGACGGCCGCGTATCTCCTTCAGCTCCTGTTCCGGTCACCAAAACCCTAGCGGTGGCCGATACTGACGTCACTTCCGAAGACGGTATGAGTACTAATTCCGAGGACGCGTCTCTCGACTCGTCTCCCGAGGACAGTAGAGTCTCCAGCGCCGTTGGTCGCAGCTACGGTAGAAACCCGTCTTATTATACTTACTCCGAGGTGAGCTCATCAAGAGAGACTTTGGTCGGTGCTTGCGAACTAACGGGACCCAGATTTGATGGTGATACTGACGAGGAGGATGAATCCACGGATTCTGCTACTAGCTCGCAATTTTCTCCTCCACCGCCGACAGCTGGGAGGATTGGTGGCGGCGTATCTCAGGTGGAACGAACTCACTTCCCTAAGACGAACGGGAGAGCAACCGTCGAGAAGGTTTAACCTTAACCTTTCGAGTTAAAATCTCTGATCGTAGAACATTTAGTTTGATGACATTTAGTTTGATGGATGATTATTCCGCGTTCTTAGAGCTAAAATTACTAATAAAATGGCAGATATGGAATGGTTTTTGCAATCGCGTTTTGTTCTCATCTTATTTGATTTTGGTCTGAAGATTTGGATTTTGTGATAATCGTCATAACGATGTCAAAATCTGGTCATGAGTTTGTGCTTTAGCTGATGCTAAAAGGTCTTTATGTATCACTAAGCAAGACTTGCTTTTCTTCCCTCGTATAGTTGTGGAACAACAATGATGCTTATAGGATTTGTTTCCTTATTGATCTTCTCAAACCTCTTGTTTATATTGCAGGAGCCTGATGAGACGTTTTCTTCTAAAGAAGTGAGCGATATACCCAGTGCCCCTCCATTTTCCGGGGCAGCAGAGGAATCTGAAGAAATTAAACCAGAAACTTCAAGCGTTCAGGTTTCAGAAGTCAAAACAGGAGATTGTGTAGAAAGTAGAAAGACTGGCCACTTTAATAGGTATTTCCTTTTTTTGCTTGTTAGATGAAATAAGTTCTCAGTTTGATAAACCATATTCACTTTTTGCTTCTATTCCTATAGACGTAGTGCTGCTTCTGAGTCATCTGGGCCACCTGATCAACATCCAGCTCGGTTACCAACTTTTCATGCGAGGTAGTTCTGCTCTGATTAGTTTTTTCATTGCTTGAGAAATTCGATGTAGATCACTAGATACATAGGGAAAACCCGATGTTATCTTCAGTCAGTTTAGTAAACAAGTAGTATTCTTTTTAATCACTCTGTCGCTTCTTTATGTACCCTGATACAGTTCTCGTGGGCCATGGCATGCTGTTGTTTCCTATGATGCATGTGTACGACTTTGCCTGCATGCGTGGTCAACGGGTTGCATGGAGGCTCCCATGTTTTTGGAAAATGAGTGTGCTCTTCTACGAGAAGCATTTGGGTGAGTTTATTATATTTCCAAGCTCATTTCTTAGTTTGCATATGTATTCTTCAAATTCTCTATATTATTGCCTTGATAGATAGTTTAGATTTCTTGATGCAAACTGAAGTTGAAGGATATTTTTTCGTCCTCATGCCTCCAAATTACTGAATAACAGATCTGTACTTGGGCTAATACTGACTAACAGGTTGCAGCAGCTCCTTTTGCAATCAGAGGAGGAGCTTCTGGCGAAGCGATCTTCACAAGCTGCGCACGAAGGAGTTGCGCCTAAACCAAAAAAAAATATTGGCAAAATGAAGGTGCAAGGTAAACTTGAATTTTGTTCCATCTGCTTTCTGGCTACCCCTCTTATAATCAATAGTCGTAAAATAAATTTGTCTGCTTGTTCAGTACGACGTGTTAAAACAGTTTTGGATGGTCCAACTGGCTGTAGTATATCATCTTTGAAGCCATCATTGATAAAGTTCGAGAAAATCCGGATTCACTTTTCCAATATGTCAACACGCTTATTTTCTGGATGGCGGGCTCTTAGGAAGATCCATGTCCGTGTACCGGCCAATGGTTCATCTCTTCCTCGTCAAAGTCTGGCATATGTGCATGCCAGTACACAGTACTTAAAACAAGTCTCTGGTCTCCTGAAAACTGGTGTCACAAGTCTACGTAACAATTCAACGTCTTATGATGTTGTACAAGGTATGTGAAAATTATTAACTACTTGCCTATTCGGGGAGAATAAACTTTACTTAGCATCCTAGTTTTTAACGATAATATGCCATATATATGCCAGTATGTGAGTTAAAAAGAAATTGTATCTCCATGTTTCCCACTTCTCTACTCTCTGTTTTTGTACAAGAACTTTAATAAATATTGATTGATCGTTTGGTTCTGTCATTCAGAAACATACTCGTGTAAGTTAAGATTGAAAAGCTTAGCTGAAGATGATGCCATTGTGATGCAACCCGGATCTGGTGAAAGCCATGTTTTGTATGTTCTGTTCCCCACTCTTCTTTCCACTCTCCCAAAACCACGTGGGGCAACTTTCCATATGTGTGATGTCTGACAAATTGTATGGAAATTCAACAGCTTTCCTGATAGTCATGGAGATGATCTGATTGTTGAGATCCTTGATCCGACGGGGAAGGATTTTGGGCGTGTGCTTGTCCAACTAGCTAATATTTCTGAAGATTCGGTAAGTTGCTTTGACTTGCCTTTTTAATTTGTTGCTATGTTTCAAATGCTTCTAATGAAGAAAACATACCATACAGGCTGAGAAAGTTCGTTGGTGGTCTGTTTTTCGTGAGCCAGAACATCAACTTGTGGGCAGACTCCAGCTCTATATTGACTATTCGGCAAGTTTTGATGATAACAGCCATTTGAAGGTGGGTTAACAAATGACTCATTATATATTCTGTTGGTAATCTCTCTTCTGATTTGCGCTCTGTTAGTGGACTGGCATTTCTTTGTTGTATACTAAGAGAGACTCGAGCAGTCCATTTACTAACCATATTTAAAGCTTTATCTCGTACAGCAATAGCCTCTTCTCTTGTTCATAGTACTAAGCTGTTTTGACCAGAAAATATTATCTTACTATATTTGTTGATTTTAGACTTGATAAGTTGTTATGGTTATCTAAGTGCTAATTAAGGTATTTTCAGCTCGTCATTCAGTTCGTTCATTTCTAAGTCCATTAATTGAAACGTTTCTCAAAACTTTTTGAAGATATATCTTCTATCCTCTGAAGATTATGTTTCTGAACACCGATAAAACTCATTATGTTGTGTTAATTTGATTTTGGTGTATTGATTTCCTTTTTCATCTTCCTTTAGTGTGGTTCTGTTGCGGAGACAGTCGCATATGACCTAGTCCTGGAAGTGGCCTTGAAAATGCAGCGGTTTCAGCAAAGAAACTTATTGTTATATGGTTCATGGAAATGGCTTTTGGAAGAATTTGCCACCTACTATGGGATTTCAGATGTCTACACCAAGCTCAGGTATATTGTACTCACTTTCTGTTAATTCTTATTATTTGAGCGATATGCTATAACTCCGTTTTCTCTATCTTGCTTTATCTGTTGCTTTTAGATACTTGTCCTATGTAATGGATGTCGCTACACCGACTTCCGACTGTCTCCATTTGGTGCATGACTTATTAACACCTGTCATCATGAAGGGAAATGGCAAGAGCGCCTTGAGTCATCAAGAGGTACATATGCACTCTGCAGTTATCTGTTATTAATTTACTTTGCGGGTTTTTTTGTGTGTGTGGGTTTTGGAGTTACGTATTTCTTGCCTCAAGTTAAGGTACGGACATGATATGACCCTAAAGTTAGCTTGTTTACGTTGATCATAATACTTGACTTTAGAGCACAACACTAGAAATTTTCCTGTGTTATTCACCATTATATTCATAGGTGTAAAATGTAAATACAATGGTGAATGACAGATTAGAAACCTCGTAGTTGCTAACATGACATATTTAAGCATCAGACAATATCTAATATCACCCAAGTTAATCTGTTTGCTGTTGAATTTTTCTTCTTTGGAAGCATAATATACTTTCTGCTTATGACTGCTTAAGGATCTTTATTTTGTGTCTTTGCTTTCAACAGAATCGGATCCTGAATGAAATCAAGGACCAGATCGAGCAGATTCTGAAACTGGTCTTCGAGAACTACAAATCTCTTGACGAGTCTTCATTTTCTGGAATGATTGATGTGGTCAGTTCTGCATCAGGAGTTCCAGCGCCAGCGCTCACTCCTGCTGTGAAATTGTACACGCTTCTGCACGATGTCTTGTCTCCGGAGGATCAGACTAATCTTTGTCATTATTTCCAGGTATAGCATACAGCCTCTCAATTGCCTTACCTTACTCTTGATCAGCCATTTTTCTCATCTATTTGGCATCATTTCAATTATAGGCAGCAGCAAAGAAGAGATCTAGAAGGCACTTGGGTGAGACAGATGAGTTTGTTGCTAACAACAGCGAGCCCAATTTTTGGGATACATCTGCAATGTCCTCTGCTTACCAGAAAATGACTATGGTCTGCAAGAATGTAAAGAATGAGATCTATACTGATATTGAGATCCAAAATGAAGATATACTTCCCAGGTTAGTATGCAAGTAGAACCACTGTTGTACATTATGTTATCAAATTTTCTGTAATTGAGATGTTTAGATGTGTGTACTGCAATTAAAGCTCTTGTAGAATCTTCTAGCAGCTGCTGATTTCCCCTGTGTTTGTTATATTTTTATATGCAGTTTCCTTGACCTTCCAAACCTGTCAGCGTCTATATATAGCACTGATCTCTGCAATAGACTTCGAGCATTCCTTGTTGCATGTCCGCCCTCGGGCCCTTCGCCAACAGTTGCAGAGCTTGTGATTGCAACTGCAGACTTTCAACGTGATCTTTCCAACTGGAACATTAGGTAGGTTGTTTAGATTATTTGATTTGTTGATTGTCTGTTATTTTTGACTGGCATCATATTTCAATTTACAGTCCTATCCAAGGAGGTGTTGATGCAAAAGAGTTGTTCCATCTATATATCATGATTTGGATTCAAGATAGACGCCTTTCATTACTTGAGTCCTTAAAACTTGATAAGGTATGTATACTGATACTTTTTGTGAGGTTTCCTTCAGATTTCTTTTGTCTTCGATTTCAAATCAAAGCTATGGATAAGCAAAATTAGTTTCCCTTGTCTCTCTTTCCTCAAACTAACTTCTTTTTATCATATCAATACGGAACTGTCATTCAAGCAGGTAAAATGGTCTGGAGTCAGGACACAACATTCAACAACTCCATTTGTTGATGAAATGTATAAGAGGCTGAACGAAACCATTCAAGACTATCACGTTATCATTTCCAGATGGCCAGAATATATCTTTGTTCTGGAGCGTGTGAGTTTAGCTGTTCCTTGATGCTTTTTGATTTTGCGATTATGAAGATATTGCTTGTACATACCATTACATGTTATAAGCTTACAACTTCATTACATGTTTGGTGTGAATAGGCTGACATTGATTGTGTTTCTTTAGGCCATTGCTGATGTTGAAAAAGCAACTGTGGAAGCTCTGGAGAAGCAGTATGCAGATGTCTTATCACCTCTCAAAGAAAACTTGGCTCCAAAAAAACTAAGTTTCAAATATGTCCAAAAGCTGACTAAAAGATCTGTAATTGCATATGTAGTTCCGGATGAGGTGAGCATAATGTTCCTACATTTTTTTCCCAAATAAAAAGATTTGTTTGCTGAGATGTTTCTGTATCTGCTTGGTGCAGCTGGGTATTCTATTAAACTCCATGAAGAGGATGCTTGATGTTCTACGGCCTAATATAGAGGCTAAATTTAAAGCTTGGTCGTCATGCATCCCTGATGGTGGGAATGCAGCTCCTGGTGATCGTCTTTCTGAGGTGACAGTGATGCTCAGAGCCAAGTTTCGTAGTTACCTTCAGGCTGTGGTTGAAAAACTTGTAGAAAATGTGAGTTTCCCTTAACTCTTTTATTTCCTTGCTATTCGTATGTTATAGGGCTGAAATCTTATAAAAGAAAGAAGCTGATTGATATATGTTTTCAGCATCAAAAATAGAATGATTTGTAGTGTTTGATCTTGTTTTGTTATCTCGTTGGAAAGCATGTTTGAAAATTTCCCTTTTAGTATGTGCTTGTGTGGTAATCATTTATTTTGTTTCTTTTTAGAGCAAGCTACAAAAGACAACAATGTTGAAGAAGATTCTACAAGATTCTAAAGAAAGCGTTGGAGAATCAGACATCAGAAGCAAAATGAATAACCTAAAGGAGCAACTCACCAACACAGTGAATCATCTACACTCGGTTTGTGAGACACATGTCTTTATCGCATTGTCTCGAGGATATTGGGATCGAATGGGGCAGGTAACTATTTTTAATGCCCTATCCTGAATATTTGTTTTGTGGTGTTGGAGAGCTAAATCTTCTTCTGTGCGTGACAGATTGTTTTAACCTTTTTGGAGAACCGGAAAGAGAATAGAGCTTGGTACAAGGGTTCTAGAGTTGCTGTCTCTGTAAGTGCCAATAAAAACTGCAGTAACTTAAATTGTATGAGTCAAGACTTCACCTGATCTTACAATATTATGTGGAATGATGCGTATTTTCAGATATTAGACGATACATTTGCAGCACAGATGCAACAACTGCTTGGCAACTCGTTAAGAGAGCAAGACCTGGAGCCTCCTAGATCAATAATGGAGGTTCGGTCGATTCTTTGCAAGGACACTGCAGATAATAAAGCCAAGTCATTCTACTACTAAGCATCGAACAGCTAAAAATGCTGCAAGGTTCAGATCTCATTTGCTCATCTGCTTGAAGCTGCAAGTATTTTGCTTGGTGGAGCGAATTGTCGAAACCTTCAGAAAGCTTTAGATGTATAATAAAAGTAAAATGGTTACCACATTTTTCTTTAGTACTAAATGTCAATATATTACAAGACTGGCATCACATCTGACACGAGTTAACAACACGATGAAGTAAAGTTTACTACAAAACTATTTACTAAATTTGAATGAACGTGACAAAGTATTAGATTCCAAAAGTTTAAGAACAATAAATCCGATAAATCTTTAGCAAAGCTGATAAGCAATAATGGAAGTTTCAAGGCAATCTTCCGGAGTTGAATTTCATGTCAACGATGCCAATGGTGTTTCAAAAGTTATCAGAGGCATCCCGATTTAAGAGTTATATCACATTATAAGTATTAGTATTGTTGTTAATAAGAGCTTATCACACTTGACTTCAGAACAAGCTGGCATATCAAATTGAGAGATCAAACGAATCATTAAGATTGCATGTTCAGGATACAATGGAAAAGGGAGGAGGATATCACAGACAGAGATTGAAGAAGCAACAAATGGCATATGTACAGAGATTAATTAAATGATATATAGAACATTGCCAAGACAAGGCTGTTGTAAGGTACGATCAAGTGTCTATACTTTCAGACAAGCTTTGATATAGCCTGGCACGACATCCAGAAGGCTTTTGATGCAATACTCAGGATCATCGGGTTTTGATATATCCTGTTACCAATAAGGGCAATTAGATCAGTGAGACAATGTCAAACATTCAGACATACAAACTACTGACAAGATATAGTATTAAAGAGGATGTTTTTGCCCGATGTACCCTATCGCAGTTGCGCTCCATGATGCTACATTGTAAATAACTTTACTTCCCTCCCACGCTTTACGAAGCTTCCCTTTTCTCTTCTTCACTGAAAACATCGTGCTAAGTGCTACAATGCCAATTCATACGCAAACTCTTAATATCATAAGGAGACATAAGAGTCACCATCACTAGCAGACGGTTGGAAAGGGAGTTTAGGGGATTGAAAAGATAAGTTGGGTCTTGGGGAAGAAAGAGTTTTGACGTTCTCTACAACAAAACCTTAGGCTACTACTAACTTTTCCCCCCGAGAGAATAACAAAGCAGAAATAGGTACTCGTTATTGTAACAGATGGAAGTTCAAGATTTACCTTTCTGAAGCTGATCAGGTGATATATCCTGCACTCAAAATAAGTTTGCGTGTAAAGTCGATGAGACATTCATAACTCGAGACATAAAGCAAGAAAGGCGTATAATTAAGTGTACCTTAGTCTGCTTAAGGGATGATAAATATGTAGCCATGAAACAAGCGATACCGTCTGCTATATCTTCTTCCCTAACAAGGACATAATCATCTTCCGTTTGACCCATATATTCCTCACCCCATACATCATCTTCACTAACTACGTCCCAAGAGCTACCATCTTCTGCAAATTCAACAACTTATATATCACTAAAAGTGTTCATCTCTACAACCAATAACACATACATTGGCAAAAATCATCTTATTGAGGTAAAACAAACAAACAAACAAACAAACAGAAACTTGTTACTTACCAGAAAGATCTTGAGGAACTGAAACTTGAGCTAATTCTATCCTTTCACGAAACTCATTACATTCAACTCTAGACTTGATGAGATCATAAAACTGCAAAAGTAAACAAATCACAGAATCATGAATCGAGTAAACTAAGCTATCCTCCACCACAATCCTACGAACTAAAGGGAGTAAAGTACATATATATATATATGAAAGCATACGTTATCAGCTTCAGGATCTCCTGGATCGGAAGAAGAAGACGACTCTTCCCTGTCCGAATCCTCCTCCTCTTCCTCCGGTGATTCACTCTGTTCGCCGCCGTTATCATCGCCGGAAGGACTAGGATTATCGGTAAGTTCAAGCAGCTCAAGAGCTTTCTGGCAATCCTCAAGCAATTTATGCAACGTCTTACGCTTGACACGAATACTATCCAAATCGATGCGATTTCCTTTGTTCTCGGTATCATGGGACAAGCTAGAGACCTCAATTTCCATGGCTGCCGCGAAATCGGAAAGATCTGCTGCTCAAAGAGAAAGATTGAAGACGAATTGATTCCTCTGCTCCACAATTTTTTCGCCCTTTGTTGGATTGGCGACCTATCTAATTTATTTATTTCGACCGAGATAATTGAAAAAAAAAAAAAAAAGAGTCGTAAGTAGTAAGACAAGAAGCAACTAATTTTGCTGAAAATAGAATCTAACTGTATTGGATCCCTTTAAGCACATTTAATATTTAAAAAAAATATTATTTTAATTACTTTGTAATTTTAATTTATAAATATATTAAATCGACAAGCGTAATGATTTAAGGAAAAAAAAAACCAGTGAATCATAAATAACCAGCATTAAACCATAATTAAATTAACGTTTACTTTAGTGAGATGATACAGATGGCGTTTTTGGGATTATGGGAATGATTATCCCGAACAGTGACTAAAACAATACAATGAAGACGTCCAAATTTTTAATATGTCGGAACTTAATTAATGTACATGTTTGTCTAACATGCAGTACACATTAACATTAACAAAAAAATTAATTTAAGAATAATAATATATAAATGTTTTGAGAAAAACATTACCCAATACGGCGGTAGTGCCAGGCCCAGCCCAATATGAAGAACCTATATAAATAGATAGACGCGAAGCTCGCACGCTTTGTACTGTAAACCCCAAAACATTCACAGAGTCGTCGTCTGTCAATTCATTATCCGTAGTCCTCCGACGAAACCACCATGTGCGATAACACGTTGGTGAGATTTGTTGACAAGCGTAAGATCTCTTTCTCTCTCTATATTGATGTCTCTTTCTTCTTTAATATATGTCTTTGATTAGCATATCTAATCGGATCTAGTTTATTATTTGTCTTACGTACCTCGGTGTAGATGGCAAGACATGTGTGTTTTGGGATGTGAATGATTACCCAATCCCATATGGTCTCGATCCTGCTTCGATTTACCAAAGTATCAAAGACGCTATCAAGAAGCATGGTTGTGATGCGGAGGTGGTCATTCACGCTTATGCTGATGATAATACGGTTTCGGATGACTTGCGACGTCAATTATTGGATGCTGGATTCAAATTCGAAGTCTTTAGCCCAGGTGAGAATTTCATTTTTTACTCTCTTCGTTTCTCTTATATATATCTGTAATCTAAGATATATCCGTTGTTGATATTAGGGGGTGATCATGCGAGACACTGTACCATGTATTGTGACATGGTGTTGTGGGCATTCAAACATCCTACACCTCCTTTAAATCTGATTGTACTGGCAAAAGTAATCGATCGCGAAGGCAATTTTTATACTTTTATGGGTGCTTTGCGTATTAGTTATCATGCTGTTCTCTTTTCCGAAGATAAACAAATATGGCCTGGTGCCCCGTTGTTTACTAGCATATTTGATGGAGGCCGAAACAATATTAGCGGAAGCTCTCAACGTAAGCGGAAGCAGTAGGGGATATTCATACTGCTTCCATAGACGACTAACTATTGG
This sequence comes from Camelina sativa, assembly GCF_030686135.1. Taxonomy (NCBI): domain Eukaryota; kingdom Viridiplantae; phylum Streptophyta; class Magnoliopsida; order Brassicales; family Brassicaceae; genus Camelina; species Camelina sativa. The sequence goes on from NC_141890.1 coordinate 8,310,621, forward strand.
TCCCCTTGCAAATCTTCCAATGTTGTTGTTTGTTTTTTGTTACCATTGTGATGAGGGTTGAAACGTTTATTTTATTGTCTATCTATAATGTGCTTTTGGACATAATAAACAAGTGGCCCTTCCATTTCTTTCTCTGACCATTCGTCACTTGCGTTTACTGTGGTTGCTCTATAACCCTCCTTCTTGAGAGCTGATTTGATTTTCTTCTTAATCGAATAAGGATGATCTAGGTTTTCTGATATTGAGTAATCCTCCCATTCACATACCACACATGTGTTGCGCACTGCATGCAATCGAGGAGAAAAACGAATTATTAAACATATTAATTTACTAATAAAAATCAAAGATCATAGAGACAAAAATATACTAGCTAGGAACTATATATATATATATACTAGATTAGGACCCACGGTACACCGCGGGATAAGTTTTTTTTTAATTTTTTTGTTAATGTACTTTTTGTTAATTTTAATGATTTAATACTAATTTTGCTAATATACTTTTTTGTTAATTTTAATGATTTAATATATAAACTCTGGTATAACCGCACAATAATTTTTGTTTACTACAATCTTAATCAAATCAGTTTGATTTGACATATTTTATATTGATGTTGTTAAAACATTAAAATGAGGATTTAACCCGTATTGAAATATCATATTACTGATAGTTTATTTTTTAGTATAATTCAATCATTTAAGGTCATATAACTGTCATGTAATATAACTCGTTTGTGTAATTTTAAAAACTTAATATGTTTAAATATTTATAATTTTAAACTTTTTATTAAGTTTAGATATATAAGTTATCAATTATAAACTTCTTAAAATTTTATAATTTACTATATACAGTAAATTTACTATATATGTATGTTGAACACACACTTTTTATATTAATTGAGTAATATATGTTTGTTTAAAAAAATTCAAATCACAATATCTGAAGGAAAAATACACATTTTTTATTAACCTTATGTATTATCTAGATAAGGCCCGCATTATTACGCGGGTAAAATTTTTTAAAAAAATATAGAAAATAATTAAATAGTAATGTTAACATGTTTATAGATTTTATCTTGTAACATTTTAATATTGAATATGAATCTTTCATATTTTATTTTAATATTCTCTCACTTCAATTATATAAGAGTTTAAAGGCTTTTCTTGCTCTATTTTATTATATTTTCTCAAATTTCTATGTATAATTTTTATTGATATAACAATTTATAAATATTTGAACTATGGAGTATATTTTCCTATTGGTTGAATTTTATAAATGGTATAATATTTATTGTTTATTAATCTTTGTACTTTTATCCAAAACTCTTATAGCACACTTAATAAATTAAGTTGTTGATTACACAAGTCAAATTTTGTTGAAAACACACATATAATATAATTAGCATACAATAGAAAATATATTGATTTTCTTAGTTTTCTTTTTTGATTTAGAAAAATAAAATTTGTAATATATAAATATGTAAAATTCTCTAAATATAATTAGCTGTCTTACTACATTTATTATAAAAAAAAAAAATTTTGACACGTGTCAATATCTAATCAATATATTTAACACTTGTCATGATTTTGTTAATGAGCAATTTTAACATCAAACTTTATATAATAAGATATATATGACAGACGATAGATATAGATCTCCAGATCATAGCATAAACAATTTCAAGCGAGGGATGAATTATCTTACTGCGTGATGTTGTGGTGGTGGGCTCGGGAATAATCTGGAGGATGGTTTCTATGCAGTTATTCACAAGGTAAGAGACGCTGTGCAACGTTTATGGTGCTGGATGATGAGACTTTGTGAGAATATTAGCGTTACATGACTCCTAAAGCTGTCAAATATTGTTGGTCGGCTATCCATGGGCCAAACCTAGCTAGTTCGCAAGTTTTTGGGCGGTTACATATTTCGCTGAATGTTGAAATAACCAATATTTTTACGGGTCAAATACACAAAACAAAATTATGTAAAGAATGGAGTAAAACATAAAAGAATTGTACAAAATTACAAAATTTAAAGGGTTATAACATGTTTGTAAGAAAATATAAAACAATAGTATCATAAATCTTAAGACTCTTAAGTCTATATAACACAAACTTGGATTATGAGCCCCCCCCCCCCCCTCACCTCTTGTCCGGCATTGTGTTTGATATAAAAAAATTTGTTCCTACAGTAAATAGCATATATATAGTTAAGGCTGAAAAAAATGTTAAGACTTCCTGAGAGCTGGAAAAAATAAAAGAATAGTTAAAGCTTGCAATAGTTGCATAAGTTATAAATGTGAAATGAATAGTATATTGAACCACCTATGACCTATCACAAAAAAAAGAAAAACTCGAAACGCAGACGAATGAACGAGTTCCCATGCACGCAGCATTATTATCGAAAAAGACAAAAATCGTTTATAATGGTTCACGTAGATTAATTATCATTTATATATACAATTATTCAAACTCAAGAGAGATGCCTAAAAGCCTAACTCAAATAAAATAAAGAGAGAGTGGTGGTGGAGGGAGGGTCGTGCCCAGCACGATTCAGAAATATTACTGAGGAGGTCAGACGGTCAAATGTAATGTAAGGTTGTCATTTTCCCTTTTTTTTTTTTTTGTCTTCTGTCACAAGGAGAGAAATAGAGGCTCTTTGATTTAATTTATATCTAATAATCCTAAATTAATGTCTTAGAGTGAGACTATAGAGACAGATCAATTAGCACATAATCCATATATATAAACTATAGAACAGAGAGTTAATTACAAGAGTGTTAATTCTTTTGATAATAAATAAAGAAAAATAGTAATGGTTGGAGTTTGGAGAAAGAGAGGAAGAAGAGGTCAAAGGGGAAAAAAATTTCCCTCCAAGAAAGAAAGGGAGATGATGACGTGTACAACTGCCAGAGAGAGAGAGAGAGAGAGAGAGAGAGGAGAGTCTAGTCTGGGGGGGGGTTTCCTCTCTTTTCGCCCATTTTTATCGCTTCTCCTCAAACTCCGTTGAAACTCTCTAATCAATCAATCACAATAATCAATTAATCATTCTCGCCATTTCTCTCTATTCTCTCACCCCTAAAATCAGTAATTTTTTTTTTTTTTTTTTTAATTTTTGATTAATAATAATCATCATCCAGATCGAATCAAATCAAGGTTTGTTTCTCTCGAATTCATATTATATTCATGGCATCTTCTCGTCAGAATCCGATTCCGTTTACCCTCTCCTCGAATTTGATGATCGTACATTCTTCTTCTCTTTAGTCCGTACGTACGTATATGGCGTGAACCCGAGTTATGGCTAACAAAAACGCAGAATCATCATCATCATCATCATCATCGTCCTCACAGCCTCAGGCTCAGCCAAACCAACAACAACAACAGCAGCAGCCTAGCGCTCTTGAACAACAAGATCAGGAGTCTCATGTGCGTCTCTCTCTCTCTCTCTCTCTCTCTCTCTTTTATGATTTTTTTTTTGGATATTTATCTCCGGGAAAAATCCCAATCAATCTTCGTTTTTGTTGTTCCGATCTCAGGGTGACACCTGTAGCATTCCTCAAGCGCAGTCTGGGAACACAGACTCGCGTACCCGTGGTGGCAACACGGTAATATTGACTCCCTCTATTTAGCATTGTGATTGAATTGAACTCTGTAATGGAAGAAGACTAGCTAGGTGAATATGTGAAAATGCTCCTTCAGAATCCCTTTTTTGTTAAAATTCCCCTGTCTTCTCCATCGGTCATTGTTGCGCCATGATGAGCATTTATATAATCAATCATTAGACTTGTTCTGGGTTTCTTATGATCAATTTTACATTCCGAGCTAGAAGGATCGTTATATGCTTTTACTGAATTGGATTCATTCCGTTATATGCCTGCTGTTGTTGAATTCATCTTAAGATATCTCTGACTCTCTTTTTTGTCGACTTTGTAGGTTTTCAAGAGTGGACCGCTATCTATATCATCAAAAGGTAATCGTATGCTCTGTTCTCTTAGGATGTATACTTAGTTCAGTGTAGCCTTTCTTAGGATGATGAGATGAGAGTTGTTCTAGTTAGGATGAGATGTTGTCTTAATTCTGACTGGGGGTAACTGTTACTGGCAGAGAGTAACGACATTTATCACGTGAAGTGGGTTTTGTAGGCGGGTTGAACCCAGATAGTGTGATACTACGACGGAACTTGCACAAAAACCACTAGGCTACATGTCCTGTTCAGTGGCTATATCTCAAACATTGTCTCTCATCACTTTCTGTTTCATTTAATACAGGGATTGGCTGGACATCATGGAAGAAAAGATGGTTTATTTTGACGCGTACTTCACTTGTTTTCTTTCGAAGTGACCCTGTAAGCACTTTTTTCTTTGAAGATATTGTTGAAAATATCCTATATCAGATATAGTTCTTACAATTTTATACGAGGCATGAGCCCGTTATTGTTACAGAGAACGGGTATCACATATCGTCTGTTCATCTTTCAGAGTGCAGTCCAACAGAGGGGAAGTGAGGTCAACCTGACCCTTGGGGGAATTGATCTCAACAATTCAGGCAGGTTGGATTATTACTCGAATCATTACAATCTTCTTCTTCATATATGATGATGTTTTATGTTAATCCTATGGTTCGGTGTTACTGACATCATAGAACTTCGAACTATCTTTTAGTGTGGTTGTTAAGGCAGATAAAAAGCTGTTGACTGTTCTCTTCCCTGACGGTCGTGATGGACGTGCCTTTACACTCAAGGTTTTTCTCATCTTTCTGTTTTCTGTCAATTGGTCTCCTTGATCTTGTTTATATCTATTGCATCCATCTCATTTTGCATCTTATATTACCCCCTGAAAATTTCTATGCATTCAGAACCGTTCCTTTGCGTTTTTTGGCTACATGGGTGCCAGTGCTACAACACCGGAATCCAACCTTTACCTCCTTAAAACTGTTTTTTTGATTTAGTGAAACTCTGTTTTGTTATGGATGTATTTTCTGACTACCGAGAAATGCAAACCGATTCTATCTACTTAGAATCCGCTGATTAATCGTCTATTCTAATGTGCTTTTATCTTTATTATCGTGTTAGCATAGCAGCTTGTGTAAGTTCAAGTTTGACTTTGAAGAATATTTTGGCCTAATCATAAATCACTAAAGGACAGAGAATCAATGATGGATTAACTTTGACCTTATGATTGTTTTTTTTGAAGGCTGACACTATGGAGGATCTATATGAGTGGAAAGCTGCTCTGGAAAATGCTTTGACACAGGCACCAAGTGCTTCCCATGTTATGGGTCAAAATGGTATATTCAGGAATGATCATGCCGATCCCGCTGTTGGTGCTGATGAAAAGAGTATGTTTGTCACCTTTTCAATGGTTTAGTCTTTATATATATAACAAGATATGTTATTTCTTAAGTGTTGTGAGGATGTCAAAGTTTCCTCCTCTCTAGAAAATAAGCAACGTGAGAATATTATTATGTTAACATATGTTCCCTGTCTGGAGTTAAAGGCTGACCAGTTCGTGTTGAAAGGCTCCCCATATTAGGGGCATTCAGTAGATATCGAAAGATTAGTTTCTCTTTCAGTTCATTAGACAATGATGCAATTTTTCATATTCTTACAGAAGATGAGACACCAACAAAATCAACTGTCCTTGGAAGGCCAGTATTACTTGCTTTAGAAGATGTCGATGGAGCTCCATCATTCTTGGAAAAGGCCCTTAGATTTGTTGAAGATCATGGTATTAGTTTTAAGCTTTCAGCTTGATTTGCTGCTTCTTTTACTCACTCTGAGCTGAAATAAGACAACAATATCCTGCAGGAGTCAGGATTGAAGGAATCTTGAGACAAGCTGCCGATGTTGATGATGTTGAACACAGGATTCGCGAATATGAACAAGGTTTGAGTTTTTAAGTATATGTACACGATTACGTGTATTTTATTCTTCTTCTTTTTTTTGTTTCTTTCCTGCTTTGTGCAAGTTATTAATACGTAGGCACTTGGTTCAGGAAAAAATGATTTCAGTCCCGAGGAGGATGCTCATGTTATTGCTGATTGCCTTAAGGTACCTGCTACTATTCAGTACAATGCTGAGTTAGCCTATCACTCTTAAACCTCTCTAACTGTATCCATAAATGTGCAGTATTTTCTCAGAGAGTTGCCTTCCTCTCCGGTGCCTGCATCTTGTTGCAACGCCCTTCTGGAAGCTTGCCGTAAGTTTATCATTCTCTTTCTGTTTTCTTTAATGTTTGTGTGTGTCCTCTTCCTTGGTGCTCCATCAAAAGCATTTATCTACCTTGGGGGTTACTGTGATCATTATATTGCTTACTTTTAAGGACAATCAGATGTCTCCATCTTAAATTTGACTGAAAATCTCTTTTTGGACATGCATATCTACTTTTGTTGTGTTTGTTATTTTTGTTGCTTTCTACAGAATGACATATTATTTGACAATATCTAGAACTTAGTCAGGATTGATAATAAAAATTGGAATTTGCTCGCCTATTCTCCTTGCAACATATCATATTTCCAGTTTTCTGACGCGTAGCTTTACCAGGTACTGACCGTGGCAATAGAGTCAATGCTATGCGGGCAGCAATCTGTGAATCATTCCCTGAACCAAATCGTCGCCTATTGCAAAGGTTGTCTCTTTTCCACATTTAGCTTACGAAACTTATTTAACATGCTTACAGGGTAAAATAACTTTTGTCATTAGTTCTGATTGTTTGTCCTCTTTCAGAATCCTGATGATGATGCAGACTGTAGCCTCTAACAAAACCGTGAACCGGATGAACACAAACGCCGTTGCAGCTTGTATGGCACCTTTACTTCTTCGACCCCTTCTGGCTGGTGACTGTGAAATTGAAAATGATTTTGATGTCGGCGGTGATGGTTCTATGCAACTTCTGCAAGCAGCTGCAGCAGCGAATCATGCCCAGGCTATAGTGATAACACTATTAGAAGAATATGAAAGTATATTTGGAGTAAGACTATACTTCTCTCTATGATTAAGGACCTTCTTAGTCACATGATCATAAATGATGAAGTGGTTTCCTATCTGCATAGTAATCCGTTCTTTATTACATTAGTATAGTGAAAGCATTGGAGGCAGTGTGAAATGGCAACTCCGGATCTTATCATAGTTGCACTTGTGTGCTTATTTTCAGACACTGACTTTTAGCTTCATAAATGGTCTGTCTGCAGGAAGGTTCCCTGTCACCGGGCTTGTACTCTGACTCAGAAGAAAGTGGTAGTGGGACAGAGGAGGGATCTGATGATGAAGTGTATGATGATGATGATGATTATGATGGCACCCAGGGATCTGATGACTACACAGATGAGGAAGAGGACCTAGAAAATGAATCTGATGGATCATATAGTGAGAGTGCCGCCTCAGACGACAAATATGCAGACAGCATTGATCCTGATGACCATAAGGCACGTTCATATACTAATCTTCAATATTTAATCTATTTCCCGAAAAGTAATCTTACGATTACAAGGAGTATTTCCATTACAAATGAGTTACATATTTGGATTCTAGAATTTATTTTAAAGTTCACATTGATGGTACAAGTTCTTTGGTCCTCATCCTTTCTTACTATTGTGTTTGCACTGTTTTCTGCAGATTAATGATAATTTAAGTCCTGTATCAAAATCCCCGAAAGCAAGTAGGGAGCCTAAGAAGCTTTTATCTGGCTCCAGACGATCTTCACTACCACGACACAATGACGGAAAAAAGGATGAGGAAATCGTGGTAAGAGGAGCTGATAATGCAGAGGTAAAGGCTGTTGTAGAGGTCTCGAAACCTGAAGATAAGAATTCATCAACATCAGATGTGGCATCTAGCACTCAAAAACCGTCAACATTATCTGATGCACCAGGAGGAAGTAAAAGGCACTGGGGCCGTACCCCTGTAAGTTTATTTTTCCTTCTGCCTTTTTTATTTCGAGGGACCAGCTCTCTATGTGTTTTATCTATCTCTTAAGGGGATCCAGACATATACTAAAAGTTTGGTGTTTTATGTGCTCAGGGGAAGAAAAACCTGTCAATGGAATCTATTGATTTCACAGCGGAAGTGGATGAGGACAAGTAAGTATTATCATCTTGACAAATGATTTGCATCGTTATGGTTCTTACAAAACTTCAAATTTGTTTGGACTAGAATTGATGTGGTTTACATGGGTTTCATCTGAAAATGTTAATATTCTGCAGTGCTGACATTGAGATACTTGAGTCAACCAAATTGGAGCTGCAAAACAAAATTACAGAAGAGGTCACGATAAGTCCTTTTGAGTATCTTTTCCTTTGCTACCTCGTTTGGCAATACAAGTGATGATTTTTAAAAATATATATGACCTGTAACAACCTCCATGTTTGGTAGAACAGGTCAAAAACAATGCAGTTCTACAGGCTAGTTTGGAGCGACGGAAGAAGGCTTTGTACGGGCGGCGCCAAGCTCTAGAGCAAGATGTAAGTGTAAAATAAAACCATATAGCTATGTGAAGTTTGTTTATTGAGTGTCTATGTTTAGGTTTATGAATTTTGTGTTTTACCTTCCTCTAGGTGGAAAGACTACAAGAACAGTTGCAGCAAGAGAGAGACAGGAAATTAGCCCTGGAAACAGGACTGAACGTGTCAAAAGGGAATCAACCTATTCCAGAAACAATCGATGAAAAGGTTGCTCTTCATCTTTGTCTAGCAACTAGTTGATCTTTTGGCTGGTTAAAAAAAGTACATAACTTGGAAGACCTGTCTGCAGTTGAAGAAAGATCTGCAAGACGTAGCTCAGGCGGAGGCTGATATTGCCAACTTGGAACATAAAGTTGATGATCTTGAAAATAGACTTGGTCAACAGGACGTAAAAGCCTCTGGTTCCACGCATGGTAACAGCAAAGAATCTCGGAAAATGCCAGAGCACAATGCAAAGATGTAAAGGATTCACAACAGATTAACATTTAACGTCACAACCTTTGATTTTTAACCCATATCAAAAGCTAATTAGTAGTTTTCTTTCAACTTTGTCACACAGGAAGGATAAACAAAAGGATACTGAAGCAGCCTCTACTCACATTTTTGAAAGGTCAACGTCCAAGGTAACCATTGTAAACATCTGATATATGTCTATCAAATCGTGTTTTCTTTCCTATGTATTTATCCACTACAGACGGGCAACATTTTGCAGGATGGGCAAGCGGCTGCAAGAGAAAATGAGACGGAGAAGCAACAGGATTCACGGAACAAAAGCTCGCAACAAGAAATGTCACGTGGCAGCACAAAGCTGGCAGGCATGTCAAAGAGGTCTGGCACAAAGGGAGAGGTAAGTTTCATACTGAAACCATTAAATTTCATCCAAATATCGTTCAAAAACTAGAAGCTGAGTGCAACAAACAGGGAAGCACAACAACAACTTCTGCACTTTCCAAATTGACAATGCGACTCAACTTCCTGAAGGAGAGGCGAAGTCAGATTGCAAACGAGCTCCAAAACATGGACAAAGGAAGATCTTCAGGGCAACCCAGTCCATCCTCAGGGCAAACCCGTGTATCAGAGGAAACCGAGAAAGGATCAGGGTCGAACTCGAACAAGGACTCAGACAGTGGCAAAATCCAAAGCGCACATGTTCTTGACAGAGGAAGATCCGAGAACGGAGGAGACAGAGGCAGAGGATCATCTGGAGGAAGCCAGATTCCCAACACTACACCGAGAACCTTTTCCAGATGATCTCTTTCTTAGAGCTGCTTAACTCCAGATGTACAGCCGCCAAATTAACTCCAGCACCATTTTATGCCTTATTCTTTCACCCCAGCAACAAAATAACAGATTCATTCTTTTTTAGTCCACTCCTCTTTCTCTGCCTTATTCTTCAGCCTTTTCTTTGACCAAATAAACTACACATTTTTTTGTTTGTGTTTCAACTGTGCGTTGGATCTGTTGTTTTGGTAGTGGACATTCACATCAGTATAAAAACCAAAAATTGAATTGTATTTATAACACCAATGATTGAACAAAAAATATATTGAACTCCTTTTGCCCTCTTTTGGGTTCACTACTGTATTTCAAAAATGAATTAAAAAAAAAAAAAAAAGTAGTCGTCATCATCAATAAAAGAATAGTAGTACTAGTAGTATCAAAAATCACGAAGCAGCTTCTTGATTTGCTCCAAGGTAACGAAGAGAACAACAGTGAAAGGTCCTTGCCTACAAACCGTAGGAACAAAGCCTTTATAAAGAGCCATTGCTCCTTCAGCTCTAACCGTCTTCACCGCACAATCCAACGCGCCTTCGTACGCTCCCACCTTCATATTCATCACTCTCGTCTTTATCACATCCACCGGATTCGAAGCCACCGAAGCAACAAATCCCGCCGCGAAACTCGCAACCACGTGAGTCCCGAGCCCATCCTCAATCACACCACTCTCTAGTATCCCTTCCTTGAACTGATCGTAAGACGCAAGCTGAGCCGCAGTCACAATCATTGCTCTGTTAATCGTCAGAGCAGAGCCACGCCACAAGCTCGTTACGCCTTCTCCTTTCACCATGCTCTTGATTGCGTCTCCTACACCGGCGTAGTTACGACGCTGTGCTAAAGGAAGCCTCCCGTCAGCTTGCATCCTAACCATCGCCACGTCGGCTGGATTTCCAACGGCGGCTCCGATCCCACCAGCGACAAGCCCCGCACCGATCTTACGGCCCAGACTCAGCTTCCCTGACTCAGGATCAGACCATTTGGTCTTTAGCACCTCGTAAAGACCCATCCTGGTGGTGGAATAGAGAGTCTGACGGAGAAGAGTAGCGGAGACGCCGGAGAATAACGCGGCGGCGCCTTCCGACTTGACGATGTTGATTCCGAGTGAAATCGGTCCAATTTTGGGAACGGAAGCGGTGGTGGTCTCGGCGAGAAAAGCTGCAGGGGAAGAGTTGGGGAAAGCGAGAGCTGGACGGAGGAGAGTGACGGTGGTGGAGGAAGGAGCTTCGCCGTGGAGCTGAAGACGAACCTTGATGAGATCGAGAGGGTGAGTGGAACAACCGGCGATTACGGAGGCAATCCCACCTTCGACGAAGCTTTTAGCGCTCATTTTTGTGGAAATCGGGAGGAAGAGAGAATGAAATTGAGATTGTTGTTGTTGTGCTGAAGAAGAAGAAGAAGAGGGAAGCAAAAGGGTATTTATTTGTAGTGAAGTTTCTTTGACGCGGTTTTGTCTTGTGTTCAATGTTGACGACGAACGATGAGTGTGAGAGAGAGAGTGATCTCGATCATTAAAGTAAACCCTAATTAAGTCAGTCAGATTCGCCGGGTCCAAAAAAGTAGAAAAACGTGTGAGTGAGTCAGAGACAGCCCACTGTTGTCTTTATGGGCTTACGACCGAGACGTGTGTTTTAATTGGGCCTTTTTACCTTATATGTAATAAGGAAAAAAAATAATCGTCGCCTGAGAGATTCGAACCACTCGGCCAAAGCGACTTGTTGTTATTATTTCTGGGTACCCTGTTATTATAAATACTATAATGATTTCTTTAGTGTGCAACTAGTACAATTTTTTTTTTGTTAACCATAGGGCCAATTAGCCGGCCCATTAGCCAAATTCCTACATTTGTAGGAGCCAGGATTCGATTCTGGGTGTGATAGTGCCTTCTACAAATGGGCTTACCTCCTGCCACTGCACTAAGGTCACTTCACTAGTACAATTTCTTTTATAGTGTATTTTCTAGTTTTATTTGTAAAATTTTCTTTCATTTAGGCAATATAAATTTCACTTTATACTATTATTTTACTCAATTGTTAGGTTCAGTGATGTTATTTTTTTTGGAATAGCTATGAACCTTAAATATTCTTTTTAAGTAAAGAAATAAGATGAAATTTGACTGAAAATAAATCATATAAATAAAAGTAAGGTTTCATTTTCTTTTTATTGGTCCATTTAACATTTAATTTTTAAAAAAATAATATTTATTTTTAATTAAATAAAAATGTAATGATGTACATTAGTCTATACTTTAAATCCACACTTTACTACTAAATTGTAACTGAAATTTCATAAATTATGAATTGACTATTTTTCCATTCATTTTCATTTAAACACACTATAAATTATAATTGTAACTCCTCTAATTAATTTATTTTAAAAATGTTATTTCCATCCCTTGAAAACCTATAAATAAACATTCTCACATCATCATTCACCATATCTAAAATTCTAAATATTTTGTTTATTTTATTTATATCTAAAATTCTAAATATTTTGTTTATTTTGTTTATGTTCTTGCATGGTTTCAAAACTCATAGTAACCAAGATAAAGTCTATCCTCCTCGATTTCCTTGTGGGCGCTGGAATCAAAGTACGTAAACATAATAGTCAACCTCTTAACTAAATTGGTTTATTTCGTAAAATATTACAAAACGAAATTAATTGCATTTGTCTATATGTATGAACATATATAAAGCTAACGTCGATAGTGAGTTACAACCACCTTGGGAACAACGACGGCATGAAATTGTCAGCGCCACAAACATTCCGGTAAAAGGAGATATCGAAGAGCAATGTCGTGGATGATATGGTTTCTAGCAACAAAATCTTGTACGAGCATGGTGAACACCCTGACCACGTTGTGGTTACTAAAGTGATTAATTTTACTATTATTCATAACTACCCTTCTCTTAAGGTGACCACATCCAAGTCATCCAAGTCACACTACCTTGATAATCATTTGATACCCTTGCTCTTCCTTTGAGATGTTGACATGTGGCAGACATGTAGTCACCATCACAGTAACCTCCACATATACGCGAATCAAATCATCAACCTGTCAAAGCAACAAAATCAATAAAAAAGGAAAAAACATAATAACAAAATATAAGATAAATCTAACAAAATATACATAATCACATTCTTACGATAAGTTTTGAACTCATGCAAGACATAAATAAAATATTTAGAATTTTAGATATGGTGGATGATAATGTGAAAATGTTTATTTATAAGTTTTCAAGGGATGGAAGTTACATTTCTAAAATAAATTACTTAGAGGAGTTATAATTATAATTTAAAGTATGTTTGAATGAAAATGAATGGAAAATAGCCAATTCATAATTTATAATATTTCAGTTACAATTTAGTAGTAAAGTGTGGATTTAAAGTATAGATTAATGTACATTATTATATTTTTATTTAATTAAAAATAACTATTAATTTTTGAAAAATTAAATGCTAAATGGACCAATAAAGAGAATAAAACTTTACTTTTATGTATATGACTAGATTCAGACCCGGGCACGTACGTGCGGGATTATTTTCAAAAACTAAGTTTATTGTTTAGTGAAACTGTAATTTTAAAGAATAAAACTGTATTTTTTTTTATAATTCGTTTATGCATAATAAAGGCGAGTAGAAAATGTGTCGTGAATGTGGTATAATAGTTGTAATTATATTAATTAATATTAGTAAGCAATAGTATATTATAATTTGTAATGACAAATCTATACAATAGTTAAAGCTTACGTTAATTTTAGATGACCCATTACTCGGAAGAGTCTTCATGTATTGTTAGACTGTTTTATCTCCAGTCTATAATAAGGTGTCGAAGTACTTCCATAAGCTTTTATAGTAAAATTTATAGTATTATATAATTTAAATTAACTTGTTCATAAAAAGAATTATACAACGTAATCAATTTTATGTTCGTGTTTAACAATAAAATCATAACTTTCTCCTTGATGTATATACTTAAAATAGTTGACTTTTATCAGTCTATAGTTCCATACTATGTTCGCGTGGGTGCAACTCGAAAACTACTCGCACGTTGTATTCTCGATCCTCCTCCAAGTTAGTGTAGAATATTATAAAACATAGGGTTAACAATGGCCATCCATGGAGAAATAACGCTGATCAATCTTATAGTTTCAATCTATTGGTTATTAACTCCACCTTCAAAGTAACATACTTTGCCATGCCCGATAAATTTAACAAAAGGCATTTTTATTTTTTTCTATAAACTCATTGAAAGAAAAAAAATTGAAAAAAACACCTTCTGTGACTCTCTGACCAAAAACAGAAAAGGAAAAATTAGTGTGTATTGAAGTGGCAATTTCTTTAACCTTCGTCTTCCACATTATCAAATCCAACAGAGACATCAATAAACATCCAAGTTCATCAATAATTTACAGAATCCAGTGAGTATATAACACTATGTTCCAAGGTAAGCAATCTTAATTTTTAGTTTTTATTTAATCTGGTTTTGGGTTTTATATTGGGTGTTAATTCTTGTTTTATAAATCCATTTTTCTTGGAAATAATCAATGTACCCAAAAGCAAGGCTCACCATCGTTGATCAAGTTAAGTAAATTTTCATATTATCTGGTTTTTCTAGGAGATGTAAATTAGATTAAAAAAAATTTGATAGTATGATCACAACCCCGAAATCTAAATCGGAACCTCGTCATCTTGATTATATAATTTTCTTCATACTTACTAAACACCTAAATATCTATCTTGAAAATAAATACTCTACACTTTCAACATTCAATTTCTAACTCTAGATAATTTCCTTATTAAATCTATGGTCAACCTGTTTTAGAAAAATCTCAAGAAATTTTAGTTCCCAACATAGATTTCGTTATGAAAGATAATATAATGTTTGTCGAAATAAATAAAGATTTAAAGAATGTATAATGTTACATGACTGCCTCTCGCAAATCATATAAACTTAGACAAACTGGTTTCATGTAAGAGGCATAATCCACCATTAATCATCACTGACGCCTTGAACAGTAGCTATCTATAAATAAGATAAGCGAGAATAAACTAAAGCAATAGAAAGTAAACTCATGTGTTCTATACATATTGTAATAGTTAAAAAAATGCATACCTAAGTAATGTAAGAGACTCAAAGTCCATAAATTGCTTATATGTTTTGAAAAACTTCTTTACCAAAGATTAGCACCTTAGCCATTATTTGAAAGTCACTCTTGATATAAGAACATAAAGCTGTCCATGTGAAAAACATTGCAATTTCATACAATCACATAGTAAATTATCAAGATTAATCGTAATCATCTATGTTTTAAACAAATATAAATACATAGATAAAAGATTTATATTTACGAATATAAGCCCACTTCGACATCTGCTAAGATCACTTCTAAGGTTTATCCAATAAAACTCGTGTACTGTCGCCATGAGTGAACGATCCGCACTTGAATCTTCAAATTCGGCTTGAATGGCTTAATATTAGCAAGGCTCGTGATTCCATTGTTTTGCAGCTTTTTTTTTCTAGAATATATTAACTGGGTATCGAGTATATTATTGTAAGCTACATTGCTTTAGACGACTCATATATTTATAGTTGAAGACCTAGGTATTTAGAATATACCTAGCATATATTTGGCGAGTAAATGATTATATGGGAATATGGTAAGTAGCAAAGATTTCGCGTAATTTTCTTTTGTTAGTTTAGGTAACATGATTTGAAACGATATTGTTGGTAATTTTTAAAGTTTGGTATAGTTTCTTACATTGTGTCGTTGTTTTATTTAATTTTATATATTTAGGAAAGCTTTAATTTTAAATGATTTTGGTAGATGATTCCCTTTATTGATTTTGTAATAAATTGGAGATATGCAAATTGGTAATTCGCGTGATTATAGGGACATAAGTATTATATGTTTCTCATTATTGTTGCTAGTGGTAGTTAATATTTGCTATTTAAAGAATGCTGTTTTTGGAATATTGTATTTAATGTAATTAGACCACTAAATGTTTGCATATTGGATATCTTATTTATGGGCCGCTTGTTTACCATTTTAGATATCTTATTTATGGGCCAGATATTTTTCCACTGAATGATATCTTGTTTGGTGACGGAAATAAGTATTCTTACTCTGAACACACAAAACACATTCCGAACTAACAAAAACAGAGTGACAATACGATCCGCGTGTTTTGACTTATAAAATTACTTTAATACCCATATCGTTTTCTATGCTTTATTATATTTTCAAGGGTATTTCATGTCATATTTTGTCAATTTTATTTCTACAGAGCAAAAAATGCTTCCCTTTTAATAGTATAGATTCTATTTCTTTGTTTTTATGTATTTCTTCCGTCATTCTTTGTCTTCTTATTATTTCTAATTTCCAGTTACATATGTATAATAAAATTTTGGTGGGTGTAAAAAATCAATTATCGATACAGATTTAATAATACTAATTTCGATCAAAGCTCAATGAGAATCAAGCTAAAGAAATCATCTTCATTCATGTGTATTTATTTTATTTTTAAAGATATGCAATGTTTTAACAAAATAAACTATTATAATAAAATTATTATATCAAATTTTTTAACTCTCTCTTACCTCCAACAAATTTGAAATACATCTTTTGTAAACTCATCATTATATTTAGTTCTTGTGATCCAAAATATAATTATATAAATCTCAATATAGTGTTTATTTAATTCAAAATTTTGTAATTTAATGATTTTCTATATTAAAAAACATTTTGATATTCCATTTCTAAAATTTTACTACAAAGAGGACATCATTAGAATTTATAACCTAGCAATATAGCTTAAATTGTTTGTCAAAAAAAAAACATTATAGTGTTTTCTAGTTTTATTTGTAAAATTGTTCTTTCATTTAGGCAATAGAAATTTTACTTCATACTATTATTTTACTCAATTGTTAGGATCATTGATGTTATATTGTTTTCTTTTGGAATAGCTATGAATCTTAAATATTTTTTTTTAAGTAAAGAAATAAGATGAAATTTGATTGGAGATAAATAATATTCTACAATATGACTCTTCGTTGATCTAGTCTTTACGTTTGATATCGACTATTATCTTTGTCAATCTATATCAACATGGTGGATTGAATCTAATTCTTGCCGGATAAAATTCTAACAATATTTTGGAATACTCATATAATACTCTTTTCATTTTGAACCAATAGCTTAGTTGTCAATGACATGTTTAGTGTAATAGTGTTATTACATTACCCAAAATTTGATGATTATCTTCCAAGATATACATAATACCTTAACCAATGCGAGAATTTGGTCAGTAGAAGATGTAGACCGGTAACTAAATCTTGTATGTTGTAGATATAATAATAATTGTGTATATTGCAAATACTTGATTAGTTACATTTATTGTATATATGATAACCATTATATTATAGTTAAGTTAATTTTTTATATCAAATATCAAAAAACGACATAAATTTATATGGTATCAAATTGTAAAGAAAAATAGAAAAATAAATTAAAATGATAGACAGAGAAATTGGCACTAATATTTATACATTTATTAAAGTAGAGATAACTACTACAAGTTCCCATCAATATAATTTTTAACTTGACTAAGACAAAAACTTTTTTCTTTTTGTCAACAGGCTAATACATATTTTCCGTTGAACAATTATTATTATTAAAGAAAAAGAATTGATGGTAATAAAAAAATTCCAAAATGACGTTAGAGAAAAAAAAAATAAAAAAAAAAAGCAGAAAACGTCTTGGTTTAGAAAAGTAATATCCTTTGTCTCATATTTTCTTCTTCCTCCTCCTCCTACCAAAGAAGAATCTCTCCACTCTTTTTCTTCCCTTGGAAACCCTAAACCAGAATCACCCAAATTTCTCAACTTTTTTTTTTTTGTTTCCAGAGAATATACAAAACAAAACCCAACTTGTGCTCTGGAGGGTTTTGTTTATACCGTCTGATCTTGGAATTTTCCTGTGTCGTCATTTCGGAAGCTTACCCACCAGCGAAATCCAAAAAAAAACTATTTTCTGGGGTTGTTTCCTTCTTTCTTCTGCATGTGCTAAAATCCACCGGAGTGATCCTCACAGTTCACCTCCGGTCCCGGCTGATTTACGCCAGTGGTAAAATCTATGGTTGGTGGTCCAGATTTATTTCCAATTGTTTGTGCATCTGGTGGAGGATAAATGCTCCTTGTTTTGGATCTAGGGATTTCGTCTCTTGTCCTTGTGATCTCTTTTGTTTTACCTTTGATCGGCTTCGTTGTCCGTCACAAATGGAGGGTCGCTGCTCAAAGAAGGGAAGAGATTAGGAGACTTCTTATCCATGCCTCTGAAGAGGCTGCTAGGGCTGAGCTTGAGGCTTCTGTTGAGTTCTCTTCTGTTTCCGTTTCTAATGTCTTCCATTGTCCTGTGTGCTATTGTCTTGCCACCACTCGTTGCTCTCGCTGCAAATCCGTTCGGTATTGGTATGTGAATTCCTATCTCTTTTGCGTTAACCTTTCGGTTTCCGAATTTAAGTGTGTATTAGTTCTAGAGTTATGATTATACTGCATTTACCTGGTGAGACTTGGTGAGATTGAGTGATTAGAAGGGAAAGAATAAGATTTAGTTCTGTAACTTTAGCAATACTTAGAGTGCATCTGGTATCTTGGAATATTACTGGACCGGAGATTTTTGGAGAACTGACTTCGTTTTCTATGTTAACACAAATTATGGGTAATTAGTTAGCTTGTGAGGAAGTGCAGTATTTCTTGTGGGCGACTTTGTGTTGTTGAGAAACTTATTATAGTTAAAAGCATTGCACTATAATGTCTGTCAAATTCTCAACCTTTTCCCCATCCGCATATGTGAAATTTCGTTCCCAACATGTCTTAGTAATATTTTGGAACTTATTTTGCTATTCTTTTCTCAGTTCTGGGAAATGTCAAATCATTCACTGGCGGCAAGGTCACAAAGATGAATGTCGTCCTGCGGCCATTATATATGACAATGAAGATGAGAAAAGTGATTCTGATCTGAGTTGCATAGAAGAAAATGAAGAGAGTACTGCTGATGAAACTTTATTGGTGCATCCAGAACCAGTTTCTATGCCTAGCAAGGAAGCAATATTCTCTAATCCTGCTAAATCTCCTGAAGATGGAAATGGAGATATTGCAGATAACAAAGATGACCTTATAGATAAGGAAGAAGCTGTTTCTGTTGCTGAAACATCTGGATCCTCGTTTTCTGGTTTCTCCTCCTCCCCCCGTAATGACTCTGGTGATGAGATTTCTTCTCGTTGTGGGAGCTTCAGTTCATCTGATTCTGAGAGATCAGAATCTCCACTTGATGCTCATGTTTCTACAGAGTCAGAGGAGACCTGTTTCATCACCATTGATGATGCTCCATCCAAACCGTTGTCTCCTAAATTCGTGCATTTGGTTGAGTCTGTCGATAACCTCGCTAGTATACCTAAATTAAGTCTGCATAAACCTGGGGGTGATGCTGGGCAGAACCAGATCCAATCAAGTAGCTTACGCTCAGTAGTTACGGATAGGGATCCAGGATCCGCTGACCCGTCTTCTCTGAAGTCGTCTGATTTTTGGGGTACGGCTCTTGGATCAGCTGAATATCTTAGTGACAGTTGTGATAGTTCTAAATCTGATGGACCTGATAAATCTTCTCTGCATTTCTCCTATGGCTCCTTCAGAGATGCTTCAGTTACCAAAGTTTCTGGGCATAGGAGTAGCATTTCAGAAGAAGCTCCCAGGGCTGCACCAGTGGGTTCTTCTATTGAAGTGAATTTAAAAGAAAGAAAGGCGAAAAGATCTGTTAAAGCTGAAATTTCATCACCAACTTTCTCTTCTACTGATGCGCCAAGTTCTTTGGACACTACTGATTTGTCTCCTATGACCCTTCAGAAGTCAAAGAGTGCCAGTAGTGAAAGTCGCTGTATGTTGGCCCCTAGGAAGGTTGGGGAAGTCCAACTTTTGGCATCCAAGGCCTCAAATACTAGGGAGTGTACTGATGTTATGAAACATTCTCCTCTAGGTGCAAAAACGGGAAGAGTTCTTGACCATCAGAAACAGAATGGTGTTACCGTTCACCATATAAATTCTCTACATGGAAGAAGTGGTTTGAAGGCATCAGCACTGAAAGTTGTAGACCAGTGGAGAAGACCGAAGTCATCAGCTGAAAATGAGATGGTAGGAAGACATGGTCGTAAGGTAATCACTGAGTTCTAGGATGCTATCATCATTCTGCAACACATACTTCCTACATTAACAATCAGCACAGCTATTTATTCTTATTAATCTGTTTGTGACATGCAGGGGCTCTTTCCATATGAAGACTTTGCTAAGCTGTATGCAAATAAAATTGAGTTCCAGCCTTGTGGCCTCATCAATGTCGGGAATAGGTGACCCCAGTTTCCTCTTTTTATAGTCCTTTTTATCCTGGGAATTATGCTTTCTGAAGAAGTGCATATTATTTTGTGGCTTTTATAAAGTCTTCAGCGCTTTGCTGTAATAAAAAGTAATGTGTAACTCACTCGCTGATGCAAACAAATATTCTTGTTTCTTTCAGCTGCTTTGCTAATGTTGTCTTCCAATGCCTGATGTTCACTCCTCCTCTGACAACATACTTCCTCCAGCAATTTCATTCTAGAGCATGTGCGTCACTGGTCCTAAGTTATTTTCTTTATGATGCGTTGGAAGGTTATGTTCTACAATCATCGTTATATCAAGCTCTTACTAGGTCTTTTAATTATAGGTCAAAACAAAGAACAGTGCTTCACCTGTGGGTTTGAGAAGCTGGTCTTAAAGGCAAAAGAAGGGAAGTCTCCACTGTCCCCTAATGGGTTGTTATCTCAGTTGCAGAGTATTGGAATCTTTCTTGGGAATGGCAAGGAAGAAGATGCACATGAATTCCTTAGGTGAACTGAAGTTTCTGTAGTCTAGAGAACTCCCATGCATACATTTAAGAATATTGTTTTAATTTATTTTTCTTGCAATTTGCAGGTTTGTTGTCGATACAATGCAGTCTGTGTGCGTTAAGGCATCTGAATATGATATGCCGAAGACTAGCAAATTAGAAGATACAACTCTTATTGGTTTGACATTTGGGGGATACCTCCGATCAAAGGTATCATTTACCTAGTACATTTCTACTTTACTCATTTGACATAGGTTTGGAGGGAGTTATAATCCTTTTTATTTGAAAATTATGATGTCTGCCAGATTAAATGCATGAAATGCCAAGGAAAATCTGAGCTTCGCGAAAAAATGATGGATCTAACGGTTGAGATTGATGGGGATATTAGCACCTTGG
The DNA here is from genome assembly GCF_030686135.1 of Camelina sativa. Classification (NCBI taxonomy): domain Eukaryota; kingdom Viridiplantae; phylum Streptophyta; class Magnoliopsida; order Brassicales; family Brassicaceae; genus Camelina; species Camelina sativa. The sequence goes on from NC_141890.1 coordinate 8,331,661, forward strand.
ATGATGCTTTGCGTCGATTTACAAGGACTGAGATATTGGATGGAGAAAACAAATACAGATGTGACAGGTTGGTCAGCACTTCCTTATAATGTGTTGAAGTTCGTGTGGTCCTTTGATATATATATATTTTTTCATGTTTTGGAGATAGAGTTTTTACATCAGCTTTATATATGATTCTTAGATGGGTAGGATACAGGTTGATTTAGAGTTCATGGTCAATTATATCATTCCCTTTCATGAATTTCAATTACAATACCTTGTTCCATGACCAGCTCCAACAGAGTTCCCCTCTAGCTATCATGACAGAAGTTTTTTGAGTATATCATGGTCTTGTATTTGCGGAGTTTTAACAATCATCTGTGGCCTCTTATAAAACTACATTCGATTCTGGCTGTGAGGCTTACATTCGATGGTTAATGGGTGCTAACTTTTGTATTTCTGTGCGCAGCTGTAAATCCTATGAGAGAGCCAAAAAGAAGCTGAAAATTACGGAACCTCCTAATGTCCTTACAATTGCACTAAAACGATTCCAGGTAATTAATATCTTCAATGAAGACCTGGTTTGTTTCTGTTGAGTTCCATCTATGTTTTCTTGTCTTTTCACAATTTAGCTACACTTAATTCTTAAAGGCAGGAAAATTCGGGAAGCTCAATAAGTTTATACGGTTTCCAGAAACTCTAGATTTGGCACCATATGTCAGTGGAGGGAGTGAAAAATCACATGACTACAAACTCTATGGAGTTATTGTTCACTTGGATGTAATGAATGCGGCGTTTTCTGGCCACTATGTCTGCTATATCAGAAATCAAAATAAGTGGTACAAGGCTGATGATAGCACGGTAAGTTTCTCATATATTATCATTGGAATGTTGGTTGTGAATTGGTTTCTAAATAAGCTCTGTTTTTGTTACCTTTTACTTGTGTTTGATATATGTTGCACTTTGGAAGTAAATAGAATTTCCTACCTCTCTGACAACATTATAGGTTTACATTGTTTGCTTCTTCCTTTTCTATGTCCAATTTCTTTGTTTTGAATGGATAATAGTTATATAAGTTCCCCTTCCCTTGGAAAATGAGCTTCTATTCTAAATAGGATATATTCTAGCTGGTTTTATTGGCTCTTCTAGAACATTTATTACAACCTCATTGAAGTCTGAAAGTCTTTGGATTGGTTTTGTGAGAGGAAAAGCGTTGGTTTCTACTCATTTACTGGTCTCTTCTTGTCATCGTCATCTCTTGATCACACGTTTGAAGAGAATTTCTATGTTTAATTCTTCTTTTGTGCATTGATTGTTTTCAGGTAGTAAGTTCTGATGTTGAAAGGATCTTGACGAAGGGAGCGTATATGTTGTTCTACGCAAGGTGAGATACATCTCTCTCTTTCAGATTGTGGGTTATACTTGATCTGGTTACTTATGCTAAGTCGAATGAATTGAAAACAGGTGCTCTCCAATGCCTCCAAGATTAACAATGTGTACCAAAACTGAAGCATCCAATAAAAAATGCAGGGTGCCAGTACCTAAAGCTAATGAGAAAACTACCATATCCATACCACGGTCTGTGTCTACTTCAAGTCCTGTGGTGTCTTCCAACACTCCCGGTGGTGGTCGATCTGGCAATATACAGTCGTTTTATTCCAGTTTCCAGAGGCTGCAGAGAATTTTAGAAGAGGACTCATCAAGTGACAGTTCTTCTCTCTTTGACAGCAACTCAGATGAATGCTCTTGTAGCACAGACAGTACAAGCATGGATGACTTTGCTGATTTCATTTTTGGAGATCATCAGGGACGGGCTCACGGACAGTCTGAGGCTCCTTCACCAACATCATCTTCTTCGTCGTCTTCTCCTGTCTTCACAAGGCATTCGCCGTTGAGTCGTTCTTCTCCAGAAACGTACGGAACCTCAAGACATCAGTTGCCCTTGCGAGGAGAAAGGTGAGAGGGAAACGATGGTTTTTTGTCCACCGCCCCAATTAAATCAAAGTAGTAGAACTAAGTAGTTGATTACACGTAGATGGAGTGGTTTTATTAACAACTCCCTAGGCTTGGTGAAAGTGGTTAATGGGAAGTAATATATAGTAGTGTACAGTGGGGAAGAGAGATTTTGCCCATGGAAATGTATCACGTAATGGAAGGGAATTTACGTTTGTTAATAAATTGTATTGATTTTCACTATAATCATCAATAAAGCTAATCTAATTGCGTCTCAACGCTGCTCTTTTACTTCTTTACAATTTGCGTAACATAATCTCTTGGAATTGACCAGGAAAAGATTCAATGGATGTAATTCTGCAGATTACATATTTGGAGATCATATGATGTTTTTAGGGAAAAAATAACAAAAGAATCAATGATACCAAAAAAGAAAATATCCAAATACACATGTACTACGAAGCAATCCTCTTAACACTTGAACAAGTATGATCTGGAAATGAACAGACATTGTGGAGAAGAAAAGAGAGAGTATTATTAAACATACAAGTGAGAAACATTATCTCAAAGAAGTCATATCCGAGCCACATATGAATTGGCCTGTGTAACGTATCTAACCCAACGATATGGATTGTAACTACTTGATTTCTTTGCTATCTGCAAGTATTTGACCTGCATCACCCAATTCATTAGAGATGATTGAAGAGGACGGTTAATGGTAATACAAGAAGGAAAAGCCCCAAGAACCGGCGTTATACTTACCTGAAGTTTAGAAACATTGTACATTGGTATCGTGAAAGTCATGCTGACCGGCCCTGCTTCCTTTGTGATATTACCTAAAATTGAAATTGAAAACTATCAGCAAGCAATACTTTATTTTTCTCTGAGAGAACGAATTGAATAACTTTTGTCTTAGGGGGGGTCACCATGAAATTCCTGTGAAAACGTTAGCTTTGCACGCAGTGTATGTTCAGCCCCGCCAACAATCTACAACACCACAGTTGTTAGCTAATGGTAGCACAATACAATACTTCAAAATACCACGTGAGAGATTAAACACTTGCCTTTTTTAAATTCCATTCAAGCATTTTGCTCGATTCCTTGAAATCTGTCCTCTGTCCAGCCGCACCGAGTTCCAACTCAAAACTAGCCCTGTCACAACAAACATAATCCGTTGAATCTATCTCAAGTGTGGTTCAGATTTTGGAATACCCAAAGCTAGAATTTATGAAACTGTATTTTAATCTCTTCCCACATGTATCTCGGTAATGCACTTGTAGAATAAAAAAGTGATGTACCTGGAAGTATAATTTGGCAATGGCATCTGAACTGTAATTGTGTTGGCAATTATGTCTGAAGGGAATTCAGCGCGTATTTTGATTATCACTTCAGCCTAAATTTCAGCAAGCAGAAATATATGACTTAAGCACTGGGATAAAGTAATAAATTTTTCTAGTTTTCCATCTGACTCAGAAAACTTGTACGCATGAGAATTCACCTTAAGGCGTCCAGCCTCTTCAATCAAGGTATTAACATGAAAAGGAGGCTTGAACTCCTGGGTCATACGGTAATTCATTACTGGAAATTCACCATCTGGTGGAACCTGAAAGCAGAACGCACGTTCAAATAGCAATACAACATGCTATGACAAGATGTTTTCTGTGATATGTATATTTTAAAGCTCACCAGGGACAAAGTTCTATCTGAATCGAAGCTATCCAGACGAACAGACTCATGAAAATTGCAATCATCAAGTATCACCCCTGAACCTGAAGAACTCCTATAATCTGCAACATTTCAAGTGTGATGTTACCAAGGGTTAGATCCTCTTACCAGATCAACCCTATTTGATAATGATGAGCCTCAAAGAGGCAGAAGAATGCTACAGTAGTAGCAACATCTATTCAAGAATCGGGTTATGAAGGAAGCTTATAAGTGGAAACATGCAGCTTAGTTGACATATTCTCAAAGCCCAAATGTTACGGAAAGAGGCACCAAGATTTCAAAGAGTGAGACAAGATAGAATATCACGTAGATTCCTTCCTAAGATGATAATGTTGATTTAAAGGGGTGAAACAAGCAATACCATATACTGATCTTCCTCCTCTTCCTATGTTTAGGTCTTCATTAAGAGCTAAACGAATTTCTGGATTACCAGAAAGATAGCTCTTCATTTGAATGGTGCCATCAATCTCGGAAGTCAGTATATAACCCTGTTCACAAATAAAAAAAATATGAATAATTTTCAATTTTTATCAAGCCACATACGATGCAACTACATATATCAGGACATAGTATCTAGCATCGATCTACAAAAATAAATGGTTTGATTAGGTAAGGTGAAGAGAGCATGCCAAGACTTATATACTTTTGATATAATAAGCTAGAAAAAGGGTAACTACTCACGCTTGAACTAAAAGTAACACTGATTTTCTCGATGATATCCACAAAAATTTCCTCTCTTCTCCGACCCCCAGGGTCATTAGCTACAACCGACTTTGTAACTGCTGTTCCAGGCATTCGTTTGGCTCCTTGCTGCATAACATTAATTTAAGAGGTCAGTCACATATATATAAGGAGGAGGAAAAATAAAATCAATCTTACTGTGAAAATGGCTGCAGGGTCGATAGGTTGAAGACGTGCAGGAGAAACCACAATTGGCTCATTGAATATATATGATTTCAAAACCTCAGTAGATGTAGTTTGCACATAACCAAAATCCTAAATCAATAGAGCAATAAAGTCATATTAAATTAAAAGCAACATCTACTATACAGAAGTATACTTGCTAACAATGAGATTTAACTCAAGATGAGACTTACAATCACTTCATCGAGCAACTCATAGACGAGCACAAAATTTTTCCTGAATGAATCTTCATTCAAAACACCAAGATAATCCTTAATAACACGAGCGATCCTTTGTAGAAGCTCCAAAACAAGAGACGGTGACACATTAACTCTCGCTGTCGCAACAAAATATAGTCCAACAACCTTGACATGGAAGTAGTTCACGCCATCGACATTCTATAATCACACACACACACAAAAAAAAAAGAAGCGTAAGATAAAACCATTATAGCTCACAACCAAACAGAAAGAATAATAATACCTACAAAGATAGGTGGCGCCTCTGCATTTCCATCCTCCTTCCAGAACTTGACTTTACGGAAGAAGGTCTCTGTACTGCCTTTTGGTACCTCAGCCCGGTCTGTAAAATGTTAACACATCTTCAAATTTTCTAGTGGATCCAACTAAAATCGCATAAGCTCAAACAAACAGAGAATCTAAAAGGATTCCATATATCCACTGATCATTAGGATTCCAAGAATTTACATCTTCTTCAACCAATTGAATAGTTACAATCTGATTTGAGAATTGAGCTTAACATATATGTCATCGGATATGAAATGCTGGTAGATCAAACAGATCAATGAGTTTAGAGAAGCTTCAATGGAAAAAATCTCACAAAACAGTGACAATACGTCTCGACTCTGAAGAGGAAAAAAAAAAAAAACAAGGAAGAAGCAGAGAGAGAGAGGATCAGATCGGGAGAAAAAGGAGCTTACAGTCACGGAAGACGATGTTGTCTCCTCGCTGAGATAAGACGAAGAACTGAGAGATCATCATGTTTCCTTTAGCGGTGGATTCCGACGATTCACCGCGAGTTTGGTTGAGTCTACTGAGAGAACGCCGATCGGTTTTCGTCTTCTGTGTAATCTGGTTCTGGTGGTGAGGTGGTTCACGTTTTTACCAATTTGCCGTCGTTATCGCAAAGCCTCTTCACCAGTCGGAAGGTTCTGTGCTTTCCATAAATTATGTGATTTCTTGTTCTCCGCCGGGCCTATTTTAGGACATTACTAAGGCCCAAATCCTCTCTTTAAAAAAAAAATCTGGAATTTTTAAACCTGCAAAATATTATAATGTTCAATTTCTAAAAACTAGTTCAAATTAATGACATTTATCTTACATGTATTAGGTTATAAATACTAAACTAGATTTTAACCCGCAGGATGATATATTTAAACAAAAATATAAAAATTATAAACCGCATTTGTTTGTTAATTTTGTATGTTTTATTTAATGTTTAAAAATTGTATAAGTGTATTTTGATGGTTAATATTAGGATTTAACCCGTAGTGTACCGAGAAATAATGATATTTTAAATTTACATTAATACTAATTCAAACCCGTAAAGCTATATAACCCGTGAATTGGAAGGATAGACCAAAAATAAAATAAGAGGTATTTAACCCAAAGAAGAGTAAACAAAAAGAGGGAGAAAGACATTTATAAAGCATAAAAACTTTAAAAAATCAGCTACTGTGGACTGTTTTCCATCAGCAAAAGAACATAGAGATTGCATATTTATCATTCAGCTGTGGCATGGGAGGCATAGGGATTGCCCCAGATTCGGTGATCCCTCCATGGCTTGAAGAAGTCTTAGATATCTCTACATATTTCATCACAGTTCCATCTGTACAGCTGCCAAATGAACATAGCAAATAGGTGCATCTTTTTATGTCATTGGTGATGCTAAGTTGAGAATAGGGGTTAACATTATTTATAGGCGAGAAATTAAGTTAAATATGTCCACCTTTTCACGCAACAGATTGAACGTATTAGCAACTAATTAGGGATTTCATATTCGGATAATATACATATATATATATATATATATATATATGAGAATATGCCAAGTTTATATTATTAGATTAATTTTGAATATTTTAAGCCATTAATTTGTTTCTTTACACGATTTTGTATATAGAAATTCGGGAAAAATTATATTTTAGAATTGAATGTAGAAAATCAAATGTAGCTGATTTATTGGTTCCTCATAAATTTATATTTTGAAATCGATTATAAAGATTTTGTAGAGATATTTTAGGAAAATGAAAATGGAAAAAATTATTTCAGGTTTCATAGGGAGATAAATTAGGAAATCTTTGTTTTTGTTAATAAAAAACAGCTCAATCAATATTTTTGTTTTATAATTTTATTTTTAAAAATATTTAATTACAATGGCATAACATGTAAATAAATTCCAACTTCAAGCATTTTTGTCAAAATTGCTGTGCAAATGTTAATATAGATTACCTTTTTAATAAGATAGAAAAAAAATGTGGTTCTCAAAATCTTCGGATTGTTAGGGACAAAGTGGGGAAAAGATAAAACCACTTGTTATGTAACTTATGAGGAAGCAAAATGTGAGTTGGTTTAAAGGATACACATAACTTTTGGGCACGCATAACTTTGATGATTTAGAAGGCGATGAAGCTAGGGGCTAAGAACAAAATACTCTCCCAGACACGACTATTGAGGACACTTCCCCAACCTCACCTTCCAATGCCAGAAGCTTTTGCTCGCGGCTTCGGGATCCAATCGTCTTTTCATCTACTCAGCTCTCCTCTGGCCCCTTTGGTTGTTTTATTTCAAGCCTTTTCTTCCATTTTCCCCATTTTTTAAAACTTTATCAAACCCTAATAAAAATTTCTCCCGATCCAAACCATGACCATCACATGCTCCCGCCGTGCTACCACTCACCGGAGAGTCTCTCCTCGCAAATCTCGGGAAGCCAATCGATTCATCCCTCTCTACAGCAATCCATCGTGGATCTAGGGTTTTCCCCAGTGGACCTAGATCTCATCGTCGAATTAAACCGAAGGCACCAGTTGTTTCCACCGCTCTATCACTCACCGGAGATACTTCCTTCTCTGTTTTTTCTGGACAACTGCCACAGTCTCTGCTCATCTTGGCAATCGGTTCAAAATCTAGGATTTTCCCCAGTGGGCTTAGATATCAATGACGAACCCTGCCGCGGCCACCAATTACCCCCATCGAGCTCTCACTCACCGGAGAACACCCCTGCACCACAGCTATCTCCGCTAAACCCGGGCGGCCGACAGAACCAATTCCCATGGTGCTTCTCTCTCGGGAACCTAGGGTTTTCCCTAGTGGACTTAGGTTCCAAGATATGCCCTTTAGCCCAAAAATGATCTAAACTAATATGCTTTTCTCGAGATGGAGAAATTTTTAAGCCGAGGCCCTCTGTACCACTATCCATGTCGTAACAGTGTCAAAATATGTTTGTTTGCCCGCTTCTCAATGGTCGAAGACTCCATTGGAGAAAGGTAATAACACTGTTGATCTGGCTGTTCATGCTTTGTAATTGGAACCTGGCTTTAGTTGATTCTAGGGGATTGAATTTGGTCCTTAAAAGCATTCGCGTATATGGTCTTTGCTCCTTGAATGTTTCTAGCAAAAGTGGTATGTTGTATCTTGAACGCTTTATGTTCACTAACGGCTACCAATCAAGCTGGTCATCTGATGACCTTAAGCATCTCCCAACCACCTCCTTCACATGGATTCAAGCTGCATCTCCTGCTATTCCTCAGAATGATCCAAACCCTATGCTTTGGATGTTAAAGCAACCCCTATCTGACTACAACAACTTAGTCACCCGATTCCTTGTTGTGCTGTTACTGCGGATACCTTTCGTCCCAGTGAACACCAACACACTGAATCTTCTCTCAACGTCACAGTGTCTATGGACCATGACCACTAATCCGTCCTTTGAAGCTCTCGAGGATGGCCTCTTGATTTTCCATGATCTGACATGTGTCTTTAGGCTCCCAAGCTCTTGGTCTCATAGCTCTCTTGGATCCAAAATCGATGATCTCTTTTTTACTTCTTTTTGGCATTGGGGATTGCCTCTTATTGTAATGTCTCAAACTTTTAGCATTTTGCTCCTTCTCTGTATTGGCACTATTTTACATATTGAATGATTGAAGGCAGTTGTTTGACAAAAAAAAAAGAAGGCGATGAAGCTGAGTGCATAAGCTTAGACTTAGAGGACTCACAAGATGACCAATTACAATTATAATTAGATGTTTTTTAATCTCAAATTTATACAGCCTTAAGAATCACTTAGCCCGTCCCCAAATCTCTTTCGAGTTTCTATAAGATCCTTAAGGGCAACTCCAATGGTGCTTCAAATCTTGCTCCAAACTCTATATTTGGTGTAAAATCATCTCCAATGGTGCTTTATTTTTTAAGCAAAATTTTTTTATTTACAAAGTATTCCTCCAATTTTAATATGTTCTCGTTTTACACCTAAACAAAATTATATAATAAATTTTATTGTAACATAAATATTAGTTGATCATTTGTGAGAAAAGTATACTTATGATGGTGTTTAATATATAGGGAGATTTTCCAAAATAGCACTAATTTAAGTTTTTCTTCCAAACTTAGCACACACTTTCATATTTTCCAAATTTAGCACACAACTCTAATTTAATACTGTAATTATGAATTAAAATAATTAATAAAAATTCTCATCTTTCTCAATTGTTCATCGTTGTCTCTAATCGGAGAATGGTAAAACAGTTTCGCAAGAAAATGATCCGAACTCCAAAGCGTGACAAAGAAACCATTTCTATGAAGCCTTGTCGGAGAAGTTATCGGAGAAGTTACTCTTATGATTCCTGGGATCTTTCATGGTTTCGATCTACTTCGTTTGGTTATTTGATAATCAAAGTAGGCCAATTTCAACCACGCACTGTGTAGTCTCCCATCTCTTTTTCTCTGCTAGCTTTTCATGGTTCGTCTCTCTCCCCTCTCTAGATTTTCTCATCTCCTTGTTTGTGTTCTGTTTGTGGCTCGATTTCAAAACAACTGTTTTGAATTTATGATTTTGAGGGTTTTTTTTTGCAGGAGAGATGAGTGGTATGTGAATTAGCAGATTTGATTATGAAGGTTTCAATTTCATTTGAAATGAACATCTCTTGGCAGTTCAATTTCACCGCAGTTTTATGGGCCGGAGAATTGTCCTTGCTCACTTCTATGGGTTGATGATGATGAAAATTTCAGGAAGGATTCTACAAAATTCAAGAAGGTTTCTTTGAATCTCATGATGACCTTCATAAAAAAATTGGATTTTAGGATGACCTTCAAAAGTCTGAAAATTGGTAAAAAACAGAATATGCACAAAATGAAATCATTACCTTTTACTAATGAAGTAATCTTTGACATAATGTGACAAAAAATATATATAAAAAAAGGATTTAGAACACATTTAATTAAATTTAGGAAGGATTAACTAATATTCATGAAAGACTCCTTGCAATTCTAGATGGCTTTCATAACAAAATTAGGAAGACACAATAGTTGTAGAAGATGGATCATAAGAACACTATCATGATTGAGTTTGCTACATGTTCTCTTTAATTTTAAAGACTCCTTCAAAATTCAGAAAGGATTCTACGAAATTCAGGAAAGTTTCTTTGAATTTCAGGAAGACCTTCATAAAAGATTTGAAGTCCAGAACCAAGAAAGATCATATGAAGTTCAAGAATCACAATTTGTTATATACAACAACAATCTTTCAACTACTCATTTCTGAATGCAGATTCATATAACTTTCACGCCAGATACACAAAGCAATCAATTTTGAAACTAAGAAGCCACAAATTCCAATGAAACCCATCAAAAGGGAAATTATCGATGATTGTGTACTCGAGACCATGTTTGTAATGACGAGTTCTCCTAAGCTCTTCACCGCAGCAATCGAAAGTCTCAATCTGAAATCATGCTCTCATTTTGTCTTTCTCCTGCGTTTCCAATGATGATTGCTCAACGAGCGAGATTCCAATTGTTGCGTTAGCACTGTAAGACTTCAAGAATCGTGACGATTCAACTTTCCATATGACATTGATACACGATTGGTGAAGAACTGATACACGATCAAATCTAAGATTGGAAGCTTCGCCGGAAGAAGAAGAAGAAGAAGAAGAAGAAGAAGAAGAAGATCAAAAGATTGGTGATGAAGATTGCAATTTTGGATTTGTGATTTTGGATTTCGTTTTTGGTACTGTGTGTATCAAGGAAGGAAAATGAAATTGTGATTTTAGGTTTTAAATATTGTTTTAATTTTATTGATATTTTATTTTAATAATTGATATCTTTCCTTCCCTTTTAATTTTGTGCTACTTTTAGAACATTTGAAGGTGGGTGCTAAGTTTGGAAGAAAAACTTAGATTAATGCTATTAGAGGCTATTTCTCTAATATATATGTATTAATCATTGTATCTTCTATTTATGCTTTGCAATTAAATTTTATTTTTAATAATATCATAATTTTATTAGATACTTATTTAAAATAAACTAAATGGATTGAATTTGTAAATTTTAAAACTAGAGAACTATAAATTTTTAAAAAATAAGAAATAGAGCCAACTATTAGAAATAGAGCCAACTATTAGAGTAAGTAACCCATTGCTCTATTTTTAGAGAAAAAAATAGAACAAACCATTGAAGTTGATCTAAGACCAATATTGATCTACACCAAAAACTCTCACTTTATAATTTGCACTCACTTTAATTTTTTCCTCCGATGAACAAGACCAAAACACTTTCAACCTAGCTAACTCTCTCTCTCTCACACATCGTAAATGCTTCTTTCTTTTAGTCATAAAAACTTAAACCTTATACGGATTTTGTGCCATATTAGTTTTCACATGTATATTATGAGGTGGTAGCCCACGAATTTTCTCAATTTTAATTTGATTTTTAGTACACTTCCAGAAAGAGATACAAAACTACTTTCCGTCATTGATACTCTAACGGGAGATCATCTCTAGCTAATTAGGGTTAAAACTTAAAAAGGGTATATATAAATGGCTCAACCATATATAAAAGGTAATCATGGTGGTACGATGCGAGACATTTAATCAGGTGTCGCATCTACTGTGTGTGAACGATTTGAAAGAAAACTAGATGCATGAAATATTTAATAGACACCAGCTTATGTGAAAAATCAAATCCAAAGTGGGTAGATGAACAGCTAGCATCTACTAATTACGAATCACAAAATATCCAAACTAGCTTTCCATTAGAATTGGTGCGTAGTTCCAGCTTATGTATCTTAATTCTTAAATATGTATCATTTTATTTGACCTAGCTATATATAATTAAAGATATTAACTTATAATATTCACGTCTATCTTTATTTTGTTTTCTAGTTCGAGATTCCAAACTAAACTAAGCAGTAAAACTAGGAAACCGGTGCTACTGTAAAGTTAAAGTTCCTGATGAATCCATGACCACTGTTTAGCTATCAAGTTGAGTTACAACAGGCTAGTTGGATTAGAAGGTTAGGTAATAATTTAAAAATCACAACTGTAGCAGTCTTTTCGCCTAGCAACTCAGTCAGACAAAACACAAAGTGTGTTTATGAGGTATATTTAATGATTTTAGTTTTGGGAAAATGACGGAAACAAAACCTATGGCCCATTGATCACTGTTTAGCTAAAAAAAAGCAGACTCGTCTTTCCAATCTTGAACACACAAACACAGTAATCATCTCTTTCTCACTCCCTCTCTCTCACATATTAGGGAATAAAAAGCTACCAGAAAACCTTTTTTTTTTATCTTCTCACAAAATTTAATAAAAGTGGGTGCTGAGATTGCATAACCTAATCCAAGATCCTCCCATTCAAAGAAAGGTAAAGGCTGTGAATCTGTGTTCTTTCTTTTTTTAGCAGGGTATTCGATGGATTCATCTAGTCCTGTTCATTCTTTTTGCTTCTCATGGTTTCTGGATCTGATCTCTCTTTCTCTCTCTCCGTCTCTACCCATCTAGGGTTTCCTAAGAATATTTTTATAAACACTCTTTTGCTAACCATCGTTCCACTTGTTATACTGTTATGTGTAGGCAATATTCAAGATTAGTAGTGAAGGAGATCGGGTAGAATGGCGAGAGAGAAGATAAGGATAAAGAAGATAGATAACATAACAGCGAGACAGGTTACTTTCTCTAAAAGAAGAAGAGGAATCTTCAAGAAAGCCGATGAACTTTCAGTTCTTTGCGATGCCGATGTTGCTCTCATCATCTTCTCAGCCACCGGAAAGCTTTTCGAGTTCTCTAGCTCAAGGTATCTCCTTCTCTCTCTCTCTCTCTCTCTTTTTTTCCTTTTTTCAATCTATGTGATGATACTATAGAGAACATTATTAGAGAGATACATTAAGATATATCTGTACTAAAAAATGAGTTCTTTGGCTTTTTTTTTTTTTGCTTTCTACAGCTAATTTTCCTTGGGCTTCGAGATCATGTACGAAATCAACTTCGTGTTAATAACATATAGGATTTTATGAGATTAATAATTAGTTACGTTCTAACTTATATTATGTTCTAACTTATAACACATGATTAATTACGTTGAACTTTTCTGAAACATAATTATGGGTTACTAACTTATAATTTTTCAAGAATTTTCATTAAAACTCATGTTATGATTTCTATAATCGATGAGATGAGAGCATAATATAATAGTGCGACTTTTGTTAATTATGGAAGCATATGTATATATGGATACATAGTACTTACCACAATTAGAATAACTTTCTTTTCCTTTTTTTTATTTCATTTGACTTTATGAATTACAAAAGTCTTTGACACTGTCACTTGGTATGATTGGGGATTAAGTCTTAACCACTGGCTTATCTTATCTTGGGAAGCATTACTATAATTGGGAATGGAGTCAATCTAATATAAATGTTGTCAGCACATATTTTGACTTGATAGCTACTTCTGATTACAAATACTTATTATAACTAAGAAAAGGCTTGTGGTGTACATATCTAGTAAATTAAGTAAATTTACAAATGCTTATATATCGAAGGAAAGTTCAAATGATAGATGGATTGTTCATTGAAACATGTAGAATGAGAGACATTTTGGGAAGGTATAACCTTCATGCAAGTAACATCAACAAATTGATAGATCCACCTTCTACTCATCTCCAGGTATCCTTATTATTACGTACTCACTCTCGTCTTTTTATTTTTATTTTTATCAAACTCTTCTCTCTAAAATATTCTCCACTATGCATTTGTTATGCGTCTTTGTTTTTTAGGTTTTCAGGTGTATGTCTAAAAGTAGAACAAAATGTGGCATATATAGCATTATTCATCTTGATGCATCTATTTAATTAAATTTCCATATCAATAGCAAAATCCTGAACATATTGACTTTGCATCTAGCAGCTTGAGAACTGTAACCTCTCCAGACTAAGTAAGGAAGTCGAAGACAAAACCAAGCAGCTCCGGTATGGTTCCATTTATATATATATATATGTTATGCTGATAAAAAGTTTTTTTTCCATATATAGCTGTAAGAGATAATCTATTTCATGTGTGTGGTTTTTATGTTTTGACAATCATGTGTGATTGTTTTTTATATGTTTTAGAATCTATATATCATCTAGAAGAAAAACGAATTAGGTGTTACAATATGTAAGTATGTAAGTAGGTTCTTCCTGTTCTGGTGTGTCTGGGAAATTGATGTTTTGTTATAGATTTTAAGCGTTATTTCTAAATTAAAGATTGCAAGATTTAATACTTTTCAATCATTATTCTAATTCTTATTAAAACACACTCCTATGTAGCTATCAACATCTATTATATGTAGGTCGATAATATTTGTGTTTGGAAGACATAAAAAGCCGATAGATAATTAGATAAAGCTCTGAAAGCTGGGATCCAAACCAACTCTATAGAGATACTTGGGTAGAATTGTGTGTATGTGTATGATGCAGTTTTGAGTATTCTAATAAAATTGAAGTGAGTTTTTTTGTTGTATTTATAACGTAAAACAGGAAACTGAGAGGAGAGGATCTCGATGGATTGAACTTAGAAGAGTTGCAGCGGCTGGAGAAACTGCTTGAATCTGGACTTAGCCGTGTGTCTGAGAAAAAGGTTTATTACTATACATAAACTAATAGCATGCATATATCCTTAATTAACGTGGAATGTAAATTAATTAAGCTGTACATATAAAGTGTGACATTGTTGTTGTTGATAATAGGGCGAGTGTGTGATGAGCCAGATTTCTTCACTTGAGAAACGGGTTAGTACGTATAATTCGTATTACTAATGGAAATGACAGGCCTAAATATATATATATAATGACTTAATTAATATGTGACGCAGGGATCGGACTTGGTGGACGAGAATAAGAGACTGAGGGAGAAAGTATGGTTCTATACCCTTCTAGAAATCATGTTAACCTTAATCAGCCTTTTTTTTTTTTTGAAAATATAGTATAATATAAGTTGAGGTAACGTATATATGGACAGCTAGAGACGTTTGAAAGGTCTAAAATGGTGGCGTTTAAGGAAGCTGTGGAGACAGAGTCAGCGACCACAAACATGTCAAGCTACGACAGTGGAGCTCCTCTTGAGGATGAATCCGACACTTCCCTGAAGCTTGGGTATAATTTACTTATTTCACTGAACATCATGGTAAATTTTTATTGACATCTTGTGTGTGGATGTTTGCTAATATTTATTTTGGTTAGGCTTCCATCTTGGGAATGAAGTGGAGAGAGAGCTGCAGCAGAGTTGACTACGATTGAAGCCCACAAGTATTAAGTCTACCTTTTGCCCCTTTCTTTCCTTTGAATAAGTAAGTGTTGAAAAAAAACCTGAGATGGGAAGAATGAAATCTCATTTCGCATTGCGGAGAAGCAAGTTTCAGACATTATTATTGTTATTGTTTTTTGCTATAACTATTTGCACCAAAGTAGAAACAATGGACCCCAATCGTCTGTATTCTTTATCTTTAACCCCAATTATTTGTGCTTCATTCATAATGTAGCGAGCGAAATTTTATCGATTAAACAGAATAAATACTAGTCCTGGGCGTTCGGGTATTCGGTTCGGGTTCGGGTATATCCATTCGGGTATCGGGTATTTTGGATATTGAATTTACTATCCATAAGAGAACCGAATCTAATCGGATCGGTTCCGGTTCGGTACTCATTCGGTTCGGGTTGGTTTGGATAGTTGATATAAGAACCGAACCAGAACCGAAAATTTCGGTTATTAATGGGTTTGGTTCTTAAATATACAAACCTACTAAATAACACCCAAAATTATCCGAAACTACAAGTACAATAGTTCAAAAGTTACAATCATTCAAAACAATCCCAACAATAAGAACATGTTATCAGATATCAAGTTTCAAAAGGTAGAAAGAGTTAAAGAGATTAAAGGAGAATAAGGTTTAGAGTTTGAGATTTGAAAAGTAGTAGAATCAAACTGGTAGTTCTTCCATCTGCAACTTCTTTTTTTCTCCTACTGCCTGAAATATATTAGATCACAAAGTCAGAATACATAATAATATACTCGGTTCTTAAAAAGAAGGAATACTAAGAAAGGTACATGAGTCATTGTCGTGTGTTTGTTTAATTGCCTTGTTCTTCACTTGCGAACTGAAACTCTACACAATGAAAAACATATAATCATTAAGCTTTTAAACATTGACAACAAGACAAAAGGCAGACAATTGGTAAACTTAAAATCTGGATGTGTTACCTTTTTCAAGTTGATCTTGCTCTTCAATATCAGCAACCATTTGTGCAAAGTTTTCCACTCCCTTTTCACCTATGTGATGGTCAGCCTTCATCCATTGTTCAGTGCACATCAAGACCTCAATCATGTAATGAGTTAAGCAACTCCTTTGTGGAACAAGAATCTGACCACTAGTGCTAAAAGCAGACTCCGAAGCAACTGAAGAAACTTGCATAGCTAGAATATCTCTAGCTAGTTCAGATAAAACTGGAAACCTTGTTGAATTGAACCTCCACCATGACAACACATCATATTCGGTTCCTAATAAACTGCTCTTTGGATTCTCAACGCTTTCCTTTAAGTATATATCAAGCTCTGTCTTTGTTTCATCATATCCCTCTTCATTAACCAACTTGTTGTAAACAGAAGCCATCCCCTCAGTCCCCACTTTGACTTCAACATCCGCAACATGATAAGCAGGGCGATGTCCTCCAGCAGTTGTCCCACCTTGAGAGGCTGATGATGCAAAACCTGGTGGGTTAGATCGATTTGTATTATACTCCTCAAACAACTTAACCATAACATCAGATACTGACTCACCAAGCCACTTAGATTGCAACGACCCTTTACCATATAGGGTTTCAAAACACAGATTAGCAAACTTCATCTTATTCCTAGGATCAAAGACACTAGCAATAATCAAAAGCCTATTGATATTATCTAAACCATCTTTGACAATGAGGTTCAATATATGGGCACAACAACGGACATGCATCATACAACCAGATAATATCAATGCATGAGGACTTATTTCTTGAAACTTCTCCACAAATATCTTAAGAGCATTTGTATTGGCTGTAGCATTATCAACTGTAATTGTGAAGACCCTCTCTATCCCCCATTCTGCCAAACAATCTAGAAGAACATCAGCTATGGTTGCTCCTTTATGGTCCAAAACATGCTTAAACCCGATGATCAACTTTCTCAACCTCCAACAAGAATCAACAAAATGACAAGTAATTACCATGTAGCTTGCTCCTGTGCTTTGTGCGACCCAAATATCAGTAGTGAGAGAAACTCTTTGCTTCTGAGCTACAAGCATTTTCTTCAAGGCATCTTTTTGGCTCACATACATTAGAACAATATCTCGAGTGGCTGTCCTTCTGGAATGTGGCTGGTAAAGTTGAACCCGCCTGCAGAAGTGTCTCCATGCTATACTTTCAATGAAGGCAAGAGGAAGCTCACCTAACACCAACATCTCATTACATGCCTCTCTAAAAACTGCTTCTGTTACTCTGCCCACTTGCATGTTCCCAGTAGAAACTCCACTACCGCTATTCAAATTTTGCTGAGTCGATCTTTGCTTCCAAGCGATGTATGACTTGCATGTTGTAAGATGTTTGGCCAAATTTGAAGTTCCTGAAGTGGTCGCACACTTCAACCCTTGACAACAATAGTTGCACTTGCATCTGTTTCTATTATCTGGCAGCCTTGTAAAATGAGCCCACACCGGAGACCTTGTTTTCATTTCTACTTGGGAAGTAGACCCAGTAGCTCTTGTTTTGGCTTTCCTCTTGCAACCGGTTTCATCATCTTCAACATTTATATAATCCTCCTCACCCTCACCCATAACTTCATCTTCTTCTCCATCCACAAAGTTTTCTTGGCAGGACGAAATAGGCATCTACACAATCGAGATATGCAAACAACAACAAAAAAGTCACTATATGCATCATAACTAATCATAAGTATAGATTTATAATCGAGCCTACGAAAATCTACAAAATTATAAATATATAAACAGTAACCTTAATGAATTGAATCTATGAAAATGAGAAACTTTATAAACAATCACGAGTTCACGACATTGAGTGATAATTACCTTGAATACAACCAAAGAATCGACGAAAGAGAAGATCAGATAAGTGAAAACAAAACCAACTCTCTGCCTTCGTTCTTCACTTCTTGTTGTTGTCGGCGCGGCGAAGAGGGAAGCAAGATATTAGGTTTAGGCGTTTAGGATTATTTAGATTACATAATAGATATGTTTATGGTGGGCTTAACGAGATATATTATCAAAATTCCTAATGGGCTTTGGTGTATTGGACTTATACATATATAAATATTAGTGGGCTATTAATGTGATCTGTTATTTTCGGATAACCGAATGGATATCGGGTAATATCCGAACCGAACCGATATCCATGGATATCTAATATACTATCCAATCGGTTATTACCCCTTATCCGAACCCGAACCGAAACCGAAATATTCGGTTCGGTTCGGTTCGGTCCATTCGGTTCCGGTTATCTGCCCAGAACTAATAAATACTTGTAGTACGATTTACACAACTTAACAATCAATCCCAATTTGATCAAAAAAAAAAAAAACAATCAATCCCAATTGCCAAAAAAATTCATACCCATAATCGAGTTCAAGAGTTGGAGAATTGTTCTGGAGTTAATCCACAAATTTTTGAAAATTTCCCATATGGGACAAACAATTTTTGACACCCGTATGACTCCCCTACCCCGCCTTCAACCTTACAATTGAATCGAGAAATTGAAACATAGGCTCTGTTACTATAATTTTTCTTCTTCTGGTCAGTCGAGCTTGTTCCTTTTTATCGTTCAGATTCAAATCTTCTAATATGGTTTTATTATAACTACCCAATTTCTGTTACCAGTGTAGTTTCAAGTATTGTCGTGCTTCCGTCAGAATTCAACAAATTGGATTTCCAAAACTTTCGGATCAAAAAAAAAAAAAAAAAGATATGCTCTGGACGAGGAGATACACCGACAAAGTTTGGTCTTTTAATCGTTCGTCGCTGAGTTTAGAATAAGGGTTGTTGTCTTCATCGTTCGATTGAACTTGAATCGATCCTCCAGATGAAGCAATTGCAGCCATTGAAGAACCTTACTCAGTCGCAGAGGACAGCTCTCGTTGGTGTCTTCGTGCTCCTTTTCCCGATTTTGTCCCCGAATCTCTTCGGCCCTCTTGGCCGCGCCTCTCCTTCTCTCTTCTCCGTCAGTCTCTCTCTCTCTCTCTCTCTCTCCCTATCTTCGATTTCATAAATTGAGATTGTGAAGCTGAAGACTTTAAGTGTTGGCAAAATTTGTAGGAATGGAATGCTCCAAGGCCTAGACATATGCGCTTACTCCAAGGCGCTCTTGATCGAGAAATTGTAAGTGGGTTTGTTAGTTGTTTAGTGAATCAATTTATGTTCTTTCCTCTTAAACCTTTTGGTCTACCCTCGAACCAATGTGCAGTCGATCAGACAGCAGGTTGAGTTATGGTCTCCTTTGCCAGATCAAGGTTGGAAGCCTTGCACTCAATCTTATAAAGGGTCTCGTAAGTTTAAAAATCAAAGCTTTCTTCTTCTCTCATTGGTTACATTCATGTGCCCTGAAACGTTTCTAATTTGTGTGATTGACGTATTTGTCATTCTTCACAGCCTTACCGGAGAAGTCTCAAGGCTTTCTTCAGGTATTCCTTGACGGCGGACTAAATCAACAAAGGATGGGGGTGAGTTGCATCTTGTTTGTTATGACGCTCTCAATTCTTACAGAGTTTTATATTGGTTTCTCTTCTGACTTTTTCCGGTTGCTTCTTCAGATCTGTGATGCGGTTGCTGTTGCCAAGATTATGAATGTTACACTTGTGATTCCACGCCTTGAAGTGAATCCTGTTTGGCAAGATTCAAGGTACTGTATGTGACAGGAGGCCCTGCTGTCACACTGTATTTGTTAAATCTAATTGTATGAAACTCCAAGTTGCCTGTGCCTTAGATGAATTTTCTGGTTTATGCTATGGGGGCGTTTCTTTGTAGTTCCTTCACAGATATATTTGATGTGGAGCACTTTATAAGTGTCCTTAAAGACGAGGTGCGGATTGTTAGAGAGCTTCCAACACAGTATGCTTGGAGCACGCGTGATTATTATGCCACAGGTATTCGAGCTACTAGGATTAAGACTGCCCCTGTTCACGCTTCCGCAGAGTGGTATTTGGAAAATGTCTTACCTGTTATTCAGAGGTTTGTGGCTTCTAAACCTAGTCAGCAGGAATGGCTGCATTGTAAACTCTTGGAAAATATGATATTATAGATAATGTTAGAAATGCTTAAGAGACGAAATTAAGGGGTGTTTCATGCAAATGTGTTCCTGTAAACAAGATTTTGCAGTAGTCCGATGCATTGTTACTAATATGAATTAATCACTCTTGTCTGCAGTTATGGTATTGCTGCTGTTGCCCCATTCTCTCACCGTTTGGCATTTGACAATTTACCTGAAAGTATACAGCGGTTACGGTGTAAAGTGAACTTTGAAGCATTAAACTTTGTTCCACGTATTCGGGAGCTAGGGGACGCTCTTGTGCATCGACTAAGATATCCTCCTTCCAGCTCTCAAACATCAGGAAATATGGATCCAACAGACAGAATAAACACCATCGTAAAAGCTGGAGCTGGAAAGTTTGCCGTGCTTCATCTTCGTTTTGATAAAGTACGATTTTCATCCTCAAAATGTGCCCATTTCTTTGCAGTAGTTTCTAGTTTGACATAGGTTTATATTATTTTCAGGATATGGCTGCTCATTCAGGCTGTGACTTCGAAGGTGGCAAAGCAGAGAAACTGGCACTGGCAAAATATCGCCAAGTGATTTGGCAAGGACGGGTCTTAAATTCACAGTTCACAGATGAGGAGCTAAGAAACAAAGGGCGGTGCCCATTGACACCAGAAGAGATTGGTTTACTGCTTTCAGCGTTAGGTTTCAGTAACAATACGCGTCTCTATCTAGCTTCACACCAGGTGTACGGAGGAGAAGCAAGAATCTCGACATTGCGTAAACTGTTCCCTGGGATGGAAAACAAGAAAAGCCTAGCCTCTGCGGAGGAACTGGCTGATATAGAAGGGAAAGCTTCTCTAATGGCTGCAGTGGATTATTACGTGAGTATGAAGAGCGATATCTTCATCTCTGCATCTCCTGGGAATATGCACAACGCATTGCTGGCGCATAGAGCATACTTGAATCTCAAAACCATAAGACCAAACATGATACTGTTAGGACAGGTTTTCGTGAACAAGAGCTTGGATTGGTCTGAGTTTGAAGGAGCAGTAGTGAATGGTCACAAGAACAGACATGGCCAGCTTCGTCTACGCAAGCAGAAGCAGTCTATTTACACTTATCCAGTTCCTGATTGCATGTGTAAAGTAGCTTAGCTTTCTCCATTTTGGTCCCAAGTCACTTTTTTCTTTACTTTCTAAGATATGACTTTTATGTACTCTATGAGTAAATTAATAGTTGAAATCAAACTGAATGAAACTAATCAGTCTTGGGGACTGGAAAGTGGTCAACGATTTGCATCAATCTGCAACTGATTCTATATATCTTTTTTTTTGTGTCTATTATTACTAGGAACCAAAATCTTGAAATGATAAAAAAATATGGTTGGTTATAATGTACTCATCAAAGGGCCGAGACAACCATGCATTGTTTTTTTTTTAAATGCCCATGCGATGCATGAGTTAAACTTAAAATCTAAGTAAATTATTCTTACCAATTAATTTATGTAAATGTTAAATAAATTAAATCTACCAACGTATAATATTATATTAGTACAAAATCTACTATACTTTATTTGTTTAAAATCAAAATCAGATCCATTAATTGTTTAACAGAGGAAACGGAAACGTGGGAGGAATTGATTTAAAATTAAAGTTTTTTTTTTTGAACTTTTGTTTAATAGTGAAATTAATTAGTTAAGAGAAAAAAAGGAAGAATATCGAAGTTTATTTGAAAGAAACTAATGTTAGAAGTCGTATTTTATGCAGAAAAAAAACTTATAATATTCACTTTTTACCATTATAATTGATGGAGAAAACTTTTATGTTAGAAAAAGTGTGATTCTCACTTTTAAAAATTTAACTCACCACTTTTAAGTTTTAACCATTATTTATTTTTTTTTGATTAGTAGAATGAATATGTAACATCATTTAACTTTTCTTGATGGTTTATCAACTTTTATAACTTTTTTTTTTTTTTTTTGTAAAATAATAATAATTGTGGTTAAAAAAATATGTGGTTTTTTTGGAATTATTGTTTTTAATTTGACAAAAAATAAAAAGAAAAGTCAATAAGGAAAGTGAAAGGAGCCCACTCAGATTCAACGCCCCACCACCGATAAACACACAATAAGCCCCTCTTTGCTTCCTCTTGCTCTTCGATCTCTCCCCCTGAATCCTCGAACCCTGGAGAGAGAGAGAGAGAGATTGAGTTTGAGTGAGTGACGGGGGAAGCTTATCGAATCGAGAAGAAGAAGATGACCTCTGCTTTGTATGCTTCCGATTTGTTCAAGCAGCTCAAGTCAATTATTGGGACCGATTCGATTTCCGACGACGTCGTCCTTGTGATTGCAACCACCTCTTTGGCACTTGTAGCTGGCTTTGTTGTCTTGCTATGGAGGAAAACGACGGCGGATCAGACCCGGGAGCTGAAGCCTATGGTCCTCCCTAAGTCTCTTATGGCTAAAGACGACGATGATGCTGATTTGGGATCCGGCAAGACTAGAGTCTCTATCTTCTTCGGTACGCAGACTGGAACTGCTGAGGGATTTGCTAAGGTACTCCGCGACTACTCTTATAACCCTTTCAAGTTTTGATTTGATCTCTGATTTAAAAGATTGGGTCATTTCAGTATCAGTTTCTTTTTTTTTTTTCATAGGCGTTATCAGAAGAAATCAAAGCAAGATATGAAAATGCCGCTGTCAGAGTCGTTGACTTGGTATGATGTACTTTGGGAGTATGATTTTATTTCACTTCCTCTTGTTTAAGCTACTGTATATTCACTGGTTATGGGTTTAATTAGGATGACTATGCTGCTGATGATGACCAATATGAAGAGAAATTGAAGAAGGAAACTTTGGCCTTCTTTTGTGTTGCTACGTAAGATTTATCCAATCCCATTATGATTTCTTTTTTTTTTTTGCGATCTATAACCTCCCAGAGTTTGATGGATTCGTTTATTTTTAGTTATGGAGACGGAGAGCCTACTGACAATGCTGCTAGATTTTTCAAATGGTTTACGGAGGTTTGTAGCATCAATGCAATGAATCAACTCCAAGTTTAGTTTTTCCTTGGATTTGATTTCCTCATATATTCTGTGATCATGTTTTTAGGATAATGAACGGGATATAAGTCTTGGACAACTAACATATGGTGTGTTTGCTCTTGGTAATCGCCAGTATGAACATTTTAATAAGGTACCGTTGTGAGAAAATGTTTCTCTCTAGCTTATTGATTTTCTTCTGACCTGATCTGACGGTCATTTTCTTGGACCAGATCGGGATAGTTCTTGATGAAGAGCTTTGTAAGAAAGGTACATGAGTATGTTTTCATATATTTTAAGTCTTAGGTAATGCTAGATATCAGATAGAGAGCGTAGGAGATATTTGCGCTATGTTTTACCTAAGATAGTGCCGAATGTTTTCTCTTTTCTCTCTGGCTACATGGATACCCATTTCTTAGTTTCTTTAGTGCATGAGGTAAAACGTAACTGGTATCATCATTCAATGCAGGTGCAAAGCGTCTTATTCAAGTTGGTCTAGGAGATGATGATCAGAGCATCGAGGATGATTTTAATGCCTGGTTTGTTTCTGAGTCTCTGTCTTACGTTTGCTCCTGTGAAAGACTTTCTCTAGTCTTTTACTGTATTATTATAGACAGGGACTCTACAGTCTACAGAGTTGACTTGGTTAATAGTGTTTGTAAGGGTCTCCATACTGTATTATTCATGCTTTTTGTGGTTTGTAGGAAGGAATCGCTATGGTCTGAACTAGACAAGCTCCTCAGGGACGAGGATGATACAAGTGTGGTAACTCCCTATACAGCTGTTATTCCTGAATACCGGCTGGTGATTCATGATCCTAGTTTTACATCCGAGAAACCAATGGGATCAAATGTGGCCAATGGAAATACTGCTATTGACATTCATCATCCCTTAAGGTATAGTTAAGGTCTAATAAATAGTAAATACTGGAATAGGATTACAGTTTCGGTTGCATTCTAAAAGTTGTTTCTTCTTCCAAACAGGGTTGATGTTGCTGTGCAGAGGGAGCTTCACACACCTGAATCTGATCGGTCTTGCATCCATCTCGAGTTCGACATATCAGGGACTGGTATTACGTAAGCATCCAACTCTTAACATATTTTATTGCATTATACCCTTGCATTAAATACAAGGCAGTCCAGTTATCTCAGCTTACGTAGACTCCTTGTTTTATATGATTATTAGAGTGATCTGGGAGATTTTGCTACAAATTCAGTATGTTTTGAGTTAGTAGGACTATGGCATTCCATTGAGTTTTGTTACCAGGATTACATAGATTAAAAAATACCAGTCACATTGGGTCATGTGAAAAAATAAAACCTTCACATTGAATATCTTCAATATTGGTTTCTGCCATTCGTTTCTGTGTGTACTTTTATATTCACATGTTGTTTTTGATGTTTTAGTCTACAGTTGATTGTTCTGTTAAAATTTCACAATTAGAAAACCGCGTATAAAAACTATTGCATTTCTTTCAGATATGAAACAGGAGACCATGTAGGTGTTTATGCGGAAAATCATGTTGAAATAGTTGAAGAAGCTAGAAAATTGCTTGGCCACTCTCTCGATTTAGTATTTTCCATACATGCTGATAAGGAAGATGGCTCCCCATTAGGAAGCGCAGTGCCGCCTCCTTTCTCTGGTCCATGCACACTTGGGGCTGGTTTGGCAAGATACGCTGACCTTTTGAACCCTCCTCGAAAGGTTAACATCTATTTATTTTGTAATTAGCCTCACATAGCTTTTCATGGTTGCTTTGGTCTTTGCTTATTCCCAAATCCCAAATATTGAACTCTTTTTTTTGGTTTCAGTCTGCGTTAGTTGCCTTGGCGGCCTATGCCACTGAACCAAGTGAAGCCAAGAAACTTAAACACCTGACATCACCTGATGGAAAGGTTCTAAATGACTGGAATATCGATTTTTCTCTTGCTTTTAAGTTCTCATGAGTTAACACAGTCGGTTTATCTATTGTAGGATGAATATTCACAATGGATTGTTGCAAGTCACAGAAGTCTGTTAGAGGTGATGGCTGCTTTTCCATCTGCCAAACCCCCACTAGGTGTTTTTTTTGCTGCAATAGCTCCTCGTCTACAACCTCGTTACTACTCCATCTCATCCTCGCCGAGGTAATTTAATTCTTTTTGAGATATCAGTTGTGGCAGACGGAAAACTAACCCTTGAGTGTCTCTGTCATTCGAAATCTTTCTTACTTTTTTTACAATACAGATTGGCGCCAAGTAGAGTTCATGTTACATCCGCACTAGTATATGGTCCAACTCCTACTGGTAGAATCCACAAGGGGGTGTGTTCGACATGGATGAAGGTAATTCTTACCTTCTCATTTACTATCCAACATTTCACTGTTACTTTTTTTAATAGTTTTCAAAAACTCAGAATGCAGTTCCTGCGGAGAAAAGTCATGAATGCAGTGGAGCCCCAATCTTTATTCGATCATCTAATTTTAAGTTACCGACCAACCCTTCAACTCCAATCGTTATGGTAGGACCTGGGACTGGCCTGGCACCTTTTAGAGGGTTTCTGCAGGAAAGGATGGCACTAAAAGAAGATGGAGAAGAACTAGGCTCATCTTTGCTCTTCTTTGGGTGCAGAAATCGGCGGATGGTGAGACTTTTAACAAGCACCTTCTTCATTTGCAGTGTCATCATGCTGAGCTGCTGCATATATTTATGTTGCAGGATTTTATATATGAGGATGAACTCAAGAATTTTGTTGATCAAGGCGTAATATCTGAGCTCATCGTGGCATTCTCGCGTGAGGGAGCGCAGAAGGAGTATGTTCAACATAAGATAACGGAGAAGGTAAATTATATGGAGGGCTGCATCATGCTTTGAGAAAAAGAATGTCAAATAATCTCCTTACTTTTTGCATTTCATCTATGTGTAGGCAGCACAAGTTTGGAATTTAATAAAGGAAGAAGGATATCTTTATGTATGTGGTGATGCTAAGGGCATGGCGAAGGATGTGCACCGAACTCTACATACCATTGTTCAAGAGCAGGTATAAAGAAGCATTGTGATGGAATTTAGTATTTTACTTCGGTTTTTTGCCTTGGAAGATCGACCCAATGATTTTATCTTACAAATTTCCAGGAAGGTGTGAGTTCGTCAGAAGCAGAGGCTATAGTTAAGAAACTTCAAACTGAAGGAAGATACCTCAGAGATGTCTGGTGATTTGATATAATATGATTAATTGGAATTGTCTGCCTTTTCAAGGTTTCTTTCTTGGTACGAAGACTCTTTTTACCATTTAGATATTTATTTGTTTATTTTCTTCCATCTCCCTTGTTTTCTTGCTTATTATAGTCAAAACATGAATGGTTTGTCAAAGTTGTCTTTGTATGAACAAAAGTATAAACTATTAAATAAATCTGGAGGAGCCGAAAAGATTTTAGTCATGCTTTGTAGTGTCCATGGTAGATCATTGTGAACCAGTGAGTCAGTGACTATCTCTTTTCGCTCTATAATCTGTCATGTCCAGTTTCCGAATGTAGTAGACACCAAACAAGAAAGATCTCAAGGGTAGCCTCTGCCTCTATCTATTATACTAAGAAGAAGATTGGCAAAGAATATTATTCTAACAAACAAGCAAATTGTCAAAATGTCACTTATAAAATGTTGTCTTATACGAACAAATAAAAATGTTGAAAGTAGTAAGTAGTAACTAATAGTTTTGTGCATGGATATTAGATAGATCTAATCTGATGAAAGGTTGAAACTCTTGGTCTCTTTATAAACGTAGATTGATTTGGATTTTTCACTTCTTCTCTTGCCAAGATAAGACTTTCTTTAGGAATATGTTTTTGATTTGCTAATAGTCAGTCCCACATTATGCTCTTCCGGTTTTGGAACTCCGGATTTCAACCAAACCCTCTTTTTATATATATAGAGTTGTTTTGTCTTCTTTGCTTATCCCCTCATGTGGATATGTGAGGAATTAAGTCAGAATCTTTCTTTTGACATGGAGGTCGGTCCCAGGAGCTCAAAATTGTTGTAATAACCCGTCTTCCATAAGTCGATGGAGTGTTAGGCAAACGTGAAATGCCTTGATCTTAAACTACATCAAGCTCAACCAAACCCATCTTTTTTCGTGTTGGATATACCAATAATAAATTCCTCCGTGTAGTTTCATTCCATAACTGGCCACTAACAACCAACAACGCATGTTCGTTTTTGTTGATATCAACCAACAACGCATGTTTGTCAACCATCTATATTATTATTTTTGAAGCACATTTTGTGTTATGCCCTTGAAGTTTTGGTTATTTAATTTGTTTTAATTACAAAATTAACCCCTAACTATTTTCCTAAAATAACAATTCCTGGAAACGCATTTAATGGAACTATATTAATCGAACAAATTTATTTACACTTATTGCCATAATAAGCTTGACACCATCTATACTTTTTGATGTTTTCAATCAAAACTCTACGCATTAAATTTTAAAACAAGATTAAAATCTGAAAACCTATTTTAATAGATCTTAAAGGATTGTATGTGATAGTTGAATGTAAGTCTACCGACTTTGAGAAACAAAGGATTATAATCTCAATGATTATTATGACGTAGATAACGTTCATAAACACGAGAACCCAAATTAAGAAAATCAATTTTAGCAAATATTTAACTTTGTCACCAAGAAATACATTTAATTCAGTATATATCTCCTTTAGAAACTGAATATTGTTCTGCAATAATGTTACCAACTCAAATAGGCATACAGAAAAATCTCGTGTTTATTACTAAGGATCGTTTGATTCCTTGCTCATCAAGCATTATTGATTTACTGGTTAAGAAACTATTGTATTATATATATTTTATTTTTATTTTTTTGTAATTTGAGAAGGCTTGATTGTGATTTTCGTGCATAGTTATATGGTGGGATGAGTTTTATCTAAGTTCACTTCAAGAAAATATAAACATTTCTTATTGTTAACAAACAAAGCAAGATTGAAAGGCAAACAACTCATGTGATGTTCAAAAGAGGAGCTCCAGAATTTGGAAAACTAAGAAAATGATTTAGCACAGGTACGTTAACTTTAGCATTGTTACTTTTTTTTTTTTTAATTGCTTACTTGGCTTTTGAAATTATGTTTTTCACAAGAACATGGCCAATTAAAACATGTTTCATTTTTTCCCTGTAGGTGAGTCCTTGCAAAGGCAATGTTGAGAACAGGACCAATTTTGAGTTTAGTATACATACCTAGGTATCATCTTTATATCTATTATTATTAAGATCTATGTTATTCTATGGCTATCCTAATTCATTATTAAAGTTTTGATTTACAATATAGTTTCACATATCTCAATCCCATATACCAAAATTTGTTTTGTTTTTTCATCAAGCAACATTCAATAAAAATAAGTATCAAACCCTTATAGGTAAGTGATTCTATGGGTTATGCCGATATGTAGAAGTAAGAGAATGGTTTACTATTAGCTTTTTGAAATTAAGTTTACTTAATTTTTGTTTATTGGCCTTCGTATTGTATTTATCACAAATCTCTCGGTTAGTTTTACTTAATTTTTGTTTATTGGCCTTCGTATTGTATTTATCACAAATCTCTCGGTTAATTTTACTCCTAACCAGTGGTGTAGATAAAACATAACAAAGATACGATATACGACAAGAGGGATAGCTTGTGAGTTCAATATACTTATCCACGTGTATTATGGAAGCTATTCAATGCACAAAATTGTAATTACAAAGTTTATTATATAGACTAACATTATTATTTTCAATATTTTGGTTTAAGACATGAAGTATTGATGACTATCCATTGTATCAAGGTGTATGTAACAGTAGAGTAAATGTTTTATTGATCATATCACTTAGACTTGATCATTCTACACTTTTTAGTATTTGTTTAACTATTAGAAAATAAATTTGTGATTTAAATAATGATATATAATACCTCTCTTGAAAACCCAAAATTAGCATTTCGAAATATAGTTTACATCATACTTTATATTAGTTTCAAAAAATATATTTGAAATGAATCTAATTAACATTAATTAGTATCCCATAATTATAATATGTTTAAATATATATATATATATATTCTAAACATTTTAATTTGCTAAAAGAAATTTAAATGCTCGCGGGTCATTTAATGGACCAGGTTAGAATTTATACAAATATGATTATATAGTTTTTATGGGTTGTCTATTATACTAAAGCACACAAAATATCTTAATTTTGAATTAACAATCAAAATACAATTATATAATTTTAAACACTAAACAAAACAAATAAAATTAATCAATATAACTTAAACATAAAAAATTATCCCGCGGTGTATAGCTGGTTAAAATCTAGTATTAGTTATTGTAGATTGCTTTCATCCTACTTCAAAAAAAAAAAAAAAACTATTTTGGGTATCATTAAATAGATAGTCCAAAACCAACATTAATTGTTTTTTCTAGTTGTGAGTCCCATCCAAATCAATAGATAATTTTGGTAACAATTGAATAGTCCAAGACCCACCCCATTAGGTGTTTTTCTTTCTAGTTGTCAATCCCATCAAAATCAATTCAGCGGGACATTAATTTTTATTGCAAACCAATACTGATTCATCAGCATTTCCAAAAATACAAATTTATTGAATGTTTGGCCACATTTTAAGTATATAAATTTTCTCTCACAAGGAGTGTCATTTTGACACATTGCACATAAATTAAGAAAAACTATAATTGTACATATATCCCCTATATATTAAAAGAGAAGCATTCTGAAGAAAAATCTGATTTGTCGTCGCCAGAGAGCTCCTTACCTAATTTATTATTTGCCCTTAGTATTCCATAAAATTACATAAAACTGCCATTGCTATATATTTTTTTTGTAACTGTCACTGTTGCTATTCAATTTATTTATATACACAATATTTTGCTCTTATAAATTCTAAAATTCGTAAATATTATTCAAAAATTGATAAATATTATTCCCTACGTATTTTCAAAATTAAATTAATTTCACTATGTATTGTAATATAACAATATAACTATATTATGAGATGTAAGAAAATATATATTTAAAATCATATTTTCAAAAATATAAATAATGTTACCTTTATAATAATTTTATAAAGCTCTAATAATGAAATAATCGAATATTATTTGAAACTGGCTCAACATTTATTCTTTTGCTAAAAACAATACATATATTTGCCCAAAAAAGAAGTATGATCACCAATTGAAATGACATGAATACATATTTTAATTTGGATAACTATGTAGTTAAATATTATATATAAATATGTAGTTATAGTGTTTTTACATAAATCTTAAAATTAAGAAAGTCCACTCCAATAAAAATGAAAAAAGTAATAATATTATACTCATAGCTGAGACACATTTAGTTATTTAACCTCATTTTGATTTATTATTTACAGCTATATGCCATTGTGTTTGCAACCAAAAAAACTAATGTGTTATTCTTAAAAACTTTATCACACAACTTTATTAATATAAATTAAGTTTAAGCTTTAAATATATTTTATATATTAGAAATATAATTTATTGAGATGCATGTGGGTTATCCGCGGATCTCACGAATTCGAGTGAGACAGATGCAAAGATATTCTGCGGTTCAAAATATTTAAACCTGTTGTGGGATGGCTTAGCGGACGGGTTTGACCGGGTTAATAATTTTATTTAAATCATTTGGTTCATGAAATTTTAGTTTTTTTTGTGGTTAGATTTTGATAAAAATCTAACCAATCACTAATTCGTCAATCTAAAATTTATGGTGAAACGATTAATATTTTAAACTTTCATAAATTTGATGAATTTAAACCAATATAAATTTGTATTATAAATGTTATACTAAATAAATATATTTACAAATGTAATAGCTCAAACAAAAATTTCTTTCCGTGCAACAGCACGGGTCTTTACCGAGTATACCCTTATCTAAAGAGTAGTTAATCATTTAAGTTTAATAAAAAAGAGCTTTGGATTAAGGATAAAATAAGAAATTTGGTGTAAAAAATCACATTGAAAATATTAAGTGACACTCTTTGTGAAACAAAAGAATAGTCAAAAGAAATGTCCAATATGCCATAAGAATTACAAAGTGTAAATAATGTATAGTAGTTGCACATCACAAGAACAAAAAAAAACAAACTTACATAATCATATTAGTCACCTCATCCTTGATTTTTGCAAGGTCTTCTTCAGGCATCACCACACTCACAATCCTTGCAGACTTTTCCTTGGGGAAAACCAAAACAACACCTTTGTCCCCAACCCCATGAATCGTGTAGTTTACAAAATCCGGTTTCTCCCCTTTGATCTCAAACTCGTACATATCTGCCATGTCAAGATTCACAAACGTTAAATTTGCACCGTACGTGATAAAATCAGAAGACCCTCTATCTTCTTCTATCATCCGCTTGATCACACCGTTTTCTTCTCTTTTCCCACACGCAATCAGTGCAGCTAGTTCGGATATCCCAATCCTTTCGTCCTTTCTCTCCACTACACTTATCACCAAGTCATCATTCCAACAGCTTGTAGATTTCTTACGGTCGCAAATAGTTATAACATTTGTGTCTGTTTCGCCACGGATATTCAGTAGTGAATTCCATATCAATGCATAGAGAATATCAATCTCCGAGAGAGGTTGGTCGACTTGCGTGGTGTACTTGGCCATCAAACGATCAAGTTGGTTGAGGCTAATATTAAAATTGTATCTCCCCATATTGCATTTATTGGCAAGTAACCAACAGTTGCCAACCGATTCTATCTTTTTTATGGCAATAGCTTCACCATTATGATCATGAGAGGTTAGTTCGGGGGTTTTTGGGTAAACGAGTTCGGGTAAGCCATGACCCGACATTAGCTGTCCAAGTGTTTTCATGAACGTTGATGCTGAAAACACATCTCCTAGAACATGTGTCCAACTCAGCCCAATAGAGAACCCCCCACATTTAAATTGAGTTATCTGAAATACGAAATTCAAAGTAAAAAAAATATTTAATTTAATCTTGCCTGATTTGTAAAAGACTCATTCACATGTGAAAAATATATTTTTTTTTCCTTTTCCACATAGCATATTTTTTGGAATGAATTTGAAATGAATGTTTGATAGTAACTACTAAAGATTTTGCTTTACAACATTATTAATTCACCTGCATGGGAACTTTATTGATCCATAAAACTAAAATGTGTGTATGTGTGTACCTGGAGAAAAACGAGTGGAGAGAAGAAAAGATCAGGACCAAGAACGTGATCGTAGACAAGGAACCGGTGGTCAATGGTACGATCTTCCAAGTCGAGCCACTTCTCCACCGTGAACTCTTCGACGTTGGCCTCGACAATGCGTATGCCACTGTCGTTGCAGCGAATGTAAGGTAAGGCTAGACCAGAAGGGTCGTTGTCGTTTTCAGGCATCCGGATCCGACCAGAGACGTGATGATAAGATTGGAGTAGAGTAAACATGGTGGTCTTCAAGTCGGAGACGGTAAAGTCACGTTTACCCTTGAGAAAGTAGACGGCACGGACGTAGTGGAGCTTCATGGCTAAGTCCATGGGGGTGAGCGGTCGTGGCTTGTTCTCGCCTACCACAGAAGCAGGGACCACCGAAGAGAGCCTGACACCAGTCACTGGGCTTGCCTCCATATTTTTTTTGTTGAGATAAGCTGATATGTGTCTTGTGCCTAAATAGGATGTGTTATATAAAATACCAAAGTTTCGAGTTGGGACCGGACAACTGTTTCGGTGACGGCAACATTAAATGTAGATGGGATTCGGGTGTCTAGCAACGACAGGGTTGGACAGTTTAAGTGATCAGATCCATCCAACAACGACCCTTCTTTATTACATTCACCATGTCATATGGCTTCAAGCAACAAACGCACATGTACTGGGTTGTAGCCAACTAAAATTCTTCACAAGATACTAGTATATTATTATCAGTTTTACTCAACAAGTTGCATGAATCCAAATAAAACAAAATACAGATTCCTATAGTAGCATTGTTTCCAGCAGCAAAAATGATAAGAATACGAATGTGGGACACTTCAAACGCATTCACGCAACAAATTTTCCTGATAATGATTTTACAATATTGTAGCATTACTAAATCTTGAGCAAAAACAAAAACAAAAAAAACAAAATATTTTAGCGTAGAACACACCTATGCCAACCATTCTACTCCCCAAGATGATCATCATTCGCTGTTGTGTCTCGTTAAGAAAATGAACACTAGTCATTGAACAATACCTAGCTCGAAAGAGTCGTCGATGATCTTTCCGGGTATCCTGATCGACTCCAGATGCTTGTACTTGGTGTATTTCACTAGGCCTATTGTCCTGATCAATTGCTTGACTAATCGCATGTAGCCTCATCTAGAGAAGCAGCGAGGTACTCAGCAAGACTCTGTTGATTATTGCTAGCCTTGTGGGAAGCTTCTGAGGTCACAGATTTTTTTGGTGCAATAGAATTGGGAAGCCAGGCTTGACTTGTTGTTGAGTTGCTACTAGAAGAATCTGAGCAACTCTTCCATAAGACTGGCTTAAGATACTTCCATGGATCTTCAGCCATGGAGTTGGAGTAAAATCGTTCTGCCCCTAGTTCCATCGGTCTTCTTCCTCCATCTCTCCCAAAGCTTGTGTTCATACCGCGTCCTCGGCTTCTACCTCTTCCTGAGTTAGGATATATGTTTCCAGCCCAGTTAGAGTTCTGCCGTCCGTAATGGGAATATTGTGGAGCAGTATTGTTGTAGTTGCCTCGACCACCGAATCTATTATTCCCCATGTCAGGATATTCTGGAGAGAATGGTAAAGGACGAGGTACCCATTGAGGTGGACCTAAATGGTTAACTGGTGGAGGCCTAAAGTTATTATTCCAAGCGGCGGGTGAACCTCTGTGTGAGGGTGAAAGATGCGCCATCCCTCTTGGTCCGGTATGCAGATTATTACCATCATAATGAGCTGCTTGAAAACCGCCATGATTGGTATGTCCCAGATACTCACTGCTCAACGATCCTGTTCACAGTTATAATACAAGGATCAGAACTAGATTACTTCTCATTGTCAGAAAGAGAACATAAATTTCCGTAACTGATGAGAACATAGTACTATCAATTCCTAGAAAGGGAAGCATAAAGGGATACATCAAATTTAGGTAGCAGAAGTTAATAGGTTCGCAAACTTATTCTTGATGAAGAGTGACAATTTTATTCCTTCAATGATCTTGACTTAATGATCACAATCACGAACACATTACTAAACACTAACAATGAACAAAAATATCCTAATGATTTGATGTAGAGATCACCTAACTCTCCCAAAGCCAAGAAGCTTCCTTACAACCAGATACCACAAGTTAGTTCCTGAATATGTTCCATCTTATACTTATATACTCACCAAGGACCAACTAACATGCTAACTAAGTTAAACTGACATGGTACTACTTTCTTGTGAGTGAGTTAGTAAAAAAAAGAACCTGGAACAGACGGTGGAAACTGCGGCGGCACTGGGGAGGTGGTTTGGTGATGATGAGGAGAGGAGATGTATTGTTGTTTAGGGGTCTTGTTTCTCTTGAAACTAGAATAAGCAGACATGGGGTCTGTGTAATAATCAAACCTTGGCTTTTCAAAAGACTCCTGCTGGTGAGTAGATGTCTCAGCCAAGGGATTAGATAAGTGACCTGTGTTCACAGAGGCTTCAAGACCTATAGAATCATCTTCGTTCTGTGTAGCAGCTTCCATTCGCATTGCTTTTAACATCTGTTTTCGTTTCTCTGAATCTTCCATTGTGTTGTTGTTACTCAATGTAAATCCAACTACAACGATCACAAAGGAAAATTTTAGAAATCAATCCCATCAAATCCAAAAGACGAGCTATGCACAGTTAAAAGCATTAGATACAGAACACAATCTGACCCCTAAAACACCAAATTCTTCAATTATTCAGATATCTAAATTGGGGAAATAGAATCGAGAGTGATTACGAACCTTGACAAGGTACTGCTTCCCCCAAAAATCTTCACTTCCTCGTCGCCAAAGGTCCAAGGTCGGATTGAAAACCCTGAACTGAATGAAAAACAAAGAGCCTTTCAATACATAAACGAAGAATTCCAAAATCCGGTTCGTGTTCAACCGTATTTTATTTTTCAATAAATTCGGTTTACTGGTTTACGACGATTGAAATCATTAAACCGGACCGGGAAATTTATCAATTGCAATTTGCAAGCACGAGAACAAAAGCCTCGTCTCTCTGAGTTGTTCGTATAATCGTATCTCGATCGACGCCGCTACGTGCTCCTTTCAGGTGATCTGCTTCTCCGGTTTTTCATTCATCTCTGTTGTTTTCTAGATTTTTCGATCACCCTTAGATTTGTTTCGATTTAGTGTTTTGTCTAAGCTTTCTAATTTGTATTCTGAACTTCTGATCAGATTTACCGGAAAAGTTGAATCCCACTCTAGCATTAGAATGCACGGTCGTCCAAGGAAGGCTTCTAAGCCAGAAGACGAAGCAGCTTCCGCTGCTAAAGCGGTTAAGCTTCGGTCTCTTCAGTCTCAGTTTATGACTTATCATCACGAAAAAATGTACAAATCTTCTCTTTTCATTTCGATCTCATCAGTTTATTTTTTTTCAGAATTCTTAGTTCGATTTACAGGATCCTTTGTTCATCATCTACTAATGATCATCATGTATGTTGTGGTATATTGGTTTCTAGTTATACCAAGGAAGCTATTGAGTTGAGCACGAAGCTTCTAGAGATCAATCCTGAGGCGTACACGGCATGGAATTATCGGAAGCTTGCAGTGGAGGATAGCCTTTCCAGAATTGAGTCAGATCCAAACTCGGTCAAGTCAATTCTTGATGAAGAACTCAGAGTGGTGAGTTTTTCCTACCAATAAGTAAAAAAAAATTAAACAAATTCTGCTCAATGATTGCTGTTTGTTCTGTTCTAAATTCAGGTAGAGAATGCTTTGAAGCAGAATTTCAAGTCATATGGTGCTTGGCATCATCGGAAGTGGGTTTTGAGTAAAGGGCATTCCTCCACAGGGAATGAATTGAAACTTTTGGATAAATTCCAGAAGCTGGATCCCAGAAATTTTCATGCTTGGAATTATCGCAGGTGAAGATTAGGGAATCTCAACACTTTTTTTTTATGGTGCATTGTGTATGTCAATCAAAGCGTTGCATATTAATGTGTTGTTTGTTTCTTTTCAGGTTTGTTGTAGAGCTAACCAACAGGTCAGAACAGGATGAGTTGCAGTATACAGATGATATGATCAATAACAATTTCAGCAACTATTCTGCATGGCATAATCGTAGGTACGCATATTATTATGTAGTAAATTATATGGAAACTCTATTTACATGTTCGTTTTTTAAGAAACCGAAGCATTAGATTGATAGTCACATACCTCGAACCAAAGTAATTAAATAGTGTAAAAATGGAGTTCATCCCTGGAAGGATGCATTTGTTCATGAACAATATGAAGCTTCCTCTGATGGAACATTCATCTTTGGGTTACTTGGCTTGTTTATAGTTTGGTTGATACTATTGATGTTATTGCTATATATTTATGGGATACAAAAAGCTAAGGCTTAGTTACTAGCTTCTCGATTCAGTAAACACTGATACACCGCCAAGGTGTTCCTCACATCAGCATATTTACCTGCCTGCGCTATTACCAATGTATCTTTTTTGTTGTTTGAAATTCTGCAGTGTACTTCTTTCAAGTTTGCTAGCAAACAGGGTTGATGGATTTATTCCAGAGAAAAAGATTCCTGATGAATATGAAATAGTACATCAAGCTATTTTTACGGACCCAGATGACCAAAGTGGTTGGTTTTACCATCTTTGGCTACTTGCTCAAACTGTTAATGTGGAGTCTCCTCTTCTCACTTCCTCTTGGCCTTCGCATGGTTCCAGTGTCATTCTATCTGGAGCTGGGTGCTTGATTGGCTCTCCTTTTAACGTCACTACTTTTTGTTCTGAGACGGGTTCTGTTCCACTGATTCTCTACTTTGACCAAGCTGTTGGTGGAGTTAGCTCGTTGACTGTTACAATTGATTCTGAACTAAAAGGAAAAGAGAACCTTGTTTGGGAACCAATTTCGAATAAAAGCTCTCAAGTGTCTTGTGTCTGGGTTGCTCGTCTGAAATATCTTATTTCAGAACCTTGTGAAAGCAAAGAATACAAAGTGAAAGTCAGGCTTGGGAACTCTCCAGGAATTATTTCTTCCAGAGGATTTAATTTCAGCACTCCTTATGAGTTTGTCTTTACAGCGCATGTTCATGATACCGCCAAAGATTCTCAAGAGCGCATTGTTTCATGGACGGATGGTTTTGAACTTTGGGATGCGCAGTCAAAGGATTTGAATTCTCTTGCCACCTCGGATCAGTTAAATGCTGGAATTGATTTAAAATGGCGTCAGGCAGCTATAGATTCTGAGATTGAATGTTTCCGTCTATTAGCTGATAGGTATATCCTATATACTTCATTGTCTCGATGGGAATGAGAAATTGTAGTCTTGAACTTTGTGCTCTTATTCCTTTTATAGCAAAATCGGAAAGCTCACTCTTGCGAGGCTTTTGATGGCTTCTGAAGCTATGATGTCGGATGCTGCTGTTAAGGGTGTTCACTATGAAGAAATACTCCAGCTGTATAACGATTTAATGGCACTGGATTCTTCGCATCACCACTACTACAAGGATGAGCACAGCGTAGCTTTTCTCCACAAGGTATTTAGTCTTCCTTTTCGTAGTGAATCTCAAATTGAGCTTTCCCTACATTCTAATCTACAGTATAATGCTGATTGTTTGAATCTAGATTTTTTATAAAATTTCTGTTTCATCACGCCTACTACTCATAAAGACAATGTTCATGCAGGTGACTTCAAGCAGTGAATCCTTGTCAAGATACCTTTTTAGATATAGGGGTATGAACAATCTAGTATGTCTCCGGCTAAATAAGTTATCACTATCTCGGATAGCCTCTGTCGAGAAATTGCTGTTTGTCCAAATGTTAGACCTTAGTCACAATGAGCTTCATTCAACAGAAGGTAAAGTTTCTTGATTCCAGCTGTTGCATCTGAGTGGTAGATGTGATTAAATGGTGTATGTGGGTCTTGCAGGATTGGAGGCAATGCAACTTCTCTCTTGCCTAAATCTGAGTCATAACAGAATCAGAAATTTTTCAGCGCTGGACTCTCTAAGACATGTGAAGCAGCTGAAAGTGTTGGATGTTTCCCACAACCACATCGGCAAGCACTCAGTGGACACAACACGGTACCGTTGTTCTTCACCGCTCTCTAATTCAGACTGGAGTCAGGATGATGTAAGAAGACAGAATCCGGGATTGGTCACCAAATACTGGGATGCGTATTTCGTGTTAAGAGATTTGAATCTGAAACAATTAGATATAGCAGGAAATGAAATTGCAGGGGACGAATTCAACTCTTTTGTCCTCCAGGTTGTGCCAAAGCTTGTATGGCTCAATGGCCAGAAACCTGGGAATTAGATCATAGGGCCAAGTTTTTGTATTTGTAGATCATCAAATCCCCAAAGCAATTGGGGTTCTCTTTCTTGATGATGGCTGTTGTTGTGATTTGCTTCTTATTAACAGTTAACAATCTTATTTATACCTTTTTATTTACCAAATTTGGCTTATATTCCCTGAAAACCTGAATCCTTTGTTCAGACTTTTGGTTTTGATTCGATAGAAACATTTTGAAACATACTAATAAACAAACACAAGCAACTAAACATGTAAAGAAGATTTTCTCTGCTCCTTTTGTTTCTGAGTTTTGACCAATCAACTTTTAATTAAACAACTTTTGATGACATATTGCATGGATTGCAAATTTACAACAAATGCAACGGTCTCCAACTGCAAGAAACCAAATCTCATAATTTTATTTTATGCTTTGTCTCACAAGTAAGGCCATATAAAAAAACTGTACTATACAAACAAGAAACAAAAGAAAAAAATTAGCCTTCCATTCTTCCAGGCAAGGCTTCGTCTCATTGATTTTTCTAACTTAAAATCAAATTCAGGAGCTAATCAACGCAAAGCACCTACAGTGTTTATGTTAGTATTGTAAGAGGTAAGTATTTAAACTATAGAATGGGAGCTGTTTTAGCTGGAATTACCCCTTTGTCTCCGCCCATTTGGATCAGCTGCACCGGAGATTTTAGTAGCTTCTTTAGTGTATCTACTATACCACCAAATGCTGGTCGCTGAGCCGGCTCATCTGACCAGCATGCTTCCATCAGAGAAACCAAAACTGGAGACGTATTGTTAGGAATTATAAGCCGCCTGTTCTGGAATGCAACTGCTCCAACCACCTAATCACCAGACCAAGATTCAAAAGATACTATAACTAAACTGTAACAAACACTAAAGGTATCTAAGTTGTTCACTCATGTGTGAACACCAATTTTGAAGAATCATGGGAAGAGAATGTTTGTTACCTGAGCAGGACTGAGACCATTCCAAGGCTGTTGCAAAGTAATCAACTCCCATAAAACTACTCCGAAGCTGTAAACATCTGATTTCTCATTTGTTGGCTCCCCTCTAAGAAACTCTGGAGCCATCCACTCAGGCTGTTAAAGCAGACAAAGAGAAGAAGTTTCACATGTCAGAACATATTTTTTCATATTCCACAGTCATTAAAATCTTAGGAGAGCTTACTGTTCCTGCAACAGATTTTGATGGTATGAAAGTGTTTGCCTTGAATCTTGAAAGCCCAAAATCGCAAACCTGAGACAGGGGCAAGGTTAAGGTTGATATGTTACTGAAAGAGACGAAGGGAGGCTTTGTATCAATCCAGTTTTTTTTGGTTTAACATAATTACCTTCACTGTCCAGTTCTTATCAACCAATAAATTTGGAGATTTCAGGTCCCAATGCACTACTGGAGGATTAAGACAGTGTAGGTAGTTGAGTCCCTTGGCCTAGTCCAAAATAAACACATTTTTTCAAGTTTCATACCAAAAAAAAAAACATATTATTAGATAAACATAAACTGAAAGATCACAAACCACATCCAATGCCATACGTAGCCTCCTCCTCTGATCTAGTAACTCCCCAGAAGCTGGCCTATGGATGAGGCGAAAAAGACTTCCCCTGTTTCAAGAAACAAGACAGAAACATAAGCTAATAGGTAATGCATACGTTTAAAATGAAACATCATAAATATGTTCAACTATATGACTTTGGCCTGAACAAACCAAAAAAAAAAGTATACTGATGAATTACCTTGGTAAGTATTCTGTTATTATTGACAAGCGAGGTCGCTCTGTCACAGCACCCATGAAGAGAACAACATTTGGGTGACGAACACGTTTCATTATTGCAACCTTCAATCGATATCACAGGGTTGACAGTTAGTTTCAGAGAGGTCTCAAGTGATCTCATGGAGTTAGTTACACAAAAGATCTATTTGCTTTACATACCTCTCTGAGAAATTCTCTGAATTGGTCATCATGGAAGTCTTGTATAGACAAAATCTTGACAGCCACATCCTTCATCATAAACAAAAACGTAATAAACATCTCGTGCTGAAAATTCTATCTGAGTAGGAGCTACTCCAAGGAGAAAACACATTAAATGATGAACTTTTTGAAAATTTGAAACCTACTGATCCATGCCACTCAGCACGATGGACAGTTCCAAATGATCCTGAAAAAAACGTAGAGAGTTTTTGTTATTAAGGTGCTACATCAGAATATATTTTGTACTCTCAAAAATCATGGACGAAAGACATACCAGCACCCACACGCTCTTTGATATGCAGTTCACTCCATGAGACCTCCAGCCAATCTGATGCCAAAGAAGGCTCAATAGTCAAGTACGGTGAGATGGCGTCAACAGGTAACCTGCCTTTTTTATCTTTTCGAGTGTCAGCTTCTGTTATCTCTGGTTCAACTAATAAGTCTCCCTTTGGCTGCTTGACAGGAGTTTTTTCAATTGGATCTTCTGATAAAATGGTTTCTTCTTTGAAGATTTCTTGTTGGACAATCTTTTCTTCAATAAGGCTTGGTATATCAAGTGGTAGAGCTCGAAGAACTGATTCTGACAAAACCACTGATGATGTTTTTGTGAAGCAAGTTTGATCAACATGAGCACAACATATTGTCGCTGCAATGTCAGGCAACTCAATTTCTTTGTGTACATGGCCTTGACTCCCTACAAGAATATTTCAATTAGCATAACTGTTATCACAATCTTCTTCCATCTTTACCTCAATTATAAACAGAAATTTTTTGAATTATAATGGTATTACATGTTCTGCTAACTGCAGCCTACCTGAACATTGAATATTTTCAGAAAGATCGCGTGAAGCCTTTGACTCTACAGTCTTACTAGGAGATGTACTATGCACGCAAAGCCTGGAATATTCTGTAAGATGACTCATTCGAAGAGGTGAAGGAACCTGACACTGTGTTCCACCGTTGATAGAGGAATCCGGATCATGAACATTTCCTGGTTCCCCGATAAGGTCAACTACATATTCCCTGTTGAGAAATGATATCAAGTATATACTCAAAACATGGAACATAAGTTCAAGAAATATATTCAATGCCACTCTAGAGCTAGCACAGAATCAAGGACATACACAAATAGACCCCTGGAGAGGAGAGACCCATCTGTTAGTAAAACATAAAGAATCAATAAGGGGTACTCTAAATAGAAGTAGGTAGAAACTTCCTAAATACCATGCCCTGAAAGTCCATAAGTGTAGGAAGTAAATAGAGTTTTGCTAACGGCCTGACAGTCTATTTATGTACACCCACTGACAAATTTGGCTGTAGTTAAATAGAAAGAGAGGGAAACAAAAAAAAAAGCCAATGGGGGAGGCTTATATATAAAGCTATCAAACCTTGGAAGCTTCCTGTCATCGTCAATCTTGACAAGGCAAGACGATTGGTGGCCCTCTTTACAGTACCTGCAACCTCGAGCTATCCGGCATGGTAAACCTATGTAATCAGCCAATTTCTGCATATTCATGATATACAAGTCAAGAATCAATACCGTAGATAATATTTAAATGTTTAAACCAGTCTATCTTTCTATTATGTACGTTCATGGCTCACCTTAAATAAAATGGCACGATGCCGGCAAAGCCCCATCGTTAGACTACCTATAGGAAGAATGATACACTTCCGATACTCCTTGAGTCTATTGCTAACTAGTTTCCATCGTTTCTGTAGTTCACCTTCCTCCATCTGGAAATTTCCCCTAAAAATCTCTAAAAACCTCAGCACACAAATCTTACCGTATATATGCACAAACTATGAAGTAGGCGAAACTAAATCACAGAGAAAATTGAAGAAGAACAAGAAGAGAAAGTAGTGTACCCCATATAAACGGCAACAAGTCTACCAAGTTTCTCCACGAGCAGTAACATGTTGTCAGAAGAACAATACAGCTCACGTGCCTTGTCCTCCAGTTCTTTAAGACGCGAGTCCTCACGTCTGTCAATCAAAACCACTTCCATTGATGTATCAGTCGGCTCAGTCTCCTTTAGTAACAAAAGAGATGGAAGTCGCTTTCCTTCCTCCGAATTGTTACACATCAACCAAAGATACGGATCCATCCCTAATATGCTGTAAAATCCATCTGATATTTTGTCACTGTATGATAAACAACCGCTTACCTGAAAGAACAAAATGGAGAAAGAATAAATCACAACTCAGATCATTTAAGAAAAAAGTTCATATAGGAGTTCGTACCCAAAAACGGTAGGAGACAGTTTCAGTGCTCTCTGTATGAACCAACTCAGCGGCGAGGTTAGCTTGAGAGGTTAACCTCATAGCAAGCGTGACTTGCAAGTAATAGCCTTCTTTTGACTTCTGCGCTAAGCTTTGTTCTTTGCCCTCTTCCCTAACCTCAACTTCTTCTTCCTCCTCCTTGGTCACAGAGACACGCGTGGTGGTGGAAGTTTCCCTTGCGTCTGTCCGACTCGAGAAATTGGAGAAATTACCGTCCAGCGTCGTCCCGGAGAAGAAACTTCCAGCGAAACTGCT
Source organism: Camelina sativa (assembly GCF_030686135.1). Classification (NCBI taxonomy): domain Eukaryota; kingdom Viridiplantae; phylum Streptophyta; class Magnoliopsida; order Brassicales; family Brassicaceae; genus Camelina; species Camelina sativa. Next base: position 8,375,057 of record NC_141890.1, read on the forward strand.
GTCACTAGACATTCGAGGAAGCGAAACCTCCCTATCAAAGCTACGATCAATGTTTCTTTCATTCATGCTAATCGCTCGAGCGGAAGAAGACGACACCACAATGACGGAATCAGGAGAAGAAGCAGCAGGAAGCGGAGCAGCCGCGGCCAACAAAAGCTCTCTCTCCTCATCGACGTCGCTAGAGATAGAGAGGCGCGTAGGCTTGACGCGTCCAGTAGTAGCGGCGGAAGAAGACCGAGATAGATTGGCCTTCTTCTCGGCCAACCACTCATAGAAAGCCGCTAGTTGCTGCTGCTGCTTTTTGTTCTCCGACTTGCGATCATCGCTAAAAAGATCTGAAACGGCAGAGCTTTTAGAAAGCAGAGGATTAGATGAGAACAGAGTCGTCTCCTTCTCCTTGTCGCATGATTTATTATTACTATTATGATCCCTTTCAAATCCAAAACTCTCAGCAACGTTAGACGACGATTTCTTGTCGTGAGAAAAGGAATCGAATCCACGATCGGGGAATTGCCTCGGGAAGAAGTAAGTAGTCCGGTGAGGCATTTCGTTATATTAAAAAAAAAAAACTGACAGATCGAACAGGAAAATGAAAATGATCGCAGCTTAGCTTTGCTTGGTTTCTTCGTTCAGCCAAAACCCGTCATCGAATCCAGAGAACAAGAAACACAAACAGAGACGATGACCAAGAAGGAGATAATAGAAGAGAGAAAAACTGAATTCGTGGTGAGAGATGTTTGTGTTTGATCCGTTCTCTTCCCTATTTCGTTCAGATTGCAGTAGTCAAATCGTCAACCACTGGAAAAGGGAAAGAAAAAAAGACTGTAGAAGCTATCAAAAATGGTTCACCGGGAAACAAAAACGCACGGTGTTTTTACTTTTTAGTGTTGGGGAGAAGAAATAAGGTCTTTGTTGTTGGATCAACAAGGAGAGAGCGTCAAATAGGTGTTGAGAGATTTGGACAACAAAAGAAAGGCAGGAAGAAGAAGGAGAAGAAGAAAAAAAAAACAGCAAATTGGGGATAAAATATTTGAAAATTGTGTGTTTATTTTTTTTTTAAGATGACCAATTAAAAAAACTTTGAAAAGCATATTGGGACATGGGAGAAGGAGGAGGGAGAAACTTTTATGTGAGGAGCCTACACGTATACTTTTCATGCAATAAGATAATGACACGTGGATTATCATCCTACTCATGCATTTCTTGTCTGCTCTCTCCCTCTCAATCTCATGAGCGCAGTTTTTTTACTTAAGAAGGTAAGGATGACTAATGACTGGACTAATGAGCCATTCATTGTTCTAGATCTTGTGGGTGTCTAGATGCTTAATCTCTTCTTAGACATTTTTAAATTACTTATACAAGAATTTTACACAAATCACTGATTTACTACCATTTACCTTTTTTTTTTTTAATTTGTATAGTTTTAAGCTAATTACATAAATATAAAGTTAGCATATGTTGTCTGTAAAGTGAAAATTGGCTCGACGGATCTTGAGTTTTAATACATGTATGATCAATAATTTGGTATTATTTATAGTTAGTTGTGTTTTGGGATTTAGAAAAATTAGATGTAATTAGTTTTAGATCATGATAATTTTAAAAAGTTCATATTATTTTATGTCACTATTTGTCTCCCCTGGATACGACGCACGCACACACCATTGCATCTTACTGATTTTGTTGGAAACGTAACATAAGAAGTGCGTGATATTTCACTTTGCTTTCGCCCGCATGAACTCCTTTATCTTCGCTTACATGTGAGCGCTTTTAGATTCTCCTTAATTTCTTACAAAGTTAGTTACCATCTCTTACCGTAAAAAACCGACAAGGTTTCTATTATTTCCCAACGCAAGAAATGTATATTTGTATCTATATTAACTTTCAAATGATTTATCTTTCTGTTACATTTAATATCAGGTGCAAGTAATATTTCTGTCATTACAAATAAAAATACTACAGGGGATGACTCACAAGAGTGTTGTTTAGCTGTTTTGATACCTTTATATTTTTTTGGTTTGGTGAAGCCTTCAGATTTAGCTCGTGACTCATTCACTTATTTCAATCGAAAGATTTTATATATACAGACTGCTTTGTTTAATACATTTATATGCTATGATACATGCATGGGTCTCTTTTATGGTGTACTGATACAGATAACCCACTAGATTTATTCGTCTTAGATTACTTTTAATTTGTTTGAACATAACTAAAATAAAAGAAAGCACAACGAGTCGTCACGAGGATCGAGTCCACGTAAAGCGACACCTTCTCTTCTCGAATAATCTCATCATAAATTCGATCATAGTCTATTCAATTAAACACTATTAGTATATAACTATATTGTTGGCAGGGAAAACATTATCTTTATTTTTCTCTGCTTATCATCAAACTGGTTGGACGGTTCTCTTTCTTCCAGTTCCATACACTTTTTATGTGGTTAATGTATATTCTATTTGTTATGTTCACCAATAATGTGTTGTTAATATTAGATAATTTTATCTAATTCGTGGTCCCGAGCAGGATTTAGTTAGTAATCGACACGGTTTTGGTATGCGATGCGTATGCCCACATCCCCTATATAAACTAATCTTGTAAACTAGGATTGAGATCTAAGATGCATTGTCTCCCATTCGAACGCAATTTTTAAATGTTTTTGGATAGTTTAGAAACGGAAAACAAAACTGCCACTTCTAAGTTAGCTATTTTGAGAGGTAGTGTTAGTTGGGGTATACAACAAAAAAAAATAAGAAGAAAAATATCTTAACAGTGTTAAATGGATTAGTATTTGACTAATGAGACAAATACCACAACTTAAGGCTAATAACGTTTCTTAACTGCGATTGAAATTGCAATCGAATCGGACGTCTCCCACCTCTCTTTCGCCTCCGACTCACAGAGTTTAGTCAAGGCTATTAATTCGAAGCTCCACCATAAGGACCTTCAAGAGATTCTCCACGATATTTCGATTCTATCCAGCAATTTCTCTTGTTTCTCTTTCAATTTTATTCCCCGAACCCTAAATCAGTTACCTGATGGTTTAGCAAAAAAACGCCCTTTTATCTCCTTGTATTGAGCTGGTTTAAATTTTTTAATATAAGGTTTTACTTGCTCAAAAAAAAAAAAAAGGCTAATAACGTTTCTTCAATCTGATCAAATCTGTGATGAATGGTACGTCAGACGCAAGTATTTGTTTCCCCTTCACAATCGACTTTACCTTTTAACATCACCATGTCACAGGATATGGTTACAGGCACATTAACAGAACTATTCTGATTATCAAACTCATAAACCAAAGACATCTGATATGGTATTTGCTTTGAGGTTCGGTTATGGTTTCTATAATACATGTGATGATGAGAAAAGATAAAATTCATAAAGAAGACCAACTGATTCTACAAGGATTTCTTCTATTTTCACCGATTCTTATCACAGAACCTAGTGATTACCTAACACATAAGAATTTTCCCCATTGGCAAGAGGAACCAAGGAAGTGTCTTCTTCAACAGTTGCAGGTTCAGAGTTTGAATTGTCAGCATCGGCAATACTACCACCCTCGCCCTACAAGTAAACGATCATTCAAGCTCAGTCTTATGCGTGTAAAACCAACAAGAAACACAGGGCGAAAATGATAAATAAAAAGCTTACCATTTTGATTAAAGGCAACTGATTCTCTTCTGTTTTCTTTGAGAGATCCCTTAATGTACCCTACAAGAATTGAACAGTTTAAAAATGTCAAACATATTGGTATGTTATGACCTGAGCATAGTAAAAAATATGATATATGTGACAATAATATGAGTAGGTGATGTATTTATATCACTCTGTGGAGATTTTATACGCACCCTGTTAGCCCAGAAAAGTCCACAGGCATTGCAGAGAGTCCTGGGGCCAGAAGGGCCACGTCGCATCATCGGTGTACATTTGGAACTAATGCCGCAGTGAGTGCACCTACGTAAGACAGACACACTCATGTTTAAAATAAGAGCAAGAAAACTTTCGTACATTAGTCAAGAACAAGAATTGCAGAAGCAGTTAATTGGAAGAGACAGAACACACGATATTTCTGGATGGCCATCATCTTGAGCAGAATCTTGATCTGTGCCCGAGTTATAAGCCCCATCGGTCATCTTTGAAGAGGTGAATTGACCTTTATTGCGCGCCATTCTGGTAAACACTAACAAAGGTCAGAGACGCAAAAAATGTGGCAGCTCAACTACAAACATATATTCTCATATACTACAGCGAGCCATGGACAATGAAGCCTGTGTCACTACATGGTCACCAAACTAGTTGAATATGAACAGATATTGTTTCAGCTCCTATCACATAAAAGTGAGGAAGAAAATTACTAGCTTAGCTATACAAGAATGCCACGTTTTAGACCCCAGTAGTAAATGTGAAACAAATATGTCAGCCTCTTCAAAGAGCAACTATCACATAATCCATTTTCCTGACAGATGTGGCATTAAAAAAAAAACTACTCAAATGATTTTTTAAGATCCAACTTACAAAATAAAAAGCTAGCTCAATACTGAGGGTTCCCTTAGGCCTAAGAAATTGGTTAACCAATGTGGGATGGTTGTAACAAACTTTGGCATAAATAGGTAAAAAGACTGATTCACAGGTGTAGCACCGTAATCTAGAATGACAACAACTAAACAACTGAACTAAAACAGATAAATCCCCTGACCTTAAAGCCACTTCTTGGCGAACACCGTATCTCACTTTCTTCTCGAAACATCTAGCATTCCTCTTCTTCCGAAACCTATCCAAGGATTGCGCTCGTTGCGGAAGGTTACAACGGCTCTGGTATTCTACAACAGGCTAAAAAAAATAACACCAAAATGACAAAAGGTGGGAATCGAGATGAAGTGAGCAATTCAAACAGAAGCTTGAGCACACAAATAACAAAAAGTTACCATATGATTCTGCTGATGAGCTAGTTCCATCACCTGCGGACCAGAAGCGAGCTCAGTAGAACCACCCAACAGAGACAAGACAGCATCGACCTATCAAAATCAAATTCCCAAAGGTTTGGTAAGACTAGGCAGAATTATGCATTCACTTGAACAAAAGACTCAATTTTTAACGTGCCCTAAAGCCATCAGACATCAGATGCATCCGAGAGAGAGAGACTTCTTACAAATAACAAAAGGGGGGAGGGGGACAAAAGTAGAGATCACTCACCTTGTCAGGACCAACAGCATCAAAAACGTAAACTTGACCACGGAACGAGATCGTAAGCTGATTGGAACCTTCAGGAGGCCGAGAAACAAGTAATTCAGAGGGCTCGGATCGGTGAGCAACCAATTGAGAGCCATCGGGAATCAAATCGGAACCAGTACCACCATAGATGGAGTCAGGATGAGGGATTTCATCCATATCTTCGTAGGGAATGTGACCGGACGTTGCGGAGGCAGAGACATGGTCTTCACCACCAGCAGAGTCGTTGTTGGGGATAAGCACCGGTTGAGAATGGCGACCATACATCGGAAACTGCCAAAAAGGAGAGCTTTTTTTTTCACATTGATTGAAGGATATGGAGAAAGCAAAAAAAAAAAAAAAAAAAACCCTAACCCTAAGAACAAGAGAGGAAGGAAATAGTTGACATCGAGAATTACAGAGCGAAAGAGAGGAGAGAGAGAGAGAGAGAGAGTGGTCGGCGCGTGTGGAGGAGGAGGGGGGAGATTAGACCGTCGTGAAATTCACCAGACGGTTAAAACAAAACAAAAAAGTGACTTTAGGTAAAAACCGCAGCACTTGTTCCGAGAGGCGACCAGATGACTCCACTCAACTTGATTTTAAACCGATTACAAATTTCCACAGTTCTATTTTCTAATAAACTTTAAAAATAATAATAATAAGGGGAGGTATTAGTTTAGGATTTCCACAGTTCTATTTTCTAATAAACTTTAAAAATAATAATAATAAGGGGAGGTATTGGTTTAGGATTTAGAAAAAATTTTAATGACTTTAAAAGTTAGGTAAAATATGTTGTTATTCAATCAAGACTTTTAAAAACTCTTTAAAAATTTGATGTTATTGGTTGTGTATTTGTAAAAAGTTATCTAAAATCTTGATAAATCTAGTGTTATTGGATTAAGAGTTTTATAAAGTCATTAAAAGTTTTATGTTATTCAAGTAAAACAAAAGAATCTTGGATTGTTAATGCATTCAAATTTTATGTTATTGGTTTAGGATTTTCTATCATTTCCTTCATAACAAAAGTCATGAAAACTTTTTCATCAAATAGAAAGATTTTACAAGATTAGAAAAAAAAATCATCAAAAATTTTAAAAAACTTCCTAAACAATCTCTTAGAATCCTTCATTTTTAACTTTCAATTTTCTATGATTCTAACAATCAACAAAAACATAAAGTCATTAAAATTCTTTCTAAATCCTAAACCAATACCTTCCCCTAAATTGCGAATTCTCCTTTTTTTATTGATTTAATTTAACCAATGGAATGAATATTCATTCGTATAAGAAAACACCGAAATTGATTAATCTGACTATAGGATTTGTATCTTATATGAATAGAATGAATAAAGAGAGAGTGTGAATTATTAGGAGGTCTTGGTGTGTTGCTTAGTTAGAGAGGTGGTGGGGATGTTGTAGAGAAGAAGACCTAGAACCAGAACTATACTCCCCATCATGAAATTTGAGCTCAAGCTTGATCCTCCCGGTAGATACGGCAATGGTTTTGACATTATGTACACCGATAATGGCACTACAACACCAAATAAAAGCATGTATCTCATTAATAAATATAGTGCAGCTGAAGAGGCTTTCTACAAAAAGATGAGAAATATGGACCTGAGAGCATGACAGTGAGAGAGGAAACGATTGCTGAAGATATTTTCACCAAATGGAGAATTGAGATGTTGAAAGCGAGGTTCGTCGCTACATAGAGCAGTGGGAGTATATGGGCACCTTCGCAGCCTGAAATGCTCTCAATGGATCACAAACAGTTTTTGCATTCTACTTTAAAGTAGAATGAAAGATATAAACAACACAGTTTTGCAATTTACTAAATGAAAAATATAACAGCGTGGAATAGTAGTAGTCTCTCTAACCAGAAATCTTAGCTCCAGTGTTGAAGAAGCAGCCGGCACCATCTTTTAGATAGGAAAGAAGGCTGCCAAATGGAATCCCTTTTAAGTTTGAGAGAAAAGGCAACAACAGGAACACAAAAAGAGCCTGCTCAAGCACAACTTCAGTGATCCATAACATTAAACGAATTTAAAAAACACTACTACTACTATATAGTCATTGTTTTTGCTGGAACAAATACGTTTACATAATGATATCATTAGTTGTGATCAAATTGTAGTAGATACCTGAAATCCAGATCCAAATGAATTTACTACAAATATATCCAGTGACTTTCCCTGCATTGTTGCATTATGCTTAGAGTTCAGCAAAGTTGTTGATGCAGGGGATGTACTCTTTCAGAAGGAAGATGAATATGAATATGGTCCAGAGATACCTCAAGACGCTTTGCAGCATCAATGAAAACAAATTCCTGTATAACAGAAAAGAAACACTTAACAACTTAGATACTAGCAGCAAACAAAAAATAATATTCACAACTCACAAGAGAGAGCGGCCTTACCTTTATAATAGATGCACCAGCTTGAAAAGCAGCAGATGCTACCAATACAGCAGGCCATAACAAACCGATTCCGGATAGTGTATGATCTGCACCAGATCCACTGCAGATGAGTTACAGTCAGCATTTGCAGAAATCAAAGATTACATGCCACACAGGTTTCACTAGAATCAGGGCCTTCTAACTGCAATGTGGATGGTCAGTACTAAAAGCATGGCCGTCTCCAATCATTTAACACAGGAAAATTTGATAGAGATGACTCTGTCTCATGAAAATTGTAAGAGCTGAAAGCACTCTCTCCACATAATACACACATGTCTCTACCCCAAGTCCCCAAGCATCTAGATTCCAGAAGATAAAAGTAACTGTGGAAAGAAGAGAAGAGTGAAAGGCTACCTACCTTGAAACAGCCACCACAACTCCCACAGCCACAAGCAAGCAACCAGCAATTTGGGTAAGCAAAAACCTCCTGCCCAAAATAAGAAGAACAAAAAGCAGCTGCCACACCAAAAACGTCTGCCAAACATCGAGAGCCATTGAGTTCGTTCAAAACTAATGCATACATTGAAAGTAGTCATGATCAATAAATCAAAACCAAAAGACCTGATTCAAAATCGGTATAACCGGTCCAGGAAGCATGGCTGCACAAAACAGAGAGTGGAATGGAATCACTTCATATGTAACCTTTACAAACATGTAAAATCATGACTATAAATTAATACCTGCTGAAGCCATGCCAGTGGCAACTCCAAGAGCTTCGAGGAAACCAATGACTGCGAATCTCCATTTAGGCACACCCATCATTTCATTCGTCACAATGCCTAGACGGCGCCTCGTGCACAGAATCGTGAAATAAATCTAAGACGTAGCTGCCAAAACCATTTTATTTAATTCGATTCCGATTTATCATAAACATTAAATCTCCTTTCACTGGCTAAAAGTGTAAGCCGTTCGTTACGTTACCCGAAAGTGGTGAGCTGAGCCAAGAAAAAAGGGTACTGTTTCATGGGAACCAATGCGAGTTTGTAGAGCACGCGATTAGCTACCGCTAAGGCTACGATTACGACGGAGTTTAAAACAATAAGTTTTCGATTGGAAGAAACTGAAGAAGACTTCTCCGTTGAAGCACTGACGGAACAGCCACGTCTCATCGGAAAAGTGGTTTTCCAACTACTACTTAAGAGGAAGCGAGATCTCAAATCGGACCGTTTGAATAAACAACACATGGTCATAGTCGTCGATCGGTAGGTTAACGAAGATCGTTCGCGACTGATACAGACCTGATAAATCGCCGGCGAACGTGAGACCCTAGGAACCGAAGCATGAATCCATCCGCGTGGTGTTGTAGCCATGAGAACAGAATCCATTCGCGGGACTTTCTCGCCTCTTATTAATTTCTTATACGACAACGTTTTATACACACAGAAACGTTTTTTATTATCATTCACATTTTAAATTTTTTTTCTTAATTTATAATCTAAGTTATCGTAATAGGATGAATGTCAAATTTTTAATAGATTATTTAGATAAAAATGAGAAATGTTAGAAGTTTGGAGTTTAGAAAAAAATTGTTACTATTATTCTTCATGGTAATGATGAAATCGCAGAAGATATTACGGTACCTTTAAAACCAATTACTAAAGAAGCAATCATCGCATCTATTGACTTTTCATAATTTATGGATGCGATTTGAAAATACAAAAATGAAAAATTAGAGATGAGCTCCAACAAAAATGCAAATTCATGAATAGACAAACAAAAATAAAGTCATTTTTCACTAGATTTTCTTAGATATATATATATATATATATATATATATATATATTAATTTATATGATTATTAATTTATGATATTGATGGGACCATATTTTTATTCTATAAAAATTATTATCTTATTATTTTATCGAAATCTGTCATTTTTTACACCGATCTAACTCAGGACCGAAATAATTTATTAATTTATAGCGAATATTAATTTAAAGAATATTAATTTATAAAGGTTCTACTGTATATTTTCATTAGATAGACAGTCTAATTATATCCCATTCAACTATTTCTTCACGGACTTTTTCTTCTTTTCCTCCAGCTTTTTACATCTGCATGCTTTTGTGTTCTTATTGGGTTTTCAAATTGAAATAAGTAAGTTTTGTAGTATTACTAGAATTATTTGTTGAAAATATGTGCATAGGTTTGTATGTTGTGAAAGGCAGGAAGATATATTGTTCAAACAATAAAATCAATTTTTCGATAGATGGAATGTGACCAAATTGACATTCGAGCGTGAGTCATAATTGAATGTGACCATATCATTCACTTATCCATCATACATTCGATGTCAAAAAAAAGAAAGTCCATCATGCAAATCAAAATAATACGCCTTTTAAATTCGAGCTTGCTACCAAATATATACTTTTCATTCATCGAAAACTAAGAACATATATCTATATTATTATTTTCACAGCAACTTTAGCAAAGAAGGCTTGAAGTTGAGAATTATTTACATCTCATGCCATTGTAATTTAATATTTTCTTTAATAAAATTATAAAACAAAAAAAAAATCATTTCAACTCTTTTCCATTAACAAAAACAAAAATTTCCTAATTTGTCTCCTTATTAAATCTGAAATAAAATTTCCAAATTTCATTCTCCTAAACATTTGATTTTCTATCTTCCTAATTAATCACCACATTCAATTCTAAAATACAATAATTTTGTCCCGAATTTCTATATATAAAATCATATTAAAAAAATTAATGACTTATAATCAATCAAAATTAATCTAATAATATAAACTTGGCATATTCCCATATATATATTATGCGATTTTATAGTTATTAATTTGTTTTAATTAATTTGTTTTTATACGATTTTATATATAGAAATTTGGGACAAAATTATAGTATTTTAGAATTGAATGTGGTGATTAATGAGATTAAGTTGAATATGTCCACCTATAAGTTGAATATATCCACCTATAAATAATGTTGACCCCTATTCTCAAGTTAGTATCACCAGCAACATAAAAAGATGCACCTATTTGCTATGCTCATTTGGCAGCTGCACATATACAACTGTGATGAAATATGTCGAGATGTCATGGAGTGATCACCAAATCTGGAACAGTTCCTATGCCTCCCATCATCCCATGCCAGAGCTGAAAGATAAGATTGTGACCTCTACGTTCTTTTGCTGATGGAAAACAGTCTAAAATAGCTGATTTTTTTAAAGTTTTTATGCTTTATAAATGTCTTTCCCCTTCTTTTTGTTTACTTTTCTCTCGGTTCAATACTTCTTATTTTATTTTTGGTCTATCATTCAAATTCACAGGGTTATATAGCTTCACGGGTTTGGATTAGTATTAATATAAATTTGAAATATCATTATTTTGGTAGTACAAAATTATTCATTAAAAGTATTTATCAATATTAAAATATTAGACATATTTAATTAACTTGATTAAATTATGATTATGTAAAAGTAAATTATTTATCTGTATACTACGGGTTAAATCCTAATATTAACTATCAAAATACACTTATACAATTTTAAACACTAAATAAATTAAACAAAAATTAACAAAAAAATGCAGCTTATAATTTTCATATTTTAGTTTAAATGTATCTTCCCGCGGTGTACCGCGAGTTAAAATCTAGTATGTTTTGAAAATGAAACCAATGAGATATATTTCCACTTCCTATATAATGAAATACTTTCTATCTTATCAAATACTATCACTAAACTTTAAAGTTAATTAGACGACGACGGTATACTTCTAATAATTATGTCTCTCGAGAATTAATTGTACATGAGACATGCCATCCTATTTCACAAATCCACAGAATAATTTACACTTGTCTAATGATCGCGATACCCCTATTCATAGAAACAACAACCAAATTTTCAAACTTAGTCTCTCAATTGTCCTGTTCTACCTAACTAGTTCACTGTCAAATACTATATCAAAACAAAGTTTTAATGAGATCATATAAATTTGAACGTTTTACTAGAGCTATAATCTTCCTGCCTTCTCCCAAACCCTGACAATTTTGTTCTTTCTCATTCTCTCTAAAACAAAGTTTTGTTGATTTTTTTCTCCTTCTCCTTCACAACAAATCGACCAAGAGATCTCTCTCCCTTTCTCTGAGCAACCAATGTCAGACAATCACAAGAGAAGGAGGCGTCCTCTTATTAAAACAAGGGTTTCTGGTTTAATTAAATTAAACCAAGATTTACCTAAACCAGAATTAATAAAACCATCCTTTGATTTAATTAATAAATCGATCATGTTAATAAATCAATAGTGATTAAACCAAATCTACTTTAGTTCCCGATATAAAAATCTAATATTCATATTTTTCGGGACACGGGCGTTACAAACACGGCTTGAGCTGGAGGTTGACTCGGAGTTAGCTGTGAGTTTTCTAACCACAAGGATTGCTGCTTCGCATCCCCTGTCGTTCCAGTTACGTCTGTCCCATGGCTTCATCTCTAGGGACTGGAAAGTCCACATATCACACGTCTATAGAGAAGCTAATCGTCTAGCTGACAGATTAGCCAACTATATGTTTTCTTTGTCTTTAGGTTTTCATTAGTTCGAGACAACTCTAACCCCTGTGGAGTCGATTGTTAGAGATGATGTTGCCGGAACTGCATTTCCGCGCCGTATGCGGTTGTAGTTTTCTTTTCTTTTGTCATGAATAAATAGCAAGGAGGTATTTTAGGAGGTATTTTGCCTCCTTGTCCTCTACAAAAAAACAGCACAGCTGGACCATTGTATCATGATTGATTAAATGCAACTTTTGTAGTATAGATTTCGTGAAGGCTGAGCTAATTTCGGGGATTGATATAGTTATTTTCTAATTATTTAATGATTTTGTTTATAGGAATCTACAGAATAATCTGTTTGGATACATATGAAGCTTACACATGATCTGAATAGTGTTTTATAATTAGTTTCTAGGATCCGCGTCTTTTTGAAATATATTTTACCACTTTGTCCTCAAAGATTGTTTTTTTTTTCTTTTAATGATATGGGTATTTAACGCGGGAAAATGTCATTAAAATCTTGAACTTTATATTTCTGTTGATATGAAGCATAAGCTCTTCCTATGGTGGAAAAAGAATCTCATTTTTTGTTGACTTCTAAATAATTCACGAACTCTTGTTGACCTGGCTTTATAAAACACATCATTAAGTGGTCAAACAGAGAAATCACATGGGGTTAATTAGCCATTACCGAGATCTTATTAATAACAAAATGATGCCATTTAATTAGACTTAAAAGCTCCAAATTGAATCTCGATTCCCATTTTCTCCAAATCAGAAACCTTAAATTTGGGAGGTTTTAGGTTTGATAAACGACGTTATTTTGTTATTAACGGGTTCTCGTTAACGGCTAATTATTCCCATGTGATTTTCTGTTTTGGCCACTTAACATTGCAGCTCATAAGGCTAAATCAATAAAAGTTCGTGAATTATTTAGAATTCAACAAAAAAGATAGAATTTTTTTTCCTATCAAATAAAGAGTTTATAATTTAAATCAACGAAAACATAAAGTTCATGATTTTAATGACATTTTTCCAGTATTTAATGTTATAGATGGTTTGTTTTTATTTTTATGGTAAGCGTAAGTGTACATTCCAATTTAATAGCATAGATAAATAAAATCACTTAAAATCTGTTTTTCTTAAAACTTTTAAGGAAAATGTTTTTTTGGAAGGATGGATGGCAAATTAACTAGTTTTTGCAAAATCGAAAACCAAAAAAATAATATGCGGCCGTTCAAACAGTTTGATTGGTGGAGGGAAAGGCCGATTCACGTGAAGGCCCATTAAAGCGAAGCCCAATTTTAAACGGTACATATACGGCGGCGTTGGGATGTCATCTTCCTTAAATTTAGGAATTTCGGAGCCCTAGTCGATATCGAGATCCAACCAAACCAACTACTCTGCATATATCTCTCTCAGGTAAAATTCTCGCTCCTTTCATCTTACGTTTCTTAGGAAGTTCATGGAATAGATAGAACCCTACAGAGTATATGAAAAATTGTATTTGCGATCGAAAAATTTATCGACTGATTGCACAATAGATAGATCTGTACAAGTTGTATATATACTTTGCCCGCAGGTATCTGTATATGCGGTTACGGCGGCCGTGTCAATCTATTTCTCCGAATTCTTGTCTGATCGATATCGATATTTGATTCCAGATTTGTGATCTATCGATATTTAAAAAGTTGTATTAGACCTAGATTTGAATTTTAGTTTTTTTTTTTGCTTTTAGGTTTAAAGTCTTTGATTCTTGAATGATGGAGGCTCCTCCAAACAAGGAGATAGCGTCGGCCCCTGTATCGGTCTTCTGGGACATGAAGAGGTGTCCGGTTCCCGATGGCTATGATGCTCGTCGGGTGGGTCCATGTATTAAACGGACTTTGAGGAAGCAAGGCTACTCCGGTCCTATCACCATCACTGCCGTTGGCTCACTAGCAAAGGTCCCTCGTGACATCCTTGAAGAGGTCACTTCCACTGGAAGCTCTCTTACGCACTCCCCCTACAGTTAGTATCTCCTCATCCTTTTTAATCATTCCCAATTGCTAGAGTTAAGGTATATAATCAGAGAGAGAGTCTTAATTCTCTTTTTGTTTCTCAAACAGGTGAAAAGGACATGGTTTCTCTTTTCCTGTCTCTTGATTTTGAGATTGAGAGTGAACCGCCATCTTCTATTATGGTCATATCCCGTCCATCAGCCGCCACTCCTTTTAACTTCTCTCCTCATCTTCGCAAGCTACGTCGGTCTGGATACAATTCTATTTTCCCGTATCCATATGATTCTCCTCAAGAAGCTCATCCACTCATGCAAAGCGGCTCTGGAATAGCTTTCTTCTGGCAGGTAAGTGTGTGTGTGTTTTTGTGTTTGTCCTCATCTCTGTCTCTCTCTCTCTCTCTCTCAGTCTTGTTGAATTCTTGTTTCTTTTTTGTCCACAGATCCAGGGGAACTTGATGAGGAAGATAAGTGCACTGAAACGGGTGAACTTGCCACCTGGCTTTGCACTGTGTGCTGTCGCATTGAGGACCCAGGTCCTGCTGGCCTAGGCATTACTGGCCGAGGCGTTGATAATTTCATCACGCATCTCTCTACTCGAGAACATGAAGTCAAGGTAATTAAGCATCCTAGCCAAGTTTTTTCATTGTCTCATCTTTGACTCAATCAAACTAGCAATGCTCTTATCCCAACTAGTGTTTCCCTTTTCTCACTTGTGGTTTTGTTTGCCTAAAATTTGACCCCATATGTTGACTTTTTCCACTTGATGTTCATTTGTTTTTCAATCAGCTTTACCTATGGTTTCCCCCCAGTGACTCTTACGTCCACGAGGAACTCAAGGGGTTCAAGGAGGAGTACCAGGGGTTCGACGAGGAGGACGAGGAAGCCAGAGTTGAGGCTCCTCTTGTTTCTTTTCAGACGCCCATGGTGTGGATGAGGAAAACCAGCAGGGATGCATACTCGTACAACAAGGAAGCGGTTGAAGCCGGAGTTGTGGCTCCCCTTGACTCTTTTCGGGTGAATCCTACAACCATGGTGAGTGAAGAAGCAACCAATTAATTGCCTGTTCTAGTATCTCAAAACGTTGAGATGTCTAATCATTTGGAATCCCGGTGTTTTGTTGATGAATACTAAAACATTGTAGGTTTAAGAGAGAAAGCACAAGAAGATGAGTGCGTGTGAAGAAGAAAGAAGAGGAGGAGGAGTGCATGGCCCCTAGTGCTTTTTCTTCTTTTCTATTGCCTTTCGTATTGTGAATGCTTTGTTTATGTCGCGTTAAAACTTATACTATAACTTAAGCTTATTTTTCATGTCTCGTTCTTTTTTTGAGATCGGACCGGATAGTAAGTTTCAGATGATCAATAAGGTGACAGTTCATTATTCACCTTACAATATGGTTATACATTAATTGACAAATGAATTCGTTTACTAAGATTATGATTATGAAATGGTATCTATTGCATCCGTATTGAAATGGAATCTTCACGACGACTGAGATTTTGAAATTACTAGGAAGAGAGAGAGAGAGAGAGAGAGTGACTAGAGTAGACCTAGAAGAATGAGCACAAAATCAATGGCGTCCGCTGAAGACCTCCGTCTTCTCGCACTCATCGACTCCGCTTTCTCCGATTACCTACTCTATCATCATCAACAACTTCCCGGAATAAAAAACAAGACCGAGCAACCACCGTTCGAGCCCTAGCTAAGCAATTCCTTCCTTTCCTCAACAAATCGATTTCGCTGCTGCCGAAACGCCTCTCCGTCGCGAAATCTGATGACGGAGCTCGCGAATCCGCCTTGGGTTTGTTCCACGTTTATGAGCTTTCGATTGCTTTAGAATTGGTCTCCGCGCAGTTAGCTTGTAAGCCTCATACCGTTCAGTCTCAGAGGCTGCGGATGATTTATTGTCTCGATGTTTGGGGTTTGTATGAGAATGTTTATGCTGAAGGGTTTACGGTTCTGGAGAAGCTAAGAGGCGGCTCTGATTGCAAATACCGGAAGTCCCGGTTGTTACCTGAGGTTCATGATGGTGAGGCGGAGCTGGCTTTGGTCGTTGTTGATGCGGTGAATGCCATTATTAAGGCTGTGGCAATGTGTCAGCACTTAGAAGATAAGCGGTGTAGGAAAGTCCTTCTTTTGCTCGAGGAGGTTACACCCTGGTTTAGGTCAGTGTGGGTCTCTTCTTTGATTATTAGATCAATGCTGCTTCCATTTTCCACCAGTATTTTGAATTTTTCTTTCAAGAGATAGCACAACCTGAAATTTTGTTACTGTGTAGGGTCTTAGATGCTAAGGCGAGTGAAAAGTTGCACAGAGGGATCGTGGCAAGTATGGGTTAAAGAGGCTGAGCATTTCGATGAGGATTTGGTGCTGTCTTTCTGCGACTTAACTGTGAAAGAACACTATAAATCTGCATTGTCAAAAGATCGAATTTATAAGGTTGCTTTTGTCCTTTGATGTCTTTCTTTCTTTCTTGCTGCGGCTTTTCTTTTACATGCTTTCATCTGATATATAGTTAAATCTGTTCCCTGTTTCCAGTTTGCTCGCGAGGTGCTTTCTGTTCTGTTCGGATTGAAGTATAGAAAAATGTCAGTGATCATTGACATTTCAATGGCTTTGTTGCGCAGCTTAACTTGCCAATTTGAGGTTTGCGCGAATTCCTTGCATCTTGATTATCTACCGACTTGTGTACATCAAGTAACTATTTCCACGAAATTTTTTCCATACATTCTAGTGTCACCTGCTCTAGCTTCTCAGTTGATGTTCTACCGCAAACTTGCAATGCCTTATAACACTGCTTCTTTTTTTGTTCAATTTCCTGAACATGCGATCGATCATAAATCTAACTTAGTAATCGAACATCTTTCTTTTCAGATCAGTGCCCATGTAGTTGAAGTTGTAATTGCTAGTCCATGGATCCGATCTCAAGAACTCAAGAACTCAAGTATCTAATTGCGACGCTTTACAATATCGGTATCGTATTGTACAGAGATAAGGAGCTAAATAAGGTGGAGTACATGCTTTTTAGCGCTTATAAATTTTCTGTGCAAGCAAGACTAGAATAAAAGATCTGGTTTTGCGTTACTTGTGCGGACCTTTGCATCTAAATGGTACATTCTTTTACTTCTTTTCCTCATGGTACATTTTATCGAGTAAGTGTTCTACTTTGCAGGCGTGTGAGGCGCTTGAGCTGAATTCCAAGGCATCATGGAGATGTGTTGAACTACATTGTCAGATGTTTGTAAATCAGTCTAGTTCATCTGATACTGACTTGTCAGAAGATGCCATTATGGATTTTGTGGGCGAAGCATGTAAGAGGTGTGCAATCTACCTGGATATACTCCAGCAATGTAGCAGATGTAAGATTAGACAGAGTATTGTTCATATTCTAGAAAATTGGTTGTCAGCTGAACATCTGATTAGAAGGTTACAAGGCCCTGAGGCAATTGTTAAGCAGTGGGTTAAGGTAAATTTTTGATGAAGTACCTTTATACAAATTTTTGAATTACAAGTATCTGAGTCTGTGCTATCAACAGATAGAACGGGAATGTCACACGAATCTGGATGCGGCTGATTCTTGTACAACTTTGTACTCACTGTTATTATCTTCTCCAAAAAAGTCAAAGCGTGGTATCGGAAAAATCCTAGAGCATGTTCGGATCCTAACAACCTTTCAGTTTATGTTTGAATAAAAGTTTGCGCATGTTCTAACTTGACGGGGCATGCTACTAGAAATTCCCTTGGATACTTAATTGGTGAATGTACCTTTACCTATAAAATTGGCGATCCTGATTTGTTTTTAATTTTATTTTCTCTTTTCTATAAATGCTTGCAGGAGCTTATTGCCAATGAAAAAATGTTCTCATTAAGTTCAAATCTAGGTCAAGTAACGCGAATCACGATAGCAGATATCCTTTTGAAGGATGTTTATGTCACTGAGGATATGCATATAGAGAGAGCAAGAATCTTAATATGGAAAGCACGAATGACAAGGACATCTGGAACTGAACATCTAAATGAGTGCATTTGTTTACTGTCAGAAGCAATATCTATACTGGTATATGTCTTCGTACCTTCACAATTAATAGCTCATTAATGGCTTGTATATTTAGTGAACTAATTTCGTATGTATGAAAGCAGGATGAGGTACATCATGGGCCAAACAAAGAGGGTACTCCATCTTCTCACATGTTACCTATTGCGTATTGCTTGAGGGCTTTCTGTACCCAGGAAGCTGAGCCAAACTCGAAGGTGCAAATGCTTATTGCATAGCTTCTAATCATTGACAGTTTATCTTTCAGTTGGTGAATTGTGTTTCACTGTTTACTTAATCTTTCTTGAAACATTTTGCCTCGTCCCTTTTGCGCAGAAAGTTTTTCAAGATATTAGAACTTCACTAAATCTCTGGCTGAGGATTCTTAGCCTAGATGATAGTGGGGACAGTCTACCAACAGAGAACATAATTCCGTTACTGTATAATATGACTGATTTGATGTCAGTGAAGGTAACATTTTTCCTATTATCTAGCTGCACTATGTTTTTTGAGTGGCATACTTTATAGTGCGTTCTTCATATCTATCTGTCCATTGATTACTTTTTTTCCATCTCCAGGGATGTACAGAGCTCCATCATCATATATACCAGCTGATTTTCAGATTGTTTAAGTGGAAGAATGTCAAATTGGAGGTCTGCCTTGCAATGCTGTGGGACTGTAGAAGGCTTAGTCATGCCTTATGCCTTTCCCCCATAAGTGTTACCTTTATCCGGACCTTATCAGAGAATTGTGGTGACAAATCTACATGCATTCATTTCTGGATAGATTGCTTGAAAGATTCAAAAGCAAAGTTAATTGGGTTCCAGCAGAACTTCCATGATTTACATAATAATTTCTTGCGTGCCTCCAATAAAGACGAAGGCCCCTTTCAATCAGACATCACAACTGATGATATTAAAGATGCAGCTTCAGAACTCATTTCAAGTGTAAGAAAGTTAACTCATGTTGAATTTTGTCCTCTCAAAACAATATCTATGGGGATTATCCAAATTTTGCTAATGAATGTCACTGCAGGCTTCACTCTCTGGTACTTCATCTTTTGTAGCTGCATATCTCTATTATGATCTCTGTGAAAGGCTCATATCATTTGGAAAAATTTCTGAGGAAACGTAGTTATACATATATTACATCTATTGCCTCAAAAGTTTTATTGTGAATTACTGCCAGTTTCATTGTTATAATCTCTTGAGTTGATGGTCAACCATTTTCTCTTACAGGCTCTTTCATATGCAAAAGAAGCCTATAGGATACGGACTCTTATACTTCACCAGAAATTTAAGTATTCAGCTGAGA
Source organism: Camelina sativa (assembly GCF_030686135.1). Lineage (NCBI taxonomy): Eukaryota > Viridiplantae > Streptophyta > Magnoliopsida > Brassicales > Brassicaceae > Camelina > Camelina sativa. The sequence continues at coordinate 8,394,560 of NC_141890.1, forward strand.
AGCAGTTCGAAAAACACAACGACGCTGGAAAAATATCAAAGATGCGGACTTTTGGCATAAAAAACTTCCAAGTCTACAGCTGGGTAGCAACTGATTTTTGGCCATGTGGAAATTTTCTCTGGGACGTCAATTGCTGCTACCTAAGTCCTTGGAGTGTACTCCAATGTTATTTGGAAAGCACCCTTCAGGTTCTGTTTCTGTTCAAACTTTCTAGTCTAGCTGGGTCCCATCAGTTCTCTGTTTCTCAATTTGGTTTCTGGTGTGCAGGTTGGAATTCTTAATGATCTAATAGGGAATGGACTGGAGGCAGAAACCAGTCTATCATGGGGAAAAGCCATTTCATGCTCGCAAAGTCTATTCCCTTTTGCAGTCGCATTTTCTTTTTTTGAATTTAATGTTAAATTATATTCAAAAGAAAAATAAAACGTTTTTACAACTTGTGCAACATAGTTTGAAGAATAAATGTGTTGAAAAAATTAGAATAGATAAGAGGTGTTAGGCTCGAGAGTACATCCAGAGTTGAAACCCTTCATCATATCGCCGATCCCCCATTAAACCTATGGCAAGAAGCTGGTCTCTGACCTGCCTATCAACCCACGCAATGATGGTGTCCGCAGGCTTCGGTGGCTCACCATGCCTACGACCATTTCGTTCCCTCCAGACCGTATAAACCACTACTTGGAATAAGTAGCGGATTAGAAAACTTTCCACCAGCTGAAGATTCGAGGTAGATATGTGAGCAAGAAGGAGAGACCAATCCGTGGTATAAAATGTCTGCAGCAGGCCTTTAGCGAGAGCAGACCACACAGTCGAGACAAACGGACAAGCAAAGAAGAGATGATCCCGTGTTTCTAAAGTAAGCTGACAGAAAACACAAAGTCCCGCTGCTTGCCCATTCCACGCAACCATACGAGCACCAGTTGACAACCGATCCAGAACCGCCAGCCAGACACAAAATGAGTACTTAGGCGTTGCATGACCAAACTATATTCCCTGATGCCATGACACCGTGCTTGATGTAGTACGAGTATGGTTCCAAGTGTCACGAGTTGAAAACTTATGTCGATAAACATCATTTTTCCCTCTCCAGAGTACTCTATCCTCCTGCTCCTGACGTTGCTGCCACTTAAGTAACAGACTATCCTCTATGCTATTGAGATGGTCTGCTCGGTGCCGCCTAGACCGACGGCAAGACCACGCCGCTGCCACAGAGCTCTGCCAGCTGATCCCCAAATCTAGAACACCTCTGTTCCCTACCACATCAGCAAGCGTACCCAAGCCTGACCAATTATCGAACCAAAAAGATGTGTTTTCCCCATTCCCAATCTCCACTTTACAGAAAGACTTTGCAAGATCACGGTACTTTAAGAGTTTTACCCATATCCACGAACCCAGACTTGTAGTATTCTTGATTGACCAGAAGGAATCCTGCTTCAGCAGATTTGCAGAAACCCATTGAACCCATAGAGAGCCTTAGGATGGATGGATGGGAGCCTTAGGATCCTCTTGATTCTCTTCCCTAGACTGCGGAACAGAGACCCCAACCTCCTGCTGATCAACATCCCCTTGAACCTCTACAGAATACTGGTTGGCATCCTCTGCCTCCCGAAGAACAGAGTAAGAGTTCTTTAGCAGCGAACCTGCTCCTAAATCCGACAGCTCCTTCTGCTTAATAGGACTAACCCTGCCAGCTGATTTCGGCGTAATCCATTCATTTGTCACAGTGACTTCTCCTGAAGCCATGTTAGTCGCACCCTGAGGCACCCCTAACAGACTCACAGAGCCGGGAACTAGAGGCTCTGCTGTCAAACTCTCAGAAGCAGGGATCAGAGTCGCAGTAATGAGAGCCGGAAGCACCACCTCCCTCTTAGAGCCAAGAGCTGAAGGAGGAAAAGAGGATTGAGGCTCAGTAATCCTGATGGTAGGGGCCATTGATTTAGTTTGTGGAGAGGGATCTGCCCCGGGAGACAAACACGTAGTGCTAAGATGTCCCCAGCGATGACAGTTAGAACAACGAGGTGGGAGCCAAGGATAACTGTACAGAACAGTAGTTTCAACTTCTCCCTCCTCCTCACCCGAGATGATGTACTCTCGAGGCAAAGCCTTTGTGAGATCCGCTTTCACCATGATTTGAGCTTCATCAAAACTAACACACTCGTCAGTGTTGGAATGCAACCGAATCGGCTCCCCTACTGCACTCGCAAGAAACTCCAAACCCTTCTCTGTAAACAAAGTGGGTGGAACGTTCTTGAGCTTGACCCATAATGAAACTGATTGCATAGCTGGCTGAGTCTCCTCAGTAAAGGGAGACCATTTTGAGACAATCATAGGTAGATCCGCAATGTTCCACATGCCACGACTCAACACCCTATGCCACAAACCCTCACTTCGTATCCGGAACTTGACTGTAGACTCATTCACAGCATAAACGTCAATCAATGATGTACGATCCCCAAGCCTCCAGATCTTATTTACTATCATATGAATCTTGCCAACATGAGGAGCCTTTGCGTCTGCAAATTTCCCCACCAGAAAATCCTCCCACAAGGGCTTTGCGTCCTCAAAGACCTCCCGCGGTACGACAACCTTCGACTTTCCATCGACCTCCGAAACTGGAAACTTTTGTTTAGTAAACATTCGTTTTTGTGCAGCTTGCAGAAAGGTTCGCTTTCCAGTAGGAGCCCCCACCACAGGCTGTTGCAACGACACTGCCTTAGAACCCTTAGAACCCTCTTTTACTTGACTGCCCTCCGACGAGACTTCCACAACCTTCTCAGAGATCCCTTCTCCATGATCTCCCTCCTTTTCGCCCCCGCCCTCCACCGGAAGACGGCTCGGGGAAACCGCCGACGGCACCATACGTGACAAGAACGCAAGAAACCCTAATCGCCTCTTTTATCGCCTTTCCTTATTTAAATTTTCCTTTTTAACAGTAAACCCAAAAACCCAATCTTTGCAGTCGCATTTTCTTCTGCCTTAGGTATGAAACTACTCCTTTATTCAATGGGTATAGTCTTTTCTTTTAGGTTTCCTTAATCATTTTGTTAATAAGCTGCTTGATTTGTTTTCTTTCTTCTTTCATTTCTCAAGGAAATCTTTACTACAAAAAGCAGTGTCTGGGTCTGGCAGAAAAGGAACTCCAAAATGCAAAGGAGATATTAATTGCTAATCAGCGAGTTTTTTCGTGCGTCAAGTGCAAACTGAAGTTGGAAGTTACATTGGATAAACAACTTGGAGACATATCTCGGAAAAAATTTGATAGAGTTTCCCAGACAGATGGATTCTTGCATGCTGAAAGCTTGTTTAGTACTGCCCTGGGAAAAGTCTGTTGCTCAGCATGGAAAAGCTGCATCGGATCACATGGGGAAGAAATTGCTGAGGAAATAGTGATTGATAGAAATGGAGGGGAAGTTTTATTTAGGACATAAATTAAGTAAAACAAAACTCAATATAAAGGAGCCTACAGGAAACCGAGCCTCCAGAAGGGGTCGAAGAGCTATCCCAACTTGTTTGTCAAAGGACAAGGATTTGATATCTGAGCCAACGTCAAGGTTGACTCGATCTATGCGTCAGTCACTTAAAGAGCAATGCCAAAACCTTTCCAATGTGCCTGAAGTTATGTCAAATAACTCTAACTTCTGTGATAGATCTGATGGTACTAGGGGTGAAAGGGTGTTCTTGGACACAAAAAATGCATTCCTTGGCTTTTGCATTTGCTACCAAGAAAAATGTGAGCAGTGCCTCTCCGAAGAGGCAACATGATCTGGGTCTCTCAACAATTTAGTGAGTTTGAAATGGGAACTCTGCCATAGGAAGCTTGCGTCCTCAATACTTGTTAGCCTTGGTATGCTTTAATTCCTTATGCATCTGCTCACTTAAATGTGCATATGAAGTTTAGCCTTTTGACATTTTCCTGTTGAAACAATCTAATAGCTTAATAGTTAAGATGACAACTGAGATCCAGTAACCTTTTGATTCATCCATTGTCGATAAAAAAGTAATGGGTATGAAAACCCTTGAGTGAGTTTCGAGGCCAAATGAGTTTGATCATATTCTCCCTTTCCATGCTTTTGTTTTATGTTCTGACCATTCTCATGTTGTTCATGAAAATTGTGTTGGCTATGAATCTTTGCTAGAAGATGAGTATCTCTGCTTACAGTTTTAGTTTTCCAATTCAGGAAAATGTTTGGCAGACTCTGGGAGAGTTCATCTAGCTCATGAGGCTTTACTGCATAGTATTTCTGTTTTATTTAAAAGCAACTGGTCCAGCCACAACCAGCCTTCTGTCAGTCAGCTGCTGGAGTTTATTAGGAAAGAAGTTGCAAGAGATGTATTCGCTGTTGATCGTGCAGTAATACTATACAACTTATGCTGGTTGAATTTGCGGAATACCACTGCAGGGAGAGTAGGTATGTGAGACATATATCGGTTGTATACCACTTGGCCATGTAAAACATCATATGCTAAATTGATTAAGTATGCTCTTTAGAACTGTGTACTAATCATCCTTCTTAACCTCTTAATTTTTACCTTTAATAGGTCTATTTGCTGTGATCTATCTCATATTCCTTTCACAAAACTGGTGTCATGGTTAATGTTAGCAGTTGTACTCAGCAGAGAGGTTCCAATATTATTTCAAAAGGTAAAAGCTTGGGTTGTTCAACAGTAACCTGTCCTTGCCTATTTTCTTTCAATCTTAAAATCATTATTGTTTGGTATAAAACTGTTTTTTTGTCCCTGATAGGTTTCAAGATTGCTTGCCTCTTTATATCTGCTTTCTTCATCGAGTACTGAATTCTCATTCGAATATGATGGAAATGAGCTGTCAGCAAGTCATTGGGTCTCATTTTTCCATCAAGCCTCGCTTGGTACCCATATCAGTTACCATTTCATTTCAAGTTTGAGCGGAAAACACATATCACGGTGCCTCTCAGATAAAGAGGTAACGGAGGTAGGTTGGATACATTTTTTCAGCTTCTCAATTTGTGGATTGACCTCAGTGTTATTGATGATATTTTGACGTAGTTATTGATTGCTTTTTTCAAAGTAGTTGTTCCATCTTCTATCTGACAGCTTTTATTTTCAGTGCACAGAGGCTACTTGCTCGAGCTGCATGGTTCCTGAGGATTTGGACTTACCCAGGTATGAGGTAATTTAACTTAAGCAACCAGGCATGCTTTATAATTTTCTGCTGGCTGACTCTGTTTCTCCTTACTCTCCACTGTAGGCTTGCTCCTGACCGTACTGAAGATCTTGTACAATTTGCTAAAGAATTTTTCATCAATCTTCCAAGCTCAACAATCATCTGCATTAGTTTGCTTGGAGGTGGTTTAAACCAACTGTTACAGGAGCTAATGCACATTCGTTCACCTGTTTGTGCCTGGGTGCTCATATCACGCCTAAACCCAGAAAGCCAACCGGTTGCCACACTTCTACCTGTAGATTCAATTTTAGAAGGTAATATGAACTGCATACTTGTTGATCAATGGCGTTTATATGTTGTACTCATGATCTCATTGATTCACTAGACATGTCAGATGACAGTGCAAATCGTAGCTCTACGGGAGCGACTCAAGTCGAGAGTTTTAAAGGGCCCTGGCTTTGTCCATGGGGTGCCACCGTGGTTGATGAGGTAGCTCCAGAATTTAAATCAATATTGGAGGAAAGCTACGCATCATCTTCTACTCCTAGAGAAGACACAACAGAGAGTAGATGCCTGTGGTGGAAAAAGAGAAAGAAACTTGATCATCGCCTGGGAATATTTCTAAGGTATGATGGCTCTCTTTTTATAACACGTGCACATGTCTGTCTATTTTACTGGGTAAGGGTCTGCATTTGTGTCAGTGTAAATAACATCAGATAACCATTTTTTTTGTTCTAGGAATCTAGAAGCTTCCTGGCTGGGTCCCTGGAGGTGTCTGCTTCTTGGAGAATGGTCGAACTACAAATTGCCTGACTCAGTGCACAGAAAGCTGGTGAATAATCTCTAAGTCCAAGTGCAAAATGGAAGTAAATGAGATGCTTTTGAAAGTTATTCTTGGTGGTGGTACGGAAAACTTAAAAGGAGAAGCATGTGTTGCTCAGCTTTCTTTAAGAGATGGTTGCTATGTAGGTAGAGGGGGATATCTTTACGAAGAAGATAGCTGTAAAACTCCTACTGCTGCGTCTAAGATATCTGAAAGTAGGCATGAATTGGCCTTAAAACTGATACATGACGCAGCAGCCAAACTAGGGCAACAAGACGAACAAGAAAACAGAGAACCTATCATTCTTGTGTTAGATCCCGAGGTTCAGGTTCGTCAATTATATCCTTATCATTTTCCTGCACATGAATTAGAAAGTTTGACTCGTTGGTTTATCCATAGCGATTCTTGCTGAAAAACATAGATCTTTCTCGTGAAGACTGCTGCTAATTCATGCATGATATAAAATATTGGGTTCGACGAATATGAAATTTTAAGCTATTGGTCTGATGATTAAGCTGTTAATGCAAATTTAACTAACCTTCTGATTTTGCTTAGATGCTTCCTTGGGAGAATATTCCAATACTAAGGAAACAAGAGGTGTACCGCATGCCTTCTGTAGGTTGCATATCTGCTGTGCTAAAGAAGCGCAGTCTCCAAGGAGAGCCAGCAAGATCTCATCTTGATTCCTTCCCTCTTATTGATCCGCTAGATTCATTTTACTTGTTGAATCCTGGTGGTGATCTCCCCGAAACACAAGACATGTTTGAGAGTTGGTTCAGAGATCAAAACTTTGAGGTAACATACAAAAGCATATACCAAACCTTATTGTGATGCTTTGTTTTCAAACTTCCATGATTGTGTATACTTTCAGGGGAAAGCTGGATCAGAACCAAGTGCTACAGAGTTGACAGAAGCATTAGAAAATCATGATCTCTTTCTTTACTTTGGTCATGGAAGTGGTATGATTCTTCTAGCACTTCGGATTTATTAACCGTTTTTGGTGCAATCTTCGTTTACTTGAGATTGATTTCTAAAAGATCCTCTACCTTTCATGATACGGCAGGAGCACAGTATATACCGAAGCGTGAAATAGAGAAGCTAGATAACTGTTCTGCAACTTTCTTGATGGAGGGATGCAATAGTGGTTCACTATGGCTAAAAGGCTGTTACATTCCAGAAGGCATACCACTCTCTTATCTCCTAGGTGGATCTCCAGCCATTGTGGCGACTTTATGGGACGTAACACAGACCGAGACATTGATCGGTTTGGGAAAGCTTTGTTGGAAGCATGGTTGCAAGAGAGGTCAGATTCTTCATCAGAGGGTGGTTGTAGCCAGTGTGTGTGAGTCATTAGCTAACGAACTCGCAGCCATGAATCTAAAAGGAAACAACACCAGCAAGAGGTCAAGAATACCGTCTTCGCGGAACAAGCCAGCTCAGTCAGATGTTGATGATGGGTCAGGGAAGAAGATTGAGTGCAACCACAAGCAGAGACGTAAAATCGGTTCATTTATAGCCGCAGCTCGAGATGCGTGCACGCAACACTTGATTGGGGCTGCACCGGTCTGTTATGGTGTACCAACAGGTATCACAAGGAAAAAAGGAATCGATTCTCTTCTTCCTTCTTCATCGTGTTAGTTTGGTTAGAGAGCATTTCCTAATAAGTCCATTCTTAACTTGGAATCCCCATTGTCTGGTCATATAACGATTTTGAGGGATATATATTTAGGACTTGGGAGTTAGGACTTTTTAATCATAGGATCATATGACAACACAAGAGACGAGAAGAAAAGAGACTCTAGAGATATATGTTTTCATCCCTTCTTTGATATAACAAATTGTAAAAATAAATCACATGGTGCACTTCGAATTTTATGTTATATAAGTGTTAGTAATTTACGATCAATTTCTGCGTATTTCAGACATTACTTGTTCATTTTATATCATCATTTTGACATGAATATAATTTTTGTTTTCTATCTTTGCATAAAGGAAAGAGGGCAGTTCAAACTGTTAACAGAACTGATTCCACTGTAGTAAAGTATTCTCAAACATATATAAACTGATTCTATTTTAATTGAATAATTTACATCTGTAAGACTAACATACTAACATATGACAAAAGAGAAACAAACCATCAAATTCAAAAACCATCTAATTTACCTATCTTCTCTACATATAAGTAAATAACCTTTATCATGGTAGAGAAGTGATAGTTGCGGTACAAGACACAAAGTTCATCTTCGTTAAGCTCATCTTCCAAGTTAAAGAGCCTGGAGGAAATGAAAGATCAATAATTATTAAGATATAATTAGCCAATGACAGAACATCTTCGTAAGCAAACAACACAATCACGCACCCCTCCCAAGTTAACTGACTGGCATTATCTTCAAGAATTCTTTGATCAATTCACCTGAAAATTCAACCATGGTGAAGTTTTCTTGATCAACTTAGGAAATGTATGGAGTTATTTTTATCCACAATAGATATAAAAATGCATGTGTATGAGCTTACCCTCTTTTTGCGTGAGCCCATTTACATCTGAGGATTCAGACAAAGCCTCCTCTACTTCATAAGAGTCTCTGTGAGTATCAAAACCAGGCGCTTCCTTTTCAGATAATGTCAAGGCTCTTAACAAGGCTTCTTCTTCTTCAATATCTCCCTTTCCCAATCTACCATGCTCTGCAGACGCAGTAACCAACACAGCAATATCAACAGAGCTTTCTTCACTACTTTTACTGCTTGGAGCCTTAACAGTCTGTGTATCCAAGGCAGTCAGCTCAGTCATTAGAGCATCATAAGTTCTGCCTCCAATTGCAGTAGCGATTTCCGAATCCTGGAGGTATAAGCAGAGGAAAAGCAATCATATTTTAAAACTTTTCCAATACTAAAGAATTGAAAGATAAGAACAACAATCAAAATGATGTACCTCAGGATCAACTATCCATCCATGATAGAAAGGAATACCAAGTGTTCCAAACAAAGCAAGCACAGGTGTAACCACAAAATCCTTAATGCTGCAAACAAGTAAAAAACATTATGATATAGGAGATTAAACAAAAATTTGTAACATATTTACAGAAAAAAAAGGGATTAACCTCTCGAATTTAATATCGACATTTATTCCCTTTGCAAGGCGTCTGAGGAGCTCAACATCAATACACTCATAATCATTTCTCTGCCATGAGAAACAAAACTAGAAGTTAAATCCTCTCACACTTGTAAACCAGAACGACACTGTTCTGAGGCTAATGAACATAAACAGGAAAGAAGTGAAGAAGTAAGTCAAGGATTATTACTTCACAGAGTACGTCGGCCACATGATTCAGCAAATCATCTTCAGATACATCCCCACACACTTGTGATTTTTCATACAACCCCACACACTTGTGATTTTTCAACATATTTATTATGAGTTAATGTTTGGTATCAGGAGTGTAATTGTAAGATTTGTTTGAAAACTTAGGGAATGGCAGAAATAGCAAGAGAGAGCTTAAACTTGGGGTCTAGCTTGGACGATGTAAATATGGCCACCTTTGACAACACCTTCGATGTCTTGAGGAGAACCATAGAGCGTCTCTATCACATTTCCAGCTTCTGCAATTGTTGAGAACAAGCGCATTTGAAAGGCTTTGTCCACTATTAGTGGCTCCCTTGAGTAATCCACCACTACTTCCTCTGCTTCATCCATTATCACACTGCAGCAATTACACCCTTTTTCAGCTTTTGAGTTCCGAAAAAAAAAAAGACTGAAAACAGAGAAACACACATAAACAAACCTGTCGTAAAGTCCAGCGCCTGCGTTTCCCTCGAGATCCTCATTGTTTGAGTCTGACCGGAATATGATTGAGGGTTTAGAATACAGAGCTATCCTCTTACTTGGGTAGCTGATCACCTGTACAACCCAAAATTTACCACTCACTTTGTTAAAATTCTATTCATTTATAACTGAAACCTAAGAGACAAATACAATCTTTTTGTTTCTTACAGTTGGAGACTTTAGGTTCGTTTTTTTGGTGATGAAGCTCATTGCTCGTCCTGGATATGCTCCAACCAAGGTCTCTCCCAAACCCTTCACAACCTGAGAAAACACAGTTTTATGATAATTGGATTTTTACTTAAATTTTTTAAATATGGAGCAAGTTCTATAGTTTACCTCTGTGTATATTTCTGTAGAGTCACCAGAGACAGGATTGTTTGTGTGGATGACAAAAGCATAATCGCCACATATGACTTCTTGAATTAGCACCGCCATGCAAACGGCATCATGGTCAAGCCTAGTTTTTTTGCAACTGACATAAGCTCTCTCATTCCACTTTGAAGCCCAGACCTGTGGAGATGTGAAGATCAGGAATGTACTTGGTTCTTTTCATACTTCACATACATTCAAAAAGATTCCTACCTTCTTGATTGCCATCCACGATCGGTTCCAACCAAGTTCATCTCCAAGACTCGACATTCTTTCACTTCTCAATTTGTTGATCAGTTCATTTCTCTACCATATATTTTAAAAGCCAACATGTGATACATATAAAACATGAACAGAGAGAAAGAAAAACAATTATATGACCAAATTACCAGAGCCATTGGAGCGCTCATTTGTAAAATAGCTTCTTGAATCGCCTTAAGTTTTGTCAGATCTCCTCTGTTAAGAGAATCCTTAAAGGCAGAAATCTTGCGTGCTACATCCTGAAAGCAATGGATCCGACAAAAATAAATTTTTTGAGAGGGCTCTGTATCACAAAATCAATGAGGATTTGATTTGATCATGTGGTAGCCATTGTTTACAAAACTAATTAAGAGTTTCAAGAAAAGAGAAATTGATAAGCAACATGATTTTAGCTATACCTTATTGGAATGATCTGAGAGTGCATTCTCAAATGTTCCAAACGGAAGAGCAGCTGAGGTAGGTATCTTGATCCATGATGGAACTCTTTCTCGTAGAAATTTGATATTGTATGATTTTGAACCAACCTAAAAAACTCAGTCAAATGGTATTCTCAAAATGAAACTTTTTATCTTCACGAATCTGGTTCTTACTTACCATTTCATCAGTGAATTCCTTGGATGATATCACATAGTGGCCACAAAACTTCTTCCCCTTAGAGATCACTCCCCGTGGAACCGAAGAAATATAAATATGACGGACAGAGACATCAGAGATGTTGCCATCACTACAAGTGATATAAACTCAGAGATATTAGAAAACCCATCTTTTAGCGTAAAGAACAGTGACGACATAAGAATTCGATTACCTGATACGTAAACCAGTAGACATTGTATGAATAGATATTGCCCTCCCTTCCTTCGACTTGAGATTCCTAAGAACATTCTGATCGAAGCATGTAGCAAAGCATATCTGCATCAGACAAACTTGAATTGAGAAGCGGACATATGTAAAATGTGAACATCTTGGTTCCTATTTTTGCAGCATTGTGTAATGATATATATTGGATCAGAAAATAGTACATGCCTTGCTGTTTCTTGCTCTAATAGAGACATGAGACAAGATATCAATCATACTAGGAGTCAGCACAGCAACAACGCCATCAGGGATCTCCTCTTCTCCTGTGACTTTACTAGCGATAATTACAGTTGGCTTCGAGTAGACTTTATTTTGAACTACAATCAACTCATTCACACAAACCAAAAACCCATATGCATCCGCTGAGCTGATAACCTGCCAACTTCTCAACCAGATACAATTGGATTAGAGCAAAAAAAATATAAAAAATAATAAAAGGTTCAGTAATTACCTTCTACATGAAATAAGTCTGAATTATAGTCTGTTTTCTCAAGCTCAAAAACGTATCTTACCAGCCTAAATTCGCCATTTTCCTGAGAGAAGGGTCAAATCTGTTAACAAGAGTTGATAGAACTCCCCCTGGTCCTGCTCTTATAACCTCTTCAGTGAAAACATCAATCTGAAAAAATAAAACAAGAAACGGAAATGAATACAGATATCAACTTTTAGACTTATTACGTAAAGAAGAAGCTGGAGTTTAATTGAAAAATACCCCATGCTTGTCAACACGTAACAGTTGACCAAGATATTTTGCAGTAGGCTCTATTAATCGAAAATAATGCTGACATCTATCTGCAAGTACTAGTTGTAAACGGTCAAGGACGGCTTTTGTTTGCAATGCCCACTGAACATCATGAGGTCTGTAAGTCTCGCTGACACGGTACCAATCCTGGTCATGAAAGAGAAGCACAAATATTATTGCTTTAAGAACACCGAGAGTCAAACTTTGAAAGAGATACAACGGGAAAGAGTTAGAAAAAATAACATGCCTTTGTACAAAAGATAATTTCTTCATTGTTAAATGTAGATAAGCACAGATTCTCAAGCACCATGCAGATGACAAATATAATTTCCTGTTCCAAAGAGGGAGAAAGAAGATCAATCCACACCTCACTTTTAATTTTAAGGACTAATATTTGGCTACAAGGAAAAGTAAAATAATTTTAAACTAAAACAATAACAGATACCGGTGGGTTATTGAAGTTTAAAGAGATGAGTCTCTTCTCTATTGTTGTTTTAAAACACGACTCCAAAGCAATGTCCAAAAATAGTAAATCTTTAGCCCTCGGACGAGGTGCTCGTAGTGCAGGGTGTAACTCAATGCGAGCATCAACTAACTTCTGAAAAAGTGCATAAAACAAAGCAAGCATAAGGATTTTAAAAAAAACACAATACGGAGTAAGACTGGCAATAGGAAGGATATGTGCTATTAGAACCTCTATTAGGGAATCAGTGTTCTCTTCGTGGACAAGCCTCTTCACTAAATTCAGTAGATCCTACCATACAATGGAAGTGGACGCTCTGTTAGGATTTTGGATGTCTTTATAATGTACAATATATCTTACTGGAAAGATACTATGAGGATATTGTACCTGCAATTTTGGTGACAAACCATTGACAGCAAAGACATGATGACCCTGAAAAAGAAAATGAAAGGATGAGGTATTACTCTAAACAAGGTACGGTCGTTGAGGATATGTGTCCCAAAAATCAAAATTTTTTGGATCATGAACTATTTACCTTAGATGGAGAAAGGAACGTATCAATAGCAGACTCAAGGTCTGCACCTGAATGAACTGCCTACAAAGGCAGGTACAAAACAGCTCGTTTAGATAGATATTCAAGATACTGAAACTCGAGGATGAAGCTAAAGGTTGTTGTGTAATGTGTATATTCCTGATATTATCGGTCCCAATTTCAAAGCAATCATAATCTAATGAAGGCCATAGGGATATATGTTCATCATCACAATAGTGTTGGCTTTAATTACTAAGCTAATTACAGTTTGCGCCAAAGAATTCTTTAATGGATCAGGAAAAGAAAATTAGGCTGAAAGTGCTAGCAGAAAATAGGGATACAATTGTTATTAAAAATACCTTTAATGTTTTTAAGTACATTGTAAGGTCACGGATGAGTCCTTCTTTGCCATCACCTCTGAAACGAGGCTCTGATACTATAGGGCGGTCATAACTTGCAAGCCTTTCTTTTGTTATACCATTGGACTTTAGTGTTTGCCAGTAAGCATCGATCCTAAAGTCAGATCTCACATAGTTTAAGAGAGCCTGTGGCAGAAGAATAAAACTCATCAGAGATTCTCCAGGTGAAAATATAAAGAGATATCACATCTCTGATTTACCAATCCCTAGATGTGAGTATCTTACATCTCTGATTTACCAATCTCTAGATGTGAGTATCTTACTTCATTTTCATCATATATATATATATGTACCTCGCAAATTATCACATCATCTGCGCTACTGTTGTTGTGCAGCTTTTGATGCCACTCTTCCATCATGCCGGATTTGCAGTGGTTATTTCTCTAACAAAAGATAATGACAATTAAAGGTTAAAGACGAAAAAAGAAACTACTCTAACAAGACTATGAAAGGTTTTAGCTGCAGAGATGTTGAACTATATACCTGAATAACAAGGATTTCGTCACGGATTCTCTGCCCAACATCACCTTGACCTCCACGTCCCACAAGTGCCATAGTTAGTCTCACAATTTCTCTCTTTATTGGTTGCTGCAAATATATTTTCTCCATCAAATTGGTGAATCTTTCTAGCGCTTCACTAATTTCCCTGCATAAAAAGACTTGAGGCATAAAAATTCTGATCTAAAGGAGGAAGACATATGATCAATTAAAAGTAGCCAACGAAACAATAGCTCTACCGAGGTTTCACGTTATAGTTCTTATTCCAGGTGAGATGTCGGGTGGCCATGAATCTCATCCACACCATTATAGCAATACAACCACCTTCTCCTTCATCCTTACAACGCTCGGTCAACTCTGTTGCGATGTTGAACCTGCCAAGCTATGCATATCAGAAACTTCACTAACATCTAAGGAGGAAAATTAGGTTTCAGATATTTTTACTTACCTGTGCATCAGTGATCTCTCAGCCTCTTTCTCTCGCTCAGATATTTCATCAAGCAACCATTTGAGAATATACTTTTCATCCACGTCAAGCTGATCAGGAGAATAAATATGTTTTAAAAGTGAAATATAGTGATAACATCCCAACATTATCATTCCACTGACGGTGTGATGCCTTTGACTCACCTTACCCCTGGTACTGTCTGTTGATTTCAGGTTTACAACGAAGTTGGCTCCATTATTGTTAACCCAGTAGCCTCCAGACCATATCACAAATTGGATACCAACAAAACCGACTTGTTTTAAATTTATATCAATAAACTTTTCCAACGCGAAAAAAATGAGAAGCGTTAGTAGATAAAAGTAATAATAGAAGTACTTTAAAACAAAAGACGGCAATCGCTGTAAAATATTCAATGCATGTTTTACCTGATAAGAGTGTGAACTGTTCGACATATCGGTAAAATGTGTTTGACATGCTCCATGAACAAGTTTTGATTTCTCAGGTAACACATCAGGTGGTGGAATCTATTTAGAGTTAGAAAAATCAGTCTTTTATTGAGAAGATTGTGATAAGACATATCTACAGAAGTAAAAACATCGTACCAACCACTCTCCTGCTGAAGACTTGGCGACTCCCCAATGGAGAACTGTTGGACCAGCCATGTTTGTGGCAACCCATAAGCAACAATCTCCCTTAACATCTCTCTGGAGAACCTAACAAATTTACAGAAACCAGAAATTATCTAGCAGTTATTAAAAACTACCAATAGTGAATTGACTGTATAAACAAGTGGTATTACAAACCGTGATCTCATAGTTTCTGACATGAAAGATTTTCTGTGAAACTACATTTTCTAGGCCGATAGATCTCTTGGAGAGTTCTACAAGGACTGAACTTTGCACACTTCCATTTCTGTTGATTGGTTCGGCATACTTCTGTAACCATTTCTGAACATCATGCTTCCGCCGATATGATTGGTTCATTGATTGATTTGGCTCACTGGTTACTTCTTTCTCCACTGGTACTGTAGAGTTAGCGTGCAGGTCGTCCAAAGATATTCCTCTAGCGAGCTCCGCTTGGAGCTCTCTTATTGCGTTGTCATAGTCTATCTGAAATTAAATACATGCAAGATACAAGAGACAGCACCGACTTTACAACTCATAAAGACAGAGATGAGTAATTTAGAGCAGGAGCTACACAGCAAAGCAAGTAAAGAATTACTTAATAAAAAGATCAGCGTATCTACTAAATGGACCAATTTTACCTGTTGTTCACGTGCAGAGCTTTGGGGACGGCCCTTCTGGTCCCATATCCTATGTGCTCTTCTTTCTATCAGATTATTTGGAATCCGATGATGAGCATGCAGATCATTCCAGGGAATCTCAACCCGGAAGTTTCCATTATGTTGTTTCAACCTGAAATTTCCATTGGCCATCAAGGTAGAGACGTGAATTGCACCCCGTTCATCCCTCAGAAGACACAAGTATCAAGTATGACTCAATTATAGAAAAGAACAAATTACGCACCATCTGTTATGGCTACCATCTTTCAACACAAATTCAATCGCACGTACCCTTGGATCCCGCAACTCAAGGATCACTACATAAGCATT
Source organism: Camelina sativa (assembly GCF_030686135.1). Taxonomy (NCBI): domain Eukaryota; kingdom Viridiplantae; phylum Streptophyta; class Magnoliopsida; order Brassicales; family Brassicaceae; genus Camelina; species Camelina sativa. The sequence goes on from NC_141890.1 coordinate 8,410,545, forward strand.
CCCACTCTGCAGTAGAGAGAAGAAATACTTTGCTGAAAAAAACTGACTTCTAGATAAAACCTTGTAGATAAGAAAGAAATGTAAGGGTTATGTAGACCTTCACAAATGGTGTCTGCAATGCACCTTGCTTTGAGGAATGTTCAGATGGGACAAACCAGTTGCTGTAGATAACATAAGTCAAAACATACAGATATTTAAAGTATAAACTCTGTCTTAAAGATCATTCATCACTCACTTATTCCCTTGGTAGATACAACCCCAATGGAGAATCCATGTGCGAATGCAGTTCTTAATGTGTAACTCAGCTCTTACACTGCTCCCATTCGGTAAACCAGTGACAGTGATCTGAATTGATACCAAGATTTAGTCCAAAATCTGAAATTATAAATTCCAGCAGGACAGCAGAAAGAACAGACCTGCAGCTCCATCCCTTCTATTAGCTGGAATTGTTGGACTTTAGAGGTTGCCATGACAGCTATTCATAAAAAGAGTTCACAAGTTAGCCTCAACTAGAAATCTAGAATTATGAATGATCGCCGATAGTTTCAAACAATAAAACTCGAATTTCCAGTTGATGGACCACAGTTCACTACTGTCATCTTGAAACAGCATCAGAGTAACAACAACACTATTTATAAATCATTTCTATTGAGTATTGACATGCCATCTTCATGCATAACACATCAAAACACGTTTACCTTTTTCTTTCACCTTTGGCTCTCTTCACGAAGTTGGGCTGTTTATATGCGTTAAAGTAATCAAGTCTACACTAGCTCTTCAGGAAATTACGCAACTAGTTTCCTGTATCAAAATATATTTTGTAAACAGTATCAATTACACAGGTACAACATAAGAGAGAACTTGAGAAAAGCAAAGACTCAGTTCCATTATAAATCGAGGGATTCTATTCACTTGGCTCTCAAATGACCACACAAAGGTGCCAAAAAGTGCCGTGTGGGTGTAGATTTGAAACAGGGGAGATAAAAAGGGACATTAACAGCTATGCTTCAAAGTTCCAGAATCATAAAAGAATTAACGCTGAAAGAGACTTACAGGAATCCTATTCTCTTCTGCTTTGATGAAGAAAGGCATCTGTAAAGGTAAAGAAGACATACATACCAAATAATAATAACTCACATCATCTTCCCCATAGAAAAGACAGAGAGTGAAGAGAGCCAAGAAAAAGAAGTCTTAAGAGTAACCAATGGCTTTGACACCAATATGTGTTCCACTGAGACAAAGTTCTGTCCAAAGCCACTACATATCCATAATTCAGTGTGTGATTTGGAAGTCACAGATAATACAAACAAAGGTTAAACTTCAAGAACTTTCTCATAGCAACAGTAATATCCCATATGTCATCGGGCCGAGAATTTACATATAAGTTAAATTGATGGCTGCAGATGGAGCTCAACATATAGCAAGTGCTGAGTTTACAAAGTGAAAAAACTCAAAATCTAGTACAAAGGAAAGCATATTCCCTGCTGAGAACTTGCATCTCACTGTGTGAGCAGCTTAGAATCACATGCCACTATCTTAACCCGGCTCACATTCTCTTGACGATCTTCACTCTTGAACATCGCGTCCTGTAATATGAAGGTCCAGACGTTGTCACAGAACCTGTAAGTGTGCAGGTGCCCCTGTACGAGAAATAATAAATAAGAAAATAGATTATCTGATTGTTTCATCTGCCAAAGTTTTCTTCAGGATATTCAGAGATGAGGAAAAAGGGTTTTCCGAGTAAAGAATAAGTTAAATTCTTGGTTTTGCACAATAGAGTGTACAACTAGCAAAACTCATAGCAACAGGACGAAAGATATTTAATGTCAATCATCAGAAACAGTAGGCAGAAAATGTACATAAGACTGTCCAGATCGGTGAAAAACACCAAAATCAATTTGTCAATCAGCATCGAGAAGAACACAGAATGAAAACTGAAACTACAAAGGATATCATGAGAAAGAGCTATTTTCAAGGACAGATGTTCGTTGGTAGGCAGTCAATAAGCTCCTAATAATGAGCCAGATAACTGAATTCATACAGCTTAATCTCAAGATGAACTTATGTCATTTGAGGGTCAGCTTCAACGTATCATTAACTTTATCACACCCATAGACACTCTAAAACTTAAAGAGTATTCATGAAGTTGCTAGTATCTCTCGATGTGAGCTCTTTTCTTATAAGCCAAATAATCTAAAGTTGAACTTTTAAATTTAAGAAATCATGTATGGGAAGCTTCAACCTATGATTCATATATGACATCCAATGAAACTATAAACTTGATTGAATTCATGACAGTGTTACTATTCCATGAGCTAACAAATGTATGCACTAATTACAGCTTAATTTCAAGTTGAACTTCTTAACTCTTAAGAAATTATTTGAGACAGTTTAGAACTATAAATCGTCTACTACCCATAACGTTGACTATCATTCACAATTTCACAAAAAGGATAGAAAGTAAAACAGATTTGAAAATCACCTTAATCGACACCTTGGTCTTCACTTGGCTCTCCAGAGCTTCAGTCATAGACTACAAGCATACACTTATCAAAATAGGGGGAAAAGAAAGAAAAAAAAAAAAAAAAAAAACCAGAGAAACGAATCAAAACGCCAAGATCAGTCAAATAAAGTTAATTGAAAACCTTGTCAAATTGAACAAGGACTTGGATTGCTAGCTCAGGGCTCAGCGTACCGCTCTGAACCATCTCGTCCAAAGTCTCCGTCAGACACATCCCGATCGTCGATCTCCTATACAGCTCAAACGTCGCCATTTTTTTTCTACTTCCCAACGATCTGCCGATTCAAAATTTGGGCAACCAATTTCGAAATCAAATTGGCAACTAAAAAACAAATCCAGAATCTGAAACTTTCGACATATATAAAAAAAGGTGCTAGGATGAATCTAAGACCTTAATCGGAGACGAAGAGATAATTCGCCGGTTTACCGATCTCCGGTGACGTTAGAAGAGAGATTTGACGGTTAACGCAGGAGCTTCCGTTGCTCGATTTCGAAGGATTTTTGTCTCTTGGGCGGAGAAAAAATTAGGGCCTTTTATACCCTAGATTTTGCAGGCGACTATATATATAGGCAGTGATAGATCGGTGATCTCAAATTACGTTTTTACCCTTACCGTCTCTACTAAAGTCAAATCTGACTGAGATTAGAAAGTAAGCCCAACACTAAAGCCCATTTAAATCATACTTTTTTTTATTAATAGCAAATATATTATTACTACAACAACCGCGTACGTATTATCTTGTCTTAAAGAACATAAAGGCAACAACTTTTATTAGTGAGAGTTTGATAAATCTAAAGGAGGTGCTTCCAGGCGGATATAGTCGTACATGAGACCATTGAAGGCTCCAGTGGTAGTCATGGTTTGTGTCAAGAACAAAGTATTGTCTCCTTCTATAAGCTTCTCACTTGGTACATCTACATTATAAAGCCTATAGATTCCACGTATCCCATGTCTTGTAATCGCGTTGTCGTGTCCGATTACACCCGTTGTGAACATCGGTGTGCTCTGATCACTGTCATCCTCATTCATCCTCACCTGTAACTCTGCTATATTTGCCATTGCTAGCGAGATCCGGATTTTGTATGTGCTGTTGTTCTGTACCTTCTCTAGCTTAAATTTAATTTGCCATGTCGTTTTTGCATATGTGTCATCGTCCAGTTTCCTATAATACCAATTTCATATATTTGTGAGGTTCCTTTGTTTTACTCTTCTTCTTAGAATATTGTGAAATGGGTTCAAATATGTGTTACCTGGTAACTTGTGCAAAGAACCAATCTTTTTTGTAATCACTGACGCCAATGGTGAACACCAAATCTTCCTTAGGATATAGTTCTGTGTATCTTTCCCATAGCCCGTATTGCCTAAACCTGGTTTAGTATAAAAAATTGTTAAATAACCGATTCAAACCACTAATGTTGTGATATCTTTGATCCATGGATTACCTATCAGGATGACCAATATAAAGTTTGTTGATGTATTTGGGATTTGGGTCTGGAACAAAGAACTCAGCTGCAGACCGGTCAGGTATCCCTATTTCCCACACCGTTGGCCCATCTCGAGGCGGTTCATACACGATATCGCCAACGTCAATGCCGCATCCTGGTTTTTGGGTACAGAGTGTGGCTATTGCTAAATATACATGTACGTACTTCTTGACACAGAGTAATATATAATCTTGATTACAATGTAAGTTTTCAGAAAAAATAACCTGCAGTAATGTTAATTGACTGTTCGTATTGATAGTCTCCAATAAATCCTGTCACATAAGCATTGAGATTATATTCGCCTTCTCGGATATTATTTATTGCAAAATAACCATCTGTATCTGCTTCTGTCCAGAATTGATAGCCCTAAGTAAAATTGATGCAAGCATGAGTTCATTGCTTAATAAATATTGTTGTATGGTCCTCCAAGAATATAGAGTTCAGACTCACCTTAGATTCTAACTGCCAGGATCCAACCTCTCCTGGTGGAGCTAAACCTACGAAAGCACCATTTGCCGGTAAAAGTTCATCACTAAGGAATCTGCAGGAATTCAAAACCATGAGAAAAAATAAAATAAATGATTAATGATGAAATGAAGAAAAGCAGAGCAAATGATGTTGAATGTGAGGCTTACTTGTCGCACACTAGTAATCTACCACTAATGGAACCGCGCTTATCGGACACTGGAAAGTCTTCTGAAGCAGGGAAATCGTAAGGCCAGCTTTGAACTTCAGTTAACATCTATATACACACCACTTCCTACAAGGTTAGATATGTTTTTAATATGAACAAAGTAGAATGTTACGTTGGTTAATGGATGAACCTGGTTTTTCGCGTCTTGCCATAGAGAAAGAGGATCAGAGGTTTTGTCAGGCAAGCAATTAAGGTAAGTGAAAACAGGACCAAACACTTTCTTCCATGACTCCCCTGCTTTCAGCTTCAAAACCATCTCCTCACCCGCGTAGTGAGCACTCAAAAACATCTGTGATTACATAATCATTAGCAAGAACACAACATTATAGATTGTTTCCATGATGTCTTTAGAAGGAAGAACGAAAAAAAAAAACACATACAGCGAGACTGATGGGACCAACATGAGAGGTAAGGTTTTGTTTGGACAAGCCACCTGATCTGAACTCGTTACTAGGAATGATTTGCCAGCAACCCAAATTGAGGTTATCTGAGATCCATCCATGCACTTTAAGATCTTTGTTCTCGCATGAATACTCGTACTTGTCATCAACCTCTCCTTTAAACTCTTCTTCAACAGGGTGAACAAGAAGAACAGCTTCAGGAAAATCCAAGGTTCTTCCTCTTTTACCCAATCTATCTTCTGGGAGTGGCATTTTCCTCTGCCTGTTATCAGCAATCGCCATATATTTAAACCTGCAGAAAACGTTTCATCATAAGTATACTAATATAAAGTTTTTTTAAGGGAAAGATTGATTTTGAACAATAGTTACTTGTCTTTACGAAGCTTGTAGACAATCCTTATTTGAGGCAAGTTAACAGCCGGCCATTCGGGTAGATGCTCAAAAATTGCATATGAGTAGAATCCAGTTACATTTTTACGCATTATGTACCTGAATGATACAATATCCAAATCAAAATTTTCTGTCACTCTCTCACAAATATATGCATGTTGTTGTATATTAAACTGAGATACCTCATATCGACATTAATGGGAGCAATACTGTCTTGGAGAGAAAAATCCCATTTCCTTGAGAAGGAAACCTCAACCAGTTCTTCATTTTCCACTACCACTTCAAAACTTGTGCCTTTGGTCCTGCCTCAACCAAAGTATATAAATATTACATAAAGACTTGACTTGATTGTTTTGTTATATGCTCGATAGATCGATGCATACTTACCGCTCAAATGTCCCTGTGGTTCCAGTTGCTCCTTCTTCGCTCCACACAAGGTCCCAATACCTAGTTTGGTTTACAACATATGAAGTTTGTATAACTAATAATAGACTGATCCATGCATATATGTATATAACGTATCTACAAAGTACAAAAATTCAATTTACTACCCTCGATCGTGATCTTTGTTGCGAATTTCTAGTAGATTGTCGACTCCTTGGTAAGAGATTCCGGTGACACAACCATCTGGTTTTGATATAGCCACTTGGACTATACCATTTCCAATCACCACCTGCATTTGCCATATTCATAAATTTATATATATATATATACATTACATATAACATATGGACAAACATTTATAGAAGAAGCTGTGTTTAAAAGGATATATGTTACATGGTTCTCGTGGACATCCAACTGAACAGAATATTGGTTCGACATAAGTTTCTCTCGCTCTCTTGTTTTCTTGGGTTTTTTCAGAGATATGAGGTCGAAGCTTTTGTAGATAAACAATATGTGGATAAGTTTGATTAATCTTCGGCTTGTAGAGATATTTTGATTCTTCTTCAAGTTTAGACAAGTGGTATCTTTTAAGCTTAAAGCTTCTTTTTCTTTTACTTTTTGGGTAAGTACCGTATTCTAACATATTCCCTTGGTTGGTCTATTCTCAGTTCGCACGCAAGATGTTACATTTGTAAAACGTGTTATTGAAAAGTAGCAGGGAATTGAACATAGCGATCATCATCACCCAGGTTCATTCAAACCCACATATCACATGTACATAAGATGAAACCAATATTTTCAAAATTGTGTTTATGTGAATATGATTTCTATGTTAAAATCTATTATTCGGAAACCATGGTCCCACAAATAAAAATAACATTATCATTTACGCACACTAATGATACATTAGCTAAGTTACATAGTCTCATTTGGTAGTCAGAAACTACGGAAGATGACAAAGATTACGCTAGTAATGAAGTGATTTATTATCAAATCTACAAGTAACCTCTTAATGCTTGGCGTTACGTCATCCATTCCTTTTGTTGTTTCCTGTTGCAGCATGAAATGGATGAGCGAGAACATCAGTGACCACAAGTCAAAGGTTACACCTTCCGTCCACTTTCCTCTTTTATCCATATATACACACTTGTGCTTTATCTTACAACCTGTTTCTGTCTTCTTTACTTCTTGCAAAGGCAACAAAACCTATTCACCTTGCAACAAATTCACTACTACATCCATCATTTACATTAGTTTGAGTAATGGGATGATGTACTCAATCCCCAAAAAGCTTAGACAACTATACTTGGAAACATCACCTGTGTTGGAGGATCCATTGGCCTGGAAATTATGCAATACAACAAATTCACAAGCTGAAAATCTAACCCATTTTTTAGGAATTACCATTACTATCTTGGGAGCTTCACAAATTCATGAGAGTCACCTCGCACATCTAGACCATCGATGAGAAGGGAATATAACCAACCACCTCACCAATCCCCATTTTTATTTCTTACGAAACTAGTGTAGCTACTAGCGTAAGACGATACAAATTCTTAGTTATCATGTCCATGGTTTACTAAACGATTTTATATGAATTCGAGAATCATCTTAAATTGACTTGGAACACAAAGGAAATAAGGAAAAGCCACTAATGCACTTTTATCTACTTACTTTTAATATTTAAACATAGCTTCTCAAGGATCAGATTTTGATGGAAGAAATAAAACACGTTAACTATGAGGAGTGCGGCTCTAATAGCTGTGACCTGCAGAGTAGAGCTTTCTTATGGATGGGGATCGGCTAAAGTTCTCTAATTTCTTAAAGTTTTGGTAGCTCGGGAATCCTACACAGTAAGAGAATATCTAGAGGGGTACAGAAGAAACTAACCCTGATGTGCCAAGAGATTACATATTCGCACAACAATGCATTCTAGGCTAGGAAAGCATCTGAAACATAGGATTGGTTTTAAAAGTGTAGTGTGAGAATAATACTTAGTGCAGATTTAGAGATTGGTGGGGTATTGGTGGAAACAAAAGATCCCTTCTCACAAATGGTCTAGACAAGAGAGATAACTCGAGCAAACCTGCCAAGTCTTCCGCTTAATCAACTACAGCGGCCCCATACAAAAATGGATTTGCGCCGCATCTCAGTCAATCTTATCTCGATTATATGTACCCGTTTTCAACTGCGTTGACAAAGGAAAATGAATATTCAGATTCAGATTCAAAATTCATATTGTGACATCGAACAGCATACACTTAAGTTGATATAAACCTGAAATTCATGCATTGCAAAGTAGCCTTTTTAATTTTGAACTTTATAATTTAAAAAATGTCTTGCTTACATTCAATCAATGAAATTCTTAAATATTTCGACAGTAGAAACAAGTTTTCTTTACTTTCTCTTTGTTTGAAGACATTGTGCAAAAAAAGCATCCAACATCTTCAATGAACTGGAGAATCTATCATAGCCATTTTGCTTTCTCAAAGAAATGTCATTGCAAAGCTGTGGCATCCAGAGACAGTGAACACAGATGGAAAACTATCCTATATTTCAGGTCTAAAAGAGGCTGTATCACTCCAAAGGGTGTTTTCAACTCTCACCCTTGAGCAGTTGTCTGAAAGTATTGGCTTAAGGAAACACAGTAAAATGGTGACAAGGAACTCAAAGATCAAGTTTAAATTCTCAAAAGCTTGCAAATAGATAAATATCCATATCGCGAGCCATAGTAAGTAATCAAGTTGATTATAAGCTATGTTATAGACGTCCCACCGAATCCCATTTTACCTTGAACTGTGAATCTAATGATGTGTTGAAAAACTTATTAGGTACAAAACTAAAGAAGATGCAAGAAAATGATATCAAAAACTACAAGAGAGAGTCAATTTGTTATGTGTGTTTCTATAGACAAATAGAGAAAATAACAAGTCTTTTATTTTATGCTCATAACTATTAATTAAGCTGTTCTTAAGTAAAAAAAAAAAAAAGCAACACAGAAGAAGTATGATCTCAAAGGTATGACACTAGCAAATACATCTAATAAAGATATATATATATATATACAGTGAAGATGAGAAACCAAACCTGAAAACAAGTTACAGATCCACTCAAGACTGAAAAAACTCTCTCTCTCTCTCCCACCCAATGGGCATATCAATCTGCACATGCAAACCAAAATTTAGTTAGTTACTAAAAAAAGGGATTATCCTAAATGATGATTTCCGGAGCAGGAAAATCGGATCTGCAGCTCAGGAATTCCTAATAAGTAAAAGCTCATGCAGCTGATCATTCATCACTAATAATTCCTATTTCAAGCGGAAACTTATGTAGAAATCATCAGGGGGGGGGGGGGATTTTCACAAAATGTCATATCTGTTAGAATCAAATCGCAAAGTTAAGAAAGATACACTGAATTCAGACTAACCGTGGAAGTAATCGACGCTACGAATAACAAACATTGAGAGCTTAGGATTAAATGGCGATTCTCCGTCACGAGATCCCACCGGAGAAAATAAAATCAAAGGAGAAAAGCCGGATAGAAGTGATTGACAGGAGTAGATGAGAAAAGCTAGGGCAAGAGAGAAATGGAGAGGGGAAGAAAAGAGAGAGAGAGAGCACTGAGGAGGATTAAGATGAGGAGACGAACGGGGAGAGGGTTTTATATAAGTAATGGCAAGGAAGAACGAGCTTAATTCTTTTATAAACTACTCTACTTAATTAGAGTACTAGTATTGATTAGTGCGTCGTTAATCGGAGAGAAGTAGTTTAATTGAATTGGGAAGGGGGACATGTAGGTCTCGCAGCTGAAGCGGCTCGCTCGTGCGTCTTTCTCTATTTTATTTATTTTTATTTTATTCTAGTAAGTACTTCCACTACTTTCTATCATCGGTGACGCTTCGGTTTCGTCGACTCTATGACGGACTTCCTCAGTCCGACTATCATCATACCATGGTGTATATCTCTATCTTTTATGCTAATACATAAATAATTTTAAACTAAAGCATAATTTTTTCCCTATGTGTGTTAGATCATTTCTAATGTATATTTTTATTTTTTTACTCTATATTAATATAAAAAGTATAATAGAATTAGAGCAGCAAATATTGCTTTATATTATAGTTTTGACTTTAGAATAGAGTGAAGTTGTAGATGCTCTAAACTGCATTAAATTAAAAAAAAAAATACTCTTTACGTTTTAAAAATATAAGATGTTTTAAATAAAACATCTATATTAAAAAATAGTTACTTTAAAAAAGTTTAACCAATCATAATCAAAACTGCATAATATAAAATATAAAATTAATCTAAAGTTGCATAGAATTGAAACTTGAAAACATCCTATATTATAAAACTAAAATACTTCTCTAAACATCCTATATTATGAAACAGAGAAAATATATATTTTAAAAAAAAAAAACTTAATTTGTACATTAGGGAGATATATTACTAAAGCAAATTAGGAAAGCCCATTCTATATCCATTATTAGAATGACCATATTTTCTGTAATTATTTTATACAGTAAATTGTAGCTATAAACTTGTTCATCGTCAGTCACTGAAATAACATCTTCTTTTTACCTAAGTTTTTATCATAATTAGCACCCAACATCCCAAACAAAATTTCATCAAAATGTTTTCAATATGTAAAATTTGAAAGGGTTTGAAACTTTGAATGGTTATCGTGGTTGAAAACAAACCTTTTTGTGGAGTGAACCCACTTTTAATTTTATTATTCATCAGATGTTGTCCATTAGTAATAATACTATAGACTAAAAAATAGAAAAAAATAACGTGTTGAAAACAATCGAAATTGATATCTATTTGCTGTCATACATTGTTTGTCTATTTTACGTATCTATATTAACAAATAAAGGGTTATTACCATTTATATAAAGAAAAGAAAAAGTTCTGCGTATTAGCTTTATAGAAATCCACTATGGAAGAGCAAAGAAGAAATAAAAAAGGTTGACTACTAGGGTATGTCGGCCAAGCTGAACGGAGGCGAAGCCATTAGATGACTAGTGAATTGTTTTTTTAATATGAACCTAAATTTTTTAAACAAAAGAGAGAAAAATACTAGAAGAAGTGTCGCGAAGGAAGAAGAAAAAGTAGAAACGACAGATGTCCAGCTCCAACTTGACCATTATGGACCAAATACAGTTAAAAGCTTTGATTAGTTGTCTCCTTGAATGAATACAAATAATTCACGTTTCTTTTCTAGCTCCTTCCGGATCTGTCAGGCCCCTATTTTTATATATTCCTTCGAGTACATTTTTTGTTAGTTTATTTTAGTTTATTCCATATCAGATTTCGCTAGTTACTTCTTTGATGATGATGGAGGACCACGGATTTATAGATTTACTCGTAGATCAGTTTGTATATTTTATTCAAGTATGAAAATTTCATTCGATCGAGTTCTTGAGAATGTGTATTAAATGTAAGTGCTTCTAGAACAAAATATATTTAATAATACAATTGTTTTATTTACCAAGTATAGTGTAAGTTGAAACCATCCGATTTCTAACAAAAAATGAAAGACATCCGAATTTTAACCGACGTGCAAAAAAAACGCTCAACAGAATCATCGATCGTTTAGAAAAATAGAGCTGTGAAGTGAGCACATATGTTTCAAAATATCATAATGATCATAGAGAAATTATTGCACACCGTTGTCTAATTCTCTTGTTTAGCCAAACCCTAAGTTTTATATAAAGGAACTACTAAAATATTAGTCATAATTATTTCGAAAATGTGATCAAATTCAAAAAGAATAAATAATAAGTTAAATATATACATACAGTATAAGAGATGCATGGTTCCGATGTTTTGTAACTTTATAATTAAGTTAGTGACCTGATTTTCTTTGATTTGAAAACTCAATTCGATGAACGCGAAATAATCCAACTTTCCCAGCTTTTATTGAAATAGTTAGAAATATTGTTTATGGCTGCGATGCATGCATCATCCCTACATTTATACAAAAGTTTGGCTGTATTTTGTGGTCGTATGTACTTATGATAAAAATTTTAAAAAAAATCATGATGAAAACTGTGGATGAGCACATAATATTGTAATGGCCTGACGCTAGACGGCTGATGATATACAGTTTAAAGAAAAAAGAAGTGGTTAGTCTTCTTCTACAAATCTCTGTAAATGCAAGTTAAGAGTTAAGACCATTACATTAGGATAACAATAGATTCATTCCAAATAAATGCATGAGTCGACTATACAGATTTGTTTCAGTTTGCATGCTTCTTTTGAACCAAATTCATGTTGGCACAACAAGGCCACCAAATAAGCAACTTGCCGTATGATCAATATGTAAAGAAACTTAGTTGATGGAATATATTATTGTTAATCATTTCTAATATTATACTGTTAAAAGTTTTCAAAAGTAATATGGAAACTTTAGTTAAAAGAACAGAATCATAGAAAGATGTGTTGTAACTTGCAATAGTTTAAGTAATGAAAAAAAAAATCAAATTGTTACTGGATTGAATTTCTTCGTTGACATTATCAAGGGGAAAAAAAAGAGAACTGTATAAAATACTAAGTATGAAGTACCAAGTTGCAGCTACTTGGTTATGTTTATAGTGTTATGGACCAACTTATACTCGTCTTTTTGACATAAAACAACATTAGATTTGTCAATTCGGAAGAGTACGAACACTATAGTAGGTTGAAGCTGTGAAATAATATAAGAAAATTGATGACAACGATGGTGGATGGTTATCACGATCGATGATGATGGTTATATTAGTTTAACATATAGGTAAATCTCATATAACGACATGATTTTGCTTATAAATTCTATATACGAACATGAACGGATATTTTTTCGTAAAACTAAACCAATTTGTGAATTATCTAATTAATAATTTGTGAATTTTTTGTTATTTTACGTAAAATGAGATTTGATTACTCACTGAATTTTATTGCAGTAGAACTCTAAGATGGATATTTCATATTTAATTATCATGATTGATTTTTTGTAGGATACGGATCCGGTTTTATACTTATGGTTTAAAACGCTAGTTACAAATCTTAGAACACTATAGATCAATTGTATTTCAAAATTTCCAGTCAAAATAATAATAAATAGTTCGGATTATATATATTTGGTTCACATCTTATAAACACCTGGAACACTCGGCAAGTTATATAATGAAAGATTATATTCGGGTGTCAAAAACATTATGCTAAATAAAGTTGGTGAGTAGTATTGTTGTTTTTACAAGAAGGAATAATTAAACTTTACCAAAAAATAAGGAATAATACAATGTCAAACGTAATGTATCATTTTTTTATTCAAAATCAGGGTTTGACGAATCATATTATTCAAGCCTAAGTGAATAATTCATATATTATATTGTTGTAGTCGCACTAAGGAATAATAAAATGTCAAACTCAATATCACACTTTTGGTTTTACATCATGGTGGACGAATATTATTATTTAAGCCTAAAATGAAAGAGATAAAAATATTCGTGCCTTTTGTCGATACGGAACCACTATTATGTACGAATTGTAAGAAGAAAGTACTCACCACTTAAATGGTCAGTAATAAAACGTCTTAATCCATGTGTTGATCTCGTCTTACTGTGAAGTCTGTGATCACTTCACTATACAAAGGTGGTTAGCATATTACTGAATACCCAATTGGAACAGCATGGAATCGTGTTTAATAATTAATTTGCTGCAAAGATTATCCCAAAACGTGGCACGGAACAAGCTAAGCTATCAACCAACCTTAAAGAACGAGCAGAACCAACTAATAAATATCTGTCGTCCCTAGCAGTACATATATACTCGAAATGACAAGATTGAAAAAGTGATGAGAATAATGTTAGAAGCATGCATGGATCCTCCAGTCGAGCACCAGACCGTATTCAAGTGATCAAGTCCTGTTTTCTCACAGTATCGAGCCTTATAGAAGCTCACGGTCACTGTACATGTGTGAACGATATGCATACGGTAACATTTTTTGTTTTTTAAGTATTGTGGAGAGGATGCTGATACGAACCGAGAATTTGCATGAATATAGTGGCGCAAATGAGGCAAAAATATTTTATAATGAACTTTAGTTTTTACTATGAGATGCAATGAGATGGTGCAAGGTGTTGACGTACCTACTTAATTAGGTAAATTGATGTTTACATAATTGGTAGTATATTAGTGATCATGGCATGTTCGCGACTTAGCGAACTAATTTGTCACTATACGAATCGAAATCCAAGAATATGCATGTTGATGACCAGAAAAAAAAAACCGTTGAGGGGATTACAGAAATCAGGAGAAACTGTGAGCAGTTTTCTCTTCATTTAGTCTTGGTACCGTATAAGTTTACTACAATCTTCTATTTCATTAATTAAACACAAATCAACAAGCTTGTACATTACATATTCATTCGAGTGAAGCAGTTAAGAAACAATGATACACAGAGAGTTACATAATTGTTTTTAACTCTGTTCTGTGAAAGCTCTGCTTGATTAATAACACATATATGGATTCAACGTCGATTTTTACTCTTGGCCTTGGTGATTCGATTTCTCACAGATGCATCTGGCGGCTTCCAAATGATGTCATCAAGCTTACTACAAAAAGTCTTGTAGAACTGCAAAACATAAACTGGTTTTACTATTCTGAGACGAGTCACACAAACCTAGTGACACTTATAACAACTAAGGTCTTCTTTTGAAACTAACCTTAAGGTATTCTTCTGCGTCTCCTGCTGCGTTTTGAATGTCTACCATGAGAATTGATGGTGCAACTTTGAAGACCTTCAGATTTGAATATAGTTCAGGAGAGTTGAGACATAGAGAGAGCAAAGTAAAAAAGATAGACTGGTATTAAGAGATGTAAGAGAAATTACTTCTAGAATGACGGAGAAATGAGACGTCTTATTTGCAGATAATCCTTCTACTCTCATCTGAAAATAGAATTGGAGCCCAAAGACAGGTTTAGATGATGAATCTAAATAAAAAGGAGACTCTCAAGACATATTAAGCTACACATCACCAAAAACAATGAAGCAATTTCAACCGATGAGAATGCCTTGCCTAAGAAACTCTTGCTCTAGTTTCTCACCTTGTAATTACGAATGTGCGTCTTAAAGCCCATGGACTGCGACACAACTTCCATGCTTGAAAGAACCACGTTTGCTGGCTTGTGTGAAATGAACCTTGTCTGATGCTTCATGGAGTCCTGTGATACACTTGAAAAATTAACGCCATGATTGTATAACATAGAGAAATGAGAAAGAAAAAAACCACTGAACAAGGAAGAGGAATGCACACAGCCGGTCATGCCCAGCATTGTACCTTTCCACGGTCAAAAAGAGTTGCGAGGTTCAGGCCCTGGGATAGAACAATTAGGTCAAACGCATTTAGAGTCAATGGACCGGTGTCCCCTGTTCCATCCTGTGCATATATTTGTTCCTGCAACGTGCAGGCAGAAAGAATAATCTCATTAAAATTAGAACAAGTGACTCTGGAAACACATGCTTTATACACAATACTCAATAGCAAACAAATAGGGGACAAAGAATTGTGCCAACTGAATCCTACCTCCGGATCGTCAAAAGCAGCATATACATCATCCAGGTTTACATGTTCGTAATCAATAAGTTGTACAGGAGCGTAATCCTTTAAAAACCAGTCATCTTTCCTGATTTCTGCAATTGTAATTCGCTGCCAGAAAAAAATGAGCAAGGCTACATTTGTCAGACTTTGCAACTTGAGATGAAAAGAGTAATTGTGGAAAGGAAAACTTCACCCACAACTATGTTATGTAATGCATTCAATTGGCATCCATAATGTATAGACCATCCAAATGATCCAGGACAGTAATGGAAGAATATGCTTAGACTTTCAGGGTCTATTTGAGTGTAGTACATAATGATATGATTCAACCGATTATAATGTAATCTACTCTTTCAACATGTAATACATCTCTCAAGTACAGCAGCCAGGATTAAATTTTAAGCAAAGATCTCCGTAAGGAAAGTCAAAACTTACAGTTTCAGGATTTGGATCCAAAATTCTATTAATCAAGGACTTTGCCCCCAAAGCAAAATATGAAGGGCAAGCGAACTCAGCTTTGTCGATCTGAAAAATGTTGGAAAATAAGAAGAAAAGGATACCATATCAGAAATATAGTACGTTACACAAGCACATAGCCACATAACACGTTAGGTTTACAGAAAGGACTCTCTTGACCATAGTGAAAATAATTAAGCCATAGCAATTTCTATTACAGGTTCTATAGATATTCTTTGTTCAATCCTAATGCTACATTGGAATAACTAAACTTGACAGAAACAAGAAACTTAACAAATCGAAATAACAAAGAATCAAGAAGCAACAACAGAAGAGCTCATGCCTTACTATATAAAGTTGGCAGATCAAGTTCATCAAATGGAAGATATCCTGCCATGAGAACATAAAGTATGACCCCACAGGACCATACATCTGCCACAGCACCATTGTAGCCCTTGTGACTGAGAACCTAAAACCAAAAACGGACAAGAGCACATAAGCTACAATCAAAAACAACACATCATATTTTCAAACCATTATAATACCTCAGGAGCAACATAATTGGGAGTTCCACATGTTGTCTTTAGGATGGTAACTCCCTACAGATCAAAGCAAGATAATTTAGATCATAAAGATGCAACAACAAACTAAGTTATCGAGATTTAAAAGAAAACATGAAAGAGAAAGCCCCATTACTTGCTCAGGTAAGGCACTGAGACCAAAATCAGATATCTTCAGGTTTCCTTGAGAATCCAGCAGAAGATTTTCCGGCTGCAAATGAGGAAAAGACAATCATCAGATCAACAAACAGGTGATAAAAGGGTGTTAATCCTAAGCAAAGAACTCACCTTTAGATCTCTATGGTAGACACCTTTACTGTGGCAGTAATCAACTCCATCAATAAGCTGTTGAAAGTATTTCCTAGCTTCTGATTCACCAAGACGCCCATTACGAACCTGTTAGCAATGGAAACAAGTGAAATCCGAGATAATGTCTTACCGAGTTAAAAAAACGCGTACTTGAGTTGAGAGCAGTACTCACAATCTGATCAAACAGTTCACCACCAGTAATGTACTCCAGGATTATATAAATCTTAGTTCGGCTCGCCAGAACCTAATAAAAGGAACAAAGATCAAGTTCCCATATGAAAGAAAGAATCTTTCAAACAAAAAAATTAAACTTGCCTCATAAAGACGAACAACACAAGGATGACGAACAAGCTTCATTATCGAGATCTCTCTCTTAATCTGCACAAATCGTTGTGTTTGTTTAACAACTGAACAAACCTCAACCAAAAATCAAATCGAAGAGAGTAAGAAGAGAAAGCAGAACCTGATCAACCATCTTGCGCTTGAGGATGGTACTACGATCCACGATTTTCATGGCGACGCTCTCACCGGTCTCCGTATTCTGAGCGAACTTGACTTTAGCGAAGGTGCCTTCGCCGATTGTTCTACCTAATTCATACTTGCCAACCTTCCTTACCACCATCTCTTGCTTTACTCAAATCTCCAATTTCAGTTTCACTGCTGCATTCCAAGTCTCTCTACTAAAGAGAGAGATAGAGAGAGAGAGAAGAGGAAAGGCAATAGAAGAAAAGAAAAAAAACAAAAGTAGAGTTTGATGATTCTTTTGTTTTCGAATTTTAAAAATTAAATTATAACGACAAATATACAGATTAGAGAAGATGGAGAAATTAAAGCAAAGCTTTTTAATACTAGGAATGTCCCAAATATGGGAAAGAGATACGTGTTTAAATGATCTTAATTACTTCCTCTATCATGACTTTTTAGGATTTTCACCAAAATTAAGTAAAATAATAAATGTTGAATTATTATTAATTACTTTTGTTTTATATTTTTTTAATATTTATTTAGTCATATTTTTATTACACTTGTCATTCAACTGCACATCTATTTTTATTTAGTTATTATAAAAATAAAAACATTAATTAGTTATTTGATTTTAATAATAAAAATATATTAAATACACAAAAGAAATCATCTTTTGCACTACAAGAAAAAATCCTAGAAACATGGTACAGATAGAGTACAAGAAACGGAGTACTATTAAAGAAGGAATCTAAACCAAAACAATTAAGAGAGTTAAAGAGAGGAGTCAGAAAAAGAGACTTTGACGAAGAGAGAGAGAGAAACGTGTTCGGCGACTACTTGCCACATTCTAAATTCTACTATTTTGGTTTACACGTCATTCTTTGTAGGGAAGGGTCAACATTTATACCATGGTTTTCACACATATACGACTCCCCTTAAAATACACTACACACGTAACACACCTGTCTTATAGAGACTTTTATGACCGATTTGTAGTTGTTATAGCAAGACTACGAAGTTAAACGTATACGAATGACCCGTTCTGTATATTAAATTAACTTCGGAAAGCAGCTTATTTTGAAGTGATCCATATTCTTCTAATTATTGCCTTTTCAGAATGTTAAAAATCATATTGTTATTTGAAAGGGATAGTTGTATCAATAAGACAGATATGCATATCTCTCTTCAAAGTTCAAACCCATTAGAATGTAGATTAACAAACGTTAATAAATAATAATGGCAGTAGACACAATAGTGATCACTGTTGCCTTCTCGCTGTTATTGTCCTATGTTATATGACTTATGATGTGCAAAAGGCCGCAATGGAAAGCCCAAACTTAATTATATCCTGGGCTTCCGGGAAGCCTTCTTTAATATGATCTACGTGACGCAATTTTGGCCATATTAGATCAAGCAATTGCAAGTCTTTAGCGGGCATAATCTTCTTTCGCTGGTTCTATCATTTTTTGTTTCTGTTTCAAAAACACAGTCGAAAACTCCATGTCACACAATTACAAAGGTTTACGAGAATCGTTATAAGAACATATAAGACCAAATATAATATAGAGCCCCTCGAGATCTTTAATCAAGATTTACGTCTTAGTGGAGACTATTCTAAAACATTACAAACAGTGTTCTAGTTTTTTCTTCACGTACCGTTTGTTAATAATATATGCACAAACAAGACTAGAAGTGGACTTAGCCACTTTAGGTATATGTGAAGTTCTTTTAAGCTTCTATGATTTCAAAACACTAAAAGTTCCCCACCAAACATTCATTTGAGCTAGGTATAAAGTTAAGTTGGTTATCTAATTTTTAAAAATGGTTTATATTATTACAAAAACATTACTAGGAATTTTAATGAACATTGTACAACTTCCAAATAATTATTTCTTCCTCTAAATTTTATGTGTAAAAAAAAAAAGTTGATAGAAATTGGAACAATCATAACTAAAAAAGAAAAAGGATAAAAGTGATTTTGTACATAAGATTCATTTTATGAAAACAGTACAAAACATCCTATTTAAAGAATTTGTTCGGATACAAATTTAACATGATTACCAGAGTTAATCTCTGTAAATATGTCACCTGTCACAACTTAAGGGGGAGGTATTGGTTTAGGATTTAGAAAGAATTTTAATGACTTTAAAAGTTAGGTAAAATATGTTGTTATTCAATCAAGACTTTTAAAAACTCTTTAAAAATTTGGTGTTATTGGTTGTGGATTTGTAAAAAGTTATCTAAAATCTTGATAAATCTAGTGTTATTGGATTAAGAGTTTTATAAAGTCATTAAAAGTTTTATGTTATTCAAGTAAAACAAAAGAATCTTGGATTGTTAATGAATTCAAATTTTATGTTATTGGTTTAGGATTTTATATCATTTCCTTCATAACAAAAGTCATGAAAACTCTTTCATCAAATAGAAAGATTTTACAAGATTAGAAAAAACAAATCATCAAGATTTTAAAAAACTTCCTAAACAATTTCTTAGAATCTTTCATTTTTAACTTTCAATTTTCTATGATTCTAACAATTAGCAAGAACATAAAGTCATTAAAATTTTTTCTAAATCCTAAACCAATACCTCCCCTAAATATTTCAACAAGGACGAATGTTTAAAAGCGATAAAAAAAATTGATGTTTGTTTTTGCCCCTTTTGTCAAAAACTTTGATCATTCTTTTACTTGTTTCCTTTTTCTCTTTTCATTCATAAACAGTGCTACAAACATACAAAAGCTACAAACAAATATATATATTTTCTTTTATAAAAAAATTGGGAAATAGTCTCCCAAATAATGGAGGTGAAGTGGAGAGAGAGACCAAAAACTCGAAAGAACCAATGCTTCTTTTTTTTTACCCATCTCTCTTCTTCATCTGAATCGGACTTTTGTATATCTGAGAGAGAGCACAGAAGCTGATAGATCATTTTGTTGGAAAGATCAAGTAAAGAGTGTTTTGTGTTCATTTCAACTTTTATGACAGAAGAAGAAGATAGCTCAGCAAAAATGTCAGAGGATGTTAAGAGATATCTCAAGTTGGATCCACGCTCCTCCTCCGCCGCTACTTCTGAACCACCTTGCTCCTCCTCCTCCTCCTCCTCTGCTTCTGCATTGGCTAACAAGTCCCGAAATTTCAAATCTTTCGAGCCGCCCTGTCCAGACCATGTCCTCGAGAACGTTCTTGAAAACGTGCTTCAGTTCCTCACTTCCAGATGCGATCGCAACGCCGTCTCATTGGTCTGCAGATCGTGGTGGCGGGTCGAGGCTCAGACCCGATTCGAGGTTTTTATCGGTAACTGTTACTCGCTCTCTCCTGTTCGGCTTACTCACCGGTTCACGCGTGTTAGGTCTTTAGTGCTCAAAGGGAAACCTAGGTTTGCTGATTTTAATCTCATGCCTCGCAATTGGGGAGCTCAGTTCGCTCCTTGGGTTGCTGCCACGGCCAAGGCTTACCCTTGGCTCGAGAAGGTCCATTTGAAGCGCATGTTTGTTACGGACGATGATTTAGCGCTTCTCGCTGAGTCGTTTCCTGGCTTCAAGGACCTTACTTTGGTCTGCTGTGAAGGTTTTGGAACCAGTGGTATCGCTGTTGTTGCTAACAAATGCAGGTAACTTTGTAGATCTGTTTCCTCTTTGATTGAATTAAAGTTGAGTCTTTTCAGAAAAAGTTTTAATTTTTTTATCTCATTTACTTATCAAGTGGGAATGTGTTTCAGACAGCTAAAGGTCCTTGATCTGTTGGAGTCAGAAGTCACCGATGACGAGGTGGATTGGCTCTCTTGTTTTCCTGCTGGTGAAACGCATCTGGAGTCTTTATCTTTTGACTGTGTTGAATCCCCTATCAGTTTCAATGCATTGGAAGAGCTTGTGGTCAGGTCACCGTTCTTGAAGAAACTTAGAACGAACAGGTTTGTTTCCCTTGAAGAGCTGCATCGGCTAATGGTTCGAGCCCCGCAGTTAACGAGTCTTGGGACGGGATCATTCAGTCCAGACAATGTGCTTCAGGGTGAACAAGAACCGGATTATGCAGCTGCTTTTCGTGCTTGTAAATCCATATCTTGTCTCTCAGGATTCAGGGATTTAACGCCGGAGTATCTCCCAGCTATCTCTCCAGTTTGTGCTAATCTCACCTCTCTTAACTTCAGTTATGCTAACATTTCTCCTGACATGCTCAAGCCCATCATACGCAACTGTCACAATATCCGAGTCTTCTGGGTATGTTATCTTTCTTGATCATTACTGTATGGTTTTCTAACATGTCCATGTGAGGAACTTGAGTTACATGCATATCTTGAAAACGCAGGCTCTTGACTCGATATGCGATGAAGGATTACAGGCAGTGGCAGAAACATGCAAGGAGCTTCGTGAGCTTCGGGTTTTCCCTTTTGATCCTCGTGAAGACAGTGAAGGTCCTATCTCGGGAGTAGGCCTCCAAGCAATTTCAGAGGGATGTAGAAAACTAGAGTCTATCCTGTACTTCTGCCAGCGGATGACTAATGGAGCTGTAACAGCCATGTCTGAGAACTGTCCTCAGCTTACCGTGTTTAGGCTTTGCATAATGGGTCGCCATAGGCCTGACCATGTGACGGGAAAGCCAATGGACGATGGATTTGGCGCCATTGTTAAAAACTGCAAGAAGCTAACCAGACTTGCAGTATCTGGGTTACTAACAGATGAAGCTTTTAGCTATATAGGAGAATATGGGAAACTGATCCGTACGCTATCTGTAGCTTTTGCTGGGAACAGTGACAGGGCCCTGAGATATGTTCTTGAGGGTTGTCCTAAATTGCAAAAGCTTGAAATCAGGGACAGTCCCTTTGGGGATGTTGGGTTGCGCTCTGGTATGCATCGGTATTGCAATATGAGGTTTGTTTGGTTGTCGTCATGTGTCTTATCCCGAGGAGGCTGCAGGGAAGTTGCTCATGCGCTGCCTAATGTAGTGGTGGAGGTGTTTGGGTCAGATGATGATGATGACGATGATACCGTCACTGGGGATTATGTTGAGACATTGTACTTGTATCGGTCCCTTGATGGCCCAAGGAAGGATGCTCCAAAGTTTGTAACAATTTTATGAAAAGAAAAAAACTTGGGTGCAAATGAGGCCATGTTTGGAGAATTTGTTTGTAACTGTTAAGTGTTTGAGATACACTGCATGATTGTTTTGCTGTTTGGTTTGGTTGTGTTAGCCGTGAAGGAAGAAAAGATTATGAAAAATCAAGGAAAGAAGCAATCGTCTTATTATTTTTGTTTGCGTGTTACATTGCCAGATATTATTTACAACCATTTTCAGGATTATTTTTTCGAAAGAATCATTCGTCATCATAAGACTTCAATTTCGGCTTACTATCAGTTTCTTCACCATTCTTCTTGTCTTCCTCCATCACTAGATGCTGCTCTATGGTCTCGATGAAGCCAGTAACTTTCTCCAAGCTTTTGTCATCAAGCCTCGGGACGGTATGGCCTTTGGGATGATGAACGACAACCGGATTCTTGAAGAATTCTATCAGCTCGGTTCCGTAAGGTTTCAAGAAATCAGTCTCTCCTGCAACCACCAGATACGATCATCAAAAGAATGAGCCTTTTTTGAAGAATTTGGCAAAACTAGAGTTGAGAAATCATATCAAATATACCTAAAAAGTGGAGGGAGAGAGTGTCCAAGGAAGAAGAATACGCATCCTCTATCAGCTTCGTGGATTTCAACATACCTCCTCCAATGATTATGATGAACTTGATCTTTGGCACTTTCTGAAGTGCAACTCCCTGCAAAATTTGCAAATTTTCAAATCAGACAAAAAGCCTTATGTTAATACAATAATGATTATTAGGTGAATGTTATGTTGTAGACACGTACCTTAGCTTGCATTCCTGGTAAACCCCCAGACAAAATTGCCCCCTGAGAAAACCCAATGAGACCATCAAAGGGACCAAGCTTGATCATACGATCTTCCAAAAACTCCAAACATTTCTCGAAGTTGGTATACTCTGTGAATTCCTGAATTTTTTTTTAAAAAAATTCCAACGTAAGTAAACACACACACGAATCCGAGAGTTATCATCAACAAAAGAAACATGTGGGAGAGAGAAAAACAAAAAAAAACAAAAAGGACGACCTTGTTAAATTGAAACCACTCGTAATAAGGAGAATCGAAGATGCCATCAACATCAGATTTGCCTTGACAAGGAAAAGGCGCGTCGAGAAACACGAGATCCAACCGATCAATTACAGATTTAGGCCACTTGTTAAGCTGTATCTTCATTATCTCTCCGCTCGTTCGAAATCCATGGAGACACAAAAACCTTGGTTTCCTCACCATCGACGATCCTCCTTCGCTTCCCATTATTATACACAAAACTCACAATGTATTTTGTTATCGTTGTCTTTGTCTCTCCCCTCCCCCTTCACAGAACCTTTTTTTTTATAAAGCTCTCTGTTGCAAATCTCTTCATTCATCTTCTAGGAACCATCGTGGTTCACATTTGTATCGCACATGCGAAAAAAATACCAAAAGGGTCGCTAGATTGGGCTAACCTGATTGGTTGGCAAATTTTGGTCAAATATCAACGGCAATGAAACAATCAGTGTTTACAACGGACGGTCGCGATTAAAACTTATGTCACACGTGTGAGAAACGCCATTGTGTGTGCCCGCTAGTTAGGCGTCGGTCCAATTAAATCGAACCAGTTCTAAACCGGTTTTATAGTCTATAATCTCTAAATCAAAAAAAGTCAAATCCGGTTTTTGTGTGTTTTTCAATTAATTTTGTCAACAGAGTCGAGAGAGAGAGAGAGAGAGGGGGGAGGTGAGGAGAAGAGGCAAGGAAGAAGACGAAGTGGAGCTGTTGCTTCAAGCTGCTCAAGATGAGATGATACTCAAGCTCTCTGTTGATTCTCACGCTTCTCGATCTTCTTCCGATTACTTAGATCCAGATCTCCATTCTAGATTCCTCGCGCTCAAATCTCAGAAGAAGAATAAAGATCATCAGAAACGACGGCCGAGATCGCCGACGAAATCAAAGGATGTGACTGAAGAGACGCCGGAAGATCTAATGCTCATATTCTCGGCTCTCAAGACTTCTCTCCCCTCCGCGTCTTCGCCTTCGTCCTCTGTTTCCAAGCCTGTTCTTCTTCAGGATGAGATCGGAGAAGATGAAATTGGGGAAGAAGCTGAAGTGGAGAAACTGATTCAATGGGCTATTGACGCCGCTCGTCTCGATCCTTCTCCTCCTTCTGACGATGATGACAATCAGAGTTCCGATGAGGATGATTCAACGAGAGTTGTAAAACGCTAATTTTATCAACTTACTTTTGGCTCTCTACCTGTAAGGTATTTTCTAATGTTTTCGCATTCAGAGTTGTATATCAGATCAAGTGTTTTCATTTGCTTAAATACCGTATAGTGTCATTGTTACGATCAGTAGAGAACACATAGGTTCAAACATACATCATGATGATAGGTTGTTACAAAGATAAGAGATTAGGACAGTGGGAGCTTCTTAATGAACTCGAATACAGCTTTGGCAGTGTTAGTGGCAGCCAAAGATCCAAACTTATGAACTGTGTTAGCTCCTCCTACTCCAGCTAAGTCTGATAATCCCCTTATCACGATTATTGGATACCCATTTGATGCGCACGTCTAGGTCATATCAAACACACAAATGTATCATCACTTAAACAATCAAAATGAAAAGTGTAAGTTAATGATTCAAAGATGAATAATTTACCATAGCCACTGCAGAGCTCTCCATATCTGAGGAGGAAACTCCAAAAGTTTCGTGTAAGAAATTTCTATAAGCTGCATTATCCACAAATATGTTAGCTGTAGCTGCTTTTAATCCGACCACCAATTTTGGTTTCTTTGGAAGGCACAAACTTGCATTCACACAATGCGACAGCTCCATCTTCTGCACCCATATACCATAGATGAAGAACAACCCTTTTAACAGCAATGGAACTATTGCAAAACTCCTAAATCTAATCAAAAAAAATATCATTGTTAACAACAACCTCTAGATCAGCTGCAAGATGAAGCCATTCTTGAGTTGTGTTGATCCACAACACGTTCTGAGGTGAATTGATGTGACCAGTGACTGAATAAAGTTGCTCCTGACCGTATCTGAGACTTCCTAACTCATTGTTGCCATCTCCTTGTGGAATATTATAGTTCCCGATATCTAAGGACGCTGCATCCTCACCTCCCTTTGCGTTGTTTGGATTCTGGTTTTACACAGAGCCAAAATCATCAGAAAACATGAGAAAAGAAGAAGCAATTAATTCTAACATCAATATTATAGTAGTATCTTACCAGCCAATCCCACAAGCCAGCATTGGTGATTTGCTTAGGAATGCTCACATCTCCTATGGACATTGAGTTGTTCATATTTCCTGCAATACCAAAATGCACAATACCTTTCACATTGAACACATCTATCATCTGTTGTGTTACTGCTGCTGCGTTCACCTGCAAAATATTTCTTAATAACATTTACCATCTCCCTTTTATAGAAAGTTAATAGAAGAATAAATATGGTCTAAAACATTTATAAAAATTAATTGAATTTTTGTTTTTTGTTTTTTTTTTCCTTCATTTATTCTGTGATGTTGATATAAGTTTTTTGTTGTTGTCATTTCCATACTTTGTTTTATTTGGGTCAATATAATGTTGTGCTTATCTCTAGTGTGTGTACTAGTTTTTTAGATAAGAAATATAATAACCAGATAAACTCTGTTTCTTGTTGTAGTATTTTGTTTGGGTCATAGTAATATTTCTTTGGGTTACTCACCATTCCTCTCCCACATCTAACATACACAACCTTTTTCTCGTGAATCTTCCCTATTCGAAATCGTCTTCCTGCATTTCATATACGTACGTTAGTCATAAAATCAGAAACTAATTTACATTTTTCAACCCAAAGGAACTTACGTCCAATGGACCTAAACAAGAAAAGGATCACTCTCTTAAGTTAGAAAATGGTAATTAAGCTCAGTAGATAGATACCAGAGAGATCCAAGAAGGGACGAGTAGGGTCGGGTCTGAAATCGACGCTGCGGAGAAAAGCATCTTCTTCGGTCTCAATGACAGTCACGAGGCCGATGTAAGTTCCTCTGCGGTTGAGTTTTCTGATGGGAATGGCGGATTCTAGTTTGATGGAAGGTGTGGGTGAAACAGGCAAAACGTGGAAGGATGAGACTATGATGATGATGAGTAGAGCAAGAAGACAATTAAGAGTGTGGTCCTGGGAAGCCATCTTATTGTTTGGTTTGAGAGAATTAAATCCACAGGCTCATATGAATACATACGCATATCATTGATATATAGAGATTAGAGTCCAAGTCCAACCTCTACGAGAGGCTGCTATGAGCAGAAAACTAATAGTAGTAAGATATTTCTTCTTTCCACGTCGTTATCGTTTCGCTTCATTATACCCTGCGGCTGCGCGCTATTATTATTTTTTTTTTTTTCCAAATACAAAATTTTTTCAAAAAAAAATCAACCAATCCCGTAATGACATATAAGGTGTCTTAAGGGTTCTAAACTGTTATTCGGTTACACTCATTAATTTTTTTTTTTTTTAAGTTAATAGCTAAAGACGCCCCATTATTTGTCTAATGGAGGTGCTATTAGTTTCTTCAACATTCTTCTTGTCTTCCTCCATCACTAGATGCTCTATGGTATCGATGAACCCCGTAACTTTTTCCAAGCTTCTGTCATCAAGCCTTGGGACGGTATGGCCTTTGCTATGATGAACGACAACCGGATTCTTGAAGAGTTCTGTCAGCTTGGTTCCAGAATGTTTCACGAAATCTTTCTCTCCTGCAATGCAACCAGATAAGATCATCAAAGAATGAAGCCTTTTTGGAGAATTTGGGCAAAACTAAATCACAGATCAGTGGGGAAACCCTTTGTGAAGATAGTCAATGACCAGATTTCTCTATTGGATGAAGGTTGCGGCTACGTGTAACAGGCACTTTTGCTCGTCCTACATGGCATTATGCTATCTTTAGGAAGTTAGGTCCCCTTTGTTTACCTCTTAGTATCGATGGTATTAAGTCAAGCTCTAAAGCTTGGTTGTTGTTTAAGTTAAGACTTTTATGTTTAGCTTACTTTTTCGCCTTTGTAAGATTATTGGTGTTATATAATAGAATTTATATATAAAAAAAAAATTACAGATCATCAAATAAATATACCCAAAATGTGGAGAGAGAGAGTGTCCAAGGAACACGAGTACGCATTCTCTCTCATTTTCGTGGATTTGAACATAGCTCCTCCAATGATTATGACAAACTTGATCTTTGGCACTTTCTGAAAAGCAATTCCCTGCAAAATTCAGATCAGAAAAAAAAAAGCCTTATGTTAATATAATTATGATGATTAGGTGTATGTATGTATGTTATAGACACGTACGTACCTTGGCTTGCATTCCTAGTAAAGCCCCAGACAAAATTGCCCCCTGCAAAAAAAAAAATTGGAGTTTAAAAAGAGTGTACAACAAAAAATCAAACTCTGTTCATGATGCAAATTTCAAATGTAAGATTATTACATACCTGGGAAAAACCAATGAGACCATCAAAGGGACCAAGCTTGACCATTCGATCCTCCAAAAACTCAAAACATTTCTCCAAGTTGGTATACTCTGTGAATTCCTGAATTTTTTTTAAAGAAAATATCCCAACATAAGTAAACACACACACACGAATCGAGAGTATCACCAACATATATAAGAAACAGGTGGGAGAGAAAAAAACAAAAGTCAAAAGAAAGAGGACCTTGTTATATTGATACCACTCGTAATAAGGAGGATCATAGATGCCATCATAATCAGATTTGCCTTGACAAGGAAATGGTGCGTCGAGAAACACGAGTTCTAATCGATCAATCACAGATTTAGGCCATTTATGAAGCTGTTTCTTCATTATCTCCCCGCTCGTACGAAATCCATGGAGACACAAAAACCTTGGTTTCCTCATGATCGACGATCCTCCTTTGCTTCCCATTATACACAAACTCACTCGTAATGTTTTGTTATCGTTGTCTCTCCCTCTCTTCACAGCCTAATTATAAAAGCTCTGTTGCAAAATGCAAATCTCTTCCTTCTTCACATTTGTATCGCACATGCGAAAATACCAACCAAAAAAAAGAGACAAAGGTCGCTAGATTGGGATAACGATTATATGGACAGTATTTTTTGTGGACCATTGGGCGTGTCAATATAATGTTGTACTTGTCCCTAGTGTGTGTCCTACTGTAGTTTTTTTTTTTTTAGGTATCCCTAAGAAATATTAACTCTTTTTCTTGTTGTTCTATTTTGTTTGGGTCATAATATTTTATTTTGTTGACCAAAAAATAAAAAAGAAGAAGCTAAAGATACCAGAGAGATCCAAGAAGGGATGAGTAGGGTCGGGTCTGAAATCGACGCTGCGGAGAAAAACATATTCTTCGGTCTCAATGACCGTCACGAGGCCGACGTAAGGTCCTCCCCGGTTGAGTTTCTGATGGTAATTAATGTTGGATTCTATAGTTTGTTGGAAGGTGTCGGTGAAACAGGCCAAACGTGGAAGGATGAGATTATGATGAATTGATGATGATGAGCAGAGCAGAGGAAGAAGTCAAATAGTGTGGTCCTGGATAGCCATCTGATTTGGTTGGTTTGAGAGAGAATTAAATCCTCAGGTCATATGTATACATACGCATATCATTGATATATAGCATCCAAGTCCAACCTCTAAGACTACGAGAGGCAGCTATGAGCAGTACGGTATTTCTTCTTTCCACGTCGTTATCGTTTCATTTAACATGCGGCTGCGCTCAATAACTTCTTGTTCATTTTAAAAAAAACATACGTATCTTTTATGTTTTTTTTTCTTGAAAATATTTGTTAAAACAAAAACATAAGATTAAAGAAGAAGCTGAATTAATTGTTTTTTATCATCAAAAACAGCAAAGAAGCTGAACAACTTATTTGATAAAAAAAAAATACAGAGATTTAAACATTCATAACAAGAGGTTACGCGTAGGGATTAGTGTTGTGGGACGATGGGAGCTTCTTAATGAACTCCAATACAGCTTTCGCAGTGTTAGTGGCAGCCAAAGATCCAAACTTTCTAACAGTGTTATCTCCTACTCCAGCTAAATCTGATAGTCCCCTTATCACAATTATCGGATACCCATTTGACACGCACGTCTGGTCAAATCAAAACACAAACAAACAAAAATATCACTTTAAATAAAATTTATTGACATTAATGAATAAAACATGAAGTATCAGTCGTCTTACCATAGCCACGGCAGAACTCTCCATATCTGACGAAGAAACCCCAAAACTGTTGTATAAGAAAGTTCTATAGGCTGCATTATCTACAAATATGTCAGCAGTGGCTGCTTTTAATCCAATCACCAATTTTGGTTTCTCTGGAAGACACAAACTTGCATTCACACACTGCAAAAGCTCCATCTTCTGCACCCATGCATATACCATAGATGGAAGAACAAACCCTTTAACAATGGAGCTATTGCAATACTCTAATCTTAACCAAATATATATCATTTGTCAACGACAAACCTCTAGACCAGCTGCAAGATGAAGCCACTCTTGAGTTGTATTGATCCAAAACACTTTCTGAGGTGAATTGATAGGACCATTGACTGAATATAATTCCTCGTAACTATATCCAATAGTCCCTAGCTCGTTTTTGCCATCTCCTCGTGGAACATTGTAGTTCCCGACATCTAAGTAGGCTACATCCTCACTTCCCTTTGCTTTGTCTGGATTCTGTTTTTAGTCGTACCATAATAGTCAGACAATATGAATTGAAGCAACTAGTTATACATATCATTATCAAACTTTGTATGATTTATAAAAAAAAATTACCAGCCAGTCCCACAAGCCAGCATTAGTGATTTGCTTAGGAATGCTCACATCTCCTATGGACATGGAGTTGTTTATATTTCCTGCAATACCAAAGTGAACGATCCCTTTCACATTGAACACATCTAACATCTGTTGTGTTGCTGCTGCTGCGTTCACCTGCAAATATTTTTACAGAATTAACTTTTACCATCTCTCCCTTATAAGATTAAGAGGGTTGGTTTTATATATTTTATATGGATTTAAAATTATTTAATTATACTAATATGTCCCAATCAATATTTTTACTCACTATATTATTACGAATTTAATTCAAAATGTATTAGCTTCTGACTTTTGAGTCCACTAATTTGGTATTTGTTGTAAATAATTTTTACAGTATGTGTAATATTAATAAATATCTTCTAAAACATTTAAGAAAAATATTTTAAAATTATATATTTTTATTTTATTTAATATATTATATGCCCACAACTTGATTTGGCATGTGCTCATCCCCACTGTACACTATTTTTTTAGGTAAGAAAAATAACCAAAATACTCTCTCTTTTTTTTTAGTTTGTTGGTCAACTTAATATGTTGTGGTTTCTACCAAAAAAAAAAAACTTAATACAATGTTGTGGGTTACTACTCACCATTCCTATGCCACATCTGACATACACAACCTTCTTGCCATGAATTTTCCCAATCCGAAAACGCCTTCCTGCATTCATGTTACTCATAATCAGAAACTCCTAGCTTAGATATTTTCATCTCAAAGGAGTTTACTTCCATTTAACTAAAAACAAAGGAATATATATAAGGTAGAAAACTTGGAAAACAAGATGCATTCAAGAGGTAGATTAAGTTCATTAGATACCAGAGAGATCCATGAAGGGGTGAGTATGGTCGGGTCTGAAATCCACACTGCCGAGAAAAGCATCTTCTTCGGTCTCAAAGACAGTCACGAGGCCGATGTAAGGTCCTCTGCGGTTGACTTTTCTGATGGTAATGGCGGATTCTAGTTTGTGTAAAGGTGTGGGCGAAACGTGTGAGAAAGAGATGAAGATGACGAAGAGAAGAAGAGGAAAAAGACAATTAAGAGTGTGGCCATGGGAAGCCATCTATCTAATTGGTTGGTTTAAGATTTAAATCCACAGCTCAGGTATACGCATATATATGTAACATTTAAGACCGAGACTATACGAGCGAGAGGCTGATCCGGAAACTTGTATGATGTTTCTTCTTCCCACGTAATTCCCGTTTGGTTTGATTATTTTTTTTCTTAATTGATATTATAATCTTTATACAGACATTAAACATGCGGATCCCACTATTATTTTTAACGACGGAGTTGTAATTAAGTGATAACATATGAAGACAGTCAACACGTTATATATCTATGAAATTTACGAAAGTATCATAAGTTTATATGTATAATTTGCTACAATGTACAGCAAATTCTTGTTCATTTTTCGTAGCTAGATCTAATATGACTTCACGTAGGGGAGAGCTATATCATTAACTTCTCTTAACCTATGAACTAAGATGATAATAACGTATGTTATTCGTGAGTGAGAGAACATTCATCAACTTGTTCAAAATTATGATACTTTGGTGTCTTAAGCCATTATACTTAAGACCTCAAAAATATTATAACTTCGTGTCTTAATTAACCATTATATCACGATATTTTATAAGAGACTTTAAGTACTAAAGCTCGATCAAAATCGAAACCTTCAAGAGATTTTATAAGAGATCATTTCACAATTAGGGGATGAAAGCATTTCTATGTATCTTTCTTCTTTAGACTTGTGGTATTTTATACTCATGGGTTAATGATTAGATTGATCTACAATATACTACATTAGATTGGGAGTTGTTTATTGATCTTATACGCTTAGTACAGGTGATTGATTAATAAGAGAAAACTTTTAGTCATGGACTCTAGCAGCAAAACCCAATTGTCAATGATAAAACTAAAACCAGAGCCCAAGGGCCCATTTATCTCACTATGGGGAAGTAGAAGGAGATGAACTCTTGCTGGCTTATTATTGTACCAACCCGAGAACCAAGCGTCACTAGCAAGCACTAGTCTAAAGTCATCTTCTCTATTTGGTTAGTTTGGCACTGCATTTTAGTTCACATCGTCCACCTATATTTTGTTAGCTTTTAATTGACATGATCCTATAAACTCAAGCAACACTTAAGTGTAATTTGTGGTAGATGTTCTCATTAAATCCGCCGATATAAATTTCATTCTGTAACTGAACTTAATTTCTCAGCTATATATATATATAATTCCCCAAGTTAATAATAAGATAAGTTTGTAGTGTTTAATTATTTTTCTCTGAATAAATTTTAACATTTTCTGGTACATAAAAAAATAAAAAATAAAAATAAAGATCTGATATTTTACGCCTTTGGTGGCGAAGCACGACGACGCCACTCTCTCTCTTTCTAACTTTTTTTTTTTTTTTTTTTTTTTTTGTTTCTCGGAGCGGAGCTGAAGAGAGAGTTCATCTTCTTCTCCACGGATCCAAAACAATGAATCGTCTTCTTTCTTTCTTCTCCATCGCTCTGATCGCTTTCCTCTGCCTCCATCATCGTGTTCACGCGTCTTCTTCTTCCGACTTCGAAGGTTTCGATGCTGAAGACGACGATGTCTCTGAAGACTCCAGTGAGCTTCACCACTCGCTTCGTCCTCCTCTCCTGACTCAGTCTGAGTCAACGGTTCTAGATCTGGAACCATCTCCCGAATCTGATTCTACTCCTCCGGTTTCTTCTAAATCGGATCCTCCGACTCAGTCCGTGAAGCCTTCGTCAATCTCCTTCGATTACTGGGATGAAGATGAGTTCGAAGGTTTGCCGGAAGAGGAGAAATCGACTGAATCTTCGGTTGTTTCCGATAACGCCACTCCTTCCTCCGATCCACAGACGCCAGATCTTGACTCTGCTTCAGAGACTGCTGATGCTGAGGTTCCGAAGAAGAAGCAATCTTACGCGGTGGAGATCGTTTGCGTCTCTATCTTGATTGGTTACGCGATCAATTACTTCACCGGGAAACGTGAGAATGAGAATCTTGCTTTGGCTTGGGCTTCCAAATTTGGTCTTCAGGATACCATTTTTGAGAAAAACTTTAGTTTGCTTGGAGTTGGTGAAGGAGAGGACTCGCCGTTGTTGCTTAAAGAAGCGACGAATGTGTTTAAGTTCTACGCC
Source organism: Camelina sativa (assembly GCF_030686135.1). NCBI lineage: Eukaryota > Viridiplantae > Streptophyta > Magnoliopsida > Brassicales > Brassicaceae > Camelina > Camelina sativa. Next base: position 8,443,856 of record NC_141890.1, read on the forward strand.
AGTGGCCGTAGGTATTGCCATGGGCTACTGGCGACCATGGAGCTTAAGAGCAGACACGATCTCATCTCGAGGCTTTTTAACTCGGTGGTTCCTTGTAAAGATGAGATCAGTTTCGAGGTGTATATGAATGATGAATCTATGGATCACATTGTGTTTGCGATGGCGAGGAAGAAGGCGGCGAAAACGATGCACAAGGAGCTGAGGGATCTACAGAGGTTTGGAGGAATGGTGCCCGTTCCCGGGGGAAGGAAGTGGGTGTCGGATGAGTTAGCTGTGGTCTCTGAGTCCAAGGAGGTAGCTGGGGATATGATCACAGACGTTGTACTTGATCAGGTCAGATACTTTAGTATCTTTTTTTGGGTTTTCTAGTTGTTTGATGGTTGAAGATGATAGCAGTTTAGTTAGTATATTTGATGAATGAAACATGAAATTTCATAGGCTGAGTTAACTGGTTAGATGCCCTGCCCTCATTTGTGACTTGTGTTTTCTCTAATAATGCTGAATTTTAGATAAAGGGGCTATATTTACTCCAAAGGGAAGTTCTTTATTAGAGTAAGAACTCCAGTGATCAGTTAGCTTGGAACTAAAGCTGGGCGGTTCCTTTTGCTAAGAACCATAACATCTACTTTTTTATGGCTGTGAATCCTATTAGCATGTCTCTGTGTCAAACTGTACAGAGATAGATGTAGGGTGGAGATTTGTGATCTACTGAAAAATTCCTTAGGTTCCTCTTGTCATGATATATTTAGACCCAATGGTACTGATATGTTGAAGTATCGCTACCTGAGTTCGGAATGTAACAAGGGTGACATACTTTTAGTGTGTATGATGTTCCTCTCGCTTTCATCAAAAGTTTCAAAAGAGCATTTGATACTGTGTTTTTCTCTGATGTTTGATCACTATGACCATTAACAAATGTCATTGCTGTGGTATGGCTACTAGTTCATTGTCATAAATTTCGAATATATATCGAAATTTTATTTGTCAATAGTGACACAGTTGCTTTGAGTGAATTGGTGCATGATTATCGTCACCCACTCTCGCTAACTATGTCTGTAAATGTGGAAAATGGATATCGATTTTATTGGAGTTGGATAGTTTAACTTTGCTTATTGATGCGTGGCTTTTGTCTCTCCTCAAATTATCTGTTGTACTAATCAGACTTAAATGATGCAATGGCCCTCTGCAGGTTTTTGGTGACAAGTCTTTTGAAAGGTTTGGGAAGTATTTCATCTCAATGCATTTTTCGGATCAACATCCTGGCAAACACCGGAAGATGCTGCTTTTCAAGTTTGCCCTGCCTGATGCTAAAAACATGGATGATATGGTTCGGCTGATAGCGCTAATTCCGTATTACATTGACTTAGTTGGACGCTACAAGCTCAGCTCCCAGGTATCGAGGCAAAGTTATTTTCACATGCCCTTTTTGATCACTTAGTGGGACAAGTTGAATAAATTTAAATTTCTGTTTGCAGGCAAAGAACAAAACTGACGGTGCTAGGCAGAAGGCCGCTCAAGAAACATACAAAGAACTTCAGAATGTAAGGCATGAGGCATTGATGAGAAAGAAAGCCGAAAAGAAGAAAATATTGGAGGAGGCAGAGGCAAAGCTTAGCGCCGAGGCACTAAGGAAGAAAGAAGCAAAAGAACGTGCACGCCAGATGAAAAAGTCAATGCCAAAAGTTAAGATGAGTCGTGGCCACTAGACTCTCAAGTATAGGGGGGCATCTCTCTCATGCTTGCCGTTGGAATAGCTATTTCTTCCTCTACTCCTGTTTTAGTCCTCGATTAGATCTTTTCTTACTTTCCATGAATCTCTCTACTTGCCAGTTGATTTTTACTTCATTACGGTTATCCTTATAGTGGCACCGAGGCAGTGTTTCTGATAAGCCTCCAGAACCTCGTTCAATCATAATTTGAGTTTTGTAGGCTCTCGTTTCTTGTTCACTTAAGAAAGTAACATCCTTTGATCCTTTGTTCTCAGTCAGTTGTTCAAAAGATGTGTTACACTCGTAATCATATGATTCAATTTTTGTCTCAACTCAAAAATCCGTTGAAAAATGAATGGATCGATCTTATTTTTTGTTCTATCGCTCAATGTCTCATTTCATCTCCGTGAAAGTTTCGTGACATAGACATATATGTTAGTCTCATTGAAGAAACTAGTTAAACTCACAACGATCAAACATATATGTTAGTACTGTGATTAGTTGGGGTTGTTGATGTCACTTTTAAGAAAGTTGCAAGCCATATTTGATCATCATATATGTGTATGCCTAGTTGCACTTATTTTTATTAATCTATATTATTATTTTTGAAGTAAATTTTGTGTTATGCTCTTGAAGTTTTGGTTATTTAATTTGTTTTATTTACAACATTAACTCCTAACTATTTTCCTTAAAATAACAATTCCAGGAAACTCATTTAATGGAACTATTTAAATCGACCTAATTTGATACATTCATTGCCATACATAGCTTAACAACATCTATACATTTCGATTTTTCCAAAAACAACTCTACGCATTAAATTTTTAATCCCATAAAAATCTCCAAACCTATTTTAAAAAATCTTTAGAGACTGTATGATCTCTGAAATTTAAATGACACAGCCGAATTTGAGTAACAAATGATTACAATCGCAATAATTATTATAACGTTAATAAAGTTCATAAAAACGAGAACCCAACTTTAGAAACTCAAAAATCGGGTATATTTAACTTTAGCATCAAGAAAAATATTTAATATAATATATACCGTGTTAAGAAACTGAATATTATAATAAAAAACTGTTTCTTCTCTCTCTCTCTCAAAGCGACACCACCTCTACAGAACCCGTTTTTCAATCTCCATAGATTCCGGCCGGCGCTGGCTTCTCCGGCGTCGGTCGACCCCTTTTCTTTCATTCCAGTCCCTCTATTTCTCTTTCTGTACAGTTTTTTAGATAATATTTTCGGCAAATCCGGTTTCCAATTCTCCTTCCTTTACGGCAAGATGGTGTGGACAGATCCGAGTTCATCAACTTTACTGGTACCATTCTCACCATTCTCGACTTGTGTGGTGTTTCATCACACCCAAACTTCACCGGAAGTCTTGCATTGGAGACGAAAAAGGGTTGTGATGTCTTGTCTCTGTCGCGGTTGGAATTATTTTCAGTTTCGCGTTTTCATTCTCTTCTTCTGGAAGAGTGTTTTTCTGACCTTACTCAAACCTCAGACCAAGAGTAATTGTGTCAGTCTCTTCCCATCTCCGATTGATGGTTTTCGTTTCATCTCCCATATATGCTTTGTTCACTCTAATTTCCATATTTATTACATGAGAAACAGAGATCCAATTAAGATCTGGGATCCGGGGGTGACTTCCGGTGATTCCATTGTTTGGGTGATGAGATTGGGACTTCATCTATTAGGCTATTGTTGTATTCTCGAGTCGAAACTGAACGAGGGCTTGATCAATAGGCGACAATATATTATTGATAATGGTCAGTTATGGATTTTGAAGAATATTTTAACAACGCTTAAATGGAACTTTATGGTCATAATGACCCAAATTAGTGTTGGATTTGATGTTGCTCATGTTACGTTGTTGATTGAGTTTGTTCAAGGGATGGGGACGATTGGGTTTATTCTCGTGGCAATGATTTTACATATGCACAGTCAAGAACTTTCGACTATGTTTATTCAAATCCATCGCTTTTTGAGTCTTGTTGTTGATGGTGTTGGCCGAAGTATGAGATCACACAAAGTATGGTGGCCTTCCCTGGTGAGTAGAGTTTTTTTGAATTTTATCAAGAAGATCTTCTCAAAGGATGTTTTGGTGGAGAAACTATTCGTGAATATGTCGAAGAATATTACAAAGTCGAGATTTGTCATAAAGACTTTGGTACGGAAGAATTGATATCATTATGTCTATCTTCCATAGTTATGTTTGGACACATCAGGTTTACAGTTATGGTTTTGTAAAAAGTTCAGCCACAAGATGCTGCATGCAAATCATAACAGAGAAAAATCAAATATGAAGTTGGACAATAACCGATCATATGAACGGTTAGCGAGTAAGGCTACTCTTCGGAAAGCATCGTCAATCTCCCTTCTGCTGTATTTTTCTTAGTGTATGGCGCATACATCTGCGTATGTAATAATTGTGTTAAAGTAATTCTGTATAACATCTTTGTAATTACTCTTTGAATTTAATGAAAGTCTGATTTGCGGAAAAAAAAAGAAACTGAATATTATTCTGTGGTAATGTTATCAACTCAAATATGAAAACACTAAAATCTCTCTTTTATTACTACGGATCGTAAACTCATTGCTCATCAAGCATTTTCCATGTATAAATATCAACTTCACAAACAAAACACAACACACAACCAAAACCACTAATATGACGGTTTGTTGTTATATAGCGGGACATGTTGTTAACATGACAGTTTGAAATAACATTAGTATAAATATAAAATATTATTAATTCGGTTTTAAAACACGGGTTAAATCTTCCTTTAATTATTTGGTCAATACCACTAATATAAGAATATTGGACATATTAAATCAGGGTAATTTAACTAAAATTTTGTAAAACAATTAAATCATTGGTAAAATTGTGACTTAATCCGACAATAGCTTATAAATTACATATTTATGTATTTATTTCCTCTATTATTGTTCTAATAATTGACAATCCAAACAAAATTATTATTTAATTAAACAAAACAAACTAAATATAAAAAACAAAAAAAAGTTCAAATGTTATTATTTTTAAAAATATTGTCTCGCGGTGTACCGTGGGTTAAAATCTAGTATGTTTTGGTTTTGTGTGTCTTTCTCTTTGTTCAATATATATCAAACTACATTTTGATTTTATGAATTTAGATCTATATGTATATGGGTAATTATTAAAACTTATTTGATCAAAAATATGTATGCCTAGTTGCAGTTATTTATTGATATGTCTTAGTTATTTTAGAGATCAAAAAATAATTAGGTTCACCCTTTCACTTCATCCTTTTCAACCAATCAGAATCTTCTATACATTAAAGAAGAGGTGATTAAGAAAAATTAAAGCAAAGTTAAAGCAAAATTATTTTAATAAATCAAAACAAATTAAGGAAACAAATTTTGTATAGCTTTTAATTAAGGAAAGTTAAATATTGGCTTGGAAAGTTAAATATTTCTTTAATTATATTTCGTTCTAAATTAAACCAAGTCAATATTTAACTTTCCTTAATTAAAAGTGTACATAATTTGTTTTCTTAATTTGTTTTGCTTTTTAGTTTAATTTTGATTTACTTTTTAATGAAAGAATGTATAAAAGATTATGATTGGTTGGGTATGGATTGCCTCCTAATATATTACTTGCTTTTTCAGATTCAGATTTTACTCAATCATTACTTGCTGCTAAGCCGGAGACAAGTGAGGCTCTGCTAAATGAGGTAATGCATGTATGGTGTTGGGACCGAATGTCCACTGAAACAGGGACATCTCTAGTTAAACATCGTCAAAATATTCGAGATCTTGCGAAGCTTGTGAATCGTCTGCCTGCTGGGAACGCATGAACACGAAGAACTTAGAATTAGTTTTTTTATCTAGACGGTTTTGTTTAGGATTAAACCTTTATCTAGATTTATTTTCGGTTAGAGAAATCCTTTTTTGTTTAGAGGAATCTTATGCTGCATATGTACAAATCTCTCATGTAATTATCCCTCTCATTGTAATTATCCAACAATTAATACAAAAACCCTAAATTTTTCATTGTTCTTGAGCAAAACAGTAGCTTGTTTTCCAAGACATTTCGAATCCCTTTTGCTTGTTAGCTTTGATCCGATTTCTTAGAGAGAAAGCTTTATTGAATTTGTTTCGCCCTTCAAACAAATTCATTGTGTGAAACTCAGTTTCTACAGTTGAGTAGACCTTTGAATCTGCTAAGTTACAAAAGAGCAGACTTGAGTTTTTATTATTTTTGATGAACTATGTATTTCTCTTTATTGTGGCACAAGAGCTATGGATAAGTAGTTATCATTTCATATGTGTAATGTGTGTATAATCATTATTTTCCTGATGAAAACAACAAGCAGTAAGATGCAGAGATATTACCGTACTAGTTGAGCTAGCTACATCTCCTCCCTTAATGAACGATACAATATGTTTTGGGGCTAAATACAAAGTTAAGAGATAAGTGACTAGAGGGAACACAATGTCATTCTTGACTTGTTCCTAACCTATTTAATCAATCTTTGAAAAGTTTGAGTAATTGGTAAACTCACTTTACCTGTATAAAAAATATTAATGCGGAATTAAAGGAACTGCCTCGCTTTACCTGTAAAAGATATAACCAGTGAAAGTCTTTACCAAATTGTCAAGATCGTCACTGTGACAGTGACTAAACTGTGTTACCATTGATCCAAATTAGGGGTGTAATACAGGTCATTTACCTGGTATGTCAAATAGTAGTACATTTAGTAAGGAACACAGTTTGGTATGCATGATTTCAATTCTTGGTTCTTAATCAAGTGTAAGTAGGTCAATCTCTATAACGTTTTTAACATCAATCGTCAGCCAAGCGTTAGGAGGAACCTCGACACTACCACAAGATAAGTGATGAATCAGGATATAAGTTAAGATATAAGTGACTAGAGGAAACACAAGGACATCCTTAGCTAGTTAGTTTCCAACCAATGTCCATTAATGTACTCAAAACTGACTAGGACGTTGATTTCAACTTATAATGGTTATAGGCAATCATGAATGGACATTATATTACTTTGATGAATATTTCCTACTCCTGCGGTTGAATGTTCGTTAGGCTTATCGTAGATTTGATAACTTTCCATAACATATATTGTATTTTAAAGGTGAAGACAACAAAAAACAAAAAAAGCCAAGGTGGGAAATATTAATGGGTAAAGAACTTTAAGTGGACAATGAGTATAACCCTTAAGGGTAATAGACTAAATAGGTACTGAAAAAAAATGTCTTTTAATGTGAGTTCTCTTGAGAAATTGGGTGTTATAACCCAAAGGTCCCAAACACCATTCCTAATTAGCTGAATACAATACAGAACATTTTTTAATGATGAAGTCACTTAGACTTATATATATTGCAACCACAATCTCAATATTCGCTTATATAGTAGCTTATATTTCGGACATTTTGATTATGTGTTGATACAAGACTCGGTGGTGAGACTTGTACCGAGATGATGATGGCTTCACAAGCTGGTGGTCGCTTCTCTCTTGTGAAGGAAAGATAGTCGTTGATGTAGATCTAACACGATGGCGGTCGCTTCCCTAGTGTGGGATCGGTAAAATGGGAAATGTTGGCGGAATAAAGTACACCACAGAGATGTGATTGGTCTCTGATACAGTACACGAACTCAGCCTTGTGGAATCTCACACACAAGTCAAAGAAGAATCTTATTCTCTCAAGAACACTTAAGGAGAAAAAGTAAGAAAATTCAGCGTTTTATTAAAATCAATGGTGAAAGTTGAGAGAAGTTTCTGAAAAAAGTGTCAAAACATTTTTTTTTGTTTTTGTTAAAGGGTCTTCTTATATTCAAAAAACTAAAAGTAGATGATACAAGGAATCAAGCAAGAACCATAAAGTAGCAGCAGAGTGGAAGATAAAAGTGAGAAGGGAATGAAGATCAAGTCACTCAATCAAAAAGAAAAAAACGAAGAGAAGATCCCACTAACAGGTAGGGGAACAGTAGGCGAGTTAAAGTGAAGACCAAAATAGGTCCAAAGCTTCTCCATGCTTTGTTGCCAAGTTTTTAAGGGCTGCGGACTTGTTCCTGACAACCCTTAAGACTTATTGTTGAATAATTGCATGTGGAAGAGTGGTGCCATCATGGAAACGACGATTTCGTTCATTCCAGATCTCATAGATGCAAGATTGCCAACCTTGAAGAAGAGCAAGGGAGGTGACAGTTGAAGATGAGACGGAAGGGAGCCATATAATAGTCTGATCCCATGTCAAAAGAGAGGTGGGAAGAGCCATTTTGTGTATGTGAGCATACCAACCAGCGGAGGTGTACTCACACTAAAAAAAGAAGTGGTTTCTGGTCTCATTATGCAGTCCACAAAGCAGGCAGAGTGGTTCCACATCTAGCCCCCATTGAATCATCCGGTCTAAAGTGGGGTTCCTATTAAGCAAAAACAACCAGACTGCCACTGAGTGCTTAGGCACCGCCGCCTTGTGCCAAATGAGAGAGAACCAAGGAACATGTGGTTTTGTCAACCGTAATGAGTTCCACATTTCCTTGGAGTGGTAAAACTTGAACTCCTTATCATTAATGATCCAAGAGGGAGATTCACTCAGTGAGGAAGAGGGGATAATAGTGATGAAATTGAGGACTTGAAGAAAGGCCTCTGATTTTTCTGGGGGGAGAGCCCAGACTTTACCAGTTTTGTAATCGGAGACCAAAGAAGATAGAGGGATTCCAAGTCGAGAACGAGCATCAGGCCCGAGAAATTTTAAGAGAGATCCAAAAGGAGTCCATGGATCCCACCAGAAAAAAGTATCATCCCCTGTTCCCACCTTGATTTTGAGCCGCAAATTAAGTAGTTTTCTGAACATCCATGAGACTCGATGTGAGTTATCATTAATCACCCAAAAAATTGTAGAAAAAAAGATATTTCCTCAGAACCCAAGCCACCCAAATAGAACATGTTCTAAAGTAGAGCATCCAGATAAGCTTTAGAGCACAAGTTTCATTCCATGATGCACAAGAGTGCAGACGGAGGCCACCTTCCCTTTTAGGATAACATACATCAGCCCAAGAGACTTTTGCCCCCGAGGGTTTATCCAAACAACTATGCCATAAAAAGGAACTGGAGAGACTGTTTATGCGTTTGAATACCTTCTTTGGGAGTAGGAAAGTGCTGGTCCAAAAACCTACAATGCCTGATATGACAGTAGACAGTAGCTGCAACCTGCCGGCAATGCTCAAGTGGCGATGAAGCCAAGAGCTAATATTTGCCCTGATCTTTGTGATTAAAGGATCATAATCCTTTATAGTTAACTTTCTAGAGCAAATAAGGAGCCCCAGATATCACACATGAAGAGTTGCAAGAGGAAGAGGAAATTTTGATCTCATCCGATCCAACACATTGTTGCTTAACCCGGAGGAAAACATGGAATTTTGGAGATATTTACTGAGAGGCCCAAAAATTTCTCAAATTGTGACAAGACCGTGAAGACTCCAGCCAAAGAGGTTTTGGAACCATCCAAGAAAATTAGTAGGTCATCGGCGAAGCATAAATTGAGTAAGCTCTGTGTCCTCACAACCTCGATGATAACCAAATATTCCATTCTGTGCCGCTTTGTTGAGCATCAGAGAGAGGACATTCATTAGCATCACGAAGAGGATAGGAGATAAAGGATCCCCTTGCCTGAGACTCGTTTTACCTTTAAAATAACCCGACGTGACCCCATTTATACTTAAAGAGAAGCTTGGAGAACAATTGCAACTTTTGATCCACTTCACCACCACGTTAGGGACCCCATAAGAAGATAGCGCTGATAAGACAGAAGTCCCACCGAACGGAGTCAATCTCTTTAGATATATCCACTTTTAAGATGATCATTGGCGAGAGAGAATCCAAGTGATATCCTTGAAGAACCTCAGATGCTAAAAGCATATTTTTAATTAACAATCTACCCTTGATTAAAGCTGTCTGGTTTGGAAGGATAACCAAAGGAAGGATATTTTTTAGGCTGTCTGAAATTATGCGAGAGATCACTTTGTAGTTGGTGTTCATGCAGAAAATTGGTCTGAAGTCCTTCAGATCTTCGGCTCCTGGGCGCTTTGGGATCAAAACTAGAGAAGTGGCATTGACACAAGACATCAGGAATGAAGATGCAAAAAACTCTTGCACTGCCTTAACAAAATCCTGACCCAGAACTTGCCAAGAAGCTCTGTAAAATTCAACCGGGTAACCATGAGGACCCGATGTTTTATTTAGAGGCAGCAGAATCAAGGTGGCCCTTATCTCCCTAGGAGAAACCACACTCGAGAGCAAGAATATATGAGGTGGATTCAGCTTAGTTGTGATGAGTCTTCCTAGAAAATCTGAAAGAAAAGGGCAGTAGTCTCCCCTAGGAGAGCAAAGGATTGATGAGAAATAACTCTCCGCTAACTGATGAACCTCCTCCAAGGAGTCAGATCTCGTCTCATTAGGCCTAAGGACATATTTGATGGCGTTTGAAGTGTTTCTAATCTTCATCATAGTATGGAAGAACCTTGAATTTGAATCACCGACTTCCATCCATCTAATCCTAGATCTTTGCCTGAAAAACATTCTGCTGCCAACCTTAGAGAGAGCCAAACGCTTCGAGCAGTCGATTCCTCAGCCATATTTTGAGTAAAGGGGTCATTTAGCGCCCGGACTTGAAGGTGAGAAAGGGTTTTCTCTGCTTCAGCCACCCTCTTTTCAATATCACTGAAGCGATCCTTAGCTGGTTTAGTTTATGGCACAAATCCGACAGATTTGACACTGGCAGACCATAACTATTCCAAACATTTGCAATCACCTCCGCAAAGTTAGGAACCTTTGTTAGGAGATTGAAAAGTTTGAAAGACCGAGAACCAAAGGACGGTGGAGGAGATCGGATTCTGATGTGGCATGGAGTGTGATCAGAAAACTGAGGTGACTCTAAAGAACAGTAGCTTGAAGGAAAGTCAAGAATCCATTGCCAATTAACCAAAGCACGATCTATCTTTGTAGCTATCGGATTAGAAGATTGATGATTAGAACAAGTAAATTTTGGACCCTGAAAAGGAAGGTCGAAAAGGCCAGCATCTGATAGACAATCCCTGAAGCTCCTCATGGCAGAGGTTAAACGAATGAGGCAAGTGTTTGACGTTTCCCAGGTGTTTAAAATCTCGTTGAAATCCCCGCACACTATCCAAAGACGAGAAGAAAGATTGAAAGAGATGCAAGTGTCCTTGAGAGAAGTCCACAACTCTTAACCTTTCTTCAACTAAGTTTGAAGCATAAAAAGGATGAGAAATAGTTACGGGAATACCGATGGCTTATAAATAATCCATATACGTCCTAGATCCGACTGCTCCGACTGCTGATAGTTGTCAAAAGCTGTCCATTCCAGACCAAAATGAGATAAAATTTGGTTTTTGCTTGATTCCTTTTAACGTGCGTCTCCAATAAAGCACCAAAAGAGATTTTCCGAGAGTTCAAAAGGGTTCTTCTTCGGATCTTCGATGAATTCTTGACAAGTTATATATTACTAACGGGAGATTAGGTATGAATTTTGATTTATGGCTTTCGTATAATCTTACATTTTGTATATACGAGGCTTTGAATTTAGTCCTTTGCATATTTGTTTGTGTTACAAATTGTAGCTTTCAATTGTTACTCTATATATAATAATAAGTTCCTTAGAGAAAATTTGCACTGAAACTCTAATGGCAGCTGCAACGACAAAGCTGGGGAGAGCTCTGCAACAAAGACGCACCTTCGTCAATGCTAGAGTCAAATGGGTATGTGACCATCACCTCGACGAAGCTGTTCAGCGCGAGAAAAACCTCAAACAAGTTCTCTCTCTCAAGGATCGAATCGTATCGTCTCCTCCCAAATCACTCCCTCTCTCATCCCTCTCACTCCTCAAGCCTCTCGTCAATCTCCACATCACCGCCGCCGCGTTTTTACTGAAATACCCATCTGTCTTCACCACTCATCAGCCGTCTCCTTCTCATCCTCTCCACGTTCGCCTCACTCCCCAGGCTCTATCCCTCCACAAGGAAGAAGAAGAGACGATTCACCTATCCCCGCCTCACCGTAACGCCACCGTCCAACGGCTGACCAAATTCTTGATGCTAACGGGAGCCGGAAGTCTTCCTCTCAACGTCGTCGATCGTTTCAGGTTCGATTTGGGTCTCCCTCACGATTACATCACTTCGCTGATCGGCGATTACCCGGATTTTTTTGAAGTAACGGAGATCAAAGATCGGTTAACGGGTGAACCGACGCTTGCTTTGGCGGTCTCTTCGCGGCGGAGCAGCCTCGCTGTGTCGGAAATGGAGAGAAGAGAAGCCATCGTTGATGGGTCTCGTGTGAAAAAGGGGTTGCGTATAAGGTATTCGATGAATTTCCCCAAAGGGTACGAGTTGGATAAACGAGTGAAGGAATGGGTTGAGCAGTGGCAAAACCTTCCTTACATCTCACCTTATGAGAATGCCTTTCACTTGGGGTCGTTCAGTGATCAGGCCGAGAAGTGGGCGGTCGCAGTACTTCATGAGCTTTTGCACATCTTGGTATCGAAGAAGACTGAGACAGACAATGTGCTTTGCTTAGGTGAGTATTTAGGGTTCGGGATAAGGTTCAAGCAGGCTTTAGTACACCACCCGGGTATATTTTATATGTCGCATAAGATTCGGACCCAAACTGTTGTCCTAAGGGAAGCTTACCATAAAGTATTCTTGATAGAGAGGCATCCATTGATGGGGATGAGACATAGGTACTTGTATCTTATGAGCAAATCAGGGAGAGTGAAGAACCGAGACTATGTGCCTGGAAATGAGAGAAGCAACCAGAAAAATAGAGGAATCAAAGCTTGTGAGGATGGTGAAATTTATGCACATAGCAGTCGGTGATCACACAGGATAGTCATATAGCCGGAATTCATAATGGAAATGATTTGAGTTTCTATGACTAGGTCAAGTAAGGACAGCTGAATTGACTTGACTGTAGAAGCACATCTTCAGAGTTTGTGTGAAGGTCCTGAAAATTAGCCTCTTGTAGACTCAGTTAGGCAATTGGAGTAAACATAACTCAGAGGTTTTGCTGTGAAAACCAGAAGTGTCTTGCATATTAACTATAGGTTGTAGCCACTGTCTATAGAATAGCTGCGCAGCGGATCCAACACCTCATGTTTTCGCAGAGAAAGCCGAATTGACTCTGTATGTGTTAAGGTAAGTTTGACAAGTTTGCTGTTTGCATATGGAAGATTTTATACTGAAGGCCATGACCACAAGTAAAACGGATGCACAGGGTTTGACAAGTTTGTAAACCTGCACAGGGTTTCTTGTGTACTTTGGGAAGACACAACGAATAAGCATGGCAAGATATGAAAGTCAGAGACGTAAACAACATGACAGGTATGAGTCCCTACTCCCACCAATTTCTTGCAAGTATTTTCTTGTGGACATGCCCTGAATTACAAAAGTATATTATAAGTTTATGATCAAACACTTGACCATAACAAGTTTATTGCTTTCAGTTTACTAATTTGTTGTGGCAACTCAAACAGGGAAGCCATAATAAATTTATATGACCTAGTAGAACATATTATAAGATTGCTTGCGTAAATAATTGTCCACTCAACGAACGACAATATTAAAATCATTATCAAAATAGGAAGTAGGTGAGAAGAAGAAATACACATATAGAAACAAACTCACAGTCAACCACCTTAATAAACTTACTGTAGGTGAAGGAGCTGCGGAAGCTGGAGATGAAGCATTGGTACACGGTAGAGATAGTCTGCGTCTCTATCTTGGTTGGTTACGCAATCAACTACTTCACTGGAAAACGTGAGAATGAAAACCTCGCTTTGGCTTGGGCCTCAAAATTTTGTGTTAAAGACTCGATATTAGAGAAAAACTTCAGTTTGTTGGGAGTTGGTGAAGGAGAGGACTCGCCGTTAATGCTGAAAGAAGCGGCGAACGTGTTCAAGTTCTACGCGAGCGGGCGTAGGTATTGCCATGGGCTATTGGCGACCATGGAGCTTAAGAGCAGACACAATCTGATATTGAGGCTCTTCAACTCAGTTGTACCTTGTAAAGATGAGATCAGTTTCGAAGTGTACATGAACGATGAAGCCATGGATCATATCGTGTTTGCAATGGCGAGGAAAAAGGCTGTGAAAACGATGCACAAGGAGCTGAGGAATCTGCAGAGACTTAGAGGGGTGGTGCCAATTCCTGGCGGAAGGAAGTGGGTATCAGAGGATTTAGCTGTGGTGTCCGAGTCTAAGGAGGTAGCTAGGGATATGATTACAGATCTGGTACTTGATAAGGTCAGATGCTAAATCTTTTTGGGTTTCTAGTCGTTTGCTGATGATAATTATAGCAGTTCAGTTTATTCTTGGGATTCAGCCTAAACATATAAGGGATGAACATGAAAGTTCGTAGGAAATTCTGAGAGAGTTCACTGATTTTCACTCCATTTCCCTACACGCTCTGGCCTCATTGGTGAGTTGCAATGATGCTATTGTGATCTGTAGGTTTTTGGCGACAAGTCATTCGAAAAGTTTGGGAAGTATTTCATATCAATGCATTTTTCGGACCAACACTCTGGAAAACACAGGAAGATGCTGCTTTTCAAGTTTGCCCTACCTGATGCTGAACACATGGATGATACGGTTCGGTTGGTACCGCTAATTCCGTATTACATTGACTTAGTTGGACGCTACAAGCTCAGCTCACAGGTATCAGCTATTGGCAAACCTATTCCCCCACAAGCCATTCTCATTCTATTGTTATATGTGACAATATGGTTGAATAAAACTAAAATTTATGTATGCAGGCTGATGCGGCTATACACGAGATGAGGAGGCAAGGTCCAACCGCACCGGTCAGCTCAATGAAAAATTCCAAAAAGACCAAGTCAATTGGCTAAGTCGTCTTCCCTTTTGTTTAAGTTTTGCAAATAACAGAGTGAAGTTATCCTCGTCTGTACTTTTCATTTGTGATTCCAAGTTTGTATGTCTCGAATAAAAAACATGACAAGTATGAAGTATGAGTTCTAAAACCCATTTGATCTCTTACATGATTTAATCATTCATCAACACACATATGGAAGACAAAATGAGCAGAGTAATGGTGTGACATTTTACCAGAGAATATTTTATCGCTTTAACTTGCCTAATTTACAAAGTAATTTTTAAATCATTATTTACCTTTTGAGTGTATGACAAGTTTATGTATGACCTAGATAGCGTAAACAGAGGATATTTTCATACACAACACAAAAAAAAAAGAAGGATCAAGGATGGATTCGGACACTGTCACTGAGGTTCGCATATTATCTCTAATCGAGTCCTCCTCCGACGCTGGATAAGTTTTATCTTCCCTTTCATCATACCTCCGACCGATCTCAGGCCTATTGACATACCGGGAGGAGCACAAAACCCTAGCCGCTCGATCCTTGGCGAAGCGGTTCGTCCCTTTCCTCATCAAAACCGTCTCTTTCCTGCATAAGCGCCTCTCAGTCACTAGCCCTGCCAACGACTCCCTAGGGGATTTGTTCCGCGGCTATGACTACTGTTTGGAATGCTGCGAACTGCTCTCCCACGATCCTCACGCCGTCCAGCTTCACAGAATCGGGCTGATTCAGTGTTACCAGGCATGGGGTTGGTTTACTCAGGCCTACAACGATGCTTTTAGAGTCCTCGATCAGGTTAGAAGACCCGAGACCAAACTTGTACAGTTTTTGCCAAATCCTCCCGAGTTTGGAGGAGATAAGCTAGCAACAGTTGACCTCATGGTTGTGGAATCCATCTTGAGGTCTGTAGCAATGTCGCGGGATATGGAGCGTCGCCACTACACGAGGGTCTTTGAGATTCTAGATAGGGAGATAAAACCCTGGCTCAGGTATACCTACCGTGAGAGATATGCTTCAAAATTGGTGTACAAGTCAACAAGTTTCACCCTTTCTTTCTTTCAACAGGTATTTGGATGCCAATGCACAGGACAAGTTTCTCACGCAGGTCTTTTCAGATATGGGAAAGTGTGCTCTCTCCATAATTAGAGAAGCAGAGCGTTTCAATGAAATTTATGTGCATTCTTTCTGCATCTCTGCACTGAAGAAATATTCTGTATTCCCCTTGCCAAAATGTCATTTTTATAAGGTGACTTGTCACAATTTTACATCTCCCTCTGTGTGTGTCTCTTTCTCTCTCGTTAATTGTTCTGTTTTGTATTCAGTTCTCCCGGCAGGTGCTTTCTTTACTGTTTCTGTCCAAGGAGACAAACAAATTACCAACCGTTAAAATTGGGATGTCTGTGTTGAGAACTGTGGCATGTGAATTCCAGGTATGTGCAAAGTCTCTTGTCCTAGATTAGTCAGTTATGAGATGTTTCTAGCACTGTTAGGTCATTATTATGTCTCTTGTAGCACTGACTGTTCTGCTTTGTTGAAACTCTCTCATACCCCTTTCTTATTATCTCTCAGGTTGAACCTAAAGTAAATTGGTTGGAGCTTCATGACGTAGTCTCCTATTGTGTTCATAAGTCTCAGTTAGCAGGAGAATTATGGTGTGCAGGAGTTTCAAAACAGTTGAATGAGATAACGGCTGTTATCTCTGTGGTAATTTTTTTCGCATCCTTGGCATGTACTTGTGTCTCATATCCGTTAATAAAACATATGATATTGATAGCTCTGAGTACTTGGCAGGCTATGCCACAAGAAAATGTGATTTTAAGACTTTATTCAGCTGGACTGTCCGTCAGTGTATTTGATGTTAAGTTGAGAGAAAATGGTAAAGAAACCATGGAAATTAGTTCAGGACTTGGAGCTTTACTTGGTAACGGTGATATATGGAAAAGCTTAGGTTCTTTATTTCGTATGATTGACCATTACCCTGATGATGATAACACCTTATCGAGAGATGGAAAGAAGAAAACTAATGTTAGGGGTAAACAACAAAAATGCACGATGGAATACACGATACCTTACCTTGATGCTCTGAAATCTTTGTGCCCGCTTGCCAGCTTAATAAATTCTGAGAACAAAAAGATGGTCCTGCTGGAAATAGAATTTGCTTCTGGTCAGCTATCTGTTATACAGGATCTGTTTCTCCAATTTTTTAATTGTTTACGCTTCCTTAAGAGGTACATATATTTGGTCGTCGAATCATATATGTATTCTGAGTTGAATGTGTTGCTTACCTTTCATTTCCCTTTTTGCTAGACGGACCCTTGACAATGCCTTGGGACTGACTTTGACAAGAATCTGCTAAACGTGGCTATAGCTGCTTTTATTATTTCGACGAGAACCCAACGTAAAGTAGAGGTTAAATGCTTTCCTGCAATTCTCACAAATCAGCTTAAGTTTTTGCAAGAGTCCATGCTTGGCAAACTAATTGTCTCAATGTTTCCTTTTTTTCTCAGGTCACTAACAGACTAGTTGAGGATGTAATTTCTAGTCCGGGGATTTCACCTCCAGAGCTCAAATATCCACTTGCTTCATTTCACGATATTGGTATAGAGTTGTATAATATAAAGCATCTAAAAGAGGTAGCATATATACCTGACTACGTACTAAAAGTCTTATGACCTTTACTTCTCTGTTTGCTTTGCAAGATTTTGCAGCCGCCTAGTTCTTTTTTTATTCATATTGATGATGGTGTACTACTTTGCATTGCAGGCTTCTACGGCGTTCAAATTATGTATCAGAACAGTGTGGACTTGTGTTAGACTCCTCTTTCATATATATGTTAATGAGTCTGACGACCTATCAGAGGGTTCTCTGCCCGAAGAAGCAATCATAGATTTTGTGAGTGACGCATGTAGCAAATCTGAATTTTATCTGGATGTTCTCCAGCAGCAACATGGTACAGGAGAAATCGAGAACTTGCTTGTGTTTATTCTAGAAAATTGGTCTGCAGCTGAAGACATCTTCAAAAAGTTGCCAGACCCTACGCCCATAATCAAACAATCGATTAATTTTGTCCTGTCATCAGATACAACACAGACATAAATTTCATAACAGACATAAATTTCATAAGAGAGAGAGAGTTGGAACGTTCATGGCTGATACACGCGATGGCGATGCTTGCACTATGCAGTTCTTAATAACTGCTCTCACAAAGAAGAAGCAAAAGACTTGTAGCAAAATATATACTCACGAAGCTTAATCGAATCTATTCTTCCAGAAATTTTTGATGTTTTTTTTTTTTTTTTGTTCATTCTTTGTAATAGATATAATATCATAGGAGGCCTGGTTGTTTAAGTTATGATAATGAAACCTAGGGGAAACATTTGTAGATCCAACAATTTTTTTTCATTAGCTCACGAAGAATTCGATAGTTACTAGTTGTTAGTACTCAATTAGCTAAAGTATTCTTGTGTTAACTCAATTAGAGAAGCCATTTTCAAATCATTCATCACCTCTTGAGTGTATGACAAGTTTACGACCTAGTAGAAACATATATTATAAGATTGTTTGCGTTAATAGTTCTCATATTCCACTCAACATTTTAATAATTATCAAAATAAGTAGATAAGAAGAAGGAATACACTCATAACACGAAATGATCACATAAACGAATTAGTCAACCATATAATTAAAGAATCAATCGTTTACATTTTATTTGGCATTAAAAAAAAAACGAATCTAACTAACGACGACCTCTGTCTCCGGTGACCGGATATCCAATACCGTGCCTTCTCGCCGGGAAAACCAAGAACAACAAGCTGCATATAACTCCAACACCCATCGGAATGATATCCAAAACCTTCTTGGTTTCTTGCTCTGGCGCCGGATAAAAACAACTGACGGCGTTCTTGTCCCTAAGAGCCACCGCACCGAACACAAGAACCGACAGAACAGCGTGGATCCAGTCAACGATCCGCATACGGTATTTACTAAGATCAGGCAAACCCAAACCGTTGGGGTCAGGGTAGTCAAAAACCCACATACCCTTACGAGTAGCAAAACCGTAATACACGTTACCGTCTTCAGCCTTGACGCTGTCCGTGAAGGAGCTGAGGAAGCAAGAAATGGCAAGGAGCGTCAAGAGCCCTGTGGTTAAAACGCGGGTGGCGTGGTCGCATGAGCCGTTGGATGTGAAGACGGGTATAAGAAGCGTGAAAGCTAAGAGCGTTCCGGTGGGAAGGAGATTTGCTAAGTTTGCAGCTGACGTAAGGGTCTGTGACATGGCATGTTGAGATGTCGAACGTAGTCTCCTTAGCTTTGGAACAGACTCCGATCCCTCTTGTGAGCCATTTGGCTGTGAAGTAATTGGGTTTCTCTGCGTTAGGGATGATGATGAAGACATTTTTTTTTCGTTTTTATTTTCCTCTCTGTTTCGTTTCTTATCGGTGTTGGAGAATTACTAGATGATTGTGATAGTATTATATACAAGTTAGAACGTGTGGTTAAGTGTTTAAAATGGTTGTTGTCTTGTTGACGTGATCAATGTTTAGAGAAGTCAAAGAGGCGATGGCGGGTCTCTTTCGATTCATTCTTATTATAAGACTATCAAACGTGTTTCAAAGTTGATTATTACTCTCTTTCTTACTTCTTTAGAAACTTTGCCCAACACTTTTCCCTTATTTTTTTCTTGTTTTGTTTGCGTGCAAGTAGAGCTTTACTTTGACTTGCCATTTTGAAAGTCTAGTTGGATTTTATTTGAATTAGGAATTCTAACAAAATTAGAATTCAGCACAACTTGATATCTCATAGCTTTCACACAACTTGATGTAATCCATGTACCCTCTAATCTATTTGCTAGTCTATATGTAATAATCCACTAAAGAAAAATAACAAATGATCTTCGTACCCTCTAATCTCTATGCTAGTCTATATGTAATGTAACCAAAAGTTCTTGTTGTCTTTTTGCTATCCTATGTACAAAGAACTTGTGAATTATTCAAAACCATAGATTGGATAAATCCCTGAACACCAACTCCTCGTGTGATATATAGATATTTAGGCGCAGTGTGTAGTTAGTTTCTCCAAAAATCTCTGGTCCATAGATAGGGAATGTACAAGTCAAGCATTCCTATCACACCAACACCCACACACACCGTTACATTACAAATGAGCAAAGGCTGAAGAATGTACACACACAGACACAAACAAAACCACCCATCCTATTTTCTGTCATCCTCGTTAATCCTTTTGAGCCACACGACCACCATCTCTCTTAACCTTCATAGTGTTCCTCAATCACTTCATCTTCCAGTATCGCAGTCAACAGTGAATACTTTACCTTCAGTGAGATCTTCCCTTTCTCCACCAGTAACCTTGCACCTGATACAACCCAATACCCTGGTGATTCTTGTGGTCCTCTTGTCATCTCACTTGTATCCACAAATTTCAAAAGTTTGGGTGCCTGCGTGGGTACAGGTGGTCCACCAGGATAGATAGCCGAGTTTATATTCACATCTGCAGGTCGTGGTGGTGGCTTTTGGGCTGCAGTGAAATGATGGCTTATTAGCGTTGAGATGAGTCCTGATTTTGGAGCAAAGCCTACTGCTTCATCCCATTCAGAATTCTTTACAAGTGTCGCTCCCACAACTCTTGAGAAACAAAGGCGCAAGAAGAGCACGTTCTTGAACCCGTGACTCTCTACATGGAGCTGCGCACCTGTTACTACTGAAAGATCATCTTCTGATTCAACGGGTGCTGTGCAGACGTGAGAGTAGTTCTTCCAGTTTACTTTCTCAAAGTATCGACGATCATGAGACTCTTGTCGCATACTTCTATTTGGATCGTCTTCGAGTTGATATATCTTGGGAAGAGAGGAAAGGTGCTGCAAATGAATTGCCAAACGGTTGCTTCTTCTACCCTCTAGGTAGAGCCGCATGCCAGTGATTGGCCTCTTACCAACATCAACCTGAAACCAAGATAAACGAGAACAACATCTCAAGACTTGAGGACTTAAAGCAAAATCTAACCGCAGTGAAACGAACTTCATACCGGAGTGGTATTCACATATAGCTTAGGTCCAAAGAAACTGAATTGTAGAGACGCACAACTTTGTTGCTTTCGTTGCGGACCAAGAGGAAGTTCACTAAACACTGGTGCCCACTGCCTTGGTAGCTGAAACTCTAAAAATTGATGTAGCTCTTCAATGGGTGGCTTATCTAAAAATACAAATCACAAGTAATGTTGGATTGTAAAAGAAGGTAAAAGAAACTACTGTTATGTTGAAGAAATGCACACAGCGCAAATGATTTGTAGGCTTACATCTTAGATACAGATTTATGGCATGACTTAAGAATCCACTTCCTGGAACTCCATTAAGCAAAGACGTAATTGGGATAAAGGACATTGAGATCACATCAGGCTCCATCTGGACTGATTGCAGCCATTCATTATGCAATAGATTTCTATTATCATTTCCACCTCGCCTTTTGCACATGAAGACAATGTCCTACAAATAGATGTAATTTATGAGAAAAGAAGCTGACACATACACACACATTAACATTGTCTCTAATGATCGGCTTTGGTACCAATGGAAATTACCTCCTTATTTGCATAAGAGCCCAAGGAACTGGTATCTGCAAATCTCAGGCGTTGCTCCTTTGTTTCCACCTGAAACAAGCGACAAAAGACAGGAACTGAGAGTTGCAAAACTAGATTGGTAGTAGTAATTTTAGATGTCAAAAAGCCACAGCAAAACTGACATGCACAAATAAGAAAAGTTCTGATGATGGTGAACAAAAATATAACAATTGTTTCACAGACCTTACTACTTGCATGTATTTTATCTGGAGCCATATTATGCACTCCGCTAGCTTCCACGAACCTCTTATCTGCCACCTCTTTTAACCTTTTCTGCAGTTCCTCAGGTTGAAGTTTCGAGGAATGTTGTTGTTTTGCATAAATCACATCTTTCCCTCCCATCTTAACACCAACAATTATATGCGTCCCATAAATATCTATAAACCTGATAAAGAAACATTTGAATAAGTGTTAAGTCATAGATCCTCGCCCTCCATTTAAAGAAGAGATGTTACTAATGAAACTATGACGGCAACAAGTAGAAGTAATTCTTATAAGTCGTACAAAAAAAAAATGTCACTCAATACAAAGAAACTGGGCATAACTGCTGCAAGAAAATCCTATCAAGATAGAAGAGTCTTCTCATGTTTTTGCAAAACCATCAAACAATTTCACAGACAATGTACAGCTGTAAGTAACTTTCCATAGGCTTAAGATACATGCATCCATGAATATTACAATCCTATTATGAAGAGAGCAGCACATCACCTTGCTAATGCAGCAGGGTCCCATGTTGATGGGACAGCCTGCTTAACATGCTCACGGAGTAACATCTGAGATTTGTCCAAAGCAACCGTGTATAGTGAGATGAATATCCCATCAAAAGCAAGGTTTTTGGTATAGGCTGCATCTTTCTGCCAACAGCTCGAGAATTCAAACATTGCGTTGAAGAGACCCGAGGGGATTTTACCAGCCAAAGATAGTTCCTGGTTGAACTGCTCTGCCATCTAGAAAACCATAAGATCGTTAAATAACTAAGCATCAAGAACGCTATTGTAGGAAATGATCTCTCTCGGTAATGTACAAGGAATCTAGCTAAAGGGTTTCAAAACCTACAAGAAGCAATACATTATACTTGACGGACCAACGGAAACTAGAGTTTCTAAGTTTGTAAAGACATAACCACAAATTGAAAAAAAGGGTAAACAAAAAGAGATAAACTTTGTTACCTGTTGGAAAGGAAGAATATCAGACCTAAAGCGCATACGCTCGCCTTTATCGCATTTGATAGACTTGGAAACATTAGGAATGGAGATACCACCAGGCAAAAGAATCTCGCAATTGTCATCACCTTCTTTAATATCAAGCAATCTAGAATCTTTAGAGCCTCCTTTGCAATATTTCAACCTTACATCAATAGCTAAATCATAACCGCAGCCAATGGATCCAATCGCAACTTCAGCTGCTTTAGAAGCTGGTAGCCGAAGTGCCATGCTTCACTACCGCAAAGGCTTTCAAATATTAGCCTCTAGAACAATCAAAGCACCCTGCTTTTGGTGTTTTTTGTTTGGTCTGCAAAAAAAAGAAATGATGACACGAATTGAAAGCCTGTAGTTGAATTCAAGAAGAGATAATCGAAATCATGATTTCTAAATATAGACAAAAACAAAAACAAAAAGACTGTAGCTTTACGACCTAGACGGGAATCTTTGAACATACGACCAAGTCCACAATGTCTCAAAAGAGAAAAAAAGCATTGTAAAAGTCAAAGAGTAAGACTACAAAGAAACATTAAGACTTTGAAGAAACAAGAACAATTAAAGGGCAAAGCAATAGTTGAAATTTCAAGAAAGAAAAAAAAAGAAGAAGAAGTTGGGAGTTCAAGTACGTTTTCAAGGCATATGTCTTCAAATGAATCGCCAACAGAGCTCGAAAACTACGATCTGAACAAATGCTGAGAAGAATCTTTAATCGAGAGACGACTAAGGATTGGATAGATTTTTGCAGCAAAGGAGCCAGAGAAGAAGAAGAAGAAGCCTGAACTCAATCGAGGAGCTAGCAGTAAATTAGGTTTTTTTTAATTTTTGGTGTAAGAGAAAAAAAAAAAGGTTGGCTGAATCAAAAAGTGATTAAGAAGGTGAGAGGGTAGATTAGAAGATGGTAACAGCTGAGAGAGAGAGAGAGAGAGAGAGAGAGAGAGAGTTAAAAAAAACAAAGCAGACAAGGAAAGAAAAGTCAACTAATTGGTCAAAGAGATTGGGAATTGGACATTGATCTTCCCACTTTACTACTCTTCTTGCCTGAGTTACCTCCCTTTGTTTTTTTTTTCTTTTTTTTTCCCTTTTTGTATTTTGACAGCCTGGTGCTGTTGTTTACATTATTATTACACGCTTTGCTGGGAACTTTAACTTTTTGTTTTGTAATAGTAGAAACTAGAAACTAGAAACTAGAAAGCGTTTGACAAAAAAAATATATAGAAACAAAGCATTCATAAGTAACAACAATGACAAAATGTTTATCTTGCTCGAAACTACTTAAAAACTTCTCATATCTCAAAGAGAGATCTAAAAGGACTGAGAGAGAGATGTAACAATTTTAAATACGTTTCCTGGGAACAAGGGAAACTATACTGTAAAGATTTATTTATTATTTGGTGTTTGTTTGTTATGCCTTTCTAGTTTCTACTACTAAAAGATTTTTTAAAAACTGCATATGTGGTGCATGTGGACTGATTTGATTCATATTTTACTTTTTTTTATTTTTATAAAGTTGCATGATGAATCTAACTTACCATCATAGATTTAAGATTTTCCTTTCAGTTTTGTTTTGATTAAGGTAAAGAAGTAACCAACCAAGCGTACGTTGTTATGCATTGGATGCTAAAATTGCGGTGGATTGAGTCGCTATAATTGGATACTACAATTGATGTGGATTTGCCTCAAACCCCCCCCCCCCCCCCCCCCCCCAACTTGGGTAGTAGATTTTGTCTCTTCACTTAAAGTTAGTAACGTGTAAGAGAGAAGAAGCCTTTCATTTTATTATGTATTTTAAAAACATCATCCTCTGTCAACCACACACTGCTTCCTTCTCACGACAAAATAAATCTTGTTCACAAGCATTTCTTAATTCATGTGTCTTCTCAAATCCAACCCTACAAAATCAATGTATCCCACTGCATCCCGCACGTATGAATATCATCAAAGCCGTCCGTCCTAGTTTGCTTTCTCATTTGCTGTCTTCGAAGTCAGCATCGATCACATCTCCACCATCTCCACCTTTACTTGAAGACGAGTCTCCTGATGAAGGACCTTCACCACCAGGGGATGGACCAGTACCTGGTGCTCCACCTCCAGCTCCAGGCTGGTTGTATAGAGACTGACCAATCTGCATCACTTCTTGGTTTAGAGCGGCCATCGTGTCTTTTATTTCTTGGGTTGATCCGCTTGCTATCTTTTCTTTCAGCTCTTGTAGCTTACCCTCCACCTTCTCTTTCACGTCACCTGGAATCTTCTCTCCAAGTTCTTTTAGTTGCTTCTCCGTCTGGTACACCACTGAATCTGCCTGGTTCTTTGTGTCGATTGCGTCTCTCTTCTCCTTGTCATCCTTTGCAAATCTTTCTGCTTCCTGGACCATTTGGTCTACCTGTAAAATATTCAATCACACAAACTTTAGTTACCATTACTATGAATATTAGAAGAAGGAACCATGATCATGGAGATAGCTACAGCCATTAATTAGCTGATAGCAATGAGCAACGGTTTTAAATTTGGTTCTTAAGCAAAAGGCACGCACCTCATCCTTGGGCAGTGTACTCGCACCAGTAATGGTGATGTCTTGTTTCTTGCCAGTGCCTTTGTCAACAGCACTGACAGATAGAATACCATTGGCATCAATGTCAAATTTGACTTCGATTTGTGGAACTCCACGCGGTGCTGGTGGAATACCATCTAGACGGAAGCTGCCAAGAGACTTGTTATCCCTAACAAACTCCCTCTCACCCTGCAGCACATTAATCTCAACACTTGTCTGCCCATCAGCAGCAGTCGAAAAGACTTCTGATTTCGAAGTAGGTAGTGTAGTGTTCCTTGGAATAATCTTG
The DNA here is from genome assembly GCF_030686135.1 of Camelina sativa. NCBI lineage: Eukaryota > Viridiplantae > Streptophyta > Magnoliopsida > Brassicales > Brassicaceae > Camelina > Camelina sativa. The sequence continues at coordinate 8,469,144 of NC_141890.1, forward strand.
GTCATAACACCTCCAAGGGTCTCCAAACCAATCGAAAGTGGTGTCACATCAAGAAGCACAATGTCACTCACATCTCCAGCAAGAACACCAGCCTAGGGTCAAAATAAAATAGCACTTAATAAGAACTCACTGCAGTGAAACACAACCTATTTGCCACAAGGTTACCAAGACATAAATAGGAGGAAAGTTACAAGGTCACGAGAACACACCTGGACTGCAGCACCTAAAGCTACAACCTCATCAGGGTTTACTGTGACATTAGGTTCTTTCCCAGTCACCTTCCTTACGAGTTCCTGAACAGCAGGAATACGTGTGGATCCACCGACAAGGATCACTTCATCAATGTCTTTGAAGCTTAGCTTTGCATCCCTCAGGGAATTCTCGACGGGAGTCTTGACCCTAAAAGATAGATACATGGTATGAATCATAAGCATCCATAATCAATCAAAAACAATAGAATGAACAGATAGCAATCTGTATACTTGCCAGGCCATGAATATCAGCCATAAGAACTGTAACCAAAATTACCTGTCAAGTAAATCTGAACATAATTCTTCAAACTTGGCACGTGTGAGGGTAGTTTCTATGTGTTTGGGTCCATCAGCTGTGGCCGTGATAAATGGCAAGCTGCGCACAGAATTTATATCAATCAGAATCAGAAGCCAGGTAGTTGTAAAAGTAGCAAGTCAAAAATTTTGGCCAGAAAATAAAGTGTACCTCATATTTGTCTGAGTCAGCGACGAAAGCTCAATTTTAGCTTTTTCTGCTGCCTCTGTTAACCTTTGAAGAGCTTGCTTGTCTTTCAAAAGATCTATCCCTTCATCTTTCTTGAATTCCGCAGCTAGCCAATCAACAACTCTCTGTAAAATCAAAAGTAGATCTATCAAGTAAAGCACAAAAGAAAGAGTAAACAGATTCAAATCTCTTTTACTAAGGACTTTCAAATTAATGTGTGCAGTTAACTCACCTTGTCAAAGTCATCACCACCCAAATGTGTGTCGCCAGAAGTGGAAAGCACTTCAAACACACCATCACCAACCTCAAGCACTGTTAACATAAAACATATTGGTGGTGTTATTACACGTAAAGAATATTCTCAAGAAAATACATGGAGAACTTTAGCAAAAATCCAATGTCAAGTACCTGAAACATCAAAGGTACCACCACCAAGATCAAAGACTAGGATTGTTTCATTGCTCTTTCTGTCAAACCCATAAGCCAATGAAGCAGCTGTGGGCTCATTGATAATACGAAGAACTTCCAACCCAGCAATTCGACCAGCATCTTTCGTAGCTGTCCTTTGTGAGTCGTTGAAGTAAGCAGGTACAGTGATGACAGCCTTGGTTACTTTATCGTTCAAGAATCTTGAGGCATCATCCACAAGTTTCCTCAAAACCTAGAACAGACACAAACCCCATGAGAAATCAAACATACAGAAGATGAGACTCATATTACTGAACAATGAACACTAGTGAAGTATCCACCATCTATAAGTGTACCAGATATAGCCACACACATTCATCACCCAAAATTGCGCATAAACCAAACTCTAACCAGCTAAACACACAATCGACATCCATAAACTTATATACCTGAGCTGAAATCTCCTCGGCAGCAAATTGTTTGTTAATAGCAGGACACTCAAGCTTAACATTCCCGTTGTCATCCCTAACAACTCTGTAAGAAACCTGCTTAGACTCCTCATCAACCTCATTCATCTTTCTACCAATAAACCTCTTCACAGAGAAGAAAGTATTCTCCGGATTAACAACAGCTTGCCTCTTGGCAATCTGCCCAACAAGCCTATCACCGCTCTTCGTGTAAGCCACCACAGACGGCGTCGTCCTCTGACCTTCAGCGTTAGTCACAATCGTAGGCTTACCTCCTTCCATAGCAGCGACGGCGGAGTTAGTCGTACCCAAATCGATACCAACAACCTTCTCGTTAACCACACGCACCGGACCAACCGCGTACCTAGAAGCGCCGCCGCCATTTCTAGTGCCCATTCTGAGGAAAGCAGAAGTGGGTGTGGAGAAAGGACCAGTTCTTGTACCGAAGAAGGCACTTCTGGGCATAAAGGTACCACCTTTACCATTGAGGTTTCTCTTGGACGAAGAATTAGCGAATCCAATCCCGCCGAGAACGTGAATTTGGGCGGCGGAAGATGCCATTTTTATGCGAGCTTTGTGATTGACGAAGCAAAGGGTAGAGTAAAGAAGAGGATACTGAGAAGGAGGAGGAGGGGTTTGAAGTTGGAAAACCCTAAGGGAAAGTGGGAGGAAGAGATATAGAAGAGGAAGAAGAAGATAAGAGGAAAGGTTGGGGGAGGAAGGAGGAAAAGGTGGGACCTAGCTGAAGCTTCGAGAAGAGGGGGGGGATGGTGTGAAATGGGTGGGCTTCAATAGGCCAACACAAGTGTTTCTTGAGTTTTTGTGACACCCATCATATCCTAGAGAGGTATCCAGATTTCTCTCATGAGAAAGATCTAGACTTTTCACAGAAGCCCACATCCTCCTACTACTACTACATGTCAAAAGGGTTATTGCCAAGGATCACTTGTCCTATTAGGAAATGGATGATATTGTGGTTACTATTTTGTAAATTTGAATAAGCATTTAGTTTAGTAACATTTTTTTATATTGATATCCTACTAGGTGAAAATTTCATATATCTCATGTGAAACAAAACTCTTAATTTAGTAGATCTCATTTACATCTCTTTTACAAATCTCATTTAGATTTGGCTTGAAACATGTAGTAAAGCTTTAAGTTGTAAAAGATAAAGAAGTGAGTAGAGGTTCAAAACAACCAAAGCCAAGATATCAAGATGCAAGCGAAAGAGAGCTGAGCGACTCGTGTTGGATCTATGGTAATTTTAATGCTTGTATTCCACAAATGGGTGTATTTCATACGACTGTCGGTGTGGACCGTGTGGTACGTCGTACGTATATCTTACCCACATTAGTCCATGGTCGGAATTGGATGGGTTGTTTGATAGAACTTTATACGACCGTTTTGTACATAGAGCTAGACAGAAAGGTATATGTCATAGTTTACAGATAACAGTACCGATGTCTTAAACAATTGTCGCACCATACAATTTTTGTTTATTTTTACAATACTTGTTGGCTTCAAACAGAAAAAAACTGTGTGCGGTCAGGCATGGCCTGACGCCCCTCGACATTTTTCGTCACAAATTTCTCTTATTATAGAGAGATACCTCAAAGTCAAAAGGTTTCTTACAATCTGTTGTGAAAAAATTGTTACTAGTTTGATCGCTCATAAGAATTAAAGTACTATAATGTTACCATAAAGTGATTTTGGTGACATAGAAGACCAATTAACTCCTTCATATGTCTAGTCTTATATACAAATCTGTTTTATCTTTATAAAACGCGATTACTCTTAAGATAGTTATATTTCTTAGAGTTGTTGAAAACAATATAAAAATTGGAATGGAGATAAATAATTCGAACTCCATGTGCAAGTGCATTGGGCTAGATGATGCTCTCTCGAGTTTTACACAAAAGGACAATCTTGGAGTCAAGGATCATCATCTCCCAAAATAAAGTAACATGTATAGTTTATTCATCTTATTGGTTGTATGTATGATATACAACTTGTTAAATATTGTCTTTACACACTTCTTTTTTTTGGTCGTCTTTAGACGAATTCAGACGTACAAATTAAAAACACGATGGGTCTTCTACAGTAATAAAAGCAAGTGGCTTTTGATTTTCAATAATAGATACATAAAAGACAATCTAAATAGTATAATCATCATATCTCATTAGTCAATCAAGAAAGCAAAACACGTAAAACCAATATACTTCAAAGCAATCGATAACAACTAATATAGGGAAAATTTTCTTGTATTAAATGTTTCATGAAAGACAAAGATAAAGACTCTAAACATAAAATAACAATGAGATCTATTAGATGGATGTAGGAAAGGAAACAAAAAGATAAAGGTTTCACGAGATCCCAAAAAAACGCTTACAAGCCTTTACGAATGCTTTTTTCTTGATGCTGCTGCTCTTCTTCTTCTTATGAACGGCCTTCTCTTTATCATCATCTTCTTCTTCATCTCCTTCATGGAAAGGAAGAGGCCACGTTGTGGCAGAGCTCTGGTCGTAGATTCTACAGTAGCGTTCAGAGACAGACGAAGATCTTCTCATAGACATCTTCATTGGTGAAGGAACCGCTTGTGCTGATGCAGACACTGACCTGTTCCTACTCAGCTTCGGTATCATCTGGATAGGTTCCGGATCGGGCTTCTGGGTCTGATGAGGATCGACAACCGGGTGGTCCGTGTCGGGTTTCTGGTCTGTTGAATCCATTTTGGAATAGCCACTCATGCTTTGTTCTCTCTACTTCTTCTTCTGACTTCTGATAATGTATGTAATGGAGACTAGCTATAGTGTTTGCCGTATATATAAACGTGTAGGAGAGGTTCATGAATTGAGTAATTTAAATTACAATGAGATCCGCACAATGTTACAGCTGGTGGAGATTGTAAATAACGTTTTTAACACTGGGCATGTGCACTTGTCTGCCAAATGTTTGGCATTACATATACCATTCATACTTGGTGTATCAAAAATATATGTTAAAATATATAATTGGGGGACAAACAGGTTTAAAAGATCTTTAAGTGCTAACTCAATATACCTTGTAATTAGGGACACCATTTACCACATTCAAAACACCCTATTAGTAAGTGATGAAAACTTGATGTTGGAGCAAATTAGTCAAGTAGTTTGATCGAGTCTTCTGAGTTTAGTTATGCATTTCGTTAGTGTCAATAATGGACCGAGTTTTGCGGTTCACGTTTGTTACTCTGTTTTACTTCCGCAAGTTTCTGCTTCCTGTTAGTTGTAAGGCTATTAATAGCCATGTTTTCCCTTTCAATGAATCATTCAGTTTTTAGTATTCTAAACAAAGAGCTTTTACATTATCAAAGTGGTATCAGAGCTCCGTTAGATTGTGAGAACTGTGAGAGAAGAAGCCGTAGCTTCAAAACACAAGAGTGAAAATGGGAGAAGAGAAAATGAAATTGCCACAGTTCGATGGGCATTGGGATCATTGGAGTGAGGTCATGGAGAACTTCTTCAGATCAAAGGATTTGTGGAGCACAATCGAGATCGGTTTTGAGGAATCATCGACCTCAACAGATCTCACGGCGGTGCAGAGACAACAGTTGGAAGAAGCTAAGAAGAATGACCAAAAGGTGAAGCACTATCTCTATCAATCCATCGATAGGGTGACTTTCGAACAGATCTTGAACAGGAGAACTTCCAAGATCATTTGGGAATCAATGGAGAGGAAGTTTGGTGGAAATGATCGAGTAAAGAAGTCCTTGCTGCAGAAGCTGAGAAGAGACTTCGAGGTGCTGGAGATGAAAGAAACCGAGAGTGTGAAAGAGTACTTCACCAGAGTCCTTGCAGTCACCAACCAGATGAGAAGCAATGGTGAGATCATGAGCAACACAAAGGTGGTTGAGAAAATCCTCAGAACTCTCAGCGAGAAGTTCATGTACGTGGTGGTGTTTATAGAAGAATCCAAGGAGATTGAAACCATCCCACTCGATGAGCTGCAGAGTTCCCTCATGGTCCACGAGCAAAAGTTCAAAAGGCTTGACAAGGCTGAAGATCAAGCACTGAAGGTGACTCATGTTGAAGGAATGGGATCAAGAGGAAGAGGTCTCAGTGGGAGAGGTCGCGGAAGAGGTCGTGGCAGAGACAAAAGCACAGTAGAGTGATATAAGTGTCATCATCTTGGACACTTCCGAAATGAGTGTCCAATGTGGGAAGAAGAAGCAAACTATGCTGATTTTGTCGAGAAGGAAGAAATGTTGCTGATGGCGTACATTGAAGAGCAAGATGGTGATTCTGAAACAAACGTTGGTGAAGAGACTGCAGAAAAACTGTTGATGGCGTATGCTGGAGAGAATGAAAATATGAGGAAGAGAGTCTGGTTCCTTGATTCAGGCTGCTCCAATCATATGAGTGGAGATCGAGCTGTATTCTCCACAATGAATGAAGATTTCAAACACATTGTCAAGCTGGGAAATGATAAGAAGATGGAGGTTGTTGGAAAGGGTAACGTGAAGCTGGTTCTAAACAATATAGTCTACACAATCAGTGATGTTTACTACATCCCTGAACTCAAAAACAACCTGTTGAGTCTCGGGCAACTCCAAGAGAAAGAGCTGACAATCATCATACAAAAGGGAGTTTGTAAGATCTTTCATGAAGAGAAAGGTCTTACCGCAGTGAGCAAGATGAGCTCAAACAGAATGTTTATGCTGTTCAACTAGATCGGCTATGAAGGAGAAACGAGTCAACAACGCTGTCTACCAAAAACCGCAGAGGACACACCAAAACTCTGGCACGAACGCTACGGACATCTCAGCCACAGTGGGATGAAAACGCTGCAGAGCAAGGAGATGGTGCGAGGTCTACCAAGGTTTGAGGTCCAGAAGTTTACATGCTCAGTTTGTCTAGTGGGCAAACAGTTAAGAAACCCTATACCCAAAAGGAGTTCATGGAGAGCAAAGGAGAGCAAAGGAGGTCCTTGAGTTGCTACACTCTGACATATGTGGTCCTATCAGTCCCATGACCACAAATGGGACTAGATACGTGTTTTGCTTCATTGACGACTATAGCCGGAAAGCATGGGCATATTTCCTCAAGGAGAAGTCAGAGGCATTCAGTCACTTCAAGGAGTTCAAGAAGAAAGTAGACACTGAGACGGGAAAGCAGATCAAGTGCTTGAGAACTGAGAGAGGAGGGGAGTATGTCTCAACCAAATTCTCTGTTTTTTGCAAAGAGAATGGAGTTCGATGACAGTTAACCACCGCCTATACCCCACAACAGAACGGTGTAGGAGAGAGGAAAAACCGTACGGTCATGAACATGGTGCGATCAATGCTGTCAATGAGAAAAGTACCAAAGATTTTTTGGGCAGAAGCTGTCAATTGAACTTTCTACATCTTGAATAGGTGTCCCACTCAAGTTGTTTAGGACATTACACCACAAGAGGCTTGGAGTGGAGTTAAGCCAAGTGTGGAACACTTCAGAGTATGGGGGAGTCTAGCACACGTACATGTACCAAGCGAGAAGCATGGAAAACTTGATGACAAAAGCAACATATGCGTTATGCTTGGCTTCTCCAAAGAATCAAAGGGTTATCGCTTGTATAACCCAACAACAAAGAAGATCGTGGTGAGTAGAGACGTGGTGTTTGAGGAAGAAAAAGGGTGGAGTTGGGAAGAAGATCAAAGTCAAATCAAGCCTGAGATTAAATGGAATGATGATGATCAACCATGGGAGTAAAGTGACAGTGACATAGAAGAAGAAGAACTTGCAACTACTGTAGAAGAACATGTGACCGCTACAGAAGAAGCTCAAAAAGAACCACGAGTTGCAGTTAGGGAGGGAAAAAGAACAACAAGGGTTCCTCGTTATCTCAGCGACTACGTCACTTGTGTTACTGAAGAAGATGAAGTGAACATGGCTCAGATAACCTCTCTCGATCCGTCAACCTTTGAAGAAGCTCAGAAATGTCTCAAGTGGAGAGAGGCTATGGATGCAGAAATAAACGCAATTGAGAAAAATCTGACTTGGGAGCTATCTGAGCTACCAAATGGAGTGACGTGTATTGGGGTAAAGTGGATATACAAAACCAAGTTTAATGAGCTTGGAGAAGTGAGCAAATACAAGGCACGGCTTGTGGCAAAGGGATACTGTCAAGAGCATGGAGTCGACTATACAGAGGTTTATGCACCTGTTGCTCGCATGGACACCATCAGAACCATCCTTTGCACAACAGCTCAGAGAGGTTGGGATATCTACCAGTTAGATGTGAAGTCAGCTTTCCTTCATGGAGTCCTTGCAGAAGATGTCTACATACAACAACCAAAGGGTTATGAGGTAGCAGGAGAGGAAGATAAATTCTTCAAGCTAAGCAAAGCTCTGTATGGAGTAAAGCAAGCTCCAAGGGCCTGGTTCAGTAGAATCGAAGAGTATTTTACCAAGGAAGGGTTTGAAAAATCAGAGAACGAGGAGACTTTGTTCCTCAAAACAAATAAGCAAGGTAATCTTCTCATTGTCAGTGTATATGTGGATGATTTGATATATACTGGAGATGATATAACGCTAATAAGAGAGTTTAAGTCATCGATGGAGAAAGAATTTGATATGTCTGATCTAGGGAAGATGAGATACTTCTTAGGATTGGAAGTTTGTAGACAGATCAAGGAATTCATGTTTCTCAGACCAAGTATGCCATGGAGATTCTGAAGCGTTTTGAGATGGAGAACAGCAATGCAGTCTACAATCCGATTGTGCCTGGAAGCAAAGTTGACATGGATGAGGATGGAGAAATATTTGATGAGACTCTCTACAAACAAATCATAGGGAGTCTCATGTATATTACGACAACAAGACCAGACCTGCAATTTGCTGTAAGTTTACTAAGTCGCTACATGTCTAGACCTACAAAGTTGCATCTGCAGGCAGTCAAGAGGGTTCTAAGATATTTAAAGGGCACCATGGATTTTGGAATTTGGTACAAGAGAGGAGGAAACAGAGAGCTGCTGGTGTATACTGACAGTGATTTTGCAGGCGACGTTGACAACAGGAAAAGTACCTCAGGCTATATGTTTCTTATGGATAATGCAGTTGTAGCATGGTTATCAAAGAAGCACCCAATTGTCACACTATCTACCACAAAGGCAGAGTATGTTGCTGCTTCAGCTTGTGCTTCCCAAACCATATGGTTTAAGAGAGTTCTAGGTGAGTTGGGTTACAATGTGGAGGGAGGTACTGTCATTCTCTGTGACAATACTTCGACGATTAAGTTGTCCAAGAACCCAGGTTTTCATGGGAGATGCAAGCACATTGGAGTTTGTTTTCACTCCTTGCATGATCTGGTTAAAGAAGGAGAAATACAGTTGGAGCATTGTGTTTCACAAGAGCAAGTGGCTGACATCTTAACAAAGCCGTTGAAGAGGGAGACACTTGAAAAGTTGAGGAGTAAGCTTGGAATTTGCTCAGCAGCCGATAAGCTAAGCTTTGCTCACCAAGCTTAGTTTAGGGAGGGTTTGTTGGAGCAAATTAGTCAAGTAGTTTGATCGAGTCTTCTAGGTTTAGTTATGCATTTCGTTAGTGTCAATAATGGACCGAGTTTTGCGGTTCACATTTGTTACTCTGTTTCACTTCCGCAAGTTTCTGCTTCCGGTTAGTTGTAAAGCTATTAATAGCCATGTTTTCCCTTTCAATGAATCATTCAGTTTTCAGTATTCTAAACAAATAGCTTTTACATTATCAATTGAAAAGTATCCATCGTTAATTCGTCGTTGTTAATTTTTAGAAAAATACTATTAACGAGAGCATTGTTTTGTCAATCAATCGTCGTTAAAATGTCATAATTTCATCGCTAATTCAGGCATGAAAATTTGGTAATTATAATCCGACTACAATTGGATTCGGTTTTGTTCGGTTTTCTATGAGCACTTGAAATTTGAAATAAATAAAACATTAAAACCCAAAAAGGTTTCGGTTCCCATTGATTATTTTGTAAACAAACTATACTAGAAAATAGTTTTTAGCCATAAGCATGATCAAAACCACTGAAATCCGAACCGAACCAAGAACCGTGGATAATGTCTCGCGTGGTACCCGAACCAAGAACCGTTCGGTTCTACAAATTGAAATCGTTTGGTTCTTATGTAGTACCCTAAACCGAACCAAATCCCAAATTTTGATTCGGTTCAGTTCCGGTTAATATAGCAAGGTCTATTAGAAATAAATGAAAAATCTCCCACGGAGGTGAAGGACGCGAAAGGGCTATAACCTATAGCGGTGTTTGAAGACGATAGCGAGGCCGGAGAAGTTATTTGCAATTTGTTGTGTGTTTAAACCCTAAACCCAAAAAAAAAAAAAAAATCCCCCAACCCAGAGATACTCGAGAAGAAGAAGATGATGATGGATGATGACACCGAACTAGTCGTCAGAAGCAGCGACCAGAAAATGGACGTCGCTTCTACCGAAAATCCTGCCGTTCCCCAAGCTGACCCTCCCTCGTCGGATGATTCCGGCGATTCTGATTCCGATTCCGAGGATGATGCCGAGTCGATTCAGCAGATTGAAACCCTAGAGTCGGAGCTCTCCTCCAATCCTTACAACTACGATGCTTATGTCCAAGTAAGTAACCCAATCACACTTTCTCTACCCTTCCTTTTTTTTTTTACTTAGGGATTATGTGAAATTGGAGTTTTTCATACCTCTCTGGTTACATTTTTTTCTGACTTTTTTTTGGTTTGGATTGCTTATTATTTCAGTATATAAAGCTTCTGAGGAAAACAGCAAACCTTGAAAAGCTAAGACAAGCAAGGGAAGCTATGAGTGCCATATTCCCGTTGAGTCCTTCTTTGTGGCTTGAATGGGCAAGGGATGAAGCTTCTCTTGCCTCTAGGTATATATTTTATTTGCGAACATTTTGCCTCTTTATTTATATACTGTTCATACCTCTGGTTTTAGATGGTTTCCTTTGATCATTATTTTTGTTACGGTTCAAGCGTAGTTATCTATAAGTTACAACATACTGTGAGAGTTTTCTTATATTTATCTCTCTTCTGCAGTGAGAATGTGTCTGAAATTGTGAAGCTTTATGAACGGGGACTTTCTGATTATCAGGTATGTTCTCTTCTGTACTGCAAAACAATAGCTGGATTAAAGGCTTTGGTAGTCATATAGTATATGTTATTACCATTCTGTTAGAGGGGTTTTGTTAAGTAGGTTGACTGAAGAAGTACGCTAGTATGCTATTTCGAGTTGTTCTGTTAGGGTTACCAAAGCTCTTATAATGTTCTATATTTTATTTCAAGTTTCTTTCGTCAATTGGTAGTGAGACTTTGTAATCTATGGCTAATAGCTTTTCTTTTATGCAGTCTGTATCACTTTGGTGTGACTACCTGAACTTTATGCTAGAATCTGATCCATTAGTACATGGATACACATCTGATGGTATTTCAAAAATGAGGAGTCTTTTTGAACGTGCTATTCCGGCTGCGGGCTTCCATGTCACTGAAGGCAGTAATATATGGGAAGGATATAAAGCATTTGAGGAAGGCTTCTTAGCCACTATTGACGAGGCTGACGTTGAGGTTAGATCTATTTCTTGATTTTCTTCATCTTCATTTTGTTCACTGTAATTTAGCAGCATGTTAGCAAGGTTTGTGTTCTAGGATGATGCGTGTGCTAAGTTGAACAGAAGTGTGATAGTGGGTTGCTGTTCACAGTCACAGTATTCAGTGGAAAGAACTTACACCTTGTTAGAAACGAACTCTAATGGTTGCTATAAAATTATTTACTGGTCTCTAGTTTTTAAAGTAGAAACAAATCTGTTGATGTATTTATGGTTCTTTTGGCATCATAAATTTAGTTTTATTTTACAGGAAAAAAATAAGCAGATACAAAGGATTAGAAGCATATTCCACCGTCACCTGTCTGTTCCGCTAAAAAACTTGAGCTCCACCCTTAGTACTTACAAGGCTTGGGAGTTGGAGCAAGGCATTGACCTTGATATTGGATCAGATGATTTGAATAAGGTTTCTCCTCAGGTTGCTGCTGCAAACAAGAAGGCACAGCAGATGTATGGTGAACGTGCTCATCTTGAAGAACACATATCTAACAAAGATTTATCTGACACGGAAAAGTTTCAGGAATTCATGGTGCGTTTGGTTTTTCGTGCCGTTTATATTTGTGATAAATATTGTATGGAAATTGGATTTTAATATGCCTACCATCTGTGATCATATTGTGTGAAGGATTCTGAATCTGCAAAATTAGGCATGTTGTAGGAAATACTGTTGCATCTTTTTTTTTACTTAGTTATTATTACTTTTCTTGTAGAATTATATAAAGTTTGAGAAGACTTCTGGAGATCCTACCCGAGTTCAAGCTATATATGAACGTGCTGTGGCTGAATACCCAGTTTCAAGTGACTTGTGGATAGACTACACCGTCTATCTTGATAAGACTTTGAAGGTTCGTCATGAATCTTTGAGTCGTTTTTTATGGTGTTTTTTTTGTTACAATTTCTACTTGATCATTACAATTGTCTTCCTGCTTCAGGTTGGAAAAGCTATAACACACGCATATTCTAGGGCGACTAGAAGTTGCCCATGGACTGAAGATCTTTGGGCACGTTATTTGCTTGCTTTAGAGCGTGGTTCTGCACCCGAGAAAGAGATCTATGCTGTAAGTGTCAATTTGTTTAATTGAAAAACAAAAGAAATATAGTTTAGGAAAGAATACTTGCCCTAACATTGATTTATCTCTGTTATACCATACCATATCCGATGCGTTATACTATGAAATTTTCAAAAAATTATACTGAGAATATCCTATTATTCAAAATGTTATGTACAGGTCTTTGAGAAGTCATTGCAGTGCACATTTTCCTCCTTTGAAGAGGTACAGCTTTATCTTTCATGATTTTTAAATTCATTTTCTAGCTTGTACCCATTCGACTCTATCGATGTATTTCTTATGAGATGTTCCTCATCAGTACCTGGATTTATACCTTACTCGAGTAGATGGCCTGAGAAGGAGAATGTTATCAGCTAAGATATCAGAGACTTTGGATTATTCTCTGATAAGAGAAACTTTTCAGGTTTGTCTGCTGCTTTTACCATAATTACTAATCTCAAATAGGAAATATCTGTACGGCTTTCAATATCTTTGTATGGTTGCAGTTCTTTTAGTTATCACATTCTTTTCATAGTTTTCCATTTGAGAGGCTATCTAGGAACTAGGGTTACCTTATCTGTAAAAATAGTGTTGTTTTGTTCCCGATTTGGACCTCTTCTGAATCACTTGAACTAACTCAATGTTTCTGTGCTGTCAGCAAGCATCAGATTACCTAATGCCCCACATGCAAAATCCAGACAGCTTGCTGCATTTGCATGCTTATTGGGCTAATTTGGAACTTAGTATTGGAAAGGATCTAGCTGGAGCACGAGGTGTTTGGGATAGCTTTTTGAAGAAGAGGTTTGCAAGCTATATCCTTTATACTTAATTAATTACACATTTACCTTGAAATAATCCGGGCAGATTACAGCGTTTGTCAGAATAAGGCAATCTGGTTCACTATGGTTCATCTTACTTGGTTCTCTCCAGTGGTGGGATGCTAGCAGCCTGGTATGCCTACATTGATATGGAAGTGCATTTGGGGCATGTAAAGGAAGCTAGGTCTCTTTACCGGAGGTGCTATACAAGAAAGTTTGATGGCACTGGCTCAGAAGTATGCACTCGTTTCCCTCTTGTGTTCTGTTTAACTGTCACTTTTTATTTTGTTATCTTCACATGCAACTGAAATGGCAGTCAATTGAATGAAAAATAAAGAAACCATGTATAAATGTGGCAAATACAACACAAGCACTTAATTGAGTTTTTTCTGTTTTTGATGGTCGGGGAAGATTTGCATACATGACATCTGAAACATGAGAGCACTGTATGCCTAAGTTGTCATCTCTAGTTTCGGAAAGCCTATATTCATTTCTTAAGAAGGACAATTTTCCAGGACATATGCAAAGGATGGTTGCGATTTGAAAGGGAGCATGGGGATTTGGAAGATTTTGACATAGCATTTCAAAAGGTACTCTATCGTTTACTGTTTGACTTTTCTTGTTTACTGTCTGAAAATTGTGAGTATTGAAATTTTGCTGGGTTTGATTTCATTTGTTAATTCTGGTGTGATAAATACATTATATAGATCAGTGAAATAATTAGATGCCTTCCGCACTGCTCTTGGCTTCGTAAATTTACTTTCCCTATATCTGACTCTTATGTTCAGATTTAAGAGCGATGCATTTTGTGATAAAATAACATGCAGAAAAGTTGTGGAAGCTGTAAATTATACGAGTTGCTTAATTTTTGTTCCATAGGTTATGCCACGCTTGGAAGAGCTACAGTTGATCAGGTTACAACAGGAGTCTACGCCAGTCAAACCACCAGCTGGCCTGAAAGAGCATAACTCACAAAAGAGTACACGTGAAAAGAGAAAAGCAGGACAGAATGTAGAAGACGAGTCTTTGGCTAAGCGGCAGAAGACAAAGGGTCGAAAAGTAAATGAAGTGGACGTAGGTCAGAGTGCAACTGTACCAAACATTAAATCAGAGAATGGAAAAGCCGCTGATTCAAATAAAGAAGAGAGTGAAGACGCCAAACCATTGAAGCCGAAAATTTATACAGACGAGTGTACAGCTTTTCTTTCAAATCTCAGTGTCAAGGTAAGTCTACGGGCTTTATGTAAAATTGAGAAAGACGGCCAACTGAAATAACATGTGTGAGATTTTCCAATACAAGCTAATACTGTTGTTGGCAGGTACAAGAGGAAGATATACGTAAATTTTTCAGCGATGTTGGTGGGGTTGATTCCATCCGCATTCTCCATCACAAAGACACTGGAAAACCAAGGGTATCTCTCTCACACACAACTTATGCATGTGATACCATTTCAGCTGTCACTGTTTATAAATCTGGAAAACATGACTAGCTCGTTTTAGTGAATTATGCCAATATGATGGCTTAATATGGTCAATTGTGTCTTGCAGGGACTGGCATATGTTGATTTTGTGAATGATGAACACCTTGCAGCAGCTATAGCAAAGAACAGAAAGATGTTTTTTGGTAAGAAGATCAGTATAGCACGGTCAAATCCAAAGAAGGGTAAAAAGGAATTCACTCGGCGTGGAAATGGTTAGAATCTATATCTCTATCTGGTTTTGTTCGTAACGTTGCCAGCCATGTACTGAATTTGTAGCCACTTCTGGTACGAATGATTCTAAACTGGAATGATTTTACTTCTTTAGATGGTTCTGGGAATTCAAAGGACCCTTCCCAGATTCCTGAGAAGGCGAAAGGAGAAACTGTGGGTGAAAAGCAAGGAGATGAAGTGCAATTGAAAGGTAAAAACACGTTCGCTGTCCCAAGAAGTGTTAAACAACTCGGCTACACAAACCCCAAACCCAGCGCAGATGAGCCCACAAAATCAAATGATGAGTTCAGGAATATGTTACCTTAAAAAGTGAGTCTTTGGCATGGTCCTCGTCTATTCCTGGATAATACTACTTGTCTTGCTTTACTTTCCGGAAACGATCTTATGTTGTAGACTGGGTAATATTGCATCTGCTACTCTCGCTTGTTTTTCAACATAATTTAGATTAATCTTCAATAACTAAACATATGTTAAAGTCTGGCACGAGAACCATGTTTTCAGTCTAATATGGTGTTGACTGTTAACACAGAGATGACAAGTATGACGCGTTTAGAAGAGAAAGGGAAGAGAACATTATAACAAAGGAAAAATATATCAGATTTGCCAGTCTACAAATTTGACAATACAAAGTACAATCAAATGGGTTAATGTATGATGTGTACTTCCATATTGCCAAGTGAATTATACATGTTCTTCTTTGAAAGAAAGGAACTAATACCCATGTCATGAAGCAACCTACCTATACATGCCAAAAATTTACTTGTACATTAGATAATCATCCGTATGATGGACTAAGTTCAACTTAGCTTTATTCTTAATGGAAAATAATTATTATTTATACATTTTATCTATATATGAATGATCTAATTATTTTTTGTGTATAATATAAAATAAATACATATGATGGACTATGTATATCGGCAGCAGGTATAATATGTAAAATGTCATAATCTTAATATGAATGACCGCAATCAATCCCCAAACATCCATTACGTTTACTACATGTATAATTATATATATTGATCAGGTAAAATTTCCCAAATTATATTTTAATTAATGTTTGGTTGGAAAAAAAAATACCCCAAATTCTATCATTAATAACTTATCTCTAGTTTTTTTTTTGTGAAACACTTCATAATAGGTTATGTTTTATTTGCTATTTTTGTGGATAAACATTTTCTGGTTACAACTAATTAATATTAAAATTCTGTTAAGATATTTTGTATTAAAATACAGTGGTATTTGTGTAGGATTAGGATTATTTATTTAAAGGGTTGCTTAAATAATATATTAAATAATATAATAGAGATGTTGAATCTTTTGTAGTGATTGCTAAACAAGAAGACCGTATACAATTTCTTGTATTGACACCAACTTAGTACACATGGAAAAGCCATGTCACATGTCATTAGTGGCAGAGCCTGTGGGAGCCTCAAGATAGTGATAATTTAACGGTCACAAAGTTTGAAGATCCTAAAAAGCTAAAAAAAAAAGATTGAACAGCAAATGATGCTTTTTTTAATTACTTTTATTGACTTTATGTTCTTCAACGGTTACAAACTGGTCTCCTTTTCGATACAAAACGCAGTGACCATTTTCTCAAGCCTTAAGCATTACCCAAATCCCGAATGAAGGTTATGAAAGCAATGAAGAAGCTCAAGTTCTGGTCAAGAAAGAAGAGGAAACGTAAGCAAGCTAGCCCATCACAGCCTGATCACCATTGCTCTTATGACTACTCCTCCACTGTGGCAGCAGCGGTGGCGGTTGAGCCCACAGCGCCTCCTCTGTCGTTTTGGTTCGATGAGACTCATAATCTTTGTCCGCCAGAGACATCAGCATTTCCTTGGAATAATACTCAGTTGCCTCACCAACAAGAAGAAACCATCGTCGAGACAACCCCGTTGTTGTTGTCTCAAGTATCTGATCTTCGCATCTACCAGTCTTATCAGCAGTACATGGTACCGAATCCAACTTATGGCGTTCCCATTGTAGAATCAGAACCACATCCACCTGCAGCTATAGCCAAGAGATCAGTGGGAATATTCGGTTGTGTAATTGAGTTAAGTTCGAGTCTAGTTCGTTGTTTCATCCCGTGATTGAGCACTTATGAAAGCGATTAGCGAGAATAATTTCACAACATCGTTCACATGTATCTTTCTTTGCATCTTCCCATTAAATAATCTTCTTAGTTTAAGTTCATATTTTTTAGCAATAATAAAACTTTGTAACATTATTAAAAAGTTGTAATACTAAAAGAAAAAAACCAATTTTTGTTTATAGTACTAGGTTTTAACGCACGGTACACAGCGGGACTATCTATATATAATAGCAAACCCACTTTTTTGTGTCAACTTTAATCCAACGGATGATATTAGTTCTACTTTTCCATCTAACGGTTTAAAATTATTAATGACTCTAACAATTGCAAATTATTAATCGTGTCTTTTTATCGCATCCTCATCTTTCAAAAATCACACCTCTTAATTTTTGCATCTCTTTGTTGTACCTCCATGTTTCAAAAATCACATCCATTAATTTTTACATTTTTTTATTTCACACATCTATGTCTTACACCTATTTGTTGTACCTTCATGTTTCACATCTATTAATTTTTACACATTTTATTTTACACCTCTTTGTTTATTATATATAAACTTTTCTAGACTACATAAACAAATTTCGAAAAATTGTTTTCTGAGTATTTTCAAAACTTACAAGTTAATAAAATAAAATCTAAATAATTGTTTTATTGAAGTGTTTTTTTAACTAACAAGCATCAATCTCTAATTCAAGGTAATTTTATATTTTCGTTGCGAATGACCTCTTAGTGTTTCTTCACCGAACCTGTTAATTTTTTTTAAGTTAGATTATTATTACTGTTAGATACGGTGGAACAAAATATGAGTGTACTTGGTTTTTTTTTTGTTCAGTCACAATTTTTTCTTTTTTCTTCTTTTTTTTTTAAATTAAGTTGGGAAAGAGTATAACATTCAAACATATAAAGTTTATTGCAGGACAGTACCCTCCAGAAAGTCAAAAATATGAATAACGCCATCTTCTTCACCCAGAGTACGACCCGACTCGTGGTCACTCAGCGACGGTAACCGGAAAAACCAAAACCGAGATACGAGAGGCATGATGACATGCTGTGATGCTAGAGCTATGCATAAGCCAAAAAAATTTTAACAAACATGGTATAATTTTATATATGTTCTATTATTGACTTATTTAACCTATTTAATTTTTTTAACAAACATGGTATAAATGTAAAAATCTCATCCGTTGAACTATTTTCAAAAAATAATAATAAGCATCTATATATAATAGCAAAATCACTTTTGGGGGTCAACTTTAATCTAACGTATGAGATTGTTTTTATTATCTCATCTAACGGTTTAGAATTATTAATGATCTCAATAGTTGCAAGTTTTTTTTCCAATATTCGTGTTTCTTCGTCTTACCGCCATCTTTTATAAATCGCACCTATTAAGTTTTACACATTTTTGTTTCACACCTCTATGTTTTCACACCTCTTTGTTTATATATATATATATATATATACAGATTTTTATGGACTTTGAAAAGATTTTGTTCTTTGAGTATTATTAATGATCTCACCCTTTGTTAATAATCTTAAAAGTTGCAAAGTTTTGGTGTAACAATTGTGTTTTTTTGTCACACCCCCAGCTTTACATGTTGGCACCTGTTAGTTTTCACACCTTTTTGTTTTATACCTCTTTATTTATATAAAGTTTCAATGTTTGATCCTACAATTGTGTTTCTTCGTCATACCCCTAACTTTCATGTTTGCACTTGTTAGTTTTCATACAATTTTGTTTCACACCTTTTTGTTTTCACACTCTTTGTTTTTATATATATATACAGATTTTTATTGACTTTGAAAAGAGTTTTTGTTCTTTGAGTATTATTAATGATCTCACCCTTTGTTAATGATCTCAAAAGTTGCAAAGTTTCGATCCAACAATTGTGTTTATTCGTCACACCCCCAGCTTTTCATTTTGGCACCCATTAGTTTTCACACTTATTTGTTTTACACCTCTTTGTTTATATAAAGTTGCAATGTTTTGAGACAACAATTGTGTTTCTTCGTCGTACCTCTAGCTTTCAATATTAGCAAATGTTAGTTTTCACACATTTTTGTTTATATATATATATACAAATTCTTATGAATTTTCAAAATTGGGTATTATATTATTAATGATATCACCCTTTGTTAATGATATCAAAAGTTACAAAGTTTCGATCCAACAATTGTGTTTCTTCGTCGCATCTCTAGCTTTCCA
Source organism: Camelina sativa (assembly GCF_030686135.1). Lineage (NCBI taxonomy): Eukaryota > Viridiplantae > Streptophyta > Magnoliopsida > Brassicales > Brassicaceae > Camelina > Camelina sativa. The sequence continues at coordinate 8,488,234 of NC_141890.1, forward strand.
TGTGGGCACGAGTTAGTTTGCACAACTTTTTATTTTACACCTCTTTGTTTATATAAAGTTGCAATGTTTTGATCCAACAGTTGTGTTTCTTCGTCGGACCTCTAGCTTTCAATGTTTGCACTTGTTAGTTTTCACACATTTTTTTCACACATTTTTGTTTCAGACGTCTTTGTTTTCACACCTTTTTGTTTTTATATATATACAGATTTTTATGGACTTTGAAAAGAGTTTTTGTTCTTTGAGTATTCTTTCACACCTCTAAGTTTTTAAAATTGTGAGTATTATTTTTTTTAATTTATTAATCAACATGATTCACTCATCTTCGTTAAAATTTGGATTGTTTTATTTATTGATTCCTTCATCTAAATTTTGTTTGGTGTCGTTTTCCATTTAGACATACATCGATCATCTTTTCCAAGTATTAATCTAGGTAACTGATTGTGATTTCTAATTTTTCATAGATTTATATATTTATATATTGCAGCAAACTCACTTTTAGAGATCAATTTAAAAATAACGGATGAGATTGTTTTTATTATCTCCTCTAACTGTTTAGATTTGTTAATAATCTTAAAAGTTACAATATTTTGATCCAACAATTGTGTTTTTTCGTCGTGCTCCCAAGTTTCAATGTTCACATTTGTTAGTTTTCGCAACTCTTTGTTTATATATATATATATATATTTATGGACCTTGAAAAGATTTTTTGTTTTTTGAGTATTGTTTAACACCTCCAAATTTAAAAATTCTGAGTATTATTTTCTTTCAATTTATTAATCAACATTGATTCACTCATCTTTGTTAAAAATTTGGATTGTTTTATTTATTGATTTATTCATCTAACTTTTGTTTGGTGTCGTTTTCCATCTAACTCTTATTGATTATCTCTTCCAAGTATTAATTTAGGTAATTAATTAAGATTTTTCATAGATTTATCTTTTTAGTCAACTAGGTTGGTTGCAGTTGCAGCTATGAACTTTTTTCTCTCTGATACTTTTATTATTTTTTATAAATTTTGATAGAATAATGATTTAATTGTTTTATGTGAATATCTTTCAAAATTGATTATCTGAGTATGATTCAGTAAACCTATATTTATATATCTTTAACATTATTATCTTATTGTTGCTGAATCGATTTTTCATTTTTATTATACAATAAATATTTTATTTAACTAATTTGGTTGATTCATTTTAGTCATTATTTATGACTTTTATATTATGCAGTTAAATAATTACCATAAAGTTTTCACTCGAAATGTGGAAAAAAAAATGTTAATCATTTAACTTTTCACTTTCCCGTGCGGTAACGCACGGGCCGACATACTAGTATTTTTAAAAGTAAAATAAAAATGTAATTTTTTAAATAGATTAACTATATATATGACTAATGTTTTGTAAATTTTAAATATATATCTCCCTTATATCTATATATTATATAGGTTTACTGGTTTAAAAATTTAGGTTTACCGGTTTAAATTGTCAAATTCAGAATATAACATGTGGTATATCGTAGTAATGTTTGTTTATTTTACATAATCGTAATTTAATAAACTTAATTAGATATACCTATTCAAACATCGATGGTGTTAACAAAATAATGAACTGATGATTTACTAACAATTAATAAAATAATTTTTAATTTATATTAATACCCAAACTCATCCCGCTAGATATCCAAATACCATTTTTCTTTTTTGCTTAAGTACAACATGCACGTTTTTCAAAATCCAAATAACGAAAATGCAAAAAAAATATAGTATCAAAAATCTTGCTAATCAAGTATACATTATCTTCAAAATATCTCAATTTTAGAATTGTTTACATATGATTCAAAAATAAGTTATGAAATATGATAATTCTTTTTATTTTCCCTTTTTTTTTTGCAGATAAAATGAACAAATATGTATTGACGTAAAGATTAATTTGGGATTTGCGCATACATTTTTATTGTTTTCATTAAATATTGTAGTGAATTAAGGAAATATTTTAGGAAATATTTAGGAATTTTACAAAACAAATATTTAATGAGATATTGTAATTAGTCGTTGATTGATTAAGGAAATATTTTAGGAATTTTGTTCTGCACAAAATTTTGGTTTTAAATTTCATTTTATAAATTAAAATTAAAAATATTTATTGTCAATGACATGCCTGTAAATAAGTGTGAACTTCAAGAATTTTTTCTTAAATGTCTTAAAAAATGTATGTATAGATATTTTGAAGTTTTCATTATAGCATAAATTTCACCCAATTGGTTTATGACATAAATGAATTACCCACTAACCCAATCATAAAAGCAAAAGTGGCCAACTTGACAAAAATTCTTCTGCAATGGAGGAGAGTCATTATTTATTTATTTCTCACCTAATTGGTTTTGTGACGTTAATACATTTCCCCAAAAGTAAAATGGGCCGACCACCAAAAACCAAAAATTACATTTATATGAAAGTATTATAAAAAACAAAATCGTAAAAAAGACATAAAATCCAATGGACGACCGAATGAATGCCACGTCGCCACTAATGGGTAAAAACATACACATAACACATTTATCAGTTTATGTAACTTTGCACTTTCCACATCAGACAATTACCCTAAAACCACACTCAAAAGCTCTCTCTTCCTCTTCCTTCTCTTAACAATTAAGACAAATCTCATCGGCTTAAGACTCTGATCACTATGTACGGACGTGATCCTTGGGGTGGTCCTTTGGAGATCAATGCGGCGGACTCTGTCATCGACGAAGATCGTCGTAGTCGAAACCTACAAGACCTCGACCGTGCGGCTCTGTCACGGCCTCTTGACGAAACACAACAGAGCTGGCTACTCGGACCGAAGGTGCTCAAGAAGAAGAAGTACGTCGATCTCGGATGTATCTTAGTCAGCCGCAAGATCTTTCTCTGGACTCTTGGAATCATTGTAGTAACCGCGTTTATCTCTGGATTCATAACTTTGATCGTTAAAACTGTGCCACGCCACACACACAAGCCACCATCACCGGATAATTACACACTCGCTCTCAACCAAGCTCTCATGTTCTTCAATGCTCAACAGTGTAAGCACTAAAATTTTGAACCTTTTTCTTACTAAATCTGTCTGCAACATCGAATCACATGGAAGAACTTTTTGTAGGATTGATCATTGTTGTCTGAGTTTGATATCTTATATGGTGATGATGTTTTGTAGCTGGGAAACTTCCAAAGGGAAATATTTATAACGTATCATGGAGGGGTGATTCTTGTCTTCAAGATGGGAAGGGAGATCCAGGACAATGCTACAAAGATTTGGTAGGAGGCTACTATGATGCTGGAGATACTATCAAATTCAACTTCCCTATGTCTTATGCTATGACCATGTTGAGCTGGAGTGTAATTGAATACAGTGCAAAGTATGAAGCAGCTGGCGAGCTCAACCATGTTAAAGAACTCATCAAATGGGGAACTGACTACTTTCTCAAGACTTTTAATAGTAGTGCTGATACTATCAATGTTATTGTGGAACAGGTGAAGAACATATTTTTTTTAGCCCACTTGTAAATCATACTTGTGCGTTTAAACGTTTGTTTTTCTTTTCACAGGTCGGATTAGGGAGTACTGGTGGAGGAAATGATAAGCATAATGACCATAACTGCTGGATGCGTCCTGAGGACATTGATTATAAAAGGACTGTATCTCAATGCTACAGTGGCTGCTCGGATCTTGCTGCAGAGATGGCAGCTGCTCTGGCCTCTGCGTCCATTGTATTCAAAGACAACAGATTATATTCGAAAAAGCTTGTTCACGGTGCTAAGACGCTCTATAAGTTTGCAACTTTTAGCAATGGTAGCTACAGCACACCTGATAAAGACTCTAGCAAATTTTATAACTCTACCCTGTTTTGGGATGACCGTATATGGGGTGGGGCTTGGTTGTATTATGCTACTGGAAATGTAACCTACCTTAGTGACGTTACCACTCGCGCTATTGCCGAGAGTGCTGGTGCCTTCGGAAATAGCTCTTATTATGGTGTATTTAGCTGGGACAACAAGCTTCCAGGGGCTCAGGTTAGTTACTACTCTTTGAGACATTCTTAGTTCTGTTTTTTGGAGTTATTATAGCCAATAGCTTAGTTTCTGTATTTATGTGCTTTGTTTCTAAGTTGCTGTTAACCCGGATGAGGCTGTTTCTGAGCCCTGGATATCCATACGAAGAAATTTTAAGCGCATTTCATAACCAAACAGGCAGAGTTATGTGCTCTTACTTACCAGATTTCAACAAATTTAAGAGAACAAAGGGTGAGTTGTCTGCTTTTTTTTTTTTTTTACCTTAAACTTTATGAGAAATGTTGAAAAAAGTAATTGTAACGTTACTATGTCATCTCTACAGGAGGTTTGATCCAGTTAAACCATGGAGATCCACAGCCTCTACAGTATGCTGCAAATGCGGCTTTCTTAGCGGCGCTATACAGTGATTATTTAGAGGCTGCTGATACTCCTGGATGGTACTGTGGCCCTTACTTCTATACTAATGAATACCTACGCAACTTTTCAAGATCGCAGGTATGCCTTACAAAATGAAGGAAAACAAACAAGCTTTTAAGGATCTTTATCTGATGGAACTTTGTGTTTTTTTTTTTTTGTTTTTGGTAGATTGATTACATACTTGGTAAAAACCCTCGGAAGATGAGTTATGTTGTGGGTTTTGGCCAACGGTACCCGAAACAAGTGCATCATAGAGGAGCTTCCATTCCACGGAACATGAAAGAAAGCTGCACAGGAGGATCGAAATGGGAAAAGAGCAAAAAAGATAACCCAAACATTATCAAAGGAGCAATGGTTGCTGGACCAGACAAGCATGATGGGTTCCACGACGTTCGGCTTATAGATCAGTTTTGTCTGACACCTATTTTGTTGATGTGATCATCTATAAATATAAAGTTGGTATCTCTGGCTCTTTGTCGTCGTCTTTTTGCTGCTGAATGTAGGAGGATGGAACACCTACTTCTGGTTGTCTTTCTTGCCTTTGATTGTAAGTTCTTATAATTAAAGAATTTTTGTTACTTTTGATCTCATTTTATCTTTTTGAATGGTTAAATATAAGTGTTTCAAAACATGCAGCTGTTACTAATGGTGGGTGCCAAATTGGAATATATAATAAGTAGCTTAGCTCTAGATGTTTCCGAGAAGCGAAGCCGCGCGGAAGAAGCAGTGATCACACCTTCTGATGAACTCTTTTGGTTCCATAGGCCAGGCATAGTTCTCCAACTCATCCACTTCATCCTCTTTCAGAATTCATTTGAGATTGCTTTCTTCTTCTGGATTTTGGTACTTCTCTTTCAACCCTGATCAGCTTCACTAGCTTCTTCAATATTTGAAACAATCACATTCTTATTTACGATTTCTCAATCGTTATCATCAGTTCACATACGGAATACATTCATGTATCATGGAGAAACTAGGCTTCCTTATCCCAAGGCTCGTCATGGGGTAATAATATGTGTACTTTTTAAGTCTAATTAGCAAAGCTTAAAAGGTTTACTATTTGGTTTGATCTAATGGACTCTTTGTTCATTCAGAGTGTTAGTCCAAGTGCTTTGCAGTTACAGCACGTTACCGTTATATGCCCTTGTCACACAGGTAAGTGTATACATATGACCCACCCATATGCCTAGCTATATACATGCATACACCAAAACTAACAAAAGTTTGAATCAATTTTTATGTGTTTTTGGTTTGATTATAAAAAAAGATGGGTAGCAAATTCAAGAAAGGGATATTCGACAATTTAGTACAGTCCACACTGGAAGGATGGCTAGAAGATTCGAGGAACAGAGGTGAATCCACGAGCGAGGCTCATAGGATAGAGATGCAACCTACGACTCCTGAATCGTTTAATGTCCAAGTCATGGAAAGTGAAAACCCATAATTAAGTTTCAAATGGTGTCTTAATCCAAATATAAGTCCAATAAAGATCCCTTAATTCGTTATTTCCGCCAAATGTTTCTTTCTACTTTTGAGGCTACTACAAGTGTCTATATCTCTCTTTAGTTGTCTTGATTGATGCTGTTAGCTGATAGGACACACTGAACTGCTTTATTTTGCAGACAGACAATAATATACAATGAACTACTATTGTTTTGTACATATAAACTAAAAAAGAAAAAGAAAAAAAAGCATTCAAATAATTGAGATTGTATTCAATTGATTGATTTCTAATAAGGGAAAAATCACCAGGTTTTATTTATTTTCATAACTGTATCCGATTTTTTGTGACCTAGAAAAATTCACAAACAAAGCATATTTAACTCAGTTCAATCCGAAAAAGACTATAGTTTGCAGAAAGATTTTTTTTTCTGGTTTAATGTGAATGCATGAAGAATTTTGTGGCAAGGCTTTTCAATTTTGAATAATTTAAAAAATGTTCGTTCCAAAAATAAATGAAGAAACAGAATTGTAATACTTTTGAGTCAATTTTGTAAATTTTGTAAGCTGTTGTCAAAAAAAACAAAATTGGACTAAAATAGTGTTTAATATATTAATCCTAGAAGTAAATAAACAGAAAAGGACATTCACATGATTCAACTTCCACCGAGATCCACAACGTTCCTCTCTCGTCTTTATCTTTCCCCTTCCTCTATTTTTTTTTCTCTTCAATTAAAGGAAAGATAAAGCAAAAAGCTTTCTCAAAATGTTGTCTTTCAATAAAAATTTATATAAAAAAGAAAAAAAAAAAGAAAAAGAATAAAGAAGTGCAGTGCAGGCCCACTCTGTCGTTGACTAATCTGGATTTAGTGGTCACACACACACACACTTGCTTTCAAACTCTGAACGGCAACGACCAGAATTAAAGAGTTTTGTCATGATGCGTCGTCGTCGTCGTCTCGAGCACCAAAGCATGGTTGTGGACTCCTTCGTACGTCACGATAAGCATCATCGCATCGTCCAGTGCACGCTCCACATGCTTACGCGCCGGACACCCTCTTACACTGCTGCACTTGTAATATCCCCTGTGAATGTAAAATATTATCATCAATCAATTCACCACCGAGTCCATCAGCAGTTCTAATTAATAATCACGAGTCAACTCAAACTTCGCTTTGTATTAAATTTTTAAAAAATGTTTCTAGGAAACAACAAGTCAAAAAGAGCGTGAAACTGAACCCACCACTACTACTAGACGACACGTTTGGTACAACCGATATAAGAAAAAAAATACATTTCAATTTTTTTTATCTGGCAATAATATTGACAATACACAAGTTGCGTAGTTTTGTAATCAAATCCTATAATAGAGATTTTGTATGTTGAATGAAGTGATGTTACTATATGTGAACTGTGAAGTAGTCAAGTAGATCGATCATACAAAAAATGAACAAGGACTACTACTAACCGAGGATGAGGAGAGCCTTTGATTGGTTTCTGACCATACTTTCGCCATGAGAACTCGTCTGATGGTATGTCAGCCATTTTCCTGCTTACTGCTGGAACTCTAATCACTCTTTTGACTCTTGATTTCCTGATTTTTTTTGTTATAACACCATTAAAATAAAGCTTCAATCTTTAGATTTAGATCTTTACTAATACTTAGTAAAGTTTCAATCTTTAGATTTGGGATCGAAACCAAAACCTTTTCTTGGAACAATGACAACGGCTGGAGGGAGATGAGTTACATCTTCTCTTCAACGAAGCTGATGCTGATAAAGGAGGTTTACCTCTCGAACCAGAGAGATGAGATGGGTTAGTGAACTCGAATCCTGATGACATATGAGTACTCTCGGTTTCACACCTATGGCTATGAGAAGGCATGAATGAGTTGGTCGCTGAGACAGGTTGTGACGGAGCGAAGTTTATCGTTGACGGTGGTTGTGGTGGTGGTCCTCCGTTAGCTAGTATCGGAGGAGACGAAGAAGACGAACCGTTCTTTGTTTGACTCTGATTGCTGTGAGATAGAGGAGGACGTCGATGAATCGGAGTAGGGCAATAAACTCTAAACGCAGATCCACCGCCGTGATATTGCTCTGTTTTCTGTTTCGCAAATACGGCGGTTATCTCTGGCTTCTTCTCCTCCTGCGCTTCTTCTTCCACCACCGTCGTTTGCTTAATAAACGGCGTCTGTGTCGTCGCGGTGGTGGTGGTGGGGGCTCGTCTGAATCTAGCGTGTCCGGTTCTAGATCTGCCGAGAAGAGAAATCATCTTCTTGAAGCTGTTAACAGCCACGTCAGTCACCGCCGTTATCTCCTCCGTCTGATGGCTTTGACCGATGAGTTTGAGAAACTCCTCAACGCCGTGAATCCCCGCGGAAGCAGCTTCTCTGAGAGCTGTGTCTTCTTCCAATTTAGCGGAGATTGAAGGGAAACTGTCTCCTTTACCTCCGGCGCCGTAGCTGCTGCTGCTGCTCATCATCAGCTCCACCGCCATATATATTAAAAATCAAAGACAACGTAACAAACCACTTTTTTATACTACTCGTTTAAAAAAAAAAAAGGTCAAAGGAGATGTGTTTTTAAATAGACACAGATTCAAACAACAGTTTCCTTGTAAGTTGTGTTTGGTTTGAAGAAGATGATGATGAAGATTGAAGAGAGTGAAAGAGAGGAGAGAGTCAACCATATGCGTTTCTTTCTCTTTCTATCTCTATCTTTTATTAAGGAGATAGTGCATCAGTCAAATAGACTACCAATCATAGAGCTACACGTGTGAGAATTTTGTCAAGCATTTTGACACTCTCAACGTCAATGATTTTAAATTGGAAAAACCAGTGGAGCTCCAATTACTTGAATTATTCGGAAAGAAAAAAAAAATCTAGATATTTTTTTTATTATTAATTTTGAGTCTAATTATATCTAGTACAATTACAATATACTACTATATTTACATGTTCATAGTCAGATTCAACTCTGATTATTATAAAGGAGGATTTAAACAAAAAACAAAAGGAGACTTTTGTTGTGCCCTATTGAAATTGAAATTTAAAAAGATGAACCATTTGAATTTAAAGTAAATTTTGCACAAATCATGTCTTTTTTTTTTTTTTTTTACTTTAATTATGGAGTTTTGGTAAAGATTATTTTGCTTTTCTATTTTTAATAAAGTCATTAGACAAAAAAAAAAGAAAGAATTATCTTTACTAAAAAAATGATTGTCTCGCTACACAAACTTGATTATAGTTTTGTATTCAATTTAATAAGTAGATGTATTTATGTTTAATAATAGTACATGCATCACATGTATAATGAAGATAGGTGATGTTGTTTCAGCGTTAGTTTAATATATGTATGTTTATCACATGTATAATTTTCTTATCTTAATTCTGGGTCAAGTTTATGGTTTTAGTTTTATGTATTTACAAATTGTCATAGTACTGCTACTAATAAACCAGATATATATATATGATTGAGCCAAATAAATGACGAGTGTCATGAATATGATTCTGGTTCGGTCACTACAACAGAACTTATCGACTGGGTTTAGTCATCATGGATGTGTGTGTCTGAGTTGGGTAGAAGAAGACAGTGAAAAAATATGTTATGCTAAAAAGTTATGAATGTTCGTATGGGCCTTACTCCTTAGTCTCGTTATATAATTTAGGCCCAATGTTTGGTTGTTATAGCACACAAAATAAAAACTTTTGAACCCCACTTGGCCACTTGCATAATTGGAAAGAAAAAAACCAAATCAAAAAAATCTATTTATATAGTACTTCCTCCGTTTCAAAAAAATATATAATATTTTAACTAATGCACGCAGATTAAGAAGTCTTTACTTTTTAACAAATTCAACCAATCAGAAACAATACTGCATAATATAAAATACTAAACTAATCTAAAAATTGCATAGAAACTTGAAAACATCCTATATTATGAAAAAAAAAACTTTTCTAAAACATCTTATATTTTAAAATGGAGGGAGTATAAATCATTCACTTCTTAGTTGTAAGTTGTAACACCAAACCTAATCTCTTTTTTTTTTTTTTTAATATTCTTCTTGTTAATTAGTATATGTATAACATTCAAATCTAGGCATCATTAAAGCCTTCAAAGTGGTTTGTGTGTTAAATGAAATGAACGTTTCTTTTGTCTCTCTTTAGTCTTTTTCTTTATTTTTTTTTGGGCAAAATTTCACAACACCATCCATTCCAAGCAAGATTTAGAAAATTAATGTTCATAAAAGCCCGGGGGGGGGGGGGGGGGGGTGGTGAGGTGGAGAGAAGAAGAAGAAGATAAGCATAAAAACCGAAAGAGCCAAGTCAGCAGGAGCAAAGTCATAGCGGTTGGGCGTTGAGAGAGACGGACCCGCCTCTATGAGTCTTTGTGGTATAAACTATAAAGCGCCTCCTTCTTCAAGAATATGCTCTCTCCTTCTTCTCTCTTATTTATTCCTTTTTCATCTCTTCTTCTTTCCTCCTTTCTTAAAAAAAAAAAAAAAAAAAAAAAACCATATACAGTACTACTTGTATTTATTACATTCTTCTACCTTCCTTGTCAGATCCTAAGTATCTTACTTTCCCTTTTTCTTTAACCCACACAAACACAATCATGGAGTTTTTCTTTGAGATGCTTCTCACGGCTCTTCTTGCTCTCTTCTGTTCTTTCCTTCTTGCTAATCTCGTCTCTTCTGCTAACGACTTAGGAGGAAACGATCCGAGTTCCGATGATCAGTCGTCGGAGAAGCCTGAGATCATCGGTGTCGGTGGTGAGTTTGAGACAGAGGAGGAGGTTCTTTCTGTCAAGAAGATGGATGCTCGAGTGATGGAGACCGAGATGAATCTAGCAGATGAGAATGTGGAGCTTGTCGTTCGCTTTGTAAACGGAGCTGATGGAGTTGGTGAAGTCGAGGATGCGGCTACGGGAAACGCTGAAACCCGTAAAGACCGCGAAGAGGAACTGGTGGCTTTTTCAACCGCCGAAGCTGAGTCCACGGCGGTTCTCTCGCCGGAAACTAATGCGATCGTCGAGGAGGAGATGACTAGTCGTGGAGTTCAGGTAGAAAAGAGTGACTCGGCGGCGGAAGAAATCGGTCCTGAACTCGAAGAAGCTGACGAGTCCAGTGGTTCTGTTTCGCCGGAGGAGAAGATTGTGCTTCAAGAACAAGAGGATCGAAGCGAATCAACAGAATTAGGAAGAAGTGGTTGCGTAGAAAACGAAGAAAGTAGAGGAGATGTCGTAGTCGCTGAAGTTGAGGATGAGGTTAGGGTTGAAGAGACTAATACGGTGGCAGAAACAGAGATTGATACTAAAGGTGAAGGAGATGATGAAGAGAAAGAGGAATTGAGTATTGAAGAAGACGATGATGATGATGATGATGATTGGGAAGGAATTGAGAGGAGTGAATTGGAGAAATCCTTTGCGGCTGCTGCAAATCTTTTGGAAGAATCCGGGAAATCGGAAGATATTGGTGCTGAGTCCAAGATGGACTTGTACGGACTTCACAAGATCGCCACTGAAGGGCCATGCCGAGAGCCACAACCTATGGCCGTCATGGTCTCTGCTCGTGCCAAATGGTATCATACTTTTTCCATTGTTCTGAATCGTTTTCTATGCAACTCAGCTTGGTAACTGATGATTTGAAACGTCATAAAGGAGATAACTTTGTGAGTGTAAAGATTGAAAATGGTTAGGTGGTTAGGGATATAATTCTGTATCGTAGAGTTTTGTAGAAAAGATAATTCTTTGAAAGGTACCTGATCATCTAATAAAGACAGAATCAGCAGCAATTGTCTGATTTAAGCCATTGGTCTATAGCTTGGTTGCTTTATGGCAGTTTTAAAACAACTTCTATGTGGAGTAACAAATAGTGCTTTACTTTGTACCAGGAATGCTTGGCAAAAACTTGGAAACATGAGTCAAGAAGATGCGATGGAGCAGTATCTTGCACTTGTCTCAAAGGAGGTCCCTGGTTTGATGACTGGTCATACTGTGAGTTGTTTTATCTTAGAGTGTTTAGTTTGAAAATTGTCTGGATATCCTTTAAATGGCTTTTGTGATTTGATAAGCTTTGACTTGATCTCTCTCAACAGGTAGGGAAGATGTCAGAAATTGAAACCTCTCTTTGCTTACCTCCTAATTCAGGGTCATTAGAAGATCCTACCAACTTAGACACAACTGCTGTTGATGAATCCAGAAAAATGGTATTCCCCTCAGTGTCAGCGATTTCCTAATATCTTTTCTTTTGCTAACTGCAAGCTAACCCGTCTTAATTACAAATTGTTTCAGGGGAAAGGTGAAACCAGTGGCTAAGTTAAGCAGGCGAGGCTTGAAGGAGGGAGGGTCTTTGGGAAACAAAGGCAAATCTATTCTTTTGCATATAAGTATTGTTAGGTGCAACTTGGGTTGTGGAGAGTGTATGCATAATACATTATCCTCACCCAATGGTTTAGGCTTTTCATTCGATCCTTTCGGTTGAAGGAGTTGAAAGAAACACAAGTCACTCAAGTATTTAATATATACGTATATATATGTGCGCAAGGATTGGTTGATTTCTAGTGCATTGATAATGCTAAGACCTATGATTTATGAATCAAGCAAAGGTTGTTCTATCCTCCTAGTACTTGCCATTGTTTTGATTTTACGCACCAGACTACCGAATTCATAATTCATTGGTCCTAGCATCAATACTCCTTTCAAGATAAGCAAAGCTTTCTTACTTACAAAAGAGAGAGATAGAGAGTTGAGATAAGTCCATGTGAAGTCTTCTCACAGCTAGCGTCTCTAATTATGGTACCTTGTTATGTGCGTTTCGACCAATTAACAACTTCACAAGACGACCAAAAAAACACACCACTTATGGAACCATAGCAGAGTATTGGAGTAAAACACAGAACCTGGCGTGTTTCCCATTAGCCTTACAGCTCTTTCACCTTAAGACTAGCACAACATTGTCCAATATCTTTCAGTACAACTTGTAATGATATTTGTAAACTGAAAAGTATCCCAAAAGAGTATAGCTTTTCCAAAAAGCAACCAAAATGGTTTACAAGACTAGAGATGGAAGAATATTCAAAAACAGAAAAGGGCGAATCCGCTTTTATTTCATTTTTTAGAAGACAACAACGAACTGAGATTTTGGGAGAAGCATAAAACATGAAACCAGAGAAACTATCCAAAGTATGTTTGGTTGGAATCAAGGAACGATCTTAAAAGCCTTGTACTTATCAATCCAAGAGATAAAAGAGTTGTTGGAGTTCCTAAAACCAAGGAAACCATGTTCCTTACTCTTGTTCATACTATCAATCATTCCTTCAACTCCAAGTATAACATCAGCAAACCACCACACACCAACCTCGTCAAGCTTCTTCTCCAGCAACTGATTCTCCTTAACCATCTCCTCCCACACTCTCTCTTTCCCTTTCATCATCTCCACCAACCCCAAATTCTTCCCTTCCTCAAATCCATACTCCTCAATCCCAAACTGCTCAGCAAGAATCTTCCACAGATGCTTCCACTTGAAGATGTCAGCATTGTTACAGTTAAACGCCTCGTTCTTCGCATAGGGATCAACCGCCGCCCAAATCTGCTGCTCAGCAATCAAATCCGCGTCCGAAGCCGTCATGAACCCTTCCCACGCTTTCTTGCTCCCAGGAAACATCAACGGAGACCCTTCATGCTTACAGATGGCAGCATAAACACAAAGAGTCCCCACTATGTTCATCAAACTGTAAGGAGAGAACCCAAAGATCATGTTCGGTCTATGTATCGACCAAGTAACACCTTCCTTCTTCTTGATCTCTTCGAACAGAACATCCTCTTGAGTGTAGTAAAAATTCTGGATCTGCAATCTCGGCATATCCTCTGTAAACGGCGGATCGTGGTGAGGTCCGTCGACGTTGGTGAAAGGTCCGAGGTAGTGCTTCGTCCCCGTCTGGAGACAAACGTGGCGGAGATTAGGCGCGTGTGGGACAATCGCTTGGAGGACGTTGCGGAGCATTGAGCCGTTAGCTTGGCAGTTCTCGGTCTCGGATTCGCGGTTGGTCCAGGTGACATAGAAGACGTGTGTGACGTCGGTTAAAGGGGAAAGCTTGGATCTTGCGTCGTCTGCGTTGGAGACATCGCACTGGATGTAATCGATCGGATGATCGGCGTTCCAGCTGGGGCGAGGACGGCGAGCGACGCCGTAGACTTTCCAGGGACCGCCGGGTGTGTCGGAAAGAGGGAGGATCTCTGCCAAGCTGTTTCCGACGATTCCTGTGACGCCGATGATGAGAGCGACGCTTTCGTAGCTTTGCGTTGGCTCATCTTCGTCGAGTTTCTTCTGCGAGAATACAAAAGAAGAGAAGATCAGTGACTACGTCATCAATTAAGAAGATGAAGATCGGATGATTCAGGGATGGAGTTGAATTTTTTACCTTGGCAGCTCCGATGGCACCAGCCCACCACCAACTCATTTCTCGATTTTTCTGATTTTAGAAAAAGGCTGAAGAGGTGTTTGTGTTTTGAGTTATGGTCGTGGCTAAGAGAGCCGTGTGGGGTTGTCTTTTTTTTTTTGAGTTATTGTCATTTTATAAAGGGAAAAATATCTTGTTATTAGCTAAACCCGTCATCATCTTACAAAATCTACCTTTTTCTTTTGCACTAATCTACTTTTGTTATTTATGGTATGCCGACATAAAAATGGTTTATTGTGTTCTATGTAATTTACTGGAGTTTGTTTACAAACTTCATATAACACACCGCACAAAGTACTATAGCCATCACTTTATAACAAGATCAATCAAATAAGAAAATGACAAAAGTGGTTGCAGCCATAAAATGATTTTTGGTTCGAATAAGGAGGATGGTGGTTACACGATGATGGTGTTGATGTCTAGCTATCACTCAAATTCACACAACCAGACGAAATTAAAGGCTTATAATCGCAAGTAATAGCGTAATTAAACCACAATGGAGATATGTGTCCACCGGAAAAAAAGAGAGCAACATTACATAGATTGACATTGTATCCGGTTTTGCGTGAAGTGTTGAATGTTCTGTTCACATGTATGTCCTGAATCGATTTTATTACAACCATTGTCCCTCACGACAAAAACAATTGAACAAAATCGAATCATATTTGATACCAGTATTAGTCTACTTAAACAGATCCGATTAAAGAAAGTATTAAACTCATCAAACATTATCCTCTATTATTACAGAACATAACAGTTTCTGACAGTCTGGCTTATGGATACAACAATATTCTTGCCAGCTTTGAGCATCGCATCACATCACATCACACTTATCAATTTCTAACCAAACTCCAAAATACACATGAGATGAAACCAAACACTAAGAAGAACTCATATGCTGGAGTAATTAGAAGTAGATTTAATTAGAGTTTAGGAGAGATTTCATCTCTTAGTAAAACTCATCTTCTCGTAGTATTGAATGGAGAGAAGAGAAAGGGAGAGTTTGAGCTCATCCTTACCGACTCTAGCACGGGGATTAGGACTAGAGAGTGGCCATAGGTAACGCGAGTGGAGTCTTCTGAAACCACCGAGAGCCAAGACCACGAACCTCAGCTGGTTTTGGCCGCAGCCGATGTTAGCCCAGTGACGCGTACAGATCAGCTCCCAAAGCCGCTCGTCCTGTGCAGTCTTGTGCCAGATCTTGCTAACGCAAGAAGACAGAGCCAAGGTCCTTGCGTCAACGTGCTTCAACACCTCGTACACTAGATTCTCGTCTAAATTCGAGAATCCGATTTCTGAGCCTTGTCCTTCTTCCTCTGTTGTTGTACTCTTCATCTTCTTGTTCTTCTCGTTCTGAGCATCATCGATAGCAGAGCGCTTCATGTGGAGGACTTGATTAAAAAGATCGAAACTTGTTCGATTGAGTTTGAGAGGAGAGATGAAAAAAAAATAAAAGTATGGAATTGGAGAAGATGAGAGATTGGGTTTCTCAGATGCTCTTTGAGTATTTTCGAAGACGACAAAGATGATTAAAAAAAATGCTTTTTTTTTTAATATCAAAATGACGATTTTACCCCTCACAGCTGTTTTGGAGTCTTTTGGTGTGTTCTTAAATGTTTTTTTCTTTCTTTCTCTTCATTCTTTTAACCACTACTACATTAAAAAGAGTTCTCATCAAAAAAATTTCATTTATCTAATGAATGTGCCAGAAGAGACCTGTTTAGGGATGATTATGTTGTCAATGATCAGATAAGCCAAACTGTGTTTGTTTGTTTGCAGCTACTGGCTATTCTTATTTGTCCATTTTTCTAATCAGATTAGAAGGGATGGTCCATTTTCTAATCTTATTTGTTTGCAGCTACTGGCTATTTAGCATCACGTAAAAGAATTCGTCGTTTCGGACTAAACAGAGTGAATCATTTGGGGACCTTTTCATTTCCCACTTGAATTGTTCTTTTTTTTTTTCTTTTAAATATTAAAATCATAGTTTGGAGTTATCTTCTTTTTTTTGGGTGTTAGCAACTTGTATTTTCCCTCTTAATCTGATCAAATTAAGAATGTATATATGGATTGCACGACGAGTCTAATTTTGACACAATCTACTATATATACACTGTCAAGATTTATGACAAATGCTTGGAATTAATCAAGAATTCATTTGTTTATTAATGCTCTCTATCAATGCAAACAAGAAAAAATCCAATATAACTTCAGGTATATGAATACATATCATTTCCATCTTCACTGGATCATTTTTATTTCTTGAAGATGTTTGATGCAACTATCACAAAATGTCTGCAGCTTCTACGTATTTCAAATTCCATCACGACACCATCCGATCACGTGAGTACCACCCCTACATGATAAATTTTTTTATCAAAACTGACGAAACCATGGATTCATTTATACAAGTAACTTTGTATTTTGCAGGATGAGTTCGTTCGATGGTACTTGGAGCTATCATTTACAGCTAGAGTGCTGATTTATATTACAGTTTTGGGTACGATATATATAGTATCTCCCATAGTTGTATAAACTTGACAATTTAAAAAAAGTTAGATAACATATAGAGCTAATTAATTTACATTTGTTATTGTTTCTTAGGGACTATAATGACGATTGTATTTTTGATATTGAAATTCCTGAGCGAGTGTGACATGGAGGATGATGGCATGGAGAGTCTACCAGTGGTGGCAAGACAAGAAGAAGTCCCCATTTGTACGCCGTCGGAGGTTACGGGGAAAGGAGATGTAGAAACTGCGTCGTTTAGCTCGTCTGACGATAATGTGGACTACTCGACATTGTGTGTCATTTGTTTCGAGGAACGGAGAAACTGTTTTTTCGTACCGTGCGGTCACTCTGCCACTTGTCGCGGCTGTGCTCAGAAGATATTGTCGGAAGAAAGTAAGGTGTGTCCGATTTGCCGGAGGGTAATACGCAAATCTAAGAGATTAGTGTTGAAGAAAGTTTGATTAACGCTGTTGCTTTTTCCTAATCACCATTTTGCGATCTCATGGTTCCAACTTCCAAGAAACGCCCTTTGCTTTGCGTTTTATTATTATGTGTCGTTTTCAGTTTTCAACGACACAAGTGAAAGAAAGATTTGAGTTTTTGGTGTCACCACAAAGAAACCATGATATCAATTCCCAATATCCCATACAATGTGCACCTTAACAATGCAATTCTCTATAACAACCAAAAAACAAAGACAAAGATGATTCTATGCCAGTGTACACACTAGCGCATATGGATTTTTTTGAGGTATAGATCGTATTAGGAAAACAGAAAACATTGTTTTTGAGGTATATATTATTTTGTTTTGAAAATATTTGTACAACTGTTATCTTGTAAACAAGTATATCAACATTTAACATGCTAAATAATAAGATAAACATTGAAATAAATCTAAAAAATAAAGACTACTTCAATAAATTAAATGGATGTGTTAAAAATATTCCCTCTGTCCCTAGATATATTATCATATTATATGTTTATATTTTATTTAAGAGAAATACCTTTCAATAGCACCAATTTAAATTTTTCTTCCTAACTTAGAACACACGCTCAAATATTCCAAAACAAGCATTAATAAATTCTTATCTTAAATAACAAAATCAATTATAATTTTTCATTAACTTATCGGTTTATTAAATTACGATTGTGATAGCTCCGGTGAGGACGAAGCTTGTGGTGAAGCTTCCGGTGATAGCGAAGCTTCATGCAAAGCTTCTTCTTCTTTTTCTCCATGTATCAGTTTCAATTTCAGATTTTGAGATTTTCAGAAATTACACGAAATTGTAGTATTATGGTTTATGAATATAGCTAATTGGCTCATCACCAACTGGATTCACATCTGTATTTTGTAGTTCCGTCGTTGTTATTGTCGTCGGAATTAGAGGAAATGGTGGAAGGGAAGTGATGATAATTGGAAGAAGATGAAGAAGAAGAACGACGTTGAAAAAAAAAAGCCAACGACGAACACCGTTGACGAGACTGCCACCACCATTCATCGATTCTAATTAATAAGAATTTTAGATCTTTGTTTTCTGCTGCTGAGACCACCACCAGAGCTTCTGAATGTGAAAGAGGAAGAAAAAATGGAGATGTCGTGTTGGACGAAGGAAGTGGACGAGAACTTGAAGCTTCTCCTTCGCTTAGATCATTGAGCTTTGTCTTCAAGTGAATGAAATGTTGGGTATCAAATGAAATCTGAACTTTTGGGAATTGTTGGGTATTAGAACAGTTGAAAATTGTTGGGTAATGATTCAAATATGATCATGAGTGGTGACTTGAATTGTTGAGTATCAGAATCTAAACTGTGAATAAAATGGATAAACATGGGTAATCTTAAAGCTGAAATGTATATTTGAGTGCTACTTTCTCATCTTTGGACATCAATATTTTGCATACCAAGTGTTTGATATACTGTCATTGAGAACAAAACAGTTGGTAAAAGAGTAAAAAAAAAGTTTGTCGTCGTCGATTTCATTGTTTTCGGCTTCTTCCGTTGGTTATTGAGTTGGCCAGTAGTGTTGATGAGACATAGTACAGTGGGGGAGGATCTTCTCGTTCTGGTCATCACTCATCACCAGCTTTGGGATTTATGAATATTCAGAAAAAAGCTTATTAAATTAAAAGGATGTCTTCCTAAACATTATGAAATCTTTCCTACATCTACAAAAATGAGGTTTTTTATTTATTTATTTATTTATGTTTTGTCTTAACTCACATATTACCCCATTTAGTGAGGTATTTTTTATTTTATTTTGTGCCTATCTTGAGTAACAATTTGATTTTGTGACTTTCTAAATATTTTATGAAGGTTATCCTGAAGTTTAAGGGTTTTTTTTCATTAATATTATCAAATCATTCCTAAAAAATTAAATAAATGTGTTTCTAATTTTTTTTTTTTTTTTTTTTTTTTGCCTCAATATGTGAAAAATTACTCCATTAGTGGGGGGGGGGGGGGGGTAATGATATCATTTTGATGATTCATCCTCAAATTCAAATATTTTATGAAGGTCATCCTCAAGTTAAAGGAAGCTTTCTTGAATATTGTGTTATGTGATTATCTATCCTTCTTTAAGTTCATCTTGAAATCCAAATTTTTTTCTGAAGGTCATCATAAAATTCAAGAAATCTTTCATGAAGTTCGTGAAATCCTTCCTGAATTAAAGAGAACTTATTACCTCAACAACTATTAACTTGTCTAATAGAAATCTGTGACATTTTTATAATGCAGAAACATTGTACAAATACCAAAACAATATAAAAATGTATCACAACCATTATAGATATATAACAATATATATAGATAATAGGTGAACCACACTTTTTCATTGATTCCACCATGGCTATAAAATCTTCCAAGTCTTTTTCATGGGACTTGTATGCAAGCCTTTTTCACGAGACTTCTCCAAAACGTTGTTGTTGATTAAGAACATTTGGTGCTGCATTTTAGATGTGATTTTGGATTTAGGAAAGCCTCATTGAAGGTTCTTTTGCAATATACTTTACCATCTCGGCTAAGCTCTCATTTATATCCACAAAACCATCAGCAGTAGAGAACTCTTGCATTCTGTAAAAAAAAATAGACACAATTCCTAAATATTTTAATGTGTCTTAATTAGCAAAGCAGTAGCACACCTTGTCAACTTAGAATAATTAAAACAGAATATGCAAACAAACACTTGATATACGACGAACTCAAGCTATTTAGTTTACTTATTCTTGTTGGGTCTAGATAATCTGTAGATTTTTGAGAAACTTAAAAGGGATCTGATACAAATTAAAATTCACAAGTAATTCAAGAGAAGCTAAAGATTACCTAACAAAACAGAGGCTTAATGACCATATCATAACAGAGTCTGATTATCCATCTTTATGTTCATCATGAAATCCAAACTTTTTACAAAGGTCATTCTGAAGTTTAAAGAAAATTTCCTGAATTTTGAGGAATCCTTTCTGATTTTTCATAAGATAAAAACTGTAGCTTAAACGTTTCACAAAACTGTATCCAAAGTCAATAGACCTTACATACTCATCTCTTAAAGAACCGAAATCATCAAACTGTCTAGTATTTACTACAATACTCATCATGGAGTTTCACTGCAGCCTAACAAAAATATCTTGAATCATGAGCAAACCATGGTTTATTTGCAGTCCAACAAAAAAACCTAAGTAGGTTTCCTAGCATGTCGAAACCGTTCTAAAACCTCTATGATCAGATCGTTACCTACTTATTCGGGATTAGTACTCGATTCAACACAACTGACCCCAATCTCATCAATAACATCATTATCGTCTTCAAATTCAATTTCACCATCACTAACATCATAACTACCACTAGAGAAATCTCTAAAACCAAGACTCACATCAAACAAAAGTGTAGAAGAATGTGGCAATTGAGGGTGATAAATAGAAGAATGAAACATACAAGAGAAGGGACAAGATCTAGCACCAGAAAACCCAACTTCCTCTTCTTCTCTCCTGTCGATTATGCAACTTTGACCGAAATTAAGTTCACCGGAGTTGAATATTATCAATGCCTAGGCTCCTCTGCAGTGTCGCAATTACTGGCTTCATTGACTTTGACTTCATGAGTCACCTTCGATTAAGATCTGATTGGGTTCTAAGTAATTAGGTTTGAAATCAGAGAGAATTAGGACTAAGAGAGAACAAAAGGTGGTTTTAATGCTATGATTTCAACATTGTTTTAATCAATACAATAAAAATTCCATGTTTTTCACCATAGCATGACACGTCAGCTTTTGTATTGAAGCAGAGATCGACACATCAATTAAAATGAATACCCAATCTAGGTTTTTCGATGAATGAACAAAAAGTAATTCTTCGATTTGAGATGATGATAAACTCCGATTTGCCACCTGATGTTTCTCGGTCAACATCCGTTTAACTTCAATTTTCCTCTGATCTCTTTACCGCGGTGTTCGTAACCACATCTCATAAGTTGGTGACTCCCCAAGATTCCAATCTTAAAAGGAAATCCTCGAGGTCTGATTCATTTCTTAATTTAAACCTAGAGGTACATTAACCAGACCCTAGAGCTATTTAATTCCTTTTTTTTTAATTATTTTTTGAGTTCCATTTATATTTTCTAATCTTACTAACCTAGAAGAATTATCCAAGTAAAGTGCGACATAAGAGTTCTAATCCACATGGAGGTGCTCTTCAATAAGGTGTTTGGGTCACCAAAACAGAAAATCAACAAGTTTGTTATCTCCTTCTACTAAGTTCATCAGCTCCAAACGGATATTTGTGTTAACGGTATAATGCCATTTACATGCTTGATCTTTGGTTCACAAAACAATTGTTGACACAATAGCATTTTATCGTCAAAGCAGCTTTTTAGCATTATTAGATGAATTTCATTGCTCATATACCTATGGTTATGTTCAATAACAACTTCAATGTAACTGTAGGATTTTAGGATTGCTTAATTTCATATATATGTTAAAACTCAGAGCGAGATAGGTAGTTACAGAGAAAAAAATTGTTCATTAAGAATTGAACGATGATTACGATCTTGTAGCTTACTACTCCGGCTGCACCGTCTCTCTACCTTTAACAAGCTTCACAATTAGTTTATCCAAATCTTAGATTTGATGGCACATCAACTACTTCCAGGTTTGACTCCACACAATTTTCCATGTTTGTGAACTCATTTAATATTTTTTATTTGGTGAGTTTTAGGTATTAGTTGTGTTATCAAAGAAATTGCATCGTTTTGGGTTAGTTGGTTTTATGATTTTTTTTCTCTTTTGATCATCTAAGTTTCTTGTTTTTTAAATAGGTGTAGTCATTTTTAGTTAAGAAAGGTTGATGTGAACATCTAATACACACTAACTTGTGTAAGCTAGCTAAGTTTTGCAATATTTTTTGTTGAGAAAGCATCGAAGTAGATGAAACTGCTACTAATAAAGAGTTTAAATCCCAGAGTCAATAGAGGAACATGTTGCAACACATCCAAAAAAAAAGGTACCAATGATCCTTGACTTCTGTTTTGGCATTCCTTCTTTTGAAAAAGATTTGTTTTGCTTGGATTCCCTTCATGGTGCCTGGAATTTCTCTCATGGCATTTCTTATGGTACTGCTTTGTGACACTCAAACTTAGTTTCTTATTTTAGAAGTTTTTAGTTGCCTGCTTAAGTGGCAGCTACCACCTCCAAACAAACTAAAATACAACATGGAGGGAAGGATCCAATATTTATTGCATGGGATTTTCTTAGAAACAATATGGGTGCGGTCAAGTAGTATGGAGCTAAGGCTTTTCCAAAGCTAAAATCTATCTTCGATATGCATATATTGACAACCTAAGTTCAAAGCGGCATGTTTGAAAGTGATTCAAATAGTTCAAGCCGTTAATTCTCCTAAGCATGACCAAGACTTACAAAGCTTTATAAAGAATATCTTGTGGAGAAGGGAGACAATGATTTATACCAAACACTTTATTCCAAGATCGTCAAGCTAGCTAATCATCGTCCACTTATAATTTTTACAAAAGTAAATCTTATCCCGGTTTATCATGTTGTATTGGAAAACTGAACTAAATTGGATGGCTTCAATTATTGAACTTGATTGGCAAAAATATAGTACTTGATAGTGATATATAATGAGTAAGTTCGAGTTATAATAAAAAAATCACATTTATATACAATATCATCCAATTTATATATCATTAAAGTAAATTTTAATGTTTATTTATCTCAATATTTTTTTTTTGAAAATCATTTATGCGGACTCACATACCAATTGCGTAAAAAGTTTACATTAATCACAATTTGTTTAAGTCTAACTTTTTCTTTATTTTTTACTTTGAAAACTACAACAAATAATAAAAATATGAAAAACAAAAAAAATTACCATTGACCACTACAAATTCTTTTTATTAATTATGATATTTGGTTCCAAACAACATAAAAACAAATAATATTTCAAAAAATTAAAAAATAAAATTAATAAAAAAATAAACTAAAAACAACCGCGACCTAACGCGGATACCAACCTAGTTTTATTAATAATATATATATATATATATATAATATATATATATATATATATATTTGTGCTAGTTTTGGAATATTTTCAAATGTGTGCTAATTTTGGACTAAAAATTTAAATTGGTGTTATTTTTGAAAATCTCTCTTTATTTTATTTAATATGTTAAGACCATTTGTATTATGTAGTCTTTATCTGTTGGTTAAAAGTTTCAAAATAAATGTTAATTAATATATATTATATAAAATATTAAAACATTTATGATATTTTAAACTTTGTGATTTTTAATTAAAAATATTTTATAATATAGAACAAAGGTTATAGCATTTTTTTTTTCAAAGATTATGAATTTTTTTCCTTTCTATTATTATATAGTTAATTAATTAGGATATTCATGCAATTTGTCTAACTAATATTCCTCATAGATTTCCGCAAAAATTACAGTACAACTAACTGTGGTGGGGAACCAATGGGTTCTTTGTTGACTCGACAAGTTGGTACATAATAAGCCGGGTCGTGAGTCCCTACCGGTTCTCCCCACACGCTTCACACGTGCATAACTCGAAAATATTGAAATATTAAAATATATATTATTACCAAAAAAAAATAAACGAGAGAAAAAGACCCGGCTTATTATGTACCAAGACTTTTTCTCTCTCTCGTTTTCGCGACAAACCTTTCATCTAACAAGAAGAAGACGACGAGGTTTCTCTCCCTTCTCTCTCAGCTGCCAACCATCGTTGCCGGAGATTTAGAGCTTGCGAAGATTGTGACAAGAGTAATATACACATACGTATATTAGAGAGGGACAAGGAAAGAGATTTGGGAGATGCGAGTGCGCATCGATTGTGTCGGAACGGCTAACCGCTTGACCTAGGGTTTCGTATTCCTCGCGCTTCGTGGTTAGTTCTTTGCTTCTATCTCTCATTACAAATGATTCAATAACTGTGAATTCGCCTAGGGTTTATTACTGGTCTTCATTTATTTGGTCATTTGCTTTTCTATTTTTTTTTTTAATTTTAATTTAATTTTGATTTTTTGAATTGATCTTAGGAACCTTGTTCAGTGAATTGCCCTAATCTCATATAGTTGTTCCAACATGTCTTGAATTTTGCGAGTTTATTTTTTTTCTTATGAATTTTAGGGTTTTGATCCAGGAATTGGGATTTGGTTGGCGGTATTTTGAAATAGATGTACTCTTATAGTTTCTGAGATTGGGCGATTTACAATTTTTTTTTTGTACTGTACTATTCAGGCCGTGAGGTATCCCGTAGTTTTCCTGCAAATTGTAGTTATTTGTTTTGGTACTATACTACCAGATGACATATGTGAATTTATTTTTTTCCTTTTACCAAATGCCAGAGTTTTTTTTTTTTTTTACCTATATCTCTCGACAATGGAGTGTAGTTTATCTTTGTTTTGTCCTGATTCCTTGCATATGAATTAGGACACGATTACAAAACATGAATGTATTATCAAAGCAGGATGAAACTCAGTTTGTGAATAGTTTAATGGTGTCTTCTGTACTTGCCTCATTAGGCTAAGGTCATTTAAGTTTGTCTTGTTATGTTTTTCTTCTACCAGGACCTTGTCAAATGGGAGAGAGAACCTTGCTGCCTCGTAACGGTGTTGTATATATTCGGAGTTGTCATAAGTAAAGCAGTTATGACGCTTGAGGATTTCTTTACCCTAACAGAAATAAAAGATGGACTCGCCGTCACTTCTCGTGTTGAGGAGCTCGTGTCTGTCATGCAGAGTAGTAAAGATTCAGTTTTGAAGAATAATAATGGCGATGTCTCTAGACAGTGGACAGCTGTTGGAAGCGCAATTGCGGCTACAAAGAACAGAGAATGTCTTGATGTTTTTGAAAATTTAGATGGGCTCCTTTACTTTAGTGGCTGGCTAGCTGAAGCTCAGATGTTGGCTAAGGATTCAGTTGACGGATCTATAGAGGAGTCAATTCTTGCTTTGTTAGCGGCTATTGAAAATCTAGGTGTAGACAGTTCGAAGTTAGTTTCTTCTGGGGTATGGGTTGCTGTCAAGAGGCTTGTTAACCATGGTAGTTCTCGGGTTCAGGATAAGGCGAGAAAGTTCTTTGGTAGCTTGAAGGATAAAGATGTTAATGACCACTCTGAACGTGACATTGAAAGCTGTAACAAAATTCATGAAGATGAGATGAGAGTTGTAGCTGCCACCACTGAGAGCAGTGGGCAAAAATCTGCTGTTACTCTTTGTTCAACGCAAAGCAATAATGAAAAACATTGTTCTGAAATAGCAGATGAAGCCTTGTTGTCAGGAAGCTCAGCAGAAAACAACCCAGATCACGATAAGGGTTTGGAACTGCAGAACGAAAAGGAAAGGTTCGACTCTAATGTGACTGAAACTTTCAACAGTTCTTCTACTGATGATATTATGAAAGAAGTTCAAGAAAAACTTTCTGTGAATGAAAAAAGCTCTATGAGGGAGACAAGTGGTCCAACAATTTTTGGTACTATGCCTACTGGTTCCAGTAGCCTTCTTTATTCAGAGCGTGATAGTATTGAAGGCCTATCAAATGCTCCACTGGGTGATGAGATTTCCAAGGAAAAGCAGGTGGCAAACCATGTACATTTGCTTGAAAATGTGGGTGAAGCAGTAGCAGGGACATCTAGTTCAGCAGGACATGTAGCTGTCTCTTCTGATTCTATTATTGCCAGTATGGAGTTGGGGAAACATAGTCTTTTGCAGAGTAGTCTTGATTCAAATGAGGTGAGCAGGAATGCGTCTGAGACGATTTGTGGGTCACACGATGTGAGTGTAGCCCATATTAGCAAACAGGTGCCTTCATTGACTGATATAACGGATAATCAGGATTCAGACAATTCATCAAGATTATCAGGTGGCCATGGTAGAAGTAGAAAAGTTGAGAGTGACAATATAACCAATCATGCTGACAATGAAGGAAGAAATGATGATAAAGGCGATTCTGACAGAAAGAAGAGAGTAAAACGGAGAAAAAAACGCAACTCTTCTAGATCAATGACCATATCCCAGCGCCTTGGAGCAATTGACAAAACAACTACTGATATTGACCTTGGTATTTTGGATGCATTGGAGGTCGCTACCAAAGTCGCACAGGAAGTTGCAAGAGAAGTGAACTCTGGAGAACCTTCTCACAGTTCTTCGGAAGAAGTATCTGATGAAAGTGGGCAGTCTGGTTCGCAAGACTCCCGGGATGATGATGTACATACAGGTTCTCCATCTAAGGGATTATCAGTGGGTGAAAACCATTCCTCTGAGGAACCTCGTGTTGGAGATGACGATGTAATGGATGAGAAGAATGATATACCTGAAAGTGGGATGATGAACAGTGATGATGTTGAAGAAAGCCGCCTAGCAGAAGCTGCTAAATCTGAGGTAGGCAGAGAGAAAAGCCCATGTGGCTTTGATCTTAATCAAGATATTTGTCCTGATGAAACAGATGTCATTATGTCCTCCATATCTACCACCGCTACGCCTATGTCTCTTTCACATTCTGTCTCATCTTCCGGAATGCCTGCAGCAGCACCGTTGCAATTGGAAAGATCTCTTAGCGGGAAAGGATCAGCTGCTACTAGTGTATTTCACCCAGCGTTACCTCATAGAGAAGTTCCTAGTGGGGATTTAAGAGAAAAGCAGATGATTTGCCGTGGTATCGATCTGAATGTGGCTGAGTTAGGTGATGATCAAGTTGAAGGTCTAACCCCCTGGAATCAGTTTCCTTTCTCTTCATTAAACTCTAGGGGTGGAGAGTCTTCACATGAAGCTAATCTCCGGGGATCAAGCAGGTTCAACCTGGATTTGAATAGTATGAACGAGGACGATGATATGCCTCCACCATCTGAGTCGAAGATGGAAACAAGATTGTTTCTAAGTCACAATGGTCAGCAAAGTGCATCACCTGTCTCCTCATCGTCAGTTGCTCAGCAATCAGGCAAGGAAGTTAACTTTGATTTGAATGACAGGCCACAGTTTTTCAGCGATTCACGTGATCAGGGTCCATACCATGGGCGTAACCCATGGAATACAGCTCCCTATGGAGGACACAAGTTGGAAGAACCGGGTATTTCTATCTTAGGTACAAAAGTAGATGTTGAGAGAAAAGACTCAGTATCCCAGATGGCTTCGTTCTTGTCCAATGGTAAGTCCATCGAGCCCACAGGAGGATTATACATGGGAAGAACGGGAAACTCTTTGGGTTTAGCCCCTGGTGTCTCCTTTTCTCCATCCCCTATATATGGCTACAACGGATTGAGTGGTCCTCCTGGTTTGTCAATGTCATCATCGCCCATGTACGTTCCTGGAACTGCTATTCCATACATGGTGGACTCAAGAGGCACGCCAGTGATGATGCCGCAAATAATGGGATCGACCCCATATGTGCAGCCACCATTCCCTCAACAACACATGTTCATGAGCTTGGCAGGTGGATCACCTAGTATGAATGGGTCAGTGCGGCCAAACTTTGATCAGAGCTCTGGGTTTGGACTTGAGATAGGTAACAGAGAGTCGTTAAGCTTGAGGCAGTTTCTATCCCCGTCACAAACCGGGGCTATGGGAGAGCATTCAGGAGCAAATGTAGAGCCCTCAACGAGTTCATCTATTAGCATTGGTGGGAAGCGAAAAGAGCCAGAGACACGTTGGGAGTTCCCTCCATGGAGGTGAGTGATATACACAAATGGTGGAGATAGGTTGATGGATTGATTGATTGATCAAAGGATGACAAGTGTTAAGGTAACTTATAAATTGTCTCGCTGAACTTTTCTCTTCTTTTCTTTTTCCCTTCAGTTTTCCCTTTTCTTCAGTTTTTTTTTTTTTTTTTTTTTTTTTTTTTTTTTTTTTTTAATTTTATTTCATAACATATAGGAGGATTAGTTCAAACATTGGTATATGTCAAGCTTCTTTTTAACCTTGTTGGGTTTTTCTCCATAAATAAATATATAGTTATAAGATACAGCAACGCTTTTAGTGGTTTGATTAATTGGTTTTCTCTTTTATCAAGTGTTCTTTTCTTTGTTCCTTTCGTTGTGATGTTATTCTCTAATTTCTGGAAAAGCCAGACATTCATACACAAATGGTAACGAAATCTCACTCCTTCAGTAGAGTCTTGTTGATGCAACATGAAACGGGTACATGTAAGTGGACAAACCTAAGTCTTGACTCTTGAAACATCAAAGTTTAGTTAAAGAAAGCAACAATGTCAACAGTTGTCACGGTCCTATCATTCATTATAATGGATAAGAATACATTAACTTCCAAAAGATGAGTGGAATCATGAAACAAAACTATGTGAGTTGTTGGTCTGAGAAATATATTGTACTGCATTTTGAAAAAAAAATTGATATTAATTTCTTTGTTATGTTAGTTTTTTTTCTGCTTCTTCTTATAGCCAAATAATTTGTATGAAATATAATTGTCATACATGTTTACTCATATCATTTTTTGTTTACATCAACTCATATATCTAAGAGTCACAACATGTTAAATATTGGTTTATCTATTACAAAATACTACTAAATGGTTTTCTTTAAAAAAAAAGGGGGGGGGGGGGGGGTTAAGGCATTATATTTTAATATCCACATATATCTTTCCTATTATCTTTTTGTTATTTTCTTATTATAATAACTTTTTTTAATTTAAATATATACATTTTTAAAAAGGATCTCAAAATAAAGAAGACTACTTTGATGACTCAAGTCATCCGTCCACGCTACAACCCGGAATCCACGTCGCTCCACGTCAAATTAAAACGCTTGCTCCAATACAAAACTACCACGTGGCCATCTCAAAATAATAGCCGTTTGATCTGCCACGTTATTAAATCATGACGAAGCTCGCCACTCACGAGAAACCAAAGTGTACGCAATTAAACAGGACACACATCTACTGAATCATTTCCTATTATATACGGATCTCTCGAGCTACTGAGTAACCCGAAAGCAAAGGACTGAGCAGAGAACGGAGGAAGCTCTACGATCTAATCTAACGATGAGGAAGAGGACGCTCGTGTCCGTTTTGTTCCTTTTCTCGCTTCTCTTTCTTCTTCCAGATCAAGGTAAACGATCTTACGCATTTTGTTCTCTGTAACGCTTCGGTGTAGTGTAGATTTGCTTGATTTGAGTATAGAGATAAGTTTTGGCTTGCGATCTCTGTTGCTAATGATGATGAGGTTTCTATGGTATATATGATAGGAAGAAAGCTACACGCGAATGCGGAAGATAGTTCAGATGAGGTTACAGATCCACCAAAGGTGGAGGAAAAAATTGGTGGTCACGGCGGTTTATCTACGGATTCCGATGTAGTTCATAGGTTAGTGTTTTTTTACGGTGAGAAGTTTCGTTTTCAATTGCTTTAATAAATCTCGCCTAATTCGAATTCGTTTTGGTTTGATTAGAGAGTCTGAGTCCATGTCAAAGAAGACGCTTCGCAGTAGCGCGGAGAAGTTTGAGTTCCAGGCTGAGGTTTCTAGGCTTATGGACATTATTATCAACTCTCTATACAGTAACAAGGACATTTTCTTGAGAGAGTTGATCTCCAATGCTTCTGATGTAAGCTAGCTTGCGTCTATATGGTTGTAATGCTTTTTTTTTTGGATAGGTCGTTATATGAGGGGAACTTATAAGTGTCTGTGATGGTAATTTTTTTTTCAGGCTCTGGACAAAATTAGGTTCCTTGCACTCACTGACAAAGACGTTTTGGGTGAAGGTGACACTGCTAAGCTTGAGATCCAGGTTATCTTCAACTTTATTTGTTTTTTTTCAGCTTCTTATGGTATGAAGAATTTGATTTGTGCATTGAACTTTGAGAATATTGGAAATTAAATTTCCTCTGTTATCGTTTGGTTAAATTGTGTTTAGTGCAAGCTCTTTTTGTCTCTTTTTAAGCTCTAAGTATGCAATGATATGCAGATTAAGCTAGACAAAGCCAAGAAGATTCTTTCTATTCGGGACCGGGGTATTGGTATGACTAAGGAAGACTTAATCAAGAACCTTGGTACCATAGCAAAATCTGGAACATCAGGTATGTTGCTTATGTGGTGATACGTTGTACTGCATAATAGTTCGGATCGATCAAATTCTATGTATTCAAGATCTTGCCTTTTGCAGCTTTTGTTGAGAAAATGCAATCAAGCGGGGATTTGAACCTTATTGGACAATTTGGAGTTGGATTCTACTCTGCTTATCTTGTTGCTGACTACATTGAAGTTATTAGCAAGCACAATGACGACAACCAGTAAGTTGATTTTGAAGAGGGTTCTGTTGGGAAATATACTTGTATGAATTTAAATACATGTGAAAAGCTTTTCTGATAACTTCTTTTCCATTTTCAGGTATGTATGGGAATCAAAGGCTGACGGTAAATTTGCTGTCTCTGAGGATACATGGAATGAACCTCTTGGACGTGGAACCGAAATTAGATTACATCTTAGGGATGAAGCTGGCGAGTACCTAGAAGAAAGTAAACTTAAGGTGAGTAATATTTTTATAAGAAAGTAATTTCTCTTTTGTTACAATTTACAAACCAAAGTTACCCAATGTTCAACATAATTATGATTATGGGTGGACTGCTTATCACTGTTTATTGTGTCATTGTGGTTGCTTATATGATCATTGTTGTCTACTACAGGATTTGGTGAAGAGATATTCTGAATTCATCAACTTCCCTATCTCCCTCTGGGCTAGCAAAGAGATTGAAACCGAGGTCCCAGTTGAGGAAGATGAATCAAATGATGAGGAAACTGGTGAGTAATAATGAAACATCACATTAGAATTTTCTTCTGCTGCAGTGTCCTTTTTTCTTTCCATTTAGGCGGCCCTGATTTTTGTTAATGGTACTTTACTTCAGAAACAACCTCTACCGAGGAAGAAAAGGAAGAAGATGCTGAGGATGAAGACGGTGAGAAAAAGCAGAAAACGAAGAAGGCTAAAGAAACAGTTTATGAATGGGAGCTTCTGAATGATGTTAAGGCTATATGGCTGAGAAGTCCAAAGGAAGTGACGGAGGAAGAGTACACTAAATTCTACCACTCTCTCTCAAAGGTGAAAATCAAGCGTGAAAAAATTATACTTGTTACAGACTAGGTGTAAAATTTTCGTGTGGATTTTCCTGACCCCAGTTGCTATACAGGATTTTACTGACGAGAAGCCAATGGCTTGGAGTCACTTTAATGCTGAAGGTGATGTTGAATTCAAGGCTGTGTTGTATGTTCCTCCTAAAGCTCCCCATGATCTGTACGAGAGCTACTACAACAGCAACAAGGCAAATTTGAAGCTCTATGTCAGGAGGGTCTTCATCTCTGATGAATTTGATGAGCTTTTGCCTAAATATTTGAGTTTCTTGAAGGTAATTGGAAGGCAAATTAAGGGGTTCCTTCAATGCAAATTCAGGGGCTAAATTGCTAATGTGAGTTATTTCTGCAGGGTCTCGTTGACTCTGACACATTACCTCTAAATGTATCACGAGAAATGCTTCAACAACACAGCAGCTTAAAGACAATTAAGAAGAAGCTTATCCGAAAGGCACTTGATATGATCCGCAAGCTTGCTGAAGAAGACCCTGATGAGATCCATGATGATGACAAAAAAGGTATTCCGTAAAACAATCTTCTTGGACTTTGACTGTTCCACATCTTTTTATTACGTGATAGTTTCATATTTCTGAAATATGGTCTAAACTTATTGAATTGTTGGTACACAGATGTGGAGAAGTCTGGTGAGACCGATGAGAAGAAGGGTCAATACACCAAATTCTGGAATGAGTTTGGCAAGTCGATTAAACTTGGCATCATTGAGGATGCTGCTAACAGAAACCGCTTGGCAAAACTTCTTCGTTTTGAGACGTATGTTCTGTTAGTTTTTATACAAATCTGCCTAGTTAATTGCACCAGAAGGCTAACGATTTATAGTTTGCTGTTTTCAGAACTAAGTCCGATGGAAAATTGACTTCCTTGGATCAGTACATTAAGAGAATGAAAAATGGGCAAAAGGACGTCTTTTACATTACCGGAAGCAGCAAGGAACAACTCGAGAAATCTCCATTCCTGGAGAGGCTCATCAAGAAGGGCTATGAGGTTTGCATCAAATACGATTTAAATTCTTCTATTGTAGATCGCCAACTCGTGAGACACGTTCTTATATTTGTGTTTTCAGGTCATCTTCTTCACGGACCCAGTTGATGAATACTTGATGCAATACCTGATGGATTACGAAGACAAAAAGTTCCAGAATGTGTCAAAAGAAGGACTGAAGGTTGGGAAAGATTCAAAAGCCAAGGAGCTCAAAGAAGCATTCAAGGAGCTAACCAAGTGGTGGAAAGGAAATCTCGCAAGCGAGAACGTAGACGATGTCAAAATCAGTAACCGTTTGGCTGACACGCCCTGTGTAGTCGTAACATCCAAGTTTGGATGGAGTGCAAACATGGAGAGGATTATGCAGTCCCAAACTCTCTCAGATGCTAATAAGCAAGCTTACATGCGTGGAAAGAGAGTCCTCGAGATCAACCCAAGACACCCTATCATCAAAGAGCTCAAGGATAGAGTTGCAAGCGACCCAGAGGTAAACAAACAAGATCCATCAATTCTATTTTACATTGTTTCTATTTTATAATCAGATGAGAGATTGATAAAAAAAAAAATCCAACAATGAATCATCTTAGGATGAGAGCGTGAAAGAAACAGCACAGCTCATGTACCAGACGGCGTTGATCGAGAGTGGATTCATACTCAACGACCCAAAAGACTTTGCAGCCCGTATTTACAACTCAGTCAAGAGCGGTCTGAACATCAGCCCTGATGCAGTAGCCGACGAGGAAGTCGAGGCAGCAGAGGAACCAGAGACCAGTGAGGCTACTGAGACGAAATCAGATGACTTGGCTGGTGGTCTAAACATTGAAGCCGAACCTGTTGAGCAACAAGAAGAGAACACCAAGGACGAACTGTAGATTTCACTTGTGATGTTTTATCTTTTGTGTTTACTCTGCTCTCTTAGTTTAAAGCAGAACATCGTCTTACTCAAATCACAAGATTAGTTTTTGTTAAGCAGTTTTTGATGGATCATATTATGTAAACGCACTTACTACCTTCATTCTGGAGAGATCAACTATAAGTTTTGTCTTCAAGATGAATATGATCCTGCAGTCCGAATTTATACGAGTGTTTCTTAATTTCAAACAACATGACTTTAGCCATATAAATATATGCACTCTGCTCTCTTGGCTAAATTAGCCACCTAGAGAGTGCATATATTACTCGAGTGTTATTTTCCACAAAATTTATTTTAGAAAACTTATGACTTTTGAAAAAATTTCAAACAGATAATCTGTAAAGCTACAAATTTTATATGGAAAAAGACTTTAATCAATATATTAGTGATAAATTTGCTTTTCAACATATTGTTTTATCTTGTATCACTTTAAAATCATAAAAGAAAATGGTCAAAATACTTTTGTGAGATCACAAAAATCTTGAGCTTGACCCTTAAGAGAAGGTATATATAGAGGTGCTGATGACATCGTAAATGGTCTTTGAACTCTATCTCTTAGTCTTTATTTTTTTCTCTCTTCATCTCTTTCGTTTTGTGAATATTCCAAACGTGATTTCTCAACCAATATACTTTTTTTTTTCTTTTGACAAGAGAAAGAGAAAAAAAAAATAGTGATGATCATAACAGTTCTTCATTCTCCTGTCTCATTCTGTTACATCATCCTTAGCTTCCTCTTCTTCCATGGTACGCAATATTCATATATATTACAATTTCATACATGTATGAATATTTCTATAGAGAAATATTAAATATTAACGTATTATTAAAGCATTTCATTTGGCAGGAAGAGATGGTGCTACTATCACTATCGTAAATCGATGTAGCTTCACCGTCTGGCCGGGAATTTTGTCCAACGCTGGAAGTGGCGACATAGGCACCACCGGTTTTGAGCTAGCCTCCGGTGGTTCACGTTCGTTCCAAGCTCCAGCTAGCTGGTCAGGTCGGTTTTGGGCACGAACCGGTTGCAACTTCGACTCGGATACAGGCCAAGGCACGTGCTTAACCGGAGACTGCGGCTCTAACCAGGTAGAGTGTAACGGCGCGGGAGCCAAACCTCCCGCAACACTCGCCGAGTTCACAATCGGGTCAGGTCCAGCAGACCCTGCCCGTAAACAAGACTTCTACGACGTGAGCCTTGTGGACGGTTACAACGTTCCCATGTTAGTGGAAGCAAATGGCGGGTCAGAAGGTACTTGCTTAACAACGGGATGCGTAACGGATCTAAACCAAAAATGTCCAAAGGAGCTCCGGTTCGGATCCGGGTCAGCATGCAAGAGCGCGTGCGAAGCTTTTGGTAGTCCAGAGTATTGTTGTAGTGGCGCGTACGCATCACCAACCGAGTGTAAACCATCCATGTACTCAGAGATATTCAAATCGGCGTGTCCAAGATCATACAGCTACGCGTTCGACGACGCTACAAGTACGTTCACATGTACTCATGCTGACTATACCATCACTCTTTGCCCTTCCTTGCCTAGGTAGGTTAACTATATTTTTATGTTTTTGTTTTCGTTTATTTTTTTCCCACTTGCTTTTTCTTTGGTCATGCACACACGACGAGCTTAGCTAGCAAAGTAATGTGATTGGCTTGAGCCAGGCTAAAAAAAAGAGGTTGATTCTTTCTTTTTTTACACGTAATAAAGGAGTACATAATAGTCATCCCATCAACGAAAAGGAAAACAAAAAGGTTGTTATAACACGTACAATAATAGGCCTACCATTATGTATAACAAAGAAACTATAGTATAGTTTAGTCCTGTATTTTATCTAAGAATCAAAGAAACTATTAATTATTCTGATTAAAGTTTGAATGTGTTGTTTACAGCCAAAAGTCAGCAGCGAATGGGTGGAGAGAGGGCGGTGGATTGGGAGAAAGCTCACCGTCGCCATTATCGTCGTGGTTGTCCGATGTTTTCACCTCTGATTCCTCAAATGTTCTTCAGTCTTCCCAATATTTACTCATCTTTACTATTTTTTTCTTCTTCTTCTTCTACGGAAATTTTGAAAACTAATTTCTCATTTACGGGTGCATATTCTATATCTTATTACATTTATATGTTTTGTGATTATAAAATTTAATTTAACCACATTTATTTGGATTAATTATAACCTAAATTCCATGCAAAACGGTAGCAAATGCAAAGAATACGAGATGACACTTTAAGGTAGACGTAATGACGTATGATATAAATGTATTTATATATATATATATATATATATATATATATTAGCAACCAACATAATAAAATACTACTAAGTGAAAAGGACTCGTGTATTTATATATATATAGTATTAGTTTTCTGATTTTGCTTTGATGATGGATGATGTGTCCGATAAGAATTTACATCGATGGAGAGATGACGAGAAATGCAAAAACTTGAAATGTTAAAAAAGGGAGAAAACAAAAAAGAACAAAAGGAGGACAAAAAGATAACAGAAACAAAGGAGGGAAAAAATAAAAGAGATCATGATAAGGCAAAAATGAAACATCGATCTATGGAGACTTTCCTAAAGGATGAAGTAAGACGTAGGAAAAAGTAGAGAGAGTTATCAGATGATTATGATATGAGATCAGCTAAAGATCTATCGGATTCATCTTCTTGATGATTATGTTGTCTTTATACTCTGATGTTTGCACTTAGTCCTACATACTTAGAGCTAGACAATTGTCTTTAATGGGTCCGGTTTTGTGAGAAATATCAGATGAAAGAGACTTTGATATAAGTAAAGTAGGCTAAATCCTTGTGTTTCACACACATGTATGGAAGGAATTAAATTCCACCTGAACTTAGGTAAATTAACGTTTGTTGTGTATTGGAGACGGTACGTAAAGTCCTACTCAAAAGAAATTGATGCTACTCAAAAATATATGTATTTGTTGACATAACGATGACTCTAGCACCAACCACCAACCTAAAAGTTTTGGTCATTTATCGAATAGTTTGTTTTTAGAAAATTTAGAGTATATTACTTGTTTGGACCTAAGCATATTGTCAGCCCCTTCATTATTTCTTCATCTCACGTTTTGTTCTTCAATCTATAAGTTTAAACTTAGTCTCAAGATCTAAACAGGTCACCAAACGTATTCCCAAAGTGATATTGCCTCATGGTACAGTATCATTAGATTATAAATAGTAACAGCATTTGCCAAAAAACTATGGTCCTATGGATGTCACTGGGTAAAGAATAGACTATTGAGGAGAATGTAGAGTCAAGACCACATTATTATTCATAAGTACAAATCATCGGTCTGCTCACTCTGCATTTGTTTCGCCATGGAACGAAGGAACTGATTCAGAGACTTTTCAGCAGCCACCAATGCAGCATCAACTTCTTTCTGCTTCTCCTCTGCTGTGCCTTTTCTTTGTTCGTGAACCAACTGTACTTTCCGAACAAGTTTACGCAATTCCTATCAACAACAGTAGGATATAAACAGAAGTTAAATAATATATCACTAAAGTACTAAACCATGGATCATACCTGTTCATAGACCTATACACCTAATAAACAAGTCATGCACATATCTTTATCTAAAATTTGACTAACCTGTCTATCGAAATCAACACTCTGAAGAGAATAAACTTCCTTTGTAAGTTCCACATTTTGACTGATTAGGCCATCAAACCATCTCGCAGCCATAGCCATATATTCGTCTGACCCCTGAAGATATTCTTTCAAAGATTAAATGAGTTTGGACAGCAAACAACTGAAACATGCTTTATGTTAACAACAAACAGAGTTCTCTTCATCCATTTGTAATCAGTAGCTGGTTAAAAGGCTATTCATGAATGTGCGCAGAAGGTTCAGAGACTGCTAAAGGAAGCTCCTTGTTCCTCCTAAGAAACCAGAATTTTCTCTCCTCTACTCTACTAGCCGATATATTCTTATAAATTCTCCCTTACTATATAGAATCCAATCTCCCATTCACTAACTGAAGTAATCCTAACAATGTAATTTTAACTATACCATCCAGGAGACAATGTTCTTGTTTAATCACTAGATATCAACGTTATACTTATAAAGAGATTCTTGTATACACACTTACCTCCTCTTCATCTTCTGACTCAGTTTCTGTATCATCATCATAGCTTTCTCCTGCATCATCTGCAACATCCTTGGCTGAACTAATCAGCGATTGCAGCGTTGTGTGATCACCCTGCTTTGTAGCATGTATCAGAGTGTCCATCAAATCAGGTTCAACTTCACGCAACAATTTCCCTGAGAGCATAATTAGCAAAACATTTCACTCAGATCATAGCCCTAATCGTAAGATATAAAGATAAAAAATCCTCCAACAGTTCAATCCTCCAACAGTTAAAAAGATGTTTCTTTTTCCTCACCGATATAGTTGAAATGTCTTCGCTTTCCTTCTCTAACATCCGAGCCTAGTCTCTGCGGCAAAACAACAAACACCTTATGTGCATTGTCCCAAATTTACGATAAAAATAGCTATACCGTCCAAATGTACTCAAAGTAACTACCTTCCCAAGCATCAATGCATCATAAACCTCTTCACCAAGCGACGCAGCTCTACGATTGAGAGAAAGCCAATTACTTTAAAACCAGAATCATTAACACAATATACAAAAGTGAAAGATTTTGAATTTCCAATTTTTGAGAAGCTTACCTTAGAATCCGCTTAACCTGATCACTAGAGAAGGAAGCAAGTTCTAACCCCCATTTGACGGCGCGGCGAGCGTCACGCTTCCGCTGGTTACGGCTCCTCGACGAGTCAGACTCGGAACCATCGCTATCACCATCGTCTTCTGCAATAACAACAGTTGGAGTGAGAGCTTCCGGCGGCGCGGGACGAATTCGCCGACGAGGTGGAGACCTCTCCGTGGAGAACGACGGGCCGAGAAGAAGAAGAGTTGGGATACAAGAAGGTGGGTTCGGAAGCTTTCTCGAAAATAAATGGCGGAGATTACGCAAATGGTGAGTACATTGCGGTGACAATTGCCTTATTGGTCGTATTAGTTGCGCCATAGCTGCAGCTTCTGCAAAATCGTTCCAAGGTCGGAGCTTTATCTATCTACTGTCTATAAAGCTCTCTCCTTTATATATGAGTTTTTCTTTTTTTTTTTTTCTCTGTTCAGATATATCACTATTCGAATACCAATTGAACTAAAGTTAGATTCCAATCACATACATACACTGCTGATACACATCTTTCACAACTTCACTTAAAACTGTTATTATACACACAAAGAATGGATTTTTGTAGTTAAGTTCTGGTTTTGTTATCATCCGGTGAAGCTAATACGAGAGAAAGAGTTTGAAAATCTCCAGCCAGAGGAAGGTTTGATGTTGAATGTTGTAGGTGTGAAGCTGAGGCCAAACATTTCTTTTGGTGTTAGTGTTGAGTCAACGAATCCAACCAAAGTAGCTATAAGAGAAGCACTCTCTTTGCAGTGATATATGTCTTTGGTGTTGATCCATAGTTTGTGAGTTACTTGCAGGCTTCTACGTTTTGAGCTCAATTCAACACCCCATTTCTTGTAAACTTCTTCTTTTTGCTTTTTCCCGAATTTGTTTGGTATTTGCTTAGCTAACCACTCTCTCTCGCGTGTAAGTGCTTTGGCAGCTTGTTTCCTTGATATCTCAGACGAGTCCTTTAGAAAAGATAGCCTTCTGAGTTCGACTTCCATGTAAACAAAGTCGGATGGATCGCCTTTGAAGAGCAAGAAAAAGTAGGTTCTGTGAACCAATGGTACATTACATACTTCCCAAAGCTCTACTATTTGGCTTTGTTGTCTTACGAATTCTGCTTTCTTGTTACCATCCTCTGTGTTTTCTGGTTTCATCGTCTTTGTCTCAGTATCGCTATGATTCAGCTCGTACGTGGAATGGTGCTGCAGGGCCCTTTCTTTAAGTCCTGCCATAAATTCATGGAAGCTACTTCTGCTAGTGTCTGTATCGGAATCTTTTATGCTCTCTGCGTCCATGGAGATAGTGCACTCTGAATCAAAGGATGGGTTAGAGGCCTTGAATATGAAGCCTCCACTAGCAGCAGCAGCAGTATATGCCTTTGTAAACAAGAGAGTTTCTCTGCAGCTTCGACTTCTTCTCATCTTGAAGTAATCTCCTGGACTCATATTCTCATCTATCGTATTGAAGGAAGGAGATTGTTTCTCTTCTGCTTGCATACTCATAAAGTATTCAATTGTCTTCTGCATTTCCTTCACCTTTTTCTTCAGAGCCTCATATGTGTTATCATCTTTATCAGAGTCTCCATACACTTCTACGCATTTCTCTTCCTTAGAGGGTGATTTATTTAACTGCTCTGACTGATCCATAGATAAGTTCTGTTCTCTCTCTTCTTTCTCTGAAGTCCAACTAAATTTGTGGTCTTCCTTCTCCACAGGTTGCTCGGTCTCTTCGGATTCTTCTAACTTGTTTATAGTTAGCTCATCTTTGGCTTCAAGTTCTTCAGAGCCTTCATAGACTTGTACACATTGCTCTTCCTCAGGGGGTGATTTTGTGACTTGCTCTGACTTGTCATCCCTAGAAGAATACTGTTTCATGTCTTTTTTCTTCGAAGATTGCTTTTGTTTCTCCAGAGACGGCTCAGTCTCTTGGACATCGTCTAATAGCTTCTTTATTACTAGCTCATCTTCAGCATCAAGTTTAGCATCTAAACTCAACTCCATATCTATTGTTTTTAAAGATGAATCAGCATCTTCCTTTTCGGACTCATCCGGTATAAAAGATCTGTGGTTTTGCTGCTCGTATTCTTTCTTTTCAACAATGTCGCCTAGTGAGTCTTGGATTTGAACTCTTTCTGCTTCTCCATTGTTCACTTCAATGCATCTAACTTCTTTGCAAGCATCTTCTGGTTCTTGGGTGGTGCTTTGAGCCATCTCCTCCCACTTATCATGTAGGTCATGCTCAGGAAATTGAGGGGTATTATCATCTAGAAGGAAACCATCCTCATCAGGAGAGTAAAGGTTACTCTTCCCCAAGTTATTTAGCATACGAGGCTCATCAAAATCTGTGGAATCGTAGCTGCTTCTTCTTCTTCTGCTGTTATCCATTGAACTTAAAGATGAGCTCTCTTCCGCTGTTGATTTGAGCAAATTCTCTACCCTAGATTGTGCTACATCTCGTTGCCATTTAAGTTCCTGGATCTGTTCCTCCATCTGCAGATTGTTGCACAAGGAAATGATTAATATTTTCTGTAATCAAAAAAAAGGAAAAGAAGAAGGATTCAACAAACCTTTGCAATCAACTCTTCTTTCTGCTTGAGCATTAATGTGTAGAACTCAGAGGTTGAAGAAGAAGAAGCAGGTCTAAGATTCTTCAACTCATTCTCCATTCTCGCCAGTTCCCTCTGCAGTTGCTTCACCAAGGCTTTCTCAGATACAACCAAATTGACTTGAGCATTTGTGGTCACCTCTTTAGCACAGCTTGCAAAGAGAAGTGTGTTTCTTGATTGTTCGAGATGACTACGAGCAGGGCTCATTGTACAGATGATAGCTGTTCTTGCGTTTCCCCCCCAGTGAGTTCTGAAGTATACGTGTTAGCTTTGAGTCTCGATACGGTATGTGTCCATTTTTCCCTTTGCTGTAGTACTTTCAAAAACATACTCATGTCAATACTTATTGCCAATAGATTTGAGTTGAAACTTAACAGAAAACTACTAAGTTGCTGCAAAAATGACCTTAGTTTTCGGATGACAGTTCCGAGAGTAAGTAAACTCCGATTAATGTGACATCCTTCTTTGAGTCTTGAACCAGCAGATAATGTCTGAGAAGCACGTTCACTTCCTGCTAGATCAATAAAGCACACTGATGCTGCAAGAGTCGCTGAGCTCTCTGGAGAAAATTCTCTATTCGACCTTTCAATTGTCTGCAAGAGAAAAAAAAGTATTAATGTGACTTGTGAGTTGTGACAATATGTGAGTTCATTAAAAGATGAAAATAATTGTATACCAGTCGGAGAATCTGATGAGATCTGGAGCTAGCTTCATTTAAAGACGTCTCTCCAATCTTCCTCTGAGCTGCAAAAACCACAGATTCAATACATAATATATCATATTTGTTGGTAATCAAATGATGAAGAAAAAATTGAGTTTTGGTTAATTACTCTCGCATATAGAAAGCAGTTCCTCTAGATGGTTTCTGTCTGTCAGAGTCTCCTCTCTAAGTTTCTCAACGACCGTTCCTCTCTACCAAAAGTTAACAATAATTATAACATCAGTCAATGAAATAGCTAAATGATGATTAGAGTATTACTGAAAATTGAAGATGTATGTGACCTCAGGATCATCTAGAAGCCTAAGTGGAGTGTTACTATCTTCACAAAGAAGATCCCTCACAGCTTCATTGTATATCTCCATCGCCGAGAACTTTAGAGTGAACTTTCTATCTTGTTTATGCTTAAAGGAAACAACAGAGGATCTCAGAGACTGCAACATAGATACCACAAAAATGAATGAAAGTGAGGTTAATGATTGTAAACCTTGTCAATGTAAGCAAATATATCATCCATAGCATATTCAGTGATTCCACTCATTGTGTACGTTTTCCCGCTACTTGTCTGTCCATACGCAAAGATGCTAGCTGCAACACAAGAATCGGCTTATTAGCATATATCTATATATCTAAATGACTGATCATAAAAGAGAGATGCAAAAATTTCTTACAGTTAATTCCAGAGAGGACACAAAGTGCAACCTCTTTGGCTCCATCATCATAAACTCGCTTTGTAGGGCATTCGAATCCAAACACTTTGTCTGTAACACATCAATTGCTGATTCATTATAATAGTAGTAAAACGTACCTAGCTTAAATCAAAATGGTGAGAAAGAGATGCAATATTCAAATTCTTACCAAATGTATAGGAAGACTTATCAGGCAGATTATGGAATTTGCAGATGATTGTGGTGTCGTTGATGCATTCCCAATCACATCTATCGTTCCTCGTCTCATCTTTCTCGTTTAGCGGCCTAACCCTCACCGACACCAATATCTTCTCTTCTCCTCGTGCCGCCATCTTTTCTTGATATATCTCTGTTTTTCAAATTTAAACCCATTAAAGAAGGACGTGCATAAATCATTTGATCCAAATTTAAATGATCAGACTTTTAGATTTCATAAAGAAAGAAAGAAAAAAAAGCTGTGATCAAACTTTTTCTCAACGTATCAGAAAACCTTTCATTGACTAAACCTAATCGTCGACATGTATAAGACTTGGCTCACCTTTTGATCCTCACCGCATTGCTGCAAATTGAGAGGAGCAAGACATTTTTAGATTGTGAGGGACAAAACTTAAGAATTAAAGTTTTAGTTTGTATATAAATTCCATATTGAAAATGAAGACATAAGACAAATCAACGAAAATTTGTTGGGAGATAAGAAGAATGAGTCAGCCAAAAATAATAAATGGGGTCAAAAACCTCCTCTGTGGTTTTCTTCTTCCTCTTAAGTTTCTTGTTTTTTTCAAGATTGAGCTGTCTGAGAGAGAACATGTCGGCATGGCCGTTGGAAAGGTTTCCACCACCAAGGTCTCTCTACTAAAATAAGAATGTTGCCAATTTTAACTTTCCAGTTACGGTAATTACACGACTGTCTTGCTGTACAAGGAAAGTTAACCTTGTGTTTATGACAAGTTAAACGATAAAGCATTGACCAGACCCAGAGATCCAGTGGTCCAAATTTCAAGCACAGAGATTTGATTGTTTTGTTTCATAAGTAAATGTAAGAAACTAGATGAAACACAGAAAATCTGGATTATGGAAGGTTACAATTACGATATCTCAATAATGAGATCACATTTGGAACATTCGTGAGGTTTTAAATATAGAAATCAAGAACACTCCAAATACAACCATAGAGGGAAATATAAAAGAATATTTCTTTTTGATGTTCTTTTTCATATATACGTATACATATGTAATAA
Organism: Camelina sativa; assembly: GCF_030686135.1. Taxonomy (NCBI): domain Eukaryota; kingdom Viridiplantae; phylum Streptophyta; class Magnoliopsida; order Brassicales; family Brassicaceae; genus Camelina; species Camelina sativa. Next base: position 8,531,569 of record NC_141890.1, read on the forward strand.
TCATACTACAACTAAACCAATCGTAAACCATCTGGGAGTTGTTGATCATGAGATGAGTCTTGAGATATAAACTTACGGCAAGCATAAAGCACTGCAGAATGAAAACCACTTGGGTTGTCTATGAACACGAAATGACCACCCTGCAACATTTCAAATAAACAAAAATCTCACATAAGCAAAATCCTCTTCTCTATAGTTTTCCTCTCAGATTTGAAAACAAATGCATGTGTTTAGAGATTTGACCTGTGGAACCCGAATGATTTCGCAAGGGACCTTCATGTATTTCCGCGCTTCCACTGCACCTTGATAGTTCATCCAATCATTCATTCCATATATAAAAGTTGTTGGCACTTTCCACTCTGATGCACTGCACAAAAAAAAACAGTCATCGAATTTGAGTTGTGTAAAAACTCCAATGTAGTCACAAACTTGGTTTTATTCATTAGATTTGGTAGACAAACCTTTGTAGGAGGGGCTTACGAGCAAAGGCTCCAAATGAGAAGATGTATTTCAAGCACAACTCTCCACTAGCCTTTGCAGCCAAAGTATGGTACACATAATCTACAATGCAAAACGAACCGTCACTATCAGCTATTGCATCATCATCCTCCATATAACTTCTACGGAACTTAAAGAAAGAATTACTCACCGGTTAGCAATTTGGCTTCCTCCTCTGTTAGCACAGTTCCCTCCGAATGTGCACCAAATCTTGCAGTTGTATACCGATTTACAAGACCTGGACCCCAAGGACCTAATCCTCTGCACACGAAACGCATTTAGGAATATATAGTGAATCTAGTATCCGGCCACTTTTAGCAAATGGTTACAATTGAGTGCAATAAATTTGTATCATCGAGGTGAGCATCTAGTAGACCTGACCTATTGGTGAATAAGAAAATATTATAAGAGCATACCTAATCAGCTTCTGAGGAGTGAAATTCGACTCCCACAAATGATTTAGTAGGGCGCCTTTCCATGTTGCTCTAAATTTAGTGAGCCTTTCCGATGCATCTGCTTCTGCTGAGAACCCAGCAGATCCCACCAGAACTAAGTGTTGAACATGCTCAGGATGCTGAAAGATCCAGATATATGAAAAGTCAGATATCTTAAAAGTTACCTTTTACACATTGAATTATACCAAGGATGAAAAATCACCTTAAGCGCATATTTAGCAGCAACATAACCTCCAAAGGAATGTCCTAATAGAATAAAGTTACTGAGATTCTGGGCTTTACGCCATTCCTCTAAGGAGTCGATAAACCATGCCTCAGTTTCTACACAATTAAAGAAGGACCAATGCAGTTCCATTACTGATCATTCCACGTATACAAGCCGTTTTGGTTCCAATGAAACTTTAGCCACTGAATCATGAACATTAAAGGGGATGAATAGAATACCTTCAGTGCTTTTACAAGTAAAATCAGGCCTACTTGATCCACCCCACCTAGTAAGAAAAAGAGAGAACTACCTTATTATACAGTCACAAATGTATACAAAACATGAGCACAATAAAAGGTCTAGAACATCCTCACTTTGATCTTTAAGACATCGAAATAGTTAAAGCATCCAAAAGGCCATATTGTGACTAATACATTTCAGGAAGACAAGTTGCATAATTACCAAAATTCCTTACCCAAGTTGATCAATAGCAATCACCCTAAATCGACTGGCAAGAGCATCGAAATTTCTGAAGAAAAAGCCTTGAGAAGCACCATAACCATGAACCATAACAAGAGTGGGAGAACCCTCCTTGGCATCAAAGGTAACAGTATTGATGTAACGTGACTCATTGCTGGTAGACCTAAACCACCTGATCTTGGAACCTGGTGGTCCTGAACCAATATTAACTTGTTCTTGCACATAAGGCGTCCTGAAGATTGTTCATCACAAAAGAATTTTAAAAACAGCTCATCCATCATGTAGAACCTTTAAAAAACCTCTCCTTCAACATTTCAAACTCTAATAAACAATGTCCCAGAGACAGGGTTCATACCAATTACCAAATTCCAGAATTTTGTAAGATTTATCCCTAAAGCTGAGTGCTTGAGAAACAGAGAGAGATATCTAAACGTACTTGAGGATAGAGAGAAGACGCTTCTCGGCGGCGATGATGTAATCGGTGGAGGTAGGGATCCACCGGAGCGAATTGGGCCACAAAATTTTCCATCTTGATCTCGCAGCCGCCGTAGCAGCAGCAGAAGATGAATCAGCCACCGAAGCAGTCTTCTTTGAGATTTCTTCTGCCATTCTTAGTCTTGACACAAAACGGCTCAAGTTCATACAATCACCGAACCAAATTCACAATCCAACAAAAATAAAAATCTAAACTTTTCCCACGAATCAAGGAATCGAGTTTTTTGGATATTAAATTTTCTATTTTTATCTTTTAAAAAGTTCCAAAAATATGAGACGAGAGGTTTTGCTGCGAAGACGCTTAAAGGGATATATGCTTTTTCTAATCTGTTCTTCTCACGTCATTGCTGACGCCACGTCTCCTGCAAAAACACAGAAGCTTCCTCGTTGGCAAAATCGGACCTGTCGGTCTTGGTCAACTCTTGTAATATTTAGTCAAATTAAATTCGAGAAAGTGATTAAGATTGTTAATGGCAAATTAATACTGACATATACAGATTAGGATTCAACGTAAGGTGAAAAAGTTGCAATTTGATTCGTCAACTTGTTTCATCATAGAATCTTCTTCTACAAAATCTAACTGCAAACACACAAACAAAAGCTAAGAAAGGTCTCAGATTTTCAAACAAATCACTAAAACCGGTTTTTGACTTGTTTATAAAAACAACACACACAACTCGAGTCCTTTCTTTTTTTTTAGCTTGAGCTTCTGCTGCAGCTGCTAGTAGTAGTACTAGAACTTGGGTTGTTGGTGGAGACACCAAGATACAATGCTTCAGCCAACGGTCCACCTGGTGTTGTTGTTGAATAGATCCATGATAGACCTTCATGGCTAACCCACTGATGATGCTGGTTTGTTCCTTCTGCTTCCTCCATAGATCCTCCTCCAGCCATTGATAGTGTCAGAGAGCTTCCCATTGCTTCATCTTGTTTCCCTTGTACAACAAACCGCCTTGTCTCTTGGTTGTGTGGTGTCTGGTTTACACTCAATAGACTCTGCAACGCTCCAAAGCTCTGGTCTACTATTGGCTCCTTCTGCCTGAAATTCAGATCGTAATTGAATCCGCGTTTGAGCTCTCTGCGTGATCCAACCTTCAGCGGGACAGTTTCATGAATCTCCGGGTTTAAAGTTCCAGTGGCATCACCTTCTTTCCTAAACCACCTCAATCCTCTTCACACATCAACAAAAAAGTTTCAATCTTTCAAATGATATGGATTTTAAAGGGGATGGATGGATTTTAAAACTTTGACAAGAGTGTAAGATCCTAAAGGCACCTGTTGTGATCATATAAAGAGGAAGCGGACTGAAGAGTAGAAAGCACAGGGACTTGGTTTACAGGTTGTCCGTAAAACTGAGGATAAGCTCTAGTAAACTGGCTAGTATCATTCTTAGCGCTACTACGAGTGTCACTGTGGTTAGATGACTGGTGAGATGATTCCACATGCTTTCTTGAACGAGGACGGCTCTTGTGTGTGTGTCTCTCGCAGTATTTCTGGTCAGGAATCACGTTTCTAGAGCATCTCCATTTCTTCCCATCCGTTCTCTTGCACCTCCATGGCTCCTGATCAGCCGTGTTATTACTTGCGATTGAAGCAATTCCCAGCTGCAACGAACCTCCTTTAGTCATTGCCACTGTTACTGTCATCACAAAGACCACAGCAGATTCTTGTATTCAGCATAAGTACTAAAACTACCACTTATATGCCTACAGTAAGAGGTAAAATTTCTAAGAACTTGAACATTCAAATACCATCCTAATGGATTTTAGTTGCATCAACAAGTGGTCAAAAGTCTACAAGAAGCTGTTTAAGTGAAAGCTATGGACATCTTACCATTCGGGTTAGTGGTTGGTGGGTGGTTCTTTGGAAAGGGTGAGAGAAGCTCGGAAGGAACAGGAACAGAAGCCATCATATACTTGTATATATTCCTCTGCCTCTCAAGCTCCTGCCACTGAGCGTTACTGAAAGCTACACTTGCGTTTCCACTCATACTTCTTCCAATCTCCCCTGGATTTTAATCCAACCAATTTCACATCAAACCAACATACAAAAAAAAAAATTCAATTTTTTTTTCTTTGCATAGCTCAGAAGACAACAAAAGGGTTAGAACTTGAAACCTGAAGAAGAGCTCAAGGTGAAAAAAGGATCTGCTACAGTCACAGAAGCAGAACTAGAACCGGCATGGGAGAACATATCACCGTGAGAAGAAGCGTATGCTTGATTGCTTGAAACAGAGAACATGGGATCGCCAAGACCAGCAGAACAGTAGCACAAGGAAGAAGAGGAAGGAGAGGAATATGATGGATGGTAATGATGATGGGGTAGCACCATAACGTCTTTATGCGAATGTTCTACAACTCCAAATCCAAACCCACCAATATAACCTTCCTTACGTTCTGCTCTTGTTCCCATTAAACCAAAACACACACACAGTGTTTCCCTTCTTTCTATTTCCTGACTATATCCACCCAAAAAAGTCCCAAACTTTTACCAGAGAAACACCACCGCTACAAACCTTTTCAAACCCGATTAAAAAAGCTCTCAAAATACCCCTTTTGTCTCTGTAGTGGAAACCTAGGAGATAGCTCAAAACTTTAACCTTCACACAAAGCAACACCCAAAAATCCAAGAAAGAAGAAAACAGAGGAAACAAAAAAAAAAGCACCCGCCTTTTCTCTTAGCCTAATGTCTTTGCAAACATAAATATAAAAAGAACCTTAAAACCACCCACAAAGGCTCACTCTTTTTTATTTATTTGTCTCTTCTCTCTCTCAGTGCCACTTAGGAAAAATGAGAGGATAGGGAGAGAAATTGGGGATTTTTTTTAGGTTTAAGAAAGGTTGAGAGGAGAGGAGCGGTGCAGAGCTAGCTATTTGAAAGACTCATGAGCCAGCCATGACATGATGATAAAAGCTTTTGATTTTTTTTTTTGTTTCCTTAGTCTCCAACATTCGACCTTGTTTCAGAATACAGACAAAAATTTTCATTAACTCTCTACTCTCTCTCTCTCATCTCCTCTGACACTTAGTAGCATCCCACGTTGTCGTTTCCTACTAATACTTAACACCGTTAACTTCTTTCTCTCTAGTCTCTACACACACAATGACACAAACACACCGCCTCTTTAAAAAAAATATCTTCTTTTTTACTTCGACCTTAGTTAACGTCTTTTGTATTTGTCTTCTTCTCAAAACTACATCGTACGTACCATTCACTCACCCACACACACAAGAGTATGTATAATTGTGTGTATAGACTTTTTTTAGATGAGGATAAAAGACTCCGTTAAGCAACGGCGTCTAAAAGAGGGTGCTTGGATAAGTGTGTTGGTAAATAGGACCCATATGAGGTTGCCGTGACCGTGAGAGCTTTGCTTCTTTCTTCTCATTGGGGACCAGAGAGAGAGATGTGATGCTCTAACTAATTCAGTCTCTCTCTCTCTCATTCTCTCTTGGGGTCACTTTCTTAGATTTTACTAATTTCTCACCCCCATTTCTTTTCTTCTTTCTCTTTTCGACCCCACTACTTTCATGTCTTCTATCACTCCTCTAATTTTCTTCTGATTTAGTTAAAAAGAAGAAAACTCCCACTTTCATTCATCACATGATGATAATAAATTATTGGACTGTTGGGGAGAAGGAAAATAAAGATGATGGCTTGAAGAATAAAAATACATATCTCTAACTCTAGTTTTCTTTCTTTTGTCGTATACGCCTAATCAATCATAGGACCACTCAAAAAGTTCAAATGTCAAAACATATGGACTATTATGGCCATTCAATATTGTTCGTAAGTGGTATAGTAGTAGCCTAATTTGATCGGTGGTTACATTTTACATATAGTCTTAAAATTATTCCAAAAGAGCACCATATTCGTAAATGAATCCAAAGTGAACCCCCCCCCCCCCCCCCCCCCCAACTGTTTTTAAATTAGGAACAATAGACAAGTGTAATTGTGCTTGTATTATAATGTTATGTTATGTTGGGAGTTGGCTACATACATACTGTATATCACAAACATGTTCCAAGAAGTAGTGCCCGAGACTGTTTTAGAATCATAATCAGAGATATGAATGAGCATCGAACCTAGTCTTAAGTTGTAAACATTTATTAATTCCTCTGTCTTCAGCATCGGTATACCCTGTTATGCCAGTTTCGAGCAGATTAAGAGGCAATGTTCTACATGTGTCCAACACTTAGATTGTTGAGACAATGATAAATCTGAGACGAGAATACCCCTTAACAATAATAGAACTAAGGATAGCTAGCAAATGGATTGCACAGTTTCAAGTACGGTGACAAAAAAGAGTGGAACATACCTCAACTTCAAGCTCAAGGTTATATAGTATCTTATTACTCGGAAGATGATAACAAAGTCGTGTCAAGGTGAACTAGGTCTCTCAGAAACAATTCATCAAACAAAATAAGTTGAGGGCAAAACTGCAAGAAACAAAACAAATTGGATCGAGAGGTAGAAGAACACGAGCGTCTCTGATCTCCATTACTGAAAGACCAGTGAGATACGATCGGAGAATATATATATATGGTCTGAGACGAGACGGACTGTTGAGCTTTGAGGTCCGTGCAATCTCCGGTTAGGGTTTTTGACGTTCCGATCACGGAGTTTCCTATCCCCTTCGGATCTTTCAGCTTCTCTTCTACACGATGTCAAAACTATAACTCCATGCGTGTTTCAACCTCAAATGGGCCGCTATAAGGGCATCCACATCAAAGGATTTAACAAAAGTATCTTAAAACATATCTTATTTTTAATTTTAGAAAAAAATGAAATTAAAAACTTCTTAAGAAACTTAGATATTTCATGGATCCATTAAAAGTTGTTAAATTTGAGGTTCTTAAAAAAGTATATATATATTTTTATTGTAAATTATTATGTTATTTTGTTTAAATTCATAAGACTTGTATACTTTTAAAAAACTTTAAAATATTGCATTCAATAAAAGTTTAAACAAATATTACATAAAAACATATTAAAAATAGATTACGAAATGATTAATTTTAATATTGATTTGTGCCAAACTTTTCCCATATATGCTCAACTTAATCCACTTGCAGTCGGTCATGTATTTTCTTGTCACGAACTTCATTTCGAATGGTTATCGTATCACCCATCATATTTCTGAGATTTGAAGGGATGTCTGTAGAATACGTGAAATCCACTTCTGAAGTTCGGTTTGATTCTACTTGTGCAAATGTGGCCTCATCATACTGAGTATACCCATCACGTTCATCTTCTACAGTCAAGAGTTGAGTAAGATAACTCATCTACAACTGTTTGGCATTGCGCAAATAAGACCACCTTCTCTACTTTGATCTGCAACCAAAAAATTAAACATTTTAAAAAGATGGAAACTTGCTTTCAGTTCTAATATAAAGTAGTAGAGGACTAGCTTATTATACAAACCGGTTAATGGATGTTTAAGACTCCAAGAACAGCCATTCTTTCATCTTTTTGCAATCTCAAGTCCTCAACAAGAGGCGTCACAGCAGAAACTGAGAGAGACGAGAGAGACGAGAGAGAAAATCAGGTAACAAAAAAATAAAAGAAAATTTTATTTTTCACTCATCCAATCAGAAACTGACACAGCCAAATTTCTAAACACATCTAAAATATCTTATGTAACCATCGATCCTAAGCTAAATCATACAAAAAAAAAAAAAATTTATCTGTAAAAATACTTTAGGAACTCTTAAGATACTTGTTAAATCCTTTGATGGGCTTGCCCTAATAGTGTATCTTAGTTCAAGAATGGCCCATTACTAGAAAGTCCATATTTTCTCATACTAATTTTTAACTATATTCTTTCTAGTTTTGGTTTGGAGAAAATTTTGCTGAATAAATTTAATTTGAATAAATAAAAGTTCAGTTTGGTTCTGTAGAATGTATTATACTATATTTGGTGCGATGAGGTCAAAAGTAATTGTTGTTGAAGCCAAACCGAAGTTTAAAATACAGTTTGGTTATGGGTAAAAAAAAGGTAGACGCAATGTGGACCAAAACAACAACTACACACTTTAGGCCTATAGGCTTATAATCTTTTTGTCTCCACGTGACCTTCACTTACTTGCAGAGTCATCGCTGTTTATGGGTGTACCGAACCGAACCTAGACCAAAATATAATTTCAATTCTTGCCGATAGTCGAAACAATCTCAAGTTTATCGAATCTCGGTTTGGTTTGGAAATTCCAGTTTGATTAGTTTGCAAAGACCTAAATCTGATCTAATTTTAACCCATTGATATGTGTTTATGGTGTATTTTTATATCAAAGTTATACACCTGCACACGTTGACGTTCTTGTACTGCAGCATAACTTTGATATAAAAATAAAAATACAACTTTCAAGTGGAAAACTAAACTTGCACGTTTTTGTATTGTAGTAACATCAATTTTATGGATTAAACGAAAGATTGAAATAAAGGTAAAAAGTATATATATATATATATAGATATGAAAATGCATGGAAATATGGAATATAACACCCAGTACGATAACCAAACATCTAAATTGATATAAGAAGGACACAGTATTGCATGCGTCAAAATTGAAACAAATTTTATTCTGATAGAAAGACATCCGACCCCCAAAGATCACGCATGTCCTTTTCTTAACCTACGTGATCCGTACCGTATTACAGTTAGATTTGTCGATTATTTAACACCGGAAATGTTAGGAATCTTGATATATATTTGTCACAACTAATATAAGCGTATTTTAGTTGCTGCCTCGGTGGTACGAATGAATGGTAAGTTATCAATGGATCATATAATCATAGTAGTGTAAATGTGTAATAAAGTAAAATGGTGTTAGTATCGCTTTAGAAACTTTATACGTCCAGAAGCGGGTGTGTAACAAATAGGGGAAGGTGATATAGTTTATTGCAACCTCTATGTTGGTCTGAAAATATAAATAGATATAATTGTGCGTCACGAAACAAAGAAAACGAGCTAGTTAGATAAGAAAAAAACGGATTAGCAAGTTTTAGAGGAACAAGAAATGATTATTCAAATGAAAAATAGAGTAAATAGAAAAGAGAAAGCTTATTCAAATGAGGATTTGTGCAAGATCATATGATATAAAGCCAAGTCATGGACTGTTTCTCTCGTTTTACAGGATGGTTCAACCACCACGCACCTCTTTTTCTTTAGGCGTTTAATGACACAACCCACATTTATCTTTTATGTATTCCTTTTTATGTAATTATATTTATTTCTTTTTTTTTAAAACTCTTATTTTTCTCTTTTTTTCTTACAGTATTTCTCAATTTCTAAGTCTTTACAAAGCATTTTGTTCATCTGAAGAATATGGCTACTTAGTTAAGGAAGTTTTAAATGTTTTTACTGCCGACAAATAGTACTTTGAGTGTATATAAACAAGTATGTCCGACAAAAACATTTATATATAGAAAACTATAATTATGTGATACAGTTTTGTTCCTCTTCTTTGCAAATTTTATAAACAAGAATCCCCAATTTCTCACTCCCAACTTCATTCACAAGTTAAACATAGTTTCTCTTACACGCTTTACTATGGAACCTTCTGAATTTGTTTCCAACAAAAGTTCATTTCTTATTTCCATATCTGTAAAAATAAAGTCAATTGCAATAAATTCGCCATCTTCCTATCAATATGCATAGATTTTTTCAACAAATACAACCAAATAAGGAGTGTCTGAAATGAACTCACAACCGCATGTTATTTAGCCAATGTTTTAAATACCAGACCGGGCGAACCGGTGGATCCGTGACCTGATATGGTAATTGTAGAGTGTCTTTTAACAAAATCTCACCTTATGACATCATATTATATATTAATCACGTATTATCTATAGACTGATACAACCCTCAGCTTCTTATTTGCCTCCATAATTAATCCCCTATTCTCAACTGTCAATAGAAAGTGACAGAGACAGAGAGAAGTTCTATCTATATATTATATAAAATACATTACACAATTATCACAACTAGATTTCAGCACGGATCTAGTCTTCTTATATCTCAATTCTCTCAGATATATAAAGAAGATTTGTGTATCAAACACAACTCGAAGCTTTTGTTGAGGCATGGCTGTGATGAAGCTAAGAAGAGCAGCGACTGTAGCAGGGACATGGCTAAACGAAGCCATTAGCTTCTTCGTGTTCTGTGTTTTAGACATCGTTGATTCATTTCTTTGTCTCATCTACAAAGCAGCAGACTATCTCTTTGAAGCCGAATGGAAGCCTTGCTATTGTTTGTCGGCCAAGGAACCCATCACCACGACTCGAGGGAAGATCCTCTTGTCTCAAAATAATGGCGAATCCAAGATCCTTACTCTTTCGCGGCTTCAAGAACTCGGGTAAATTTTTTTCTTTCTTTTTTTAACGTTTTGTTAGTTATTGCAAATGTATCAATATCAGAATTGTCCAATTACAGATGTGTTAAAAAAACTCAGAATAATTCTTTTGTAAATATTTCATATTTCAAGAGATAAGAATAAATATGTTTCGTCTAATATATGATATAACACATATATATATATATATATACTATAATTTCACAGTTATAAGTTCTAGCTATATATTTATTTTACATCATTACATGTGCTGTCCGCATTCTCCCTAAATGATAATTATTATCATATTTACTACAAAAAATTGACATGCATTAAAGTTCATTGTTGACTTAAAAATGGTACGGTGAGCCAAATTACTTTTATCCCTAGAAGTGGATTATTGAAATCTACTTCCGTTTGATTTTCTTGTAGCGGACGTTCCAAGATTGAGCTGGAGGATATCTCTGAGACACTTTACACACGTCCTTCTCGTCTATCTGACTTTTCTAAAGTATCCGTTAATGAGCTCAATAAACGGTTTGTTAAGGTTACTCGATCCGAGTCCGAGTGTAGCGACCATCATGAGAAGACTAAAAGCAGAAGGAGGAGATCAATAACGAAGTCAAGCTTGACGGTGAACTTCACGGTCGTTGAGAAGCTTCGGGGAAAGATCAACCCGCATAATTTGAGCCACGATGTCTCTCGATGGTCGGATTGTGATTGTGGGTTTTGTACATCGTGGGCCTCTACTAGTGACAAGGATCATTCCCTCTTTGTCAAAACTCAAATCCCAAATGGTAACGGTCACATCTTTTATGTTTAGGAGATATATTAGTAAAACCAGTTTTACTGTTTTTCATTTATAAAACATTTATCTATTACAACAAAGTGGTTGTAGTTTAGTGGTAAGAATTCCACGTTGTGGCCGTGGAGACCTGGGCTCGAAATTTAAATCCCAGCAGCCACACTTTAAATTTTTTAAACCCTTTTTCAAAAAAAAAACAAAAAAAAGAAAACATTTGCATGTTAAGTTCTTATTACACATTTACATGGTAAATGATTGTGTTTAATTATTTTATAAAGCACTCTTTAGAAATAATAAATGCAAATAGGAAATATAAATAGTCGTCTGTATCATGAGTTGCAATTTTGGATTTCGAAACTAGTAAACTAATTTGCGTTTTAAAACAATCGGATTCATTACAACAGGGGTGGCAGCGAAAGAGGATGTTCTGTTCATACATGGTTTCATATCTTCATCAGCGTTTTGGACGGAGACGGTATTTCCAAGCCTGTCAGCGTCCTCCTCGGCTCATAGACTCTTCGCCGTGGATCTTCTAGGATTCGGTAAGAGTCCAAAGCCAGCTGATTCACTCTACACGTTGAGAGAACACGTAGAGATGATCGAGAAATCTGTCTTACACAAACACAATGTAAAGTCTTTACATATCGTGGCTCACTCTTTGGGATGCATTTTGGCGCTTAGCCTCGCCGCTAGACACGGCGGCTTAGTCAAGTCACTTACCCTCCTTGCTCCGGTGAGTTAATTACTTTACGCACATTATGGACCTGTCTTTATTGGTTTCTATGCATGCAGAACATAAATTTTGCATGATAAATTACTATTAAAAGTTAATAATAACAACAGGTTCCTAATCGTCATTATATTATGAATATTATGTTGGTCAGTCATTTTAGCTGGAATAATTGAACAAGTTAAGGAAAAATACAACTTTATTGGTTTTGTCACACATATGAATAAGAGATGTGACGTATAGGACTAATAGAATACGTGTAAATGTGTATTTGTGGGCAGCCGTACTATCCAGTACCGGCGGGAGAGGCGAAGCCGAGGCAGTACGTGATGAAGAAAGTGGCACCGAGGAAGGTTTGGCCGCCTATAGCTTTAGGAGCGTCGATGGCTTGTTGGTACGAACACGTTAGTCGTACCATTTGTCTCCTTATCTGCAAACACCACCGTCTTTGGCAGTTCCTTGCAAATCTCATCACCCGTAATAACAGGTTTTAATTTACTTTTTATCAACTATTTTCTTTGTTTTCATTTAATTTTATTAATCCACCCAACCAAATTCGAATCGATTAATATCAGGAGAGGAATTCACATTCCTTAAAAAATGTAATAAAATTCAGATCCAAAAACTTAAAATCCAACGGAAGTAAAACAGTTTCCCATACTTAACTAGCTAGTACACAAAGTCACAACCCGCAGCGGCAATCGTTAATAATACATGAGGGTAAAATGTTGGTTGTTTTTTTGTCAGGTTGTTTGGAATATTTTTGGAAATTTAGTGATGTCAAAAATTAGGTTTAGTCTCTCTATATATGTATTTGTTTTTAGCATGTAAATGTCATATTTAATTGAAAGGAAACAATTGATGGTTGATGTGGCTAGTTAGTATACCAAACCACCTCCAAATGGACTAAATCCACTAACAAATTTAATTCGTAGCCGCATCTGGTCGCTGGCTAGTAAGTGTCTACTTAGTTTACGATTATTAATTCAACTTATTCATCAAATTAATTTACAGATATAGTACAACTCTACGTGGTGTTAGCTTAATCATCAAGTTACATCAGATAACCAGATATAGAAAGCCACGGGTTTTTGACATACCATCAGTATACCTTCTTTCATTGGAGGAAAGCTTTAAAACAAACGGTGTCTTAGGCAACCTACTTTAGACTCTATAGTATGCTATGCTAAATTTAAAAATTCCAACCTTAAGTACTTATGGCTATGTGTACTTGGAGCAATGGAAATTGATTCTACTTTTGAAATGTCTAGGTTGGTTGATCGGCATATTTCAGTGACAAGAATGTATAGATTTTACGACTCTGTTTTGTAGTTTCTACGTTTTAGGAATATAAATGGTTAGAACTTAGAAGTAATGCTCTTGTCCTACCAATACAACCAACCATTGGAAATTAAATTAATAAAAAATAGAATATAATTCATCCAATCAAATTATGCGTTCGACTCCAAAACCAAAAACCATGAATTCTTTAATTAAAAAAACAAAAATAACTATAATAAATGCGCAAGTTTGATTAGTGTCATTGGTTATTAGCGCAGCACCCATATACTTGAGACAGTAGATCTCTTTTGATAATAGTCCAAAAACTTTTTTGGTTTTTTTTTGTGCAAAGTCCAAAACCAATAACTAATATATTGATATGTAACTACATTTTGATTTATCATATATTGTACTAATAGTTAATTTTCTCTATCTAGGACTGTAAACTTTTTAATAGAAGGTTTCATGTGTCACACGCACAACGCAGCGTGGCACACTCTACACAACATTTTATGTGGGACAGGAAGCAAACTCGATACGTATCTAGACATCGTTCGAGATAAACTAAAGTGCAACGTGGCCATCTTCCACGGAGGTGACGACGAACTCATCCCTGTCGAGTGTAGCTACAACGTTAAACAGCGGATTCCTCGGGCGCGAGTTAAGGTTCTTGAGCACAAAGATCACATCACCATGGTCGTTGGCAGACAAGATGAGTTTGCCAGAGAGCTCCAAGAGATTTGGAAGACTTCTTCTAGCTAAAATTATGTTTGATGAAAATTTGTGGTAGATTAATTAATATCAATTGTTCTATGTGTAATGGTTGGTAAAAATATTTTCAAGAGCATTATAAATTAAGGAAATCCTTATGTACTATGAGAAAATCCAGGAAAGGAGTATTAAAATAATAATTTTCGAATCTAATTTATTCATTTATCATATATGCTTTTATTTTTTGGTTTCTAAGAAGGCATACTGTATGTGGTGAACCAAAGCAAAAAAAATAGAAGGTATACGTTTGACTCCTAATTCTGCTATTGCATCCTCTTACTGGTCCCCAAACAGGGCCGCCCTGCTTACCCAATAACATAAATAATCCGCATATCAAACTTTTTTTTGTCAACTGATGTTATTGATAAAGCTTTAAAAGATATAAGGTGGAATACAACATAAACCGGTGGAAAACAAGATATCCCCGGAATCTAAAGCCCAAAAAAGAGAAATTAAGCCGCCGAACAAAAGAGAAATTCCCAGAAATTAAAAAAGAAACCAATAATTAAACTTACTAAGTAGAGAATTTAGATTCTAGAAGAAAGCGAACCCTTAAACTAAAGACATAAGCAACAAAGCTAAATCCTTAAACAAATACTAATCTTAGGAAGCAAGACAAACTCTTCTCTTGAACCACATGCAAGTGAGAAATACTAAGGAAGCCCACGGCCAATCTGAAGCTAACGTCAACCTCCTCCTATCCTCAAGAGAGCTGATCTCTCATAACCAGAACCAAATACTTCATAATCCGACAAGCAAGACCCGAACACACTTCCGAATATGACGATGACGACACCGCGTCCAAAATCATCTGTGTATAAGCATTTCAAAACGCCATCAGATCTACACAAATCTGCAAAGCCAAGACAAGGAGTGAAGCATAACTTCTCACTAAAACTGAGCTTCAACAAGCACAATGATAGAGCGAGAAAGCTATCAACCACAACGAACAAACCATGAGAAGAGCCAACTGCAAACCAAGAAGACTAGCACGTCTTCTAATATAACGAAGCCAAAGCTTAGAAAGGGAACAAGCCTTATGGGAATCAAAGGCTGGAAGAGAGGACCAAGGGTGAGAGGCAAGATAAAGGCTGGGCGGACATAACGCAATCACAGTCAAACAAACACAAACGGCAATCAAACGATGAGAAGCACAAGAACGGAACCGAAGGAAGGGAAGGGTCAAGAAGACATTTTATTCTTCGAGTCGCACCGTGGTACTACAAGCTCCGGAATTACTAATATCAACTTGCAACCACTAAACCCAACATAATTGGCCGCTCCAACCGCAACCACAAAGCCCAAGGTCGCAACTCTAACCAAACCACAAAACTCCTCAATCTAGATCCAAAATTCATCCACACCTACGAGACTACCACCAACAGAAGAGAGGAAACTTACTATGAAGAGTAAAGGCCACAAAAGTTAGGGAAACCAACCGAGCAAATAATCCGCATATCAAACTATTCGGTAGTTTTTCCAATATGTTCACAAAAAAAAAAAAAAATCTGATTTGAGCGTCATAAATTTCTTACAATACCCACATGGACAATGACATAACATAAATTCACTATAAAAGTTGATTATATGTCATTTTCAACTATTTACAGATTTCTAATCTCAAAACTTCTTCTTAAGTGTTAAAAAGTTTTTTTTTCTTTTTTGTTGACAACTTATATTTCCTTATATGTAATTTTGTTTTCAATGGTATATTTATTATGCCTGCCAATTAGCCGATGATTCCTAAAAGTGGGTCATATTGGTTGAACAAATTAACCAACAATATTAATGGGTGTCTTGGACCCATCCAACCATATTATTCCGTCAGTACTTTAAAGCTCCACGTAAATGTATTATGCATATCCATATAATATATCAACTCAATTAGGGCTGGGAAAAAGAACCAATAACCAAAAAACCGACTGAACCGAATCCAGAAAACCAAACGAAGCCAAACGAAACCAAACCGAAATTCCTCAAATAATCGAATGGTTAGTAAAATTCTATATCCAAACTAACCTAAACTGAACCGAATCGAACCAATAACTAAACACTTAACCGAAATATCCAAAAACTTAAAAGATACAAAATATTATATACTTAATATTATGTAAAACTTTAAAATAAACTTAAAAAATTAATTATTTCTTGTTTCAAAACAGTATTTAAATAATCAATATATTTAAAATGTTATTATTTTGAATTACAAAGTTAAATACTATTTTGTAAAATTGAATCAATATTATCCCTCTTTTTGTATTTTTGTATTTTTGGTTAATTTCAGTTATATTTAATTAGTTTTGGTTATATTAGGTTTATTTGGTTAATTTCAATATAATTTATGATAGTTATGGTTACCTATTTAACTAACTGAACCGAACCGAAACAAAACCAAAAGAACCGAAATTTCTAAATATCCAAATAGTTATTATATTACTAAATTAAAAATAACTGAAACCGAATACAGCCGAACTAAAACCAAACGGTTAACCAACGTCCATGCCTAATTACTCAATGGTGGATGAAAATATGAGAAAAGCGCCCTCCTTTATTAATTAACTAGTGATGGACCCGCACGTACGTGCGGAGTTTATTTTGATATTTAAAAAAAAATTGTTTCAAACAATATTTTTTTAATTAAGTTTTTGGTAATGGTATGATTATTATAGATTGTTTTTTAGTTTGTTATACTGATATTAATGGGTCAATAGGTAAAAATGAAACGACAAAAACAATTGGTATTTTTTAGGCTTGGATATAAAAACTGTACCCGAATATCCAACCCAAAATCCGATCCGAAAACCAGGTTCAGATTAGGTACGGATTTACCTATAGAATTCTATTGGGTTCTATTTTCCAAATACATGTAGGTTTAGATTAGGATAAGATAATACCCGACATCCGTTCGGGTACCCATCAAACCTGAAAATATAAATATATCTAAAATTATTTATAATATTTAGTATTAATATAATTCATTATCCAAAATTATAATTATAATTTTGACTACAATTAGTTTTATACCTAAATATCAAAAATAATCAAAATATCTAAAAAAAAAATTGTTAAATAAGCTAAAATTTAGCTAATTTTATTTAAATTAAATTAATATGAAAGATTATTTTTTTGCATACCCGATAGTTCAGATACTAATCAGGTTATGAAATTTGTAATCCAAACCGATCCAAACCTGGTAGTATCCAAATTGAACCGAACCCATATATATAAAAAAATATTAAATAGATTATATTTTTCTAAACCCGCTAACCCGAAACAGATATGTTAATACCCGAACCTGAACGGGTGAATGTCTATCTTCACCGAAGGAAATCGACACTACTAAAGTTAGATGATTCACCCGATTAAAGTTCCATCAAATTTGATGTCTCCGATATCATCCTTGCCGTCTCCGCTTTCAGTTCCGCCTGAGAAAACAACTGTTTTTTAATCGATCTCATCCAGTGGATCTCTTCCTTGGTACTTTTTCTTTTCCTTCATTCTTCTCATTTCTACCCGCGATCCCTATTTCTTATGAATCTCTAGATCTTCTGAGCTTAATCCTATGACCACCATAGGTAAGTCTAATCACCTCTCTTTCATATTGGTATTATTTTCCGACGAAATCGAATCAGATTCAAGTCGATATGCTTTGTTTTTTTTTTTTTTCCTTTGCTCCATGTTCATATTATTCCGTATGTTTTAGATTTGAGTCTTTACTCATACTAAATTAAACCAAAAGCTTAATTAATTAGGTACAATAAGTTGTGTTTTTTTTTTTTTAATAAGTAGCAGCCCCAATTGGGTTTTGACGTTATTTACCAGATCCCATCATCATTTTATGTATTCCATATTGAATCCCTCGATCTGAGCTGTCTCTTCAATCTTTATATGATTTCTTTGTTGCCGCTCCTTTGTGTTTTTCATTAATTGTTTGTTCAGTTTTGCAGAAGAGAGAAACAAAAAAGAATGGAAAGCAATCAAGCATTGTTATGGGATGTGAGATTAACGCACATCCATTGTTAATTAGATTGATGCAGTCTTATCATCGGTTCTCTATGTGTTTCCATTTATTGGATCTCTTAAGTTCTCCGTTGGAGAGAAAGCAAGGTATGTATGTGTTTGATTGTCTTCGAATAATCTCTAGTGCAATTTCGATTCACATACATAAGTTATCTGATATATGTATCTCTTTTATTTTGCATGTGTTTCCAAGTTTATGAGAGCAATCAAAGATAATATTGACATATATATATATATATATAACACAGTTTCGTAGCGAAACTTGATTCAAACCATTATTTCAGGTTCCATTGCTTTTCAGTTTAGATTTTATTTATTTATTCAAACCATTATTTCAGGTTCCATTGTTTCCAATTTCGCCAGTCTGGATGAAGTTCTGAAACATCATTGACCTGAGTCATGTGAGATGAAACAGGAGAAAATGTAAGTTCATTGGAACCTATGGAAAAGATTTTCAAAAGTTTTAAATAAAATAGTAACACTTACTGCAGTATCAGCCAATACCATCTCTAGTGTCTCTCCAGTGTGTGTGAGTGAAACCATCCATGGCAGCCATTTCTTCTATTAAGGTGAATCTCTGAGCTATTATTTTAGGTTTCATTTGCTTGGTTGTTTATGCCGTCACTTTGGTTTTTATAGATGTTTAGGATATGAGTAGTTGTGATTGTGAAGAGGATGATTAGGGATTGATTCAAGATTTTATGGAATCAATTTTAAATTTTCAGTTAATTTTTTTATTTTATTTTTGGTTTCAAATGATATTGTAGAGGATGATTAGGGATTGCATTAAAATTGATTACGATTTTAATTGATTTTATTGGACTCGCTGATTTTTTGGAGATTAGATGACGAACAGAAATGGTATGTTTTCTTTGGAATGCTGTTTTTTCGCAGATTGAATGACAAACAGAATTATATGGAAGATCTTTAATATGATGCTATTTTAATTTGCTCTCAGGTTTGGAAAGAAGAAAGTGTTTGGATACTCATGTAACGTATCTAAGATCCGAACAAACTAAACTCCAAACACATCGGGTCCGCGTGCTTCTACTCAAGCAGATTACTTCTTTGCCCTCAAAATTTTTTTCCTTTGTTCTTTGCTTTTTTATTTCATAGGGGCATTGTATGGTATATTGGTTTTATTGTTTTTTTTATTTTTAAGTGTGTTTCCAATTAATAGTATAGATAAATGATATATTAATTATTCCACAAACAATAGTTCAAAACTCTACAGTTTCAGACTTTCAGTTCAAGGATATATAGACTACTGTAGACTTTATAAATTCGATTAGTACTGTTTTCACATGATTTATATCTTGGACATATGGTACGCTGTCGTTAAATAATTTGCTCGTTAAGTGAATATGTAGTGTATTTCCATGTTAATGTGATTCTACTCATACAAATATATTTGTTGCGAGATTTTATTTGATATAATTTCTTTCTAGTCCAAATACAAGTGAAAATCTCCAAGTACATACTTCATCGTAAATAAAAAATATTAGATTTGAAATTATTTATTTTATCAATCGCTTTCAATTATAAAATAAAGTCCACTGCATCACAAATCAAATTTTTCTTCACAGTATAACTATTAAAATGTACAGAAATATATTTAAAAATAATTAAAGACATATATATAAATATATATCAATAACGTTTTAAGAAAAAAATCAACACTCCCAGAAAATATATTACTCCCTCCGTTTCATAATATAGGATGTTTGGAGAAATATTTTTGTTTCATAATATAAGATGTTTCCAATTTTCTATGCAAATTTTAGATTAATTTCATATTTTATATTATGCAGTCTTGTTTATGATTGGTTAAACTTTTTAAAAGCAACCATTTTTTAATATACGTGTTTTATCTAAAACATCTTATATTTTAAAACGGAGAGAGTATATTATAATTTTAATAGTAATGGCATAGAGCAACCTTACCAGATATATAAAAATAAAACAAAAAGAGCAACCCAAAATGTAATAATCATACGAGTACGACGAACTACTTAATTATTAGATGAGTTGTTTACTTTTTGGGATTCTCCAAGTAAAAGTTACGTTTCTCTTCCTCGTCCATGAATGCAGTAACGTGAAAAGACTTGCCGATTCCCATAGGAGTCTTGAAGTAAATCTTCTTGCTCTTTGGCTCCTCCATACTCATCTCCACGATCGGTACCCACATAAACATCTGCTTACTCTTCACTCCTATATATATAACACACACACAAATTCATATACATGAGCTATACATCCATATATACTATGTAGCTATAGGTATATCAAAGATGGTACCTGTCATCTTCTTCATACAAGACTTGTCGACATAGGCAGTGACCTCGAGACCGTAGGAAACGCGAGTGTTGGTGGCTTCGAAGAAATGCTCATAAGGAGAATTTTGCTTCATCCACACGTAACCAGTGGCTCTAACTCTTCCACACTCGACAAGATTCTTCAAAGGCATCACTCCTTTCGGAAACCCTAGCTCCTCCAGAAGCTCCAATGATTGCTTGTAACATTCCTCCGCTCCATACACGATCTCAGCCCCTGCTCTCTCTCCTCCGACAACGACGACTCCTTCGCTCGCCATTTAGTTACGAGATATAGAATTAAACAAAAAACCTAAAAGTAATATTTTCTTCAAAATATGTAGAGGAATATATATAATGTTTGTGCTCAGGATTTTGGAAGATATATAAATTTAAACGAAATAAAAAGGAGAGAAGAAGAGATAGAATATTTTAGAAGATGGGGCTGGTGGTTGAGCGGTGGGTTGTGTGATTCATTTATTTTGTTTGCCTAATTCACTCTCTTGTTACTTTCGTGTGGTTTTTTGTTTGGTTACCTAATTCCCCATATATATTCTCAGTTTGGTCAAAGCAAATAAATATTATTATTTATGAAAAGTCAAAATACATCTTGACTTACTTAATATTGTGGCATTTTATTACTAAAAATGCTTATTGGAATTAATAGACACTTTATTGACTAGAAAATGTCTTAGCAAAATCTTAGCCTATTCATAATTTTTAATCGAAAATCTAGTGTTATTTATTTTAAAATACTTCAATAGTCAATGATTTCTTACCTAAGGCAATACAAACGAAACAATTGTACAGGGTTTATTTGGTAACCAGATGTGAAACTATTTGTTTCTGAAATAGCTGATTTTACTTAATTTTGTTAAGGGGGAGGTATTGGTTTAGGATTTAGAAAGAATTTTAATGACTTTAAAAGTTAGGTAAAATATGTTGTTATTCAATCAAGATTTTTAAAAACTTTTTAAAAATTTGGTGTTATTGGTTGTGGATTTGTAAAAAGTTATCTAAAATCTTGATAAATCTAGTGTTATTGGATTAAGAATTTTATAAAATCATTAAAAGTTTTATGTTATTCAAGTAAAACAAAAGAATCTTGGATTATTAATGAATTCAAATTTTATGTTATTGGTTTAGGATTTTATATCATTTTCTTCATAACAAAAGTCATGAAAACTCTTTCATCAAATAGAAAGATTTTACAAGATTAGAAAAAACAAATCATCAAGATTTTAAAAAACTTTCTAAACAATCTCTTAGAATCCTTCATTTTTAACTTTCAATTTTCTATGATTCTAACAATCAGCAAGAACATAAAGTCATTAAATTTCTTTCTAAATCCTAAACCAATATCTCACCCTAAGTTTAAATGTAGGGATTCTTATGGATTTTGCCATTTCTTCACTCAAATATTATGAATGTGCCATTTTTACTTAAATTTTATAGATTTGCCATTTTTTTTTTTCAAAATGTGTGTTTTTGTAATTTTTTTTTCTAAAATACATACATCATGTCAAATACTAAACTCTAAAAAAAAATGGAACCAAGAAAACCCAAACATAATGTGTTAAATTGTGTTTTTAAATCTAAAAAAAATGGCAAATCTAAAATTTTTAAATGAAATGGCAAAAACTATAAATATCATTGGAAAAAGTCACTATCTAGTAATTAACTCTTAAATATATGGGACAAGACTCCAAGCCCATAACTGTTTCAGATAATCAATAGAAGATAACCGGATCTATAAGTGTGCTGAGAACCGGAAATAGAACAAATCAAGATGTGTTAACAAATTATACCAAAAAAAAAAAAAAAGCAGAGCACGAAGTAGTACAATATCATGAAACAACGATTCCATATACTGTAAGAAAAAGAGATGTTCTTGATCGTAACTCATAAGTTCTTCTTGTTATTCTAAGAATAGGATGATTATAATAATCTAATTACTCTAACTTCATAAGTCTTTTTTTCTCTTCTTTGACTGATCGATCTTATGAAGCTAAGAACTTCATACATATCGGAGGCTTTACTCCGGCGAGTGCAAGCACAGCCGCAGGTAAAGTCCAAAGCCCTTCGCCACAGATTAGTCCTGAAGCCACCGCCGGAACCATAACCTCTGCTTTCTTCCGATTCATCTTCTCCCATACAAACACAACCAAAGTCCCAACACACATGTCGATCGCGAAATAAGCTCCGACAAGGAACGGAACCGCCATCGCCGTCGGAAGCGGCATGAACCTCCCAATCTTTGCCGGAGTAAGATCTCTGACAACGTTGACCAAAACGGCAAACCCGAAAAACCCGTAACACATTTGGAGACAGTGAAGAGGCAGAGCAGAGAAGCCTTGCACTCCAAGAATCGCCATATTTCTGTAAATCAAAGCGTAAGGAGCCTTGAATTCGCCGTTAGGGTTTCCAACGTCGAAGGCTTTGTAGAACAGAAAGAAACTTAGCGGCGTCACGATGCATCCAACGACCGTCCCGATCATTTGGCTAACAAACATAGCCTTAGGTGACGTCATCGTGTAATGAGCCGTCTTGAAATCTTGCATCAAAATACAAGACACCGAAACAACTGATTTGATCAGTCCACAACCGGCTAGTCCAGCTACAACTCCATTCTCTCTTCCCGTCACAGCCGCGATAACGAAAAGACCGATTTTGCCGTAGTTATAAGCCATGTTGATGTCTGTAAGTCCAGCTCCATAAGCGTTACAGAACGCTAGAGAAGGCGCGAAAATGTAAGCTACAATAACGTAATACCATTTGAGCTGAGGAAATATCAGAGGAACCACTACGGTTGAGACCGTAGCGAAGGTAAGATATCCGGCAACTCCGATCCACATCGGGATTTTATCTCTGAGGAAATTCTCATCTTCCTTGAGGTCTTTCCGTGGTTTCTTGTGACCCACGTCATCAAGATCATTAGTTTTGTTCTTCAGTCTTGCGTTGATACTGACAATAGTGACAAAGAGAATCTTAACGAATGTGTAGAGACCGTCGCCAAGGATTAGAGCTACGGATAAGAAGACTTTGTAGCCGTATATGCTCTTCATGTTGTGTTCGTCGAGATTCTCAGGGAACCAAGAGCCTTTAAGTTTATCAAGAAGAGGCCACATTAAGCCATAAGAGAGGATAGCTCCTAAAAGCAAAGAAAGGTTAACCAAATGTGAACAGATCATTCCTGCTCCTACAAATGTCATGCTGAAATCGAAGAAGAACCTGCGAGAAAAAGGATTTGAGTTATCATATGACTCAAGAACTCTAAAATGTTCATGTCTTTTTATTGTATAATTGATGCTTACGTTTGTTTCCAAGCTTTCAAGCCAAAGGTTGGGAATTGTGAAAAGCCACAACCTTCAATACCAGAGAAAAACCACTGGAAGAAACCCCACAAAAAGCTAAATGAGAAGTATTTCATAAAACCACGCACTTGTTTCCTGCAAATCGATTCCAATCAAGATTAGGAAACTTAAGTAACAAATATATCACTTTATGTAAAATTGGTTAATTAACTTACTTGGACTGTTCATCTCCTTGTGTGTGGAAACCATTAATGAGAACAGCAGTAGCTAAGCCACTCGGATATGTTAACTTAAGATCAATGACCATAACCTTTCGCAGAGGGATTAAGACGAAAAGACCGATGAAACAGACAACAAATAGATAAGCAGTCATCCAACCAACCCCTGGTTCTTTTACACTTTTTTCAGAGTTACCTTCCAAGTTCACACCAGACAACACATATGTCTTATGATTTAACCCCAGAAGATATGAAGCAAACCCACCTGAAAAGGGAAACAGAATAATCAAATATTTTTAATCAAAATTTCACAACTCTAGTTTTATATCATATACATCCCAAAAAGCAAAAGCAACATCAACCCTTTTGTTGTGACTCAACTAACCCAAAAGATTTCATAAAAGTTAAACTATTTTAATATGATGGAACTGCTTTTGTAGATCCTTCCACTGAATCTTTGCTTGTTTCACAAGAAAAAGAAACTATAAAGGAAAAAATAAAAGCAGTTATATGTTCTTAACCTCCGACAGCAATGCCGTAACAAGCAACAGCAGATGTCTGAATCATTGTGTTCTCTTGTCTTGTGAACGGCTTGGCGACAAATCCTGATTTCTTGAGAATCTTAGTCCATGTCTGGACAAAGACAAAAGCCAGTAAAGCTGCAGAACTGTTGAGATTTGGAACAATCCCTGTCGTGAGATTTAGCTTCTGAGCTATCACACTGAACACAACACCGATCACTATGCTCACTAACACTCCTCTCACCGTTATCTGCTTCGTCCACGGTTCGGTCGTCCTCCCAGACATCTCTTCCTCTGTTTCATGTTCTTCTTCTTGTAGTGACAGTCCATTGTTGTCTTCTTCCTCTTCTCTCTTGATGTTCTTTCTCTGCTCTATTTCCATTATTGAAACTGAAGATAAAAAGATTAGAGCTTAGCAAATAAAAAATCTTTGGGAGTTATATTTGATACTTATAAAAACAACCAGGATTTGTAGGAATATGAAACTCTGCTTTTTAACCTGAGTGAACAAAAAATACTTTTTAATTTTTTTGGGGTTTGGAAGAGAGAATATAAGGAAAGCTAAAGAACACATTGTCTCTACCCTCTTAGGTGCGCATGTTCGACACGCGCATTGTCCCCACGTAGACGAATCCGTCAAAACACAAACGCCAACGTAGTAATTAAACGCAAATTCTGTGAACGAAAAAGGTAAAATAAAGGAGTTGGGAGAAAATTTGGTACACAAGTCAAGTGGCCAAGTAGATTGTCGTTAGCATCTTGTTCTAAAAGGACATTTAATGATATTTCACCAAGTTTTTTTTTTGTAAGAATCTTTGAATTATTATTACAGCCAAATGAAATAATTGAGTGGTTCGTGTGGGTGCAATGATTTAAAATGTCCTTTTTTGATCAAGGGGTTTGAAAACAAACTTGTCTCCGGCAATCACATCGTCGTAATTAATAAATGTCTCGCACAGCATTACGTGTAAAATTTCCACTCCTCCTTAAATTTGATGATACCTATTTTTTTTCAAATTAAACCATTATTGTTAGTTTTGACTTTTGAGTATAAACTTTCGAAACTGGCCTAGGTTTTACGTCCATGTGAAAAGCCACTTAGATATCCAGCATTGAATCAGTTCAATAAGTTATAAAATCGATCGCTAGTGGATGACAGAACAAAATTGTAAGTTTGAGTGTGGTAACAATGGGGAAATAACTAATTTAACATATTATTGTTCCCCAGTTTGTTTGACTCAAATTTATAATTTAAAAAACCTCTCCGCGTTTGGATAACGAGCTTATATACGAGTACTATGTAGTATGTACCTTAAATATAGCTAGTTCAAAAAATAACTTTATATGGAATTATAATTTAGGATAATCCATGAGAACAGACACTTTGAATCAATTTATAAGGAAAAAAACTCAAAATATCTTCATCATTATTTATTCAGATGTTAATTTTTTTTCTTAATTAAGAATGGATGTCTTACACTTTGTAGAAATATTTTATATAAATAATGTACACATGCCAATAACCTTAAAAACATATTCGAAATTTGATATTTGTCTAAGAGGATTATAACAAATTATGATCAGGACATGAATATCCAAAACCCATAATTGCAGAATAAATTGAAAAGGAAATGTATATAGATGCCATAATCGTGTATAGATGTGAATATGGTAAAAGTAGTGAGATTCTAAACGAGTGTGGCTCAATGGACCGTAAGACCGATACTTCCACATGTCGAGACAAAGACAATGCACTTTTTTCTTTTCTTCGTTTCTCTTTCTACGCAATCCTTCATCTCAATTATTCTACGAATTAAATCCATTTTATATAACTCCACAGTATGTAGGAAGAGATCCAGCTTTGAGACTGTGGAATTTTCTTTTGTTTTCTTTTTAACTACTAATTAGCAATAACGAAGCTGATGTAGTGATGTTATATATAGATCTAAATAATAGCGATGTTGGAGAAAATGTTACATCTCTAAATAATTATTTGAAGAAATGTGGAGCAACAATGTAAACGAAATCAAATCAAACGTGGAAAAAACACATCCGAGAGAAAGAAGATATAGATTAAAAAAAATAAACAACCAGCGGCGGATCTAGGCATGTGTCCCATACTCATTTTCTTAATTCTTGTGCTCTCGGTAAAAATGATGTTTGCATCCGCCACTGTCAACAACTTAGGACAATTGACAGTTTGACACAAACATATAACTTATGAAGTGTTGTCTAAAGCTTGTGGCTTTTGAGCATGTGGGTTAAGTTTCATGAAAATTCTATCAAAATCGATTAGTAATGAGTTGACTATTTCTCTTTTATAGTATATGGGAATAGTTGTTAGGCTTGATCACATCTTTTATATGAAGTTCCTAACATATCATATGTCATTACTAAAAACGATAAACTAACTCACAAAATAAACTTAGTGATTTAAATCTAATAGTGGGTACAAAGCTGAAACCAAAAACACTTTAAACTTTTTAACTAACATGTTGCTTTCTAATATGACAGAAAATGCGTGTATTACATAGGGATTAGGCCTACTAGGGATTAGATTCGCCCACTTATTATCTAAAATGGAGAAGACAAAAACAAAACACATTAATTTCAAAAATATAAATAGAGTGGGGATATTGATAGGTGGATAGAGACGAAAGAAGAAAAAATGAATACTACTCCTTGACACCATTCATTTGAGAAAGAATCTCATTCACTCTTAAAGTCACAGCTTATCCTCCTACATCCCTACTGTGCTATACATTGACCCCAAACTATGACAACGACTTACTTTTTTTTAACCTTTTGCCAAAACTCTTAACTCTTTTTCTCATCTAACTTAAGCGTTTGCGTCCAAACCGCTTATACCGACAGCGTTTTATGAACGAGTACTAAAAACATTCTTTTCAAGGATACTATTATTCTTTAGTTTCATTGTCATGTTACCCTAAGCTTTTGGTTTTACCTAAGTTTTTGTTTTGGTTGGAATGTTAGTTATTTTTTAGAAACTAGTTGCGGGAAAAACAATAGCGGACTGACCACGTTCTTACTTACATGCCCATGTTACCCAAAGTTAATTTATCATTATCACATGCGTCTAGTAGCAATTATATATATGTATTTGATTTGTAGTCCGTATCTGAACTACGAACTATCTACGTGGTTAATTTATTGTTAAAGAAACTCAGTTTGCAGTGCCCATATCAGATGGTGACAGTAGTCAAACTCTACAAAAATCAAAATTATAAAACTGAATGTCTTAAATCTACATCATGAATCTACAGGTTTGCATATCCCTTTGTGGGCACAGTGCCGGTCCTGTTATATTTGTGGCCAAATACAAAATCCAAATTTGAGGCCTTTATACAAAAAATAATACCACATTGCCAAAAAAAAAATTTCCCAACATAAAATCCAACATAAAACAGAGAATGAGAGAAACGACAGCTTATTTAAACTTCTTCTTGAAGATACTCCTTGTTGCTTTCCGTTCTGCAAAGTCATTCATCAACTTCTCATAATCAAGGTGTTTGATCATGTCTTTTTCAATCGATAACATAGCCAAACCATTCAACCTATCTTGTGACATTGTTGATCTTAAGTAAGACTTGATCAACTTTAGCTTTGAAAAGCTTCGCTCTGCAGAGGCCACTGAAACCGGGATTGTAAGCATAATTCTATAAGCAATCCATGTATTTGGATAACAGTCTTTCAACCTTCTCAAAAATTCTAATACCTCAGCAGTCCTTTTGACATTTTCTGGTAGAACTTCTCGAAAGACCTTGATTTCAAAGAATAAATCAATCCCATCAATATCTGAACGTTCTCCATGCTTAAGAGAAGCTTCAAGATTGATACATGATTCCTTTAAGCTATCATCAGTTGCTGAATTGAGTTTTCTCAGATCAAACAAGAAACCAAACGTTTTCTCATACTCTTGAAATTGGTCTAACCTTGTTTGAAGAGAAACTAGAGCTTGATCCATGATTTTGATGAAATACTCGATTCTAAACTTCCCCTCTTCGCTCAGAACCACACTTTCATCATCAACTTGTCTTGGCTCTTCATCAAAATGGGTTTTCTTTTTAATAGGGCGCTTCCTTTTAACATGAAAGATGGGTTCGATATCCATCTCAACAGCAATTTTTGTGGCTTCAACTTTTGCTGCTTCAAAACCCGTTTCTCTATACTTTTGAAAAAAAGAGACTAACCCTTTTAGTTGTGTAATCTCTGCATCCATATCTATATCTTCACTTTGCAAAGTCTTGCTCACAGTATTCACGACAGCCAAAATATCATACCATATAACAATACTAAACAAAAACTCAAATCCTCCAATTCCGTGAGTTTCACTTATCGCAAGACACTCAGCCTCACTCCGAGTTTTAGGATCTTCTGTGTTTTCAACCAAGAAAAACAGAGCATCACGGATTTCAGGAGCTTGAAAACGTATAGCTTTAACGCTCTCAAGATGACTTTCCCAACGAGTATCTGATAAGGGTTTAAGTGTAGGACCTCCTACCATTTTCTTGTATATATCCCACCTAGTAGTAGAAGGCGAGAACAATGTATATAAACGTTGGATGATCCCAAAAAAATCAATCGCTTTAGTAGATGACTTAGCCATATCACAAAGTGCCAAATTCAGATTATGACAACCACATGGCGTATAAAATGCTCTTGGATTCACATCAAGCATTCTTTTTTGTACTCCTTTATGCTTCCCCTTCATATTTGAGCCATTGTCGTAGCCTTGTCCTCGGACATCATCAATGTCCAAGTTAAGATCAGCCAATGTATCACAAAGTAGATCAAACAACCCTTTTCCTGATTTATCACCAACCTCCAAAAAGTGAATGAAATATTCTGATACCTGAGCTGAATCCATAGAAACATCCACACATCGAATGATAAGAGACATTTGCTCGTTGTGACTAATATCGGGAGTACAATCCAGAATAACTGAAAAATATTTTGCCTCTTGAATCTTCTTAATGATCATAAGCTTCATCTCTGATCCCAACATTGCTATCAATTCATTCTGAATTTTGTGACTGAGATAATGGTATTGAGTTTTCTTCTCTTTGATACGTCTGATGTGCTCCCTGATCACTGGATCAAAAACTCCAAACATTTCAATAAAGCTAAGAAAATTCCCATTGTTGTTCTCACCAATCTTATCATTGCTTCCACGGAAAGCTATATTGCATTTAGCCAAAGTCTTCACTAGTGCAAATAATCTCAATAAAACTTCTCGCCAATGATTTTTCTCTTTCTTGATTTCTTCTTGGACAGACTTATCAATTGGTATATCCTTTTTCAATCTCAACTCCAATTCCATCCATTGGCTCATGCACACAAGGTGACCATGACTACGTTCATGTTGACCAAGCCTTCCTGCAACATTGTTCCAATCCATGAATCCTGTTTTTGCCAATTGAGAAGTATCCTTTTCCCCTGCAAACAGCTTGCAACAGAAACAATAGATTTTCTCTGACTTTTTTGAATAGATTAGCCAACGTCTATCTTGTTTATCACCGTTCTTCATTGGCCTTTTGTAGAGTTTATGAGAAAAATGTCTACCATTGACATTTTTGGGAAACTTATAATCCTCATACGGTCGTGCTAGAGGACCTTTTCCAACCAATAAATCTCTCAACATTTGATCAATTTTTCCCCAATTTGCAGGATCCAAAGAATCCTCATTGAAAGGCACACTATCTCCATGATTACCAACAACATCCTCATCATCTTTCTCAACCCTATTATTATTTGCTTCTTGCTCTTCACTATGGATTCTAACCTCATTAAGTTCTCCTTGCTTAGAAGTTTCACAATGTTCATCAGCTGTTATGTCACTGTGAGATTTTGGTTTTTTCAAATACCTGAACATAGAATTGGCTAGAGATTTTGTTAATTCTTCTTCTCTTTTCTTCTTTCTTTTCTTTGCAGCTCCATCCTCAAATCTCGATTTCATCTCTCTGAAATTGAAAATATATTAAAATATGAGTCTGTGAATCTGTGAATTTAAGAATATTACACAACGAATTGCAAAAAAACAAAAAAGTTACGAAACTTAACTGTAAATGTGTAAGAACTCTCAAATCAAACAACAATTTTGGAAGTTTTTTATATTAAATCAATCGTTATCATTCAGCCATTTACGGTTGTATCTGAAAATCAATTAATCTAGTAGAAAAACTAATACCAAATCAAAGCTTGTCCTCTACGACTCTACTCCAAACGCTCTCTAGTTTTCTCTCGAAAATTCAAGATTGTACTTCAGTACTTGTAAACATATATTGGTTTCCAGCTGTTGGTCCTTATCTAGATCTCTAACAGGCCTTCTTAAGCTTTACAAAAAAAAAAAAATTTGGGCTTTTATTTTGAGGCCACATACAAATGTATCATAAGTATGTGTCAAGGGCCGGGCCTGTGTGGGCATACTGTATTCTTAAATTTTGTAAACAAATCGAAACGTATCATCTACTGGACAATGTATGGAAACAGATCTCATAACGTATAAGCCCGGCCCATTAAGGATTTATTATAATTTAACTTTACTTGTTAAAAAGCAATATTGCTTTTATGGCGCAAGAAAAAAAAAACAGAAGTGTGAGAGTTGAACAGAGAACCCAAAACCAGCGGCTGAAGATCATGTGGGACCTTAATTATTTTTAAAAATCATGTCTAATCATTATCTCACCGCCAGAAAAATATCTCTCAAGAAACAAACAAAGAGAAAAGATTCACGTACATCAATCAGTACATGTATGAAATTATGTAACTAAAAATATATATATTATAGCATTATATTTGTTCGCTTTACCAGCTATATATATATATATATATATATTTGGTTATAAATCGTTGTAAAAATGGAGTAATCTTGTAAACTATGGTCAATAATCAAATACGATTTCAATCAAATCTTCGTATAATTGTGATGTTTAATTGTTTATAAGTTCGATTGTAATATGATTCTCTCCTATAAACAAAAACCGAAGGGAAAGGACAAGGGAAGTACCGGAAGAAGACAAGTTGTGAGAGTAGAAGACAAAAAAAAAAGCAAAGACTGCTGCACACAATTGTGCAACTCAAGAAGCGAGAAACCACGTTACTACTTCATGCGCTCGCTGTTGGTATTTTATTTTAGACATATGCAAATATCATGCAACCCTACAGTTTTATATTGCATTTTGACCAGACCAAAGAAGAATAAAAAAATAAAAAAACAATTTAAGAAAATTTCCACGTGAGCAGCTAAACCGCGTGCCACACCCACCCCTAGAATTCAAACAAAACAAAACAGAAGTCGCAACTCGCCACCCTTCTCTCTTCCCTCTTAAAATAAAAGGCCGATATCCTTTCACAAGTTTTATTAGCTCAGACGACACTAAACAGTAAAACGAAAGAGTCAGAGAGAAATGTGTAGATCGACGAGTTTCGAGCGTTATGTTGAGAAAGAGAGCTTAAAGGTTAAAGCTTTCTACGTCCGCTTCACTGGTTTACCCACCACCCAACAATCTTTACCCGACTCTCTCACTCTCCTCTACCCACCTCGAATCAACGAAGCTGCTTTCGAGCTCGACGGCTCCAAGATCCGACCCGATTCCCCTGCTTTCGTTACCCTCCACAGGGTCGTCAAAGGAGGAGACGTTATCTACGGGTCTAGGGAACGTGTTCGTGTCTGGGATGGGATCCGTTTCGAGGTTTACATGAGCGATGAGAGGGTCGTCAAAGGTATTTTCAGAAAAGACGAAGGAGAGAACTGGAAGCTAGAGTGCGAGTGCGAGATGGAGGAGGATGGAACAGCGGAGGTTGTTGTTGCGGCTGAGGGACACGTTGCGACGGCGACTATGGCGAGGAAACATAGACGGAGGAGGAAGCAGAGGATGGGGTTCGAGTGTTTGGAGGAGATCCCGGAGGAGAGAGGGGAAGGGAGGGAATCTGACGGCGGCGTGTGTTTTTGCACGTGTAGCGACGGAGAGGGAGAGTGGGAGGAGGTGGAGTGGACGGCTGAGATGGAGTCTGAGACGGAGGGGATGGGATGGGCCGTTGATTTGGGGATTTGGGTTATGTGTTTGGGTGTGGGATATTTGGTCTCTAAAGCCTCTACCAAAACCTTGACAAGTCGAAGAAGAAGAAGAACAAGAACGTTCTTCTAGTTTCTTTCTTGTGTAATCATATATCAATTTAACGTAATTGTACAATAACGTTCGAACATAATGTAAAAACCCATGATTTTGTTTACAAGAGTCTGAGAATTCTTTTTTATTTGAAGTTAGAGCAATGAACCTTAGTTAGAACTGAATCCACTTAACTTGAAAACCTAAGGCAGAATCAAAAGAATTTTTTTAAGAATTTGATGAATAATACAATACAATATGTCAATCAAGTTGCATTTACAAATTACAATACACAAAGGGTCCAACGCTTTTTCTTACTAGTAAAATATGATACACACCAAACCAAAGAAAACAAAAATTGATCAAAACGTGGGAAAAATATATTCAAAGTAAATTATAAGGGGTTGCGACCCCAAAGGAACTTTCTTCCTTTTTATTCTCTGTATTCGTTTCTGTTGTCTGTCTTTAACTATTAGTTTACATCAGACGCAGATTCTTGTTTTCTTCGTCATCGTCTGAAACCTACACGGAACCAAACTGGAGAAATCGATATGCTCTTTGTGTCACTGTCTCTAAGCTCTTGTCTGCTTTTTACTGTTACAACCATAAGAGACTTCACTCTTTCCCCTACAGGTTCTGTGCAGTTTAGTGTTTCCAGTGTCGCTTTCCTTTCTTGTTACACTTGTTCGCGACCCGTGAATGCTTTCAGCTTCTGTTGCAGCTGTACACAGACATAAAATGAAAGAATTGCTTGATGGCATGGAACACAACAAGAGGATTATTGAGTTAAAACTAGTTGAAAATGTGTTTAACTTACTTGGTTGTATTTTGATTTCTCTATATCGAGTTCCTCTGTTAAGTCGTCCAGCCTGAAAATTTTGGCAGTTAAAGCTTGCAGCAAGATGCACTTAGAAATACTAGACTAGATCATTCTCTAGAAACCAAAAGCTTTGCTTGAAGAAGAGGACTAACCTAGCACAGAGGTCAGAGATACTGCTAAGTAGTAACCTCTCCCTCTCACAAGCCGCAGGTTCAACCTGTAATCCAAGGAAGTGGTGGAGTAGATGAGGTAACATAGTCACATTAGCTAAACAGCTGAGAGCAATATCTTTGATGAATCTTTTGAGAACATCTATGAAAAATCAACTTACGTTTCCATTACTGTCTGAGCGAGGCAAAGGTGGTAACTTTCCAGAATGAGAACCTATAAGAATTATGAAGGTACTGTTACTGAAGATTCATCATTAATTCTAACGTCATAGTAGATTGAAGTATAATTGTCTACCTTCTGTTGGCTCCGCGGGTTGTATACTATTCAGTAAATTCATAATAAGATCCTGCATCGAAATAGCTCAATTGCGGAAGTTAACATCCTGCTAATTAATTTATAAGAGATAAGTCTTATGTCTTGTTGGATGTTTTCCTCACTTGTTGTATTGAGTTTTGCTGAAATAGATGTTGAAGTTGCGGCATGATGAGTGTGGAAGACGTCGGATGGCTACTTAACTCCTTGATGGTCTGAGGCTGAACTGTAGGCTGCAGGATGGAAAACAATACTAAGACTACGATACAAAATTCCCGTAGTAAAATAAAAAACCACTAATGAATGACTTGGAGGACCCTTTATATGGTGTGGGCAAACTGACCATTTTGGGCTCAAGCATCCAGTTACCCACACTTGCAGATTTTCTGAGTGGGGACACCTGGAAAATTAGTGTATAATTTATCAGGTAAACACTGTTAGGTTAGGAGAATCATCAGTCTACACTAATAAGCAAAGCCTAGAAACCAACCTGTGGAGATCGACGAGGTACTATACTTGTTGGAACATCCTAGAGTATATTGTATGGTTAGTTACCGTCAAAGACTAGGATAACATATAGTAGACAATTAAATACCAAGTTACCAACCTTTGCAAGATCTACATTTCCTGATGTTACTGAGAATCGTCCTTTCTGAACCAGATTAGCCTTTGACTTATCATCCAGAGAATCACGGAATCCTATTCAAGATGGAACTAACACTCTTTAACTCAACTGCAAGAGAAGTAATAAAACCACTAAGCGGCACGAAGATTGCCAATGTCACTTTCTCACCTCCTGAGTATTTGATGGGAGCTGACAAACTGTTTGCAGAAGCACGGGTTGGAAGATTTAAAGGACCACTAAAGCTAGGTGCTCTTCGGACTGTTGGTGCCGTCTGCTGTTCACTCTCGGATCTAGCAGACGAAAATTACAAGTTGGATTGTTTGAAAGTTTCTTTATAAAGAACAATCAGATATGAAATGTAGTCTCAAACAACAATTAGCAAATGTCAAACCTTTCATAGATGTGACCTTTCTCTGAAGCCGAGTGGCTTAATACGGTCCTGCTTGTAAGTGGTCCACTCTGGCTTTGGCGTCTTACTGGCTTAACCTTGGCCTCGGGAATGTCATGCTCTGAATTTGGTGACATTCGTTCTAAAGAAGATGCAGTTGTAATGAAAGTGAATTTCTCTTCGCAGTATGGTTCATCCACCTCAGTATTGGAAGCTTTTTCCTTTCCGTTCATGTTTTCACATGGTTGCAGCCTATCAAATACTTGCTCTCTGTCATTCACCTGCAGACGTTTTCTAAGATATATTCAGACCACCATACATTGATACTAAAAAGGTGAATTTTCATAGATACCTACGTCTGGTTTTTATCTACAGATTACTTGCCTTATTAAACTGTGCACAGAATATTTCTTCATCTTCCTTACTCTCAGCTAGATCATCGTCATCAATTAGCTTGAACACAAACAAACAATATAAGAACAAGGATTAGGTGATGGAACCAGTGAACAGAAACTACTGATAGTGCAATCACAGATCGCTTGCGAAAATTAAATTACCAAAGATGCTTGTGTTTTCAAGTCTCTGACGTCAAAATTCCAAGCGCTCACTCCTCTTTGATATTCGCTCTGACATCAAAAATATTGTTTTATATCCACTCTACCATTCGACTCATAAAGTATTTAGGTAAAACTGTTCAAACTAAGGGGTTTGTCACCTTTGATATAGCTTCCTCGTCAGCAGTGGCCATTCTTTTTAATGCAAGCTGTTGAGCATCCTTCGCCTGTCATGCAACAACCCGCTTAATAACGTAGGAAAATGAAAATTTCGACTAAAAAGCTGAAACAAAAAAAGAACAAGGCTAACCTGAAGAGATTTTACACGTGACCAAAGAGGTGGTAATTCGGAAAATAGCGTTTTCACAGAAAGCTCTGGAGGCTTCGTGTGTTTGAAACAGGAGTGCTTTAGCAATTTTTCAGCAGTTGGCCTTTTTGTTTGATCTTTCACCAAACACATTGCAACCATTTCTTTAAAAGACTGGGCACAACTGAAAGTCCTCTAATTAGTTTAGTAAAAATATAAATTGCAAGCGAAAAACAGAACCTTAGAAAATCCAACAATACTAGAACAACATAAAGAATACACCTAGAAAGAACACGAGTACCTTAGAAAATTTCTTATCACGATCATAATCAAGGCCAGGAGGTGCGTTTTGAATAGTCATTAGGAGCACCTGAAACCAGGAGAAAAAAAGAATCAGAACCATTTTAATAGATGCAAATATAGACATAAGCCGAAAAGGAGATATTAAACACCTTCATGGGGGGATATTTTGAGAATGGTGCATGACCATGGGCCAATTCAAGCGCTGTTATACCAAATGACCAGATATCAGCCCTGTTAAGGAATGACAGAAGAACAACCAACCAATAAGCTATTATTGATTTTCTTTGTTTTACAGTATAAACAGTATTTGCTATGCATCACCAAGCAAAATATGTTTACATTTCGATTAGAGGCAAACTAGTTTGACAATTTGTCTACACATGCATACCAAAGTGAGCTACTTTCTATATTAGACATGAAAGCAAGCAGAAAATTTAAGTGATTTATCAATCAATGGACTTAAAGTATAAACTCACTTGGAATTGTATCCATTTCCCTGCTGCAAGACTTCTGGTGCCATCCTACAAACATAAACAAGAGTTTAAATGGAAAAGACATTGAATATAGCGTGATGGTAAAGTGAAAAAAGAAAGAAGCACGATAACCGACCAGCAAGGAGTACCAACAAATGTGTTCCTTGCACGCTGCCTATCACCGTTATCAAACAAGCAAGCAGAAACGCCAAAATCGCCAAGCTTAATCTCCCCATTGTCATCAAGAAGTATGTTCCCAGCCTAGGATGAAAGAAAAGAAAAATCAAAATATGAAATACATTATATGGATGGCTAGATATAAAGAAAGTCCAGTGAGCTGATATAAAGTTTGACTTTTACAAACCAACCTTAACATCACGATGGATGTGGCCTTGTTTATGAAGATAATCAAGAGCTTTAAGCGTTTCTTTGAGTACACAACATATAGCAGACTCTTCAAATCCGTCAGAATAGGCAGTCTTCATAAGATGCAAACACGAACCTTGTGCCATGAACTGCATAACGACCCAAAGACTGTGGTCGACAGAAAATGAACAAAAAGACTTTATAACGTTGGGATGGTCTATCAAACTCATCGTCTGAGATTCCCTCCTTATATCATCCTAACACAACCAAAAACACATTCATTAATTCATAGAGAAAGAGATCTAAGAAAAAGGAAAAACAAACATGAAACGCTACAGGACAGATCTGATCACGCTCTCATCACAAATACAAATTGGGAAAATCATAACTAAACTAGCTTGAGAATATAGTTGAATACTAAGTTCCTCATCTAAAGATTAATAAGATGATTCAAAAACTCTACAAAACAGAACAATTAGTCTTAGTACCCTCCAAGCTTTACCGCTGCCACTATGTACGAAGCAGCATAAACTTAGCAACTTCCACATGATCTCGAAATCTACACCTAAAAGGCAGAGAATCATGAAACTAACCAGATTGATCTAATACAAAAAAAGCAATTAAAAAAACGAACCAGATTGGAATTGCATCGATCGAGATCCAAACACTTGATAGCGACGACTTCATTAGTAGGGAGATAGATCGCCCGATAAACAACAGCGCTAGCTCCATGTCCTACTTCTTCCAATAACTTATAGTCTTTAGGATTCAAAGAGTAACCTCTCTGCTGCTTCCCACTACCACTACCACCACCACGCCCACGACTACTACCTCCTCCCACCATCTTCTTCCGTCGCTTTAAAACCGCCCTGAATACCACCAAATCAATTCAAAAAAATAAATAAACACCAGTATAATTCGCCTTGAGAATCAAACTGAATTATACACAAAAAAAAAAAATCTGGAACGAGAGAGAGAGAGAGAGAGAGACTAGGTAGTAAAATTACTCGAGAACAAGTCGAAACCCCATTGAAATTGAATACTAATTCTTTCTCTAATTTCTTATTAGTATAAAAAAAATCTAAAATAGTTCAGCTTCTCCTCTCCTCTCTTCCCCCCCCCCCCCCCCCCTTTGTTTTTTTTTTGTTTTCACTATCTCTTTGGCCTATTGTTAAATTTTTTTTCTGATCAGTTGACCTCCACGACAAACGCGATTGAGAGCGATAGAAAGACAAGAAAAAGAAAAAGAAAAAACAACTCTTGTGCTGACGTGGTTAATCGGTAGGCTTCTAAGATTATTACACGTGTAGTTAGTATAATAAATGAATGGTTAGGAATGGCTTGGACCCCATCTACCTCTCTGGTTAACTTCACGAGTGACTGACTAATAATGACTTGACATTTGACAATGATTTTAAAAATATTCTTGTTAAATCTTTTAAATCCAAAGTTGAAAAAGAAAAAAAAAAAAAACCGGAGAATATCCCAAAAACGGAAGGAGAACCTGAAAGATTTACATTTTTACACCAATTAATAAAATTATACATTCAAAAAAGTCTTCAAAGAAGACTTCATTCCTACATTTTTAAAAATTTTAAATTGCTTGTTCTATATCTATCATCTAGTCAGAGATTGGAAATGGTCTTAACTCTTAAGAACTTCATTTGAAACAGAAGTACGTATGCAAACGCAAATATCAAACCACTCTGAGATACTAAAACGGCGCCGTCTATGCCATGTGCAAACAAGCTTTCCCAGCTCAGCTCTAACGGCGGTCCTCTGCTCAACATTACCAAGTCCTATTAACCACACACACAACAACAACAACAACAACAAAAATCAGATTTATAATAAATCTGTTAAAAAAAAAACATTGACAGATCCAAAAATAATACAGGTCAGAGATTAATAATAATCAACTCAATCAATTATTTAGAATAAATCAAACAGTTGATTAAGTATTCCATTACTCGCAAATCATATATAGCCATGTTCGTTTCGTGAACTAGACAAAATATCTAGATACAGTATCTGAACGCAACATTCGTTTGTGTTATTGGTTCATGTGTCTATAAATTGTATCTGTATTCAATTATGTTTGTTTTGTAATTTGATATCTATATCCGGATACAATATATGTAAAATACCAAAAAATCCTTTATTTTATGTTGAATATGTTTTAGTGGTTTAAATTTACTTATGTTTTTTTGCTTATTTTAATAAATATATATTAAATAAATATTTAAAAATAAGATTTTGTGTTTTTGGTAGAAAAACAAAATTTTGCAGTTTTGGCAGGAAAACAAGATTTTGCGAGTTTGGCTAAAAAATAAAATTTTGCGTTTTTTTTGCGGAAAACGTAATTTTGCGGTTTTGGCGGGAAAACGAGATTTTGCGGTTTTGGCGGAAAAACAAGATTTTGCGAGTTTGGTGGGAAAACGAGATTTTACATTTTTACGGGAAAACGAGATTTTGCGGATTTGGCGGGAAAACAAGATTTTGCAGTTTTGGTGGGAAAACGAGATTTTGGCGGGAAAACGAGATTTTGCGGTTTTGGCGGAAAAACTTTACTTTGCGGTTTTGACGGAAATTTTTTTTTTTGCAATTTTGGCGGGAAAACGAGTTTTCATGTTTTTGTGTTTTTGGTAGGAAAACGAGATTTTGCGGGTTGGTGGGTGAAGAATTGGAATTTTAGAGTTGTATGTATATTAGAATTAAGAAAAAATATTTTGTAATTATTTAATTAAAATAGGGGTATTTTTGACTTTTATAAATTATGTTTGAATTTACCTTATTCAAACCCTCTAAAAAATCTCATTGAGAAATTTAGTTTTTCTTTTATAAGTTTTTAAAATATATCCAGATATTATATCTATATAAATTCTTAATTGTTACTAAACGAATAACAATAACCATTTGTTCAAACGATATTGAATGTGGTTCATCAAAAGAGCATTACCATAATTTAAAAACAACGAAAGAGCCGGACAAGACAAGGATGGGATCTTTTTCCAGCTCACACTTCCACACACAATATATATATAACAAGACAAATCAAGTCTTTTTCTTTTTACCATTTCTTTCTTTCCCTGGTGCTTGTTTGTCAAACCACAGGATTTCAGTCACAAACGTAAACGACCATTTCACAGAAGTTGGATCGAAAACTGACAGCAGTAACTAATCAATAAACTTGAACCTCTATCCTACAATACAACTTTGCACAAAATCACTATTCTATTCCACTGAAATATAAGCAGGTATTATATCCCTGAAACTGAATAAAGTCTATATCTTATTTGTTAGATGGGAGGTGTAATAAATTCAGTAAATACTTTTTTTTTGTCAACAAATTCAGTAAATACTAATTAATATATTTTAAATTCTTTTTATTTTTATATGAAATCCTAATATTATACTTTATTAGACCAAATTTTTATCCATTTTTTTTAGGTAATTTACGTTGATAGAGATATGAGAAAATCTAGGAATATCTTTCCTTTTTGTGTTAAAAAAAAATATCTTTACATTAATTGATTGGCGAATAGGGAATCATCGAGGGTTGCATTACATTGTTGAAGTGATTTAATGGGGAGCGTAGCATTATAGTTAGATTCTACCTCAATCAATGGTCAAATATCACACACATTCGACATTTCCATGGAGTGAGAATGTGACAGTAGAAAGTCATTGCTCTTTGCCCTTTGGGATGAAGCTGATAAAGGCATCCTGATGTAACACAAGTGGCTTTCTTCTTTTTGCATCGTTTTATAAATAAGAGCATTTCACCATCTCCTCTTGACTTTATTTGGTGGATTTGAGTGGAAGGGGTAGCAAAACAAATATATCTAATCTCCCAGGGATCGATTTAACAAGACATATATAAGACTTAGTAGCTCACATTAGGTGCAATCTATTCTGAATTTGGCCAGTTCTGTTTTATGTAAGTAGGTTTTGGTACGATTTCCGAATGGATAAAGACAAGGTCAGAGATTTCAAAGCACAGCCACGATCAAGAC
Source organism: Camelina sativa (assembly GCF_030686135.1). NCBI lineage: Eukaryota > Viridiplantae > Streptophyta > Magnoliopsida > Brassicales > Brassicaceae > Camelina > Camelina sativa. Next base: position 8,572,467 of record NC_141890.1, read on the forward strand.
GCTTTACAACTATGTGATTCGCTTGGCGTCTTAGAAACCGAAGATTACGGTTTAGTATATAACTTGCTGAGGACACTGTATGGCCGAGACTATTGTTTCTATGAAAGATTTAGAACAAGAATGTAAAGAATTACTCTCTTTATTCAGCAAAAGGAAATCTTACACAAAAACCTTAAAGCTTTCTCTCTCAAGTTCTAAACTTCTCTCTCTAAACTCATAGGTTTACCACAAGCTTTGGCAACTCTATATATAGAGATAGTTCTTCTAAAACTATTTGGGATTAGATATCTCCTAATCTCATTAGAACTTATTACAACTGATTATTCTAGATGTCTCCTAAAATAACTCTAATCCTAATCTTAATTAGAATTACTTCTTCTGCAAGTCACACTTCAAGCTTAGCCCAACAATCTCCCCTCTAAGCTTGAAATCCTTCTTTGATAGTTCATGAACTCCGATGAGGTTCCTCATATTCTTGAATTTGATCTTGTCGAGAGCCTTGGTTAACACATCAGCCTTCTGTTCGATCCCGGGAACATGTACCACATCAACTTGTCCATTTTCAACACACTCCCGTATGAAGTGATATCTTCGGTGAATGTGTTTGCTGCGACCATGGAAGACTGGATTCTTTGTGAGAGCAATGGCAGACTTGTTGTCTACACAAATTGTTATTTTCTCACACATTGTTCCAGTAATCTCAGCGAGTAACTCTTGTAGCCAAATGGCTTGCTTGGCAGCTTCTCTTGCTGCCATAAACTCGGCTTCACAAGAGGATAGCGCCACCACCTGTTGCTTCTGAGAACACCATGTGATAGGACATTCATTGAGATAAAACACATGACCAGCAATACTTCTCCCATCATCCACATCCACACTATGACTGCTGTCACTGTATCCTATTAGTCCTGTTTGAGTTCCTGGTTTGAAGTGGAGACCATAGCCAGAAGTGCCTTGAAGATATCTCAGAATCTGCTTCAGTGCAGCTCCGTGTGATTCTCTAGGTTCCTGCAAATAACGACTCAGAATTCCAACAGAGTATGATAGGTCTGGTCGAGTATGGAGCAAATATCTCAGACAGCCAATACTTCTTCTATAAGCTCGTTCATCAATGCGCTTTGGATCTTGAGTTTTTGAAAGCTCCAGACCCGGTTCCATTGGCAACAAAACAGAGTTACACTCACTCATTCCGGTCTCTTCAAGAATTTTCTTTGCATACTTTTCTTGTCTTAACACGATCCCGTTCTCACTTTGGCAGACCTCAATGCCAAGATAGTAGGTGAGTCTTCCTAAATCACTCATTTCGAATTTTCCAGCCATCTCATTCTTGAAATCAGAAATCAGTTTCAATGATGAACCTGTGACAAGAAGATCGTCTACGTAGACTGCCACAATCAGAAGATGTTCATTGTTCTGTTTTCTGTAAAGAGATGGTTCTTTACTGCATTTTTCGAATTTTAGCTCACTGAGAATGCTGTTAAGCTTGATGTTCCAGGCACGAGGTGCTTGTTTCAGTCCGTAGAGGGCTTTATGTAGCTTGTACACCTTTTCTTCATGGTCTTTCACGACAAACCCTTCTGGTTGAGTGACGTAGACATCTTCTTGCAAGTCTCCGTGGAGGAATGCGGTCTTCACATCAAGATGATGTACTTCCCAGCTTCTGGAGGCTGCTAAGGCAAAAATAGAGCGAACTGTTTCGATTCTAGCAACGGGGGCAAAGACTTGTTCAAAGTCGATCCCATGTTTTTGTACATAGCCTTTAGCTACAAGCCTTGCCTTGTACTTGTTTATGCTATTGTCTATGTTCCGTTTTAGTTTAAACACCCACTTCAAGCCAATTGGTTTTACTCCGAAAGGTAGCTCAACTAAACTCCATGTCTTGTTCTTTATTATGCTTGACAATTCATCCTCACAAGCGTCTCTCCATACCTTCAACTCTCTTGCTTCCTGGAAATTCCATGGTTCTTCATTAACTGCTAGTAGAAGAGTTTCTCCTTCTATGTCTGATAACAGGACATAATCATTGAGATAGATAGGCCTTTTAACTTGTCTTGTTGACTGTCTCAACATTTGAGGTTGTTCTTCCACAGTAGCTTGCTCCTCTGCAGTTTCATTATCACTCCCCTCTATGTCATTTTCGTCACCTTCTGTGTCTGCTCCATCTTCTCTGTTTTCTTCTGTGTTTGTTTCATTCTCTGTTCCAGCAGCTGTGTTGAAAACATTACTGATGCTGAGAGTAAATGTGCCTGAATTAGCAGAGTCCTTCTCAGAGTTGTTCCATTTCCAGCTTTTGAGCTCATCGAACACAACATCTCTACTAACCACAACCTTCTTGTTTGAAGGATCAAACAGTCTGTATGCCTTTGAGCATGGTTCGGTACCAAGGTATATGAGCATCCTAGATCTATCTTCAAGTTTCCTGAGATGCGGTGTTTCAATTTTGGCATAGGCCACACAGCCAAACACTCGTAGATGCTCCACATTGGGTTTCTTTGCCTTGAATACTTCATATGGTGTTTGGTTGATCAGACTCCTTGTTCCTACTCTATTAATGACATAGGTTGCGTGCCTTACTGCCTCTCCCCACAGATAGTTTGGCATATTTAAATGCTTCAGAAGACTTCTAGTCATTTCAAAGAGTGTCCTGTTCCGTCTCTCCACAACCCCATTCTGTTGTGGAGTGTATGGTGCTGTGAGGTGTCTGTTTATGCCCTCCTTCTCACAAAATGCTTGAAACTCGTGAGACATGAATTCTCCTCCTCGGTCTGTCCGGAATGTCTTGATTGTGGTTCCAGCTTCATTCTCAACTAGTGACTTGAAGATCTTGAATTTTTCAAACGCTTCATTTTTCTCTTTTAGGAGAATAGACCACATATACCGTGAATGATCATCGATCAGGACAAAGACATAACGTTTTTGTGCAGCTGTAGGAGGTGTGATTGGACCGCAAAGATCTCCGTGAATCAGTTCCAAGGTTTGTGTTGCTCTAAAAGGTGTTGCTTTGGGAAATGTTTGTCTTGTCTGTTTTCCAAGTAGACAAGAAGCACAAGTGTCCTTTTCTGTTGGTGCACTAGGGATTCCAGTAACTAGCTCTTTCACAACCATCGTTTTTATAGTGTTAGTGCTAATGTGTCCTAGTCGTGCATGCCACAGGTTTGAATCTGATGAGGTTGTAAGTTGCAGGCACTTTGTGTTTTCAACTTCCAATTTTACCTTGTACAATCTGTTTCTCGACCTTGTTGTTTTAACCAATAGATGTCCATCTCTGTCGTGTATAGTGAGGAGGTCTTCTTTCATTCTTACGTCGCAACCTGATTCTGTTGCTTGTCCCAAGCTTATGATGTTACTTTTTAACCCCGGTATGTAGTAAACGTCTACAAGCTTCTTTCTTTCTCCTCCTCTTGTAATAAACAGAATTGATCCTTTCCCTTTTATGTCTATGTGAGAGTCATCACCAAATCGAACTCGTCCTGTGACCATAGGGTTCATTTTGAAAAACAGAGTATGGTTTCCGGTCATATGATTACTGGCTCCATTGTCCAAGTACCAAGTATTCTCTGAGCAGTCTTCTTCAAAATCCATAGGTTTCACATTTTTTTCATTTAGGTACACTACCTCATGCATCATCAAAGAGTCGGCTTCATGGGTGTTGTCTTCTTCTTCCTTTTGGGCGCTTTCTTGTGCTTTGATCAGTTTGAGCAGACGATCTGGACAGTTGGAGGCATAATGACCAATTTTGTCACAACGGTAACAGGTAACCTTGGATTTGTCCTTCTGTTGATATCCAGACCTTCCTCGTCCTCTACCTCTCCCACGGTTTGAACCTCTCCCTCTGCCACCATCATAGTATCCTTCATATGAGTCAGAGTTAACATACATGAGCTTGCTCTGACTCTCTTGTGAATCATCTTCTTCTTTGATTCTTTCTTCATAGGTCTTTAATCTTCCAACGATGTCTTCAAAGGTGGTTGTCTTCAAATCTAGGACTTGTTCAAGGGCTGCAGTGATGTGTATATATTTCTTCCTCGGTAGGCTCTTAAGAAACTTTTTCACAATCTTGATCTCTTCAATAGTTTCACCTAAGGAGGCTGATTTTGTAGAAATTTCAGAGAGTTTGCCTACAAAGTCGTCGATTGACTCAGTTTCTTTCATTGTGAGTCTATCAAATTCGGCCATGAGGGTTTGTAATCTTGCTTCTCTTACTCTTTCAGCACCAAGATTCCTAGCTTTGATGGAGTCCCATACACCTTTTGCAGTCTTCTGTTCACCAACCTGCAGGATCATTGATTCTGGAATAGACTGAAATAGAAGTGCTCTTGCTAGGTCGTTCTTTTCTTCTTCTTCTGTTCTAGGATCAATCGCTTCCCACACCTTGTGTACTCGTAATGCAACATTCATTCGCATCTCCCACACCGTATAGTTGATTGATGTCAGCATCGGGCATTGTATGGAGGACCGGACTTTTTCCTTTGCCTTGTTGGTCATCTCAACGATTTCACTCATCTCTCGAATAAGACTTGTTGCAGAATCTTAAAACCTGAGTAGCTCTGATACCAATTATTGTTTCTATGAAAGATTTAGAACAAGAATGTAAAGAATTGCTCTCTTTATTCAGCAAAAGGAAATCTTACACAAAAACCTTAAAGCTTTCTCTCTCAAGTTCTAAACTTCTCTCTCTAAACTCATAGGTTTACCACAAGCTTTGGCAACTCTATATATAGAGATAGTTCTCCTAAAACTATTTGGGATTAGATATCTCCTTATCTCATTAGAACTTATTACAACTGATTATTCTAGATGTCTCCTAAAATAACTCTAATCATAATCTTAATTAGAATTACTTCTTCTGCAAGTCACACTTCAAGCTTAGCCCAACAGAGACAAACTTTCAATGTCTCTAAAAGACAGTTTTACATTCTCTCTTTATAGAGTTAATCTAAACTAGAAGAAAACGCAAGTCGTCAGTAATAAACAGAGAAAAACAAATCCAACTCAATTTTCTTTTTTCTTTTCTCGTGGTCGTGTTATGAACATTTGTATGTGTTATGAAACTTAATTATTTTGAAACCATCGATTTGTACGCTCAAATGAATAAGAAAGAGAAAGGGTGGTTCAGATTCCGATCCTTAAATGATTGTAAGATTTTATCAACCCCTTTGTTCTCCACCTGCTTTTTAAAACAAGAATTTCATATATCTATCTTAACAATTGTGGACTACATTTTTGTGACATTCTCTTTTTTCTCAAACGATTTCCACGGTTGCCCTCATTGTAAAACATTTTTCAAAACTCATTAAGGTTAATTATGTAATCTTAATCACCGGGTCGGTTTTTATCAAAAAATTGAAACCCAATTACACTAATCGGATCTTACTTACTAATTGTTAAGATAAAAGAAGAAACGACTCCGACTAATAAATGCAAAATATTGTATACACGTATTGTTGGTGTTGGGTTTCGCCGATCTAGTACCCGATTGAATAAGAAATTTTTTGAGATCGAGATTTTAAATTGTTGAACTTGAGATCGAGAAAAATCAATTTTAGAGATTTAAAATTTTGCTTGATTTGTTATAAAATTAATCAAATGACATGTGAGGAATTAATGAATCAGACGTGGATGTGGTGGTGAAGAAATTGATGTGAGAGTGACAGGATGATCTTGATGAAACGTTTTAAGAACATACAAATTTAATTAGTAATCACTTATTAGAGATTATGAAGACATTGAGATAACAAATCTGTTGTATCGTTGCTAATAGCCTGGATTTCACTAAACCCAAATAGTTGTGTTCTTCGGCGAGAGGTTGAAGAAGAATAATCAAACAGTGCAACGTGGCAACCATGTCATCACAATTTAACGGTGATTTAACATTGTTATGTCTCAGGTATGGTTTCGCACAAAATTATAAGTTAATGTAGTAAATTTGAATTTTTGTATAATAAAAGTGTGGGGGTATGAAAAAACCCCTTTTTATCATATATACAATGTTTTAAATAAAAATTACCAAATAAACAATACGAAAGAATTTCAACCCATGCTCTAACACGGGTCATATTCTAGTATAATAATAATTGGCAAAAAGGAATTAAACCTTTACATTTAAATTGTTCCGTCAACGAACTAAAGTTACTAAAATCGAATATATTTGGAGTATATACCTTTAACATCTTCCCACAATATATTGAAAACTTGCTAATCAAGACTTTTAATCGTATTGTAGTACAAAACCCTAACATAAACTCAACCAGTATATATATGTCATTCCCATTGTAAATCAAATACATCACCAAACCAAATCCTTCACCTTCCAAACCAAATCCTTCACCTTCTTAATTACTAACATAATACATATTCCATTTAGTGTCATAATATAGCTGGAGTTCGCCCTAGCCGCCTTCGCTCTCTGGCACGCTCTCCAAGAATCCTCTTACCGGTGGCGTCGAATCCGATCGGCGCCGATGGGCACATGCTCTTCCTTCCTTGTGTCATCCTCTGCTCTCTAAACGTGTTTTCTCTGTTCTGGTTTCGTTAGTGAATTCACCGGAGGTTCGCCAACTCTCAAAACCTCTACTCCGGCCATGCTCCAGTTTCATTACCCTTCTCCCCTTCCGTCTCTTCAGGTGGGTTCCCTCGGCGATTTGCTTCTCTCGAGGCCCTAGCCATTCGATGCAGAATCCGAGATTTCAGAATGCTCTGCTAGACTTGCTTCTCGCCTCTTTCACCGGCTCCCTTCGATGTCAACACCAACATCTCTCTGCTCCTTGGATTCACATCCTCTCACTAAGTGTTCTGCTTGGGCGCAACTGGACAGGAGCTCTATTTTGACGCCGGAGCTGTGCGAGTCTTTGACGAGAACCCATGACCCTAGTGTTGTACTTCAATTGGTCAGGTCTGTTCCGAAATCTTCATTGTCCTCCTGTAGCTTGCTTTTGTGTCGACCTATAGTTCCAATTGTCCGAAGACTGCATTTGGAGCATAGTCAATCAATGTCGCTATACCGGTACAATATTTTTTTGTGAACCCTGCCATCAGAACTTCTTAAGAGCGTTACCTTTGTTTACCAAAGATTGAAGAGGCCTGCATTATGACCTCGTCTCTATGGAACGATGGCTACCAATGCCTCTTCAACCTATCCTCTATTCCCCACATGCTTCACGCATCCCCTTTTGTGCTTAGTTGCATCATGTGTTTCATTACCAATCCTTATGCAAGCCAATTGGTCAAGCCAAACATCCAAAAACCCAGGTCCAATATATCTACCCCTCTCTCAATCCATAGCTTTTGTCTAGCTACCTTGTTTGATCTCGTTGGCCGAAGACTCCATCTGGGACTGCAATTAACTAGACTGCTTTGGTGTTGCGAGTACTATGTAAGAACCATGGTTTATGATCTTCTTGTGGATGAGTGTTTTGGGATTAACACCTCTCATGGTACTCTAAACCCAAACCCATCTGGCGCATTCAGGTGTCACCCTTATACCATCATCTTCACTTTGTTTGTGATGCTAGAAACTAAAGAGACCAAGCATGTACCTTATTCCTTCATGTCAAACCGACTACATGCTTTGTGTGGTGTTCTTAATCTCCTTGGCCAAGGGCCCCAAGTGAGAGAGAACCCACCTGTATTGTTACGGTTTTACTGTAATCATTGGCACTTTTTGGCTCTTGTTTCGCTTATATGGTCTGTCGTTAAAGGCTTGAATCAGTATGATCTTATGCCCTGTAACCTATCTTTTACATCCGACGATTTCAAGCATGCTTTCTTCAGCACCATTCGCATCACCCGTACTGATTGTTATCTAAATTATCAATGGCGCTTCCAGTTTGATCATGTCCCTCCGCTTTGGATGTTAAAGCAGACTAGCCTTGACCATCAAACCTTGGTCTATCGATCCTTTGCCAATGCACTGCTCATGTTGTTATTCCTCACTCTGGTGAGCTTTTGGGATTTGGCTCCATTTCTAACGTCACAAGGTCATCCAACCATGACTATCCTGTCATCCATCGATTTTCTCGAGGGTGTTCAATCGAGCTACCGTGATCTCTCATGTCCCATGCCACTACCTAGTCACTGGCTCACAGCTCTCATGGATTCTATCTCGATGTATCTTATCTACTCTTTTATGCCTCTTGGGTTTACCCATCTTTGTAACCTCTTTTCTTCATTTCCACTGTCGTGTCGTGAGGTGTGGCCATCCTCGCAAGGAATACCCCACCCTTGGCTGGGTCAGAGGCCTTGACGGCTTTCTATAACTGAATTAAAGAAGTCTGTCATAAAACTATTAAAATATTATATATAATTAAGTATCTTTAAATAATTCACCGATAAGTAAATTAGTTATCGAAAAAAAATAATTCTCCGATAAGATTTTGTATTTACGTAACATCTTACATATATTGTTTAATATAAAAATTAAATTAACAAAATATAAGCAAAACATATGTAAAATATAAGCAAAATATATGTAAAAAATAAGCAAAACATAAATAAAATACTTTTATGTATGTGTTTTGTACATATATTGTTTTTTTATAATAAGTTAAAATTTTACATATTTATTTATCGTAAGTATTATATGATAATTTAAAACAATGATAATTCAAAACAATTTGTAAATAAAATAAAAGAAAGATGATAGGAGAATTATAATTTAAAATTTGAACAAAATCTTTGAAATCTAGTTGTTAAAAATAATTATATCGTCTATTTAGATATAAAATATTTTTTAAAATTCTGATTGGTTTTTATTTTTTAAAAAAATATTTAGTAATTTTCGTTAATAATTATTTAGAGAGTGATTTTTTTTAACTAATAATTGTTTAAAACTAATGGCATAACATTGTACTTTTTTACACTTTATAAGGTTAGTTTAAAAAAAAAAAAAAAAAAATCCAAGAATGTGCAACTAACCATCACGCATTGTTGGTAAAAATGGCGACTTTCTGGGCGATTTGGCAGTTCCTCTTCGCCTCTTTCTCTTTTGGTCATCTTCCAGTGAAGATTCAGACAGTTATTGATGCTGAAGTGGGGCGGTTCCTTCCTCTCCATGTTCGTGCGGTTACTCCCTGTAATTTCGTGATCGGTTTCCAGGATTTAGCAGTTGTACTACTATGGATCAGACTCTATATAAGGAGTCGCTTAGGGATTCTACTTTTCAATCGTTTTTCTCAATCCTTCCCATTCGAATCCTTATATTGCAAAATGCTCCATTACCTACCCATGGCGGACAACATTCGCAGAGCCCTTCAAAACATTGATCTTGGAATTGACGATGTTCCATTCACCTTACCTGAAGCGGTGGTTCAACAAGCGGCTGATGAAAACCGCTTTTGTCTCCTCGGTCGCCCTTTGATGCCTCGTAAGCAAAACCTCCGTCAAATCGTGGCATCCCTTCCCCGCTCTTGGGGTCTAACCGGTGTTGTACGTGGCCGAATTGTAGAAAATAGAAGATTCCAATTCGTCTTCCCCTCGGAAGAATCCTTGGAGACTGTTCTCCGTCGCGGTCCGTGGTCACATGCGGAGAGGATGCTGGTCCTCCAACGCTGGGTTCCGGAGGTGGATCCTCCCACTCTCAATTTTATCCCTTTCTGGATACAAATCCGATGAATCCCTCTACAATACTTGAATTTTGGTGTTGTTGATTCAATTGCACGATCCCTTGGAGAGATGGTGGGTACTGACTTTGATGCTGATGATCCGAATCGTACTCAGTTTGTGCGAGTAAGGATCAATTGGAATGTTGAGCATCCTCTGCGCTTTCAGCGGAACTACCAGTTCACTCAGGGAACTAATACGGTTATTAGTTTCTTTTGTGAACGCCTTAGAGGATTCTGCTCTGTTTGTGGTATGATGACCCATGACTCTGGCAGTTGTCTCCTCCAGAACGGTGGTCATGAATCAGATGGTGCTGATAATGATGATGATGGTAACCAAGAGTATCATGGAAATCCAGGGGTTCATATTGAAGAAATTGATGAAGACATCCCACCACAAGCGGCTAACGACGCTACTAAGCCTGATAATATTCAGAACAGTCATGAGGCTCCAAACTCGGATAACATGGATACCCTCTCTGACATTGACCCTCATCACAATGTTTTGGAGGGTATCTCTTCTGGTATTTCTGTAGGGCAGGATTATGGTGAGGAAGAGCACAGTCACCCGATGCCTGCATTCATTGAGGATACAGGTCATACCCCAGGAGATGTCGAGATGCTGGCAAGACACCTTCGAAAGAGAAATCATTGTGAGGAGATTGATAATGAGATAATAGCATCAAGTTCAGGTAAACGTCAGTTAGGCTGGGATTCAGATCAGAGTTCTGCTATCAAGATTGAAGATATGAATGTTGATACTGCAAAGCTGCAACAAAACGACGGAGCCGCGGTGGGGCCGGTACCACCACCGGTTCCATGAGAGTTGGATTTTGGAACTGTCAGGGAATGGGACAACCCCTGACAGTTCGACGCCTAGAAGAGATGCAAAGAACGTATCTCTTGGACTTGATGTTCCTTATGGAGACAAAGCAGCAAAACAATTATATTAGAGACCTGGGAGTAAGTTTGGGATTTGAAGATATGTTTCTAGTCCCTCCTCGAGGTTTAAGTGGTGGTCTAGCAGTATTTTGGAAAAATTGTCTTTCTGTTCAAGTTATTTCCTATGATGTAAGATTAGTAGATCTTTATATTCAATATAAATCTTTCAATTTCTACTTATCTTGCATCTATGGTAATCATATCCCAAGCGAAATACACCATCTATGGGAAAGACTACAACGACTCGCTATGACCAGAACTGGTCCCTGGATGTTATGTGGAGATTTTAATGAAATTTTGCATGCTTCAGAGAAAAAAGGTGGCAGAACTCGTAGTATGAGCAGTTGCAGGGACTTCAACAACATGATCTCTTGTTGTAATATGAAAGACTTGACATTTAAAGGTAATCCATTCAGTTGGGTGGGCAAACGACAGAAGGAAACGATTGAATCCTGCCTTGATAGAGTCTTTGTGAATACTGATTGGCAAACAATGTACCCAGCATCTGGTTCTGAGTTTCTCACACTAGCTGGATCAGATCATGCACCAGTAATTATTGACATTGCAGAGGAAATCCAGATAAAGAGAGGCCAGTTCCGTTATGATCGACGTTATTCAAGGTGTGAAGATTTTATTGCTTCAGTCCACAGAGGTTGGTCCCGAGGAGTAATTGATAACTCAGGAGGATTCCAAAATAAGCTCAAGATGTGTCGAAAAGAACTATCACAGTGGAAGAAACGGAATAAAACGAATTCTGCAGAGTTGATACAAAGCCTTAAAGCTCAGTTGGATGCAGCAGAACGAAATCACGCAACATCTATTCAGGATGTCCAACAACTAAGACGAAAGCTAAACCAGGCTTATCGGGATGAAGAAACACATTGGAAACTAAAAAGCAGAAACAAATGGCTGAGTGAGGGAGATTGGAACACCAAGTATTTTCATGCTTCTTCCAAGCTTCGCAAATCTCGTAACCGCATCAAATCTCTTATTGATGAAAATTGGATTGAGCACTTCCGCGACAGTGCTATCGGTAAAGTAGCAGAAACATACTTTCAAAACCTCTTTACGGCAACTCAAAGCACATAATATGAAAGTATCCTCACTAACTTACCAAGAAAGGTCACTTCTGAGATGAATGAAAATTTGATGAAGCCAGTGACAGACAAGGAAATAAAAGAGGCAACCTTTCTCATTGGTGCAGACCGAGTTCCGGGATTTGACGGATTTACAGCAGGATTTTATCAACAAAATTCTGGGACTTGATTGGTAGTGATGTATGTCGAATGGTTCGTCACTTCTTTGACATGGGAGAAATGGACCAATCGGTTAATCATACTCAACTCTGCCTGATTCCAAAGACTAATGCTAAAGGTATGATCGACTATCGCCCTATTAGTCTTTGCACCGTTAACTACAAAATAATCTCGAAGGTTTTGGTGATGCGTCTGAAAAAGTGCTTGGGGATAGTGATTTCTGACTCGCAAGCGGCCTTTGTTCCGGGACGAAATATTTCAGAGAATGTCCTAGTAGCTCATGAGCTGGTTCATTCACTAAAGGTGAAAAGAGAGTGTCAAAGAGGATACATGGCTGTTAAAACAGACATCAGCAAAGCTTACGACAGGGTCGAGTGGAACTTCTTAGAAAAACTTATGCTTCAGTTTGGATTTGATAGAAAATGGGTACAGTGGATTATGGCTTGTGTGCGAACCGTCTCCTATGAAGTACTAATTAACGGTTCCCCTTATGGCTACATTCAACCATCAAGAGGTCTACGACAAGGTGACCCGCTTTCCCCTTATCTTTTTCTATTTTGCGCGGAAGTTCTCAGTCAAATGATCACAAAAGCGGTCGAGGATAAAGCTATTCATGGACTACGATTGGAAAGAGAGTGCCCTACTATATCTCACCTACTGTTTGCCGATGACTCTCTCTTTTTTTGCCGAGCTACTGAAGCAAATTGTCAGAATATGGCTGCTATATTCCAGAAGTATGAAGAAATATCTGGTCAAAAGATAAACTACGACAAGTCATCGATCATCTTTGGTATGAAAATCCCAGAATTAAAAAAAACAGATATTGCAGAGACATTTGAAGATCTATAATGGCAAATATTTGGGGCTCCCAGAGCAGTTTGGAAGGAAAAAAGTTGAGATGTTTCAGTATATAGTGGAGAAAGTAAAAGAAAGAACAGAAGGATGGTCCTTTAAGTACTTATCACCTGCTGGAAAGGAGATTCTAATAAAATCAATGGCATTGGCACTTCCAGTTTACTCGATGAACTGTTTCTTATTGTCTCTGTCCATTTGTGAAGAGATACAAAGCGTACTTGCAACCTTTTGGTGGGGAAAAGAAAAAGGACGTCGAAAGCTTCCATGGATAGCTTGGGACAGAATGTCTCTCCCTAAGTCTGAAGGAGGATTGGGATTTAAAGATCTTCATGAGTTCAACAGGGCCCTTTTAGCTAAGCAAGCTTGGAGAATTATGACTAATCCACAAAGTCTATTGGCAAGGCTATATAAAGGAATGTATCATCCCCATTCCTCTTATCTACAAGCAGTTACTAGTCCTCGATCATCCTATGGTTGGAAATCAATCCAATATGGTAAGGAGCTATTACAAGTTGGTCTTCAAGTAAAGATAGGGAATGGCCAAGAAACAAAAATTTGGGAAGATCCTTGGTTGCCTACCCTCCCTCCACGACCAGCCTCAGGTCCGGTTATAGATGCCAATTGGACAGTCTCTGATTTGTGGAAAGACGGAAAAAGAGAATGGAATCCTCACATTTTCGAAGGTGTGCTTACTCCTGAAGATCAGCAATTAGCTAAGGAATTATACCTCTCTAAATATGCAGAGCAAGACACTTATGCATGGGCTTATTCAAAAAATGGGCAATATAGTGTTCGCTCAGGTTACTGGGTTGCTACCCATGTTAATGTTCCGGAGAACCAGAGACCAATATCCCCACATGGATCGGTAGCCTTAAAAAAAGGAAGTATTGAATCTGAAGTTAGCTCCAAAACTGTGCCATTTCATCTGGAGATGCTTAGCAGGCGCCATTGCCTCACAAACTCAACTACGGACAAGAATGATACCAGCTGATCCAATATGCCAAAAATGTTGCAGAGAAGAGGAAACCATCAACCATATTCTCTTTAAATGCTCCTTTGCACAGGCTGTTTGGAGATGCGTTACCAGTCATGTAGGCAATGTAAGTTTCACTGATGATCTGGAAGCTAACATTGGGATCATGATATGTCAATATAAGGATCAAAATCTTCGACTTGACCAACGCCTGCTACCTTTCTGGATAATGTGGAGACTTTGGAAATCCAGAAACGAATTTCTCTTTCAAAACATTTCAAGACTCCCAGACGATGTAGCAGAGAAAGGAAGACAAGAAGCTATTGACTGGTATGAGGCAAATCATAACGCAGACGAAACAGAGCTAGTGGATCAGAACTCAACAACACAAAACTGCAGGAACAACCACTCAAGCAATTGGACTCCACCTCCAAGTGGCTGGCTCAAGTGTAATTTTGACAGTGGCTATCTACAAGGTCGATCTTTTACAAATACAGGCTGGTTAATACGAGATAGTACTGGGAAAGTCATCTTGATGGGTTGTGCAAGACTACAAGAAGCACATTCGGCACTGCAAGCAGAAGCACTTGGTTTTCTACATATCTTACAAGTAATATGGGCCACATGGTTTCCGATACGTCTGGTTCGAAGGAGACAACAAAGAGCTTATTTCGCTAATCAATAATTGTGGAGATCATATGACTTTAAGTACACTGCTATACGATATACGCCATTGGATGAAGAAATTACCTGCTTCGTCGATAGATCATGTCACCCGGGACAAAAATTCTGCAGCTGATAAGATTTCTCGACATGCTATTACAATTACATCCTTGTACGAGGTGTATACAGTGCCACCAAGCTGGTTGTTTAACTCTTTGTATAACATTTCAACTATATAATATAAAGTTCAGGTGTTTATTGGAACACAGCATTGATGAATATGATGGGGAGTTTAGTAAATCTTCTTTTCGCTCTTTGCTGGAAACCAGATTTGAAAGCATGGAAACTAGGATGGGGTAACTTCTAAATTAGTATAATAATATATGAAAATAGATTTATATTTAATATTGTATACTGTATATTAAAAAATATGAAACTAGATTTTAATTTTTTAAAATTAATAACTTAATGAAATTAATAGACTTTACTTTATCTATTAAAATTGAATAGAATGACATATGTAAAGAATATAATGAGACACGGTGTCAGCTTTTCCAAACTTAGATTTTGTGAAAAAACTTATTTATTATATCTTATATATTTTTATCCAAATAATAATAGTAGTAGTATTAGTATTACATTTCATGGAAACCTAACGTTTCACTGACATGTGATAACTAACGTTAGGCTAAATTTATTGATGATTAAATCTACAAAACCGAGCATATATGATATATATACACTCATATGGTTACCAACCAACCACAAAAATGTATGATAAAACCAAAATGAGTGTAGAAGTGAGGACAGTTTTTCCAAGATATATTCAGACCACCAGACTTTGATTATTAAAAATGTGAACTTCTAGAGATGCCTATTTCGGGTTGTTATCTACAGATTACTTGCCTTATTAAAATTGCGTACAGAATATTTCTTCATCTTCCTTACTCTCAGGTAGATCATCGTCATCAATTAGCTTGAACACAAACAAACTATATAAGAACAATGATTATGTGATGGAACCAATGAACAGACACTACTGATAGTGCAATCACAGATAGCTTACGAAAATTAAATTACCAAAGATGCGTGTGTGTAAAACTCTCATTGCCATTTGACTCGCAAAGTATTTAGGCTTTGTGTGTTTGAAACAGGAGTGCTTCAGGAGTTGGCCATTTCGTTTGATCTTTCACCAAACACATTGCAACCATTTCTTTAGTATAGTAAAAAATATAAATTGCAAACGAAAAACAGAAACATGGAAGGTGAACCTGAAAGATTTACATTTTAAACTAATTAAAGAAAAATATACATAAAAAAGTCTTCAAATTTCATTGTTCCATTTCTACAATTTTAAAATTGCTTTGTTCTATATCTCAATCTAGTCAGAGCTAGGAAATGGTCTCAAGAGCTTCATTTTGAAACAGAAGTCCAAAGCTATGGACGCAAACGCAAATATCAAAACACTCTGAGACACTAAAACGGCGCCTTCTATCCCATGTGCAAACAAGCTTTCCCAGCTCAGCTCTAACGGCGGCCCTCTGCTCAACATACCAAGTCCTATTTAACACACAACAACAAAAAAATCAGATTTAAAAAAAAAAAGTAGACCAATTCATAGAAGTTGGATCAAAGACAGTAACCAAAAGTATTTGTTATTACCTTTCACAAAACCAAAGGCTGCAACAGCTCCTGATTTGAGATGACTGTCATCCAAGTCTCTTCTGACTGCATACCTGAATGTGACTCCAAACAATGCACAGCTTGCAAACGCTACTCCTAGGGGAAGAACAAGCTGCTCGATGCTTGAGACCTGAGAAAGAGCAAACGGGGTTTCCGCAATGGTCCCAACCGCAGCTGCGACAACTGCCGCTTTTGCTGATTCTATTCTCTCCTTGTCTTTATTGATCGAATAACCTTTCTCTGAACTTCCAATTACCGCGGTATCTGCTAAAGACAAGGCACGTTCTGCTTCCTCAACCATTGATCTTGCTGCTATGATCTCCTGCTGGCATTCTGCAATCTTGAATCAGATAAAACATGGTTCTGTCATAGTTTCCTTTAGGAATTTGGTAATAGAAAAACATGAACTTCCTCTGTCTACAATAACCAAACTAAAGACTTTAATCGGAAACACGAGAAAACCAAAAACGAAAACTCAAAATGCTACCAAATTCATGATTTTTAGTAACCTTATCAAATGAACTATCTCCCCACTTCCAGGTCTCAAGCACAAACGCAACACCATTGATAGTGATTGAAACTCTGAAACTAATCAACAACTTGAACCTATCCTTAGCATACAATGAACAAATTCACTATTCCACTCGAAATATAACCAATATGTCCTGCAATATATCATACTTAATGGATGAGGATAGACCATTCATTTCTCAATCTAAAGAACCTCCCGAAAATCTCATTCCAAGCACAAAGATCATCAAAAAGTTTCAATTTTCATCATCTTTATAACTACACGGAAAAAAAAACTCCCAAGTCTCTAACCTCTGAGGCTCTAGATTCAAGCTGATTAACATAATCCTGTAGCAATTTCGCCTCAATCTCTTGCCTCTCTATCTCTTCGAGCTCTCTCTTGGCAATCTCCACTCTCAACGAAGCTTTTTCAAGACCATCAAGCAAACCCTTGTTCTCTTCTCTGCTCAGTAGCTCCTCCACTTGATTTCTCGCAATACCAGACAACGACTTGTTCAAATCTCCGCCATCACCACTCGAATCAGCTACATTCTCTTCCGATAAACCTCTAATTCTCCAGTTTCGAGTTCTGCTGCGATACAGAGAACTGAACTCGTTCACTTGTTTGGGATTCAGAAGATGAACCTCTGGTAAAACCACTGGATTTGGTTTCCATGGCAGCGCTTGCAGAGATAAACATTGCATTTTTGATAAAGATAAAACAAAACAACAACAGTTCGAGTTCTATCTGGTTTGATCCGATATCGAGAAAAAAACGGCAGGCTTTTTCAAAAATAGAAACGACAACACATTAGATCCTTAAATCTCCGAATGACATGCATTTTGATTTATTTATATAGTCAATACTCAATACTAATACTACTACACTAAGCCTTAAAGGCGTTGACCTCATCAACCACAGCCTTCTTGTACAGTGCCATATCAGTTGACCCGAACACCACGTGCCTTGAGATCAAGCGCTTTGTCCTGAGCCGTGGTCATCCCAGCCAAGTAAGCTCCTCCATTCGTCGGATCAGATGCCAAAACCGCCGTCTCCGCCTCCTTCATGACAGACTTCAACTTCGGGTTCCCTGGATCGTTAAGTATCCCCAAGCTCGCACTCAGATCTCTCGGCCCCATCATCACACAGTCCATCCCATCAACGGCTACGATCTCATTCACATTCTTCACACCTTCCTCTGATTCTATCTACAACCTCAACATAAATTATACCAAAAAGTTTATTTTTTTTAACAATTTAACAGTTTTCACCCAATAAAAATACTGAAAAATCAAAAAACGGATTAGAGAGAGAGAGAATCGAACCTGGCACATGATGAAGAGCTTATCAGCGTAACTACCCAAATACCCAGCGCCGTGCTCCATATCGACGATGATGAAGTCGAAGCCGGCGCGTGCGGCGATCTCGGCTAACTCCGGAGAGAATGAGAGGAGAAAGTGTCCGTGGAGCTTCTCACCGTTTTGGAGACGCGACTTCAAGGGTGTTTTGGAAGCCATTTCTTTCTGAATTCTTGTTGGATATGGGCTTTGCCCCATATGCCAACTCGACCCAACAAAGACTCACCAGAGATAAAAGGAAATTGGCCAATCTCGGAGGGTAATCTCGGCATTTCGCGTTGGGAACCCTAGGGAACTTTAGTTCTACACTCGCCTATAAATAACATCATACATTTATTGAGAGGAGGATCTTGACCCGCGGACAATACCTACAGAGCAATACTTTGCATCGAAAACTGCTATTGTCTTTCGTATAATTCGTTCTTGCTTTCAGTTCGTCCCATTAAGCTTACTAGTTCGTTTGTGGACTAACAAGCTCTACTCCGACTTGTTTTAAGTGACGATCTCACGTTCTCCCCGATTAATAAAAAACTTGCTTACTTTTTCCCACAAAATCTTTATTTATTTAAACTGTGTAAACCCCGGTACAAACAATTCTGAGAGAAGAAGAAGAAGATTAAATATCGTAGACATGATTCTTTTCCTAATTTGGCTGGTCAAATTGTCTTTACGTACGTAGTCATCTTTAATGCATTTTGATGAAAATATATTTTGGCCATAATTTGTTGCACTTTGAATTAATAACCACCACGCGCCTCATCGGACTTCTAAATTATTACAGTACACCACCCGTTACTGCGTACGGAAACAAAATAATTTTATAGATTAAGATCTGAAAAATCAAAAATGAAATATCCACACATAGTAACCAAATATATGAATACCATTTTCTTTTTGTTCACACTATTGACAGTATATGTGGCGTTCTCTTGATCCTAAATATATGTTAGTATCTTACAATGAAAAAATCATAAAATACTATATACATTTGGATGAAATATATATATATATATATATATTACTACTTGTTTGTATTCCACATGATCAGATGGTTCAAGTAGGCATTTGAATAACACATGGGAGATTATGGAACAAATATTCAATAATAAACATTATTTCCTAGCTTGGACTATACATCCCATGCAGTAAGAATTAAACCAAGCAATTCTTTGTTTTGTCAATATGACCGAAGAAACAATAATGTGCTTCTAAACAAATGTAAATACGCCAATATTATTGAATAGTACCAGATTTCAGATTTACAAACCAGGAAATATCATCAGTGATAACTATGTGAGTATTTTCAGGATCTAGAGCAATGGCATCTTCAACCTACGACATGCAAAATAATTGAAGAAAAATCTTATGAGATTAAATAAATAAAACAAATTTGAAGAAAGAGTAGACACTAACCTGGATGACATAATTGCTAAACTCGAATGACAAATGCACACATGAGAATATGAAGAAGAAGGAGAGTCTGGAAAAATGGATGAGAAACCGAAATATAAATCTGAGAATTCTAAGAAAATAAACAATGGAGAGGAAGAGTGACTGAGTGAAAGAGAGATAAATTAGAATAGATTTGAGTTAATTGGATGTTAAATAGGAGATGAAATTGTTTGAGATCGTGACATGGTTAATTTTGAACGTGGTGGTGTTAGTGTGAGTAATTTTAGGAGTTAGGTCCAATGCAGTTTTAAAATATGGATTTTTCAAAAAAACTTCTTTTTTTTTTGTTGAAATCTCGTTAGAAAAAAATGAATTGCCGGATTCTGATCTTTATTTTCTTAATAATCGTTTTATTGTAATTTTTATTTTTTTAATAAAATCAGGATAAATATTTTTCCTCTTTTTTACACGATCGTGGTCGGTTTTTTTTCTTTTTTGGTAAATCTAATTTTATTAATCATTAATATTTGTTTTGTATTTGTTCAAATTAAAAAAAAAAATCAAAATCTGATGTGGCTTAATATTATTAGACAGATGACTTGTGTTTCAAAAGTAACATTTTGAAACTGCTACCAAACACATTATAATGGATCGAGAACTCTGACAAAAGAAAATAAGTACGCTTTAATCAACAAAATTGATCCATAAGAAAACAAAAAAACGGACATTCATTGAATCTGATAGCAGTAAAGATGAAAACAAAAGGCTTTGCTCAGATCACTGTCTAATCTACCTAGGACTCTAGTCTAGTAGACTTAAATCTACTACATATGATGGAAATCAAAAGTACCATAGTAAAAATGTAAACTTTCCAGTTTTTCCTAGTTAATATATATTTTACTGAGTCAATGTAATATTCCTTGATGAAAATGTAAAATTATATTTTCCAGTTTTTCCTAGGTAAGTTCAAAATGAAAAAACTTCCATTTTTTCCGATTTGGTTACACAAAAATTTACACATGTCTTTTTTTTTTTTTTTTTTTTTTTTTTTTTTTTTGAACTAAAAATTTACACATGTCTATAAATACAATTTGTAACTAACAAAGAAGAATACACGAGAAGAAAATAAAGTTAGAAAGAATACATATATTGGTGCCGTGAAAGAAACAAAATGGAGCCTGGTATGATTGTAATGATTGTAGCAATCGTCCTTGCAATTGCCATCATAATCGGGGCTGTTCTATGTTGTTATTGTTTTCAATCTCCGGTTGCGCCTAAGGGCATGTTTATAGGGAGATCAGTTTAGGGTATTCTTAGAGTATAAATATTATGAAAATAATGTAAGATCAGTAGTTAAGAACTTTTGTTAAAAAGTTAGTTATTGGGAGAACATGTATAAAATTTTAATATTTAATAATATAATATTCTTATAGAAATTTAAGAATGTTTAATAAATACATAGATTAATGTTTAATAAAAATTTAAGAATTTTTAATACTATTTAATAATATAATGTTTATTAATATTCTTAAACATATTACAATTATAAAAATTTATAAAATAACATTTTAATTGCAAACTTATAAAACTTTTACTAAAATTCAAAATACAATGCCATATTTTTATGAAACAAAAAAAACATTGTAAATAAAATTTTAAAAAAAAAACAAACAAACATATTACTTAATTAATTAAACAAGACAAACATTTTATTTAATTAATACATAGATTAATGTCCAAATTTATTTCATATATTTTCAACCAATCCGAAAGAGACACGTCACACAAGATCATACCCAAGAACAGTTCTAAAATAAGATCAGTGAGCCTGATCTTAAGTCCACTATTCAATTATTTTCATTTTTAAAGTGCCTAAGAACACCCCATGTGATCTCCCTATAAACATGGCCTAATAATGCTTCTTAACTATTTCTATTATATCTACTATATATAATTATTTTATTATGGAAGTTTTTAGATATTATGTAGAATAGCAGATCGATGCATGATGTCCTGATGCTGCTATATTTTAATGGCTACTCCGCCATTTCGCAATTAATTTTTCTTATTCAAATCATATTGTAACTCTTTGTTTAAATGAATATTTTCATGATTTTTTGTTTTCATAAGTTGATGTGTTACGCATTTCATGAATTTTACGTATTCAGGCTGTTTACTTTTGTGAAAACAATCACGCATAATAACAATTAACAGAAGAAATTTTATACGAGTACCAAATCTACGTTTATTTCTAAAGTTTCTAGCCTAAGCTCAAGATTCTGAGTATACAAATGCGGCATAATGGATTTGTCTCGTAATTAAAACCTTCGCGAATTGCATTGATCCAATAAGTTATGCTGGACTTGGGCTTTTTGGAAGAGAGATGACATGTATATAACTTAGAGACAAGGTGACACAAATCATTCAGACCATAGGTCCAAAGATGAAACGAAGGTATGTGACCAAGGAGAACTTGAGTACTTGACAGTGCGAAGGTTTAGTTATGAATTGAAGGAGATAAAAAGGACTACAAATGAATCGGTTCGTCTTGATTGGACCATCTTTAGTTAATTGTGTGTTCTCAAACATTTTTGTTTCTATTGCTTTTGTTTTTTGTTTTTTTTTCGTTTTTTTGGTGTTATGTTAAAATTTTATACCAATAAAAAAGAGTTTACATTTTACAATGAAATTCAAAAAACATGTCTAGCTCTGTGATAGAGAGAGCAATAGAACATTATACAAAAAATATAAGAACTTAGCCACACTTAGAATAGACTAGAGATACAACCAAAATAGTAACCAAGGAGAGAGACCGTGGCGGCAGGATCCTCCGGCGAGAAGAATATGAGACGGTTGCACATGGTACGATAGACAGTAGACTTTGTAGCATGAAGGGTACAAGCTTCAGACAAGAAAATTCTATAGTTCCTCTCCTTCCATATCAAATAGATGGATGTTTGCAATAGAAGTTTGAGAATCTTACTGGCAAAGTGGGGCGGAGTTGATGCGATCCCCAAAACCCAAGAAGCAGCTGACGATAAGGAGGTAGGAGGATTCGGTGAGATCCTTCCTGCAAGCCCCACCCAAATAGCTCTGGAAAAATCATAGTGGAAGAATAAATGATCATGTGTGTGCAGACCGGTGTTGCAAAGGACACAAGCATCGGGAACACTCAATCCCCAGTTCCTCAATCTATCCCTCGTGTTAAGTCGTCCAAGAGCAGCCAACCAATGGATAAACGAAAACCATGGGACAGCTTCTTTAAACCAAACGGCTTTGTGCAATGGTACTCGCGGCGAAACGTCCCGAGTTTGCAACCATGTAACTTTAGAGGAGAATTTTCCAGAAAAAGATCCAGAGGATTGCCTCTATTGATACCAGTCTAAGCCGCGAGATGGATCTGGAGGGGGATGAGAGGACAAATAGATGTGTAACTGCTCCGCTTGAGGAGACCGAGCATTGGGAAGGAACCACTGTCTTTCACGCGTAGCTTCCCACACAGTGGCTTCCTTGCTTATACGAAGTTCCCTGGGACCCAACAGACCAAACAAGTTGATGAAAGGGCCTAGACTCGTCCAGGAGTCAAACCAGAAGTAGGCTCGCATTCCATTCCTGACTTGACACCTTATCAGGTTCTTAAAAGTAGGTTGCAGCTCAATCAAATTCCTCAAGTTCCAAGACAGACGAGGAGATGGTTCCATCAACCAGTAGTTTCGCCGACCAAAGATATTGTGGTCAAATAAATACCACACCTGCTTCAACCTGAAGACTGTTGCAAACTCCTCAAGAGACCGTAATCCTAGACCACCCTCCTCTTTAGTTTTACACAAATCTTTCCAAGACACTCGAGCCCCTCTTGCAGATGATGTTGCATTCTTCCATAGGAAAGCAGCACACAGAGAATCAAACTTCTTGAAGAAACCCTTTGGGAGGAAAAAAACTTGACTCCAGAAATTTCCTTTCCCGTAGATAACAGAGACATTGAGTCGTATTTTCCCCGCATGGGACAAATACTTAGCTGTCCACAAGTGCAACTTACTGGTAATCTTCTGGAGAAACGGCTGAAGGGTAGCCAGAGACAACTTCGTAGGGCTTGAGGGTAATCCAAGGTATCGAGACAGGAATGCACCTAGCTTAACTCCGATTGAATCCGAGATTACAACAGCTTCCTCATCATCAAACCCTCCAAGAAACAGTTCAGACTTGGCAGAGTTCATTCAAGCCCAGAGAGTGAACGAAAACACTGCAATATCTCATATATACCATGCATTGAGCCCTGGGGGCCATCTGAGAAAACCAACAGATCATCTTGTCTTAGACCCTTCTCTCCTTTAAAAAAACCAGCCAGCTCCCCATTAATGACAATAGAGAACCTAGGGGTAGAGATACACTCTTTGATCCAGGAACGAAATAGCGGAGGGAAGTTTTGAGCCTCGAGGATCTTAAGAACGAAGTCCCAACAAACCATGTCAAAAGCTTTACGAATGTCAACTTTTAGGAGAGAGCTTCTTCTACATGAGGCTTTGTCATAATTGCGGATAAGTTCAGAAGCCAGGAGGACATTTTCACCCAAGCTACGACCACTCAGAAAGGCAGCCTGATTAGGAGAGATGCTTTGTAGTATTAGAGGCTTCAGCCGTGTGGCTAGGATCTTCGAGATAACCTTGTAAGCCAAGTTACAACAACTGATGGGGCGAAAGTCAGCGAGAGAAGAAGCCTCAGGGGATTTTGGGATTAGAGCGATGATAGTAGCATTAAGATCTTTGAGGAGACGACCATTACGGAAGAATTCTTTAATGGCAGAAGTAAGATCCTGTCCCACAGTTGACCAAGCCGACTTATAAAACTCAACCGGGTAGTCGTCTGGTCCCGGTGATTTGTTTGAGGGCATAGCAAAGATAGTGTCACGTATCTCCTCATCTGTTACCTCCCGCAACAGGTTCGCAACATGGTCTGCCGTGCATCTGAAGGGGTGTAGGTCCTACAAGTATTCAATAGTTGTAGGCGAAGACGGGAGATCCGTGGTCCCAAGAACTGATTTGAAGTAGTCGACTGCATGTTTGTTCATTTCCATAGGATATGTGATCTTCCTTCCCTCAGCATCCACAAAAAAAGTGAATGTGGTTCTGAGAATTGCGTTGAATTACCGTCTTGTGGAAGAAAGCAGTGTTCATATCCCCAAGCTGTAGCCATTGAATTCGAGATTTTTGCAAAAAGAACTTTTCCTCCGCTATTTTCAGTGTGTTCCATTCCTCTGATGTTATATTCTCTTCCCTAGCCAAAGAAGCCGAAGGGGAAGAAAGCAACCTTCGTTGAATGTCCGCAACTTCAGATTCTTTCTCCTTACCCCGAGAGGTAATGCCACTAAAGTGGTTCCTGTTTAGTGTACGGAGACATGGTTTGAGGAGCTTCAATGCACGGGCAAGTTTAAACTGGCTAGATCCGATGATTGATGGAGCATACCATTCATCTTCAACTGCAGCAGCGTAGTCAGGGTGGTCCACTACATGGCAGAAGAACTTGAAAGGCCTATTGACCGGACGATGCAGAGAGGGAACAAAGAATAGGTACGGGGAATGGTCTGACTGACTAGGCTCGAGAAATTCAGCATAAGCATCAGGAAACCTCCTCGCCCAATGCTCATTGATAAGAGCATGGTCAATACGCTTAGAGACAGGATCTGACTCCCGGTGGTTCCACCACGTGAAGGGAAGGCCTTTCGTGGGAGCTTCGAAAAGGTTAGAGTCTTGTAGGGCAAGCTCACAGTCACTCACTCCGTGGAGATCAACATCAACAGCCGGGTAGCCAGAGTGATGCTCACCTCTTAGTATCTGGTTAAAGTCCCCTACAACCGCCCATGGACTTCGAGAAAGTGGAGTAGAGGAGTGGAGGTACGCCAAATCATTCCAAAGAGGTAGTCTTTTCTCAACTAAATTGAAACCATAGACAAAGGATACTGTGAGATTAATACCTTCTGCCAAAAGGAAGAATCCACAAGTGACAACTTGAGCAGATACATGATAGATAACGACTTAAATTCTTAGATCCCTGACAACTACAATCCTCGCTGTGTTGTGGCTGTTAAAGTTACCAAAGTACTTCCGACCATTGGGGATCGCCTTACGAATTCTCTCCGAGTGAGTAGGTTGTATCTTAGTCTCCAAAAAAGCTCCAAAAAGAGGCTTGTGGATATTAATCCAACTTTTTGTCATCTCTTGACGCCTATGGTTATTTAAGCCTCGAATGTTCCATCCAAAAAACATAGTTACATAAAGGATTAAGTACTCGCAGCCTTACGGCTCCTATTCTTGCGCTTCACTTTGATAAAGGGAGCCTCATCTCCTTGTCCCACTTCTGTTGTAGAAGAAGAGGTAGTCTCAAAAGGCACAAACTTACCCTTACTCTTCTCACTCAGAGCGTACACAGGCGGCTCTTTCACATTCGCACAAGGTGCATAAGAATCTAGACTCTGGTCCTCAACAGACCCCTCCTTAACCGACGAAGACGCATGTTTATCCAGTTCAACATTGGGGAATTCAAAGTTGCTATGTGCCGGAGAAACATGGTAATGGGCAGAAGTGTCACCTCCACGAGGGGTTGAGCTCTTTGGTCGCGGCTTGCCCTTAAATTTTCCAGGATTTTCAGTTCGTACAGGTTCCTTGGGACAGCGAGCAGAGATATGACCAAACTCATGACACGAGTTGCACTTGGGAGGAAGCCACAGGTAGTTAAAATCAATCTGAAACTCTCTCCCATCGCTATACCCAGAAATGAGCTTGGTGGGAAACTCCTCCAACAGATTTACTTCCACTAAAATCTTGGCAACCTCAAAAGTTTCTCTCCGAGCAGTTTCTGGATGCAGAGCTTTAGGATCACTAACCCATGAGGCAATGCGAACCAGACTTTCATCATTGAAGAGCAGATACGGTATACCGCGGAACTCCACTATAACTTGAGCTTTAGTAAGTGGCGGCTTCTCCAGGGTGAAATCAGGGGACCAAGGTGCAACAAACATTGGATGCCCAGCTATATTCCAGAGGTTTCTACTCAGGAGAATCGATCGAGTGCGGGGATTCGGTGCTCGTAGGAGAAAAGTGCCATGACCAATGCGATGCACGAAAATCCTGGGGCCCGAACGAGCCCAGAGGGCATTTACTACACCAATGATTCTCCCCATATCTGGTGGGGGACCATGGAACTGAGTGTAGATGTAGTCCTTGAACTGCTACTTAGCCACGACTACATTCTCATCCGGAATAAGGATAAATGGAACACTCGACGCGTGCTTTGTCGGGTTTCCTATCTTTGCCAATCCTTTAGCTAGTCCAGTGACATCTGCATAAGAGCGAGACTTTATAGGGATTGCGCCTCGGGTAGTGGATTCCTCACCTTGAGGAGAGTCAACTTCTGCAACGGCTCCAGAAAACTTAGGTAATGAGTCTGCAAAGCCATTAGAGACATTAGTAGCCACCCCAGAGGGAGGAGATTGAGGCGACGAGGCAGAGGGGTTCCTAACAGGGGGCGAATCGGCAGATCTGGATCTGGGATCTGCTCGACTTGAGCTGTCTCAGCAGCTTGAGATGCAAGGGGATGGAGATAGGTAATGAGGAGGATGGCCCTACAGTCTCCAGAGCAGGTTTCGTCACCGACGGGGACAAGGAGGAGGCTGATCTAGCACCTTTAGCAGCTTTGGGAGCAGCATTGGTAGGCACACCACGGGGAACACGGGGTGGGAGAGGAACAATTGGGCGGGGTTTCTTCTTCTTGACCATCGAGACCAGCCACAAGTCGGCGAGGAACCGACCGACGGTGGAGCAGGCCAGAAACGGCGAAGAGCGGCGGAGAAACGAAGGAAAACAGTGGAGAAAAGGGTTTCCTCGGGAACCGTGGTTTGATTAAGTTTTTCGCGGACTTACACTTGTACATGAATCCCTACGTTCGACTTTCAAGTTGAGAGAGAAACAAAAAAAAAGATCTGAAAAAGTCTTTGGAAGCTTATAGTCATATTTTGAACATGATTTGAATGTTTGGTAGTACGTTGACAATTATTTTACACCACAACCATAAATGTATCACTCACACTCATATTAAAAAAAAAAATGCTCGAGGGTCACACCTTTCCCCAACGTCTTTCGCACCATATCGATATATGTCAATGGTATCATCAAAATTGTCTCGAATTTATTGTACTTGATTAATCTTATCGAATATTTATACTATTTTCTTTTTGTGTGTAGAGAAGAGACAAAAGTCTCTCCTTACTTGTTCAAAAACATAAGATTACAATCGAACATGTCTTGGCAGAATCGAAGGAATATAAACTTAAAGGTAACAAAAAACACATAGTTTGCTAAGACATTAACTAGACGATTAGTCTTCTCTTATATACATGAGTGTAGAAGTAGCATACCACTTTTTCGAAATCCTCCCAGACACGACTATCGAGAAACACAACTTTTTAAATCTTTCTGACGCCGGTGGAGCTTCAGCTCGTCGGCGTCGAGATCTCTCTTCCACGTTTCAAATCTCCTGCAACGTCCTTTACTCTTTTCGTTTTCTTCCTAGTGTCGTGGCTCTCCACTTTCATGTTATGGCAATGGAATCGCTTTAGCTCTGCCTCTACCCATCGACTCAGGAAGCGATAGAGTACGAAGATGGTTTCCGGTGAACCATCTATCCTATGCCCTGTTCTTGCCGTCCGGTAAGCTGTCAGAAGATGAATCCCTAGTATCCAAATTCCCTATAAAGTCGGAAGCGGAAGCCTGCATCGATCTACCACCTAGAACTCTGGCGCCTATACGCCCCTATTTCCTCGCCTATCACTGACCTCATCGGAAGCACATGGTTGCAACGCCTTTGTTGGCGAGGAAGATGACGGCGAAAGGGTTTACCCTAATCGAGCTGGTGGTTCCCTCTAATGGACTCGGCCCATTAAGCTCACAGTCTCAGCCCAGTTTCAGAATTGCTTTAATATATTTTCTACCAGACTGGACCAGGTTCTTTAATTTTATTATGTCAAGCCTACTAGTTCTTTTGGCTCAATATTGCGTCTTGTTTGGTCGAGAACGCCGTGCTTCCCCGTTTTCAGCAAAAAGGATTAAGCTTGTTCTGCATCTACGCGAATCACAACCTGGTAACCAACATATCTTGATTTGAATGGTCCACAACCTTACTGCAGCTTTGGACCGATGAGAACTCTTCGCTGAAGGAGCTTAAACCTGCAATTCAAGTCTCACCTCCAAGGTGGCTGAACCTCTACTCCCGGATTATAAATCGCAAATGTCACAAATCAGTTACCGCCTTCAGCAGTGTCAAAGGAAACTACCTAATCTCCTTCACATGTCAGGTTCGAACTCAATCCCCTTTTCACAACTCTTATTTGAGGATTTCTGAACCAAGAATTAGACTAGATCGTCAATTCTCTTCTCGTCGTTTCACCAATAAAATGTTGAAGAGGAACGGCATTATGATCACGCCTCCAAGGAGCGGTGATTACCGTATACTCTTAATCCTTTCAACCCGTGTCTTCTAAATCCCAAAACCTTAAAAGCTTCTTTATGCAATATGAAAGTTAGTATCTATGAAATACGAAGTGTGGAGAAGAACGACATAAGGTTGGTTTTAACCTTAAGTCTTATTACATCTGGGTTTGATCCAAGGCTTTGTTTGCCAAGCCTAAGCAGATGGTTGTATCAAGATTACAAACTCTTTTGCCGAAGACTTCATCTGAGAAGTAATTCATCATCTTTGCTACGACTTTGCTCTACACACTTGAGATCCCTAGTTTTAGAAACCCTTATGTATATGTTTGGTGAAAGCTTGAAGTCTTATGGCATGTTTATCTTGTCCCCTCAATCGAATAAAGGATGTAAGCTCGGGTGTACCTCTTCTTTCCAGTGTAGCACCGACTACAAGCTTTGTGTGAAACTCCTTAACCTCCATGGTCGCTGGCTTCATGCGAGGGAGGACCCACCTGTTTTGTTACAGTTTGTTACCCACCAAATGCGATCTCCGATTATAGCTTCATCAAAAGATACAAGGTATGTGCACATTATTAGATTGCTTTTTGAACTCGTCTCTCACTCGACCCTTAGATGGTGTGAATGTGGCCACGACCTTGCTTCGGTAGTGAAGCATAGTCTGAGTAAGAACTCCTTCACAAAGCTTATTTATCCAGCCTCTTCAATAAAAGACGATGATGTTCTAGCAGAGAATTGGTCTTGTGGTTGCTCCTGTTTAATCCCACAAACCTATCCCTTTATGGAGAAACCATTCCCATCAAACCTTACCGGTACTTGGAACCCGCCCTACACCCTTAGCCTCCTTCATGGAGCAACTTATCAACAGCTCTTTGGCGTCATTCGCACAAGCTAATTGTGACCACTTGTTGGTCGAGGATCTCTTGAAGCTTGCCTTCAATCTAGAATCCTACAAGACATCAACAAAAATTCCCTCCAATTATGCATCTTGTTGGAAGAGTACATGAAAAGGGGAAGATAGAGACTACATGAGTCTTCTAACAAGCTCTTCAAAGTTATGCATCTCTATCTTTCCCTTTTATGTACTCATTTGCTCTTAAGTTGTATGAACAATCCTCTTTTAAGGTTTTAGTTTAATGAAATGTTTAACAAAAAAAAAGTCGTTCTAAGATATAAACTATTATTATAATAAAGTCATATCATAATCAAGTTAGAAAAAACAACTGATAATCATCACTTATTTCTGTCTTTAGAAACCCAACAACAATTTATGAATCAGTTTCGAGCTCGACAGATGTAACCTTGCGCTCGCAAGCCATAAACAAACCATAAAATACTCCCCATAATTCTGCCAATGACACTGAGCATATCTCTATATTAACCGCATATGCTCCACACCAATTCTCTTCCCCATTTAATAGAGCACCTCGATAAGTTTTGTGGTTTCACTTCATATTCATTTTTTGATATCTTACGATACTCGATCTGCATGGTGATTATATCTTCCTCCCCAAATTATCTGACCCCTTTTTCTCACCAAACTATATATATACTAGAAAGAATGAAAAGTTGAATAATGAGGTGGAAGTCTTTTACTAATTAGATATTCGAACTATATCGCCATCATATCAATTCTTTAAGTTACGAAATACTTTCCCTTAGCTTGTCTATTTTCTTTCATGATGTTGAGACTTGAGATTTAGCTATTATTCTTTTGAAATTTAAGAATCTACTTTAGAAATATATTTGTAGTATGTAGTATGTAACATATATTCTAAGTTTCTAACATATATTCTTTTACCCTATGTAGTATGTAACATTACATGTCATGGTCCATCCTATCATCTTATAAATTATAATACTCCACTTGCCGAACAACTTGGAATCTACTTTAGAAATATATTTGTAGACCTACAATTGTTAAAATATAAGTAATTGACAATTTGACATAAATACAATTTTTTTGATAAAAACATTAGTACAAATGTGATAGGAATTTAAACTCTGCTTAAAGATTGTATCATTCGGTCGTAATTAGAACCTATCTCAGTTATGTTCAAGTTATATGCTCATAAACATATAAAAATTGATCAAATGTTAACTTTGAATTAGTGGCACTAGGTTTCAAAATCAATACGGCTTTTTATAGAGAAGAACTGACTACTAGAAAGAAATTAAGAAGAAATCAAAAGAAAACTAAAAGTGTCCGAGAAAATTTGGATAAAGATTCAACTAATTTTATGGACGTGGTTGTATCATTCGAAGTTGTTGAGCTACAATCTGAGAGAAAACTTAATTTGACGTCAATTTTTTATTTTTTTATATCAATGTTCTACTCTCCACTAGAACTTATCCGTAAGATCACATCCATACTTGAATACTTCAACACAAGCACACCGAATTTAAAACTTAGTGTAGAAGTATGTTCTTAAGGTCGAGTCATTGTCACTTTCAGACAAAATTATTTAACGTTGGTCGGATTCTTTTTCTCTTTCTTTTTATAGTGGCCACCATAACACATCACCTATAAGTCCATTGACCTTGATGTCTATGTTGTTCGATGCCATAATAATCTCATTAACAAATTTGTTAAACTAAAGTGTGTTTATTTTACAGTATGGACGATTAAGGGCAGATGGCTCAGCATTCGGAATAAATTCAACTGATCAGAGACATGACATGTCTTCCTTTTTTCGTTTCTTTTTCTTTTTTTCTCAGTTTTTATTTTTGTATAAATTATATACATTTTACAAACCCACGAATGAATAAAAATTAAATACAAAAGAGAAAAGTGATTTTTGAGATTATCCAAATTGTTGTTGTATATATAATTGCGCCTTTGATTGTAGATAATGTCATAATGATCGTGTGGTTATCATTTGTCGAATAAACTTAAGCCATGGGTTATCAGTTATGTCAGAATTGTGAAAAGAATTAGTATAAGATCTGAATTATTCCTTGCAACTAACAGTTTATAACATACAGAACTTTTGTATGCAGCTAATATCTTTCCTGTTTTGATAGTTGAAATATTCTCAACTGCCCTTTGACAGGTGTGGTTTTGTAACATAAAAGTTCGACTCATGTCTTTTTTTTCCTTAAAGTGAAATTCCAAATTTTATTGGATGTTTTGAACATAACTTATATAGTGAGACTGTGAAACAACACGTTCACTGTTCACTGTTCACTTATTCAGCCTCGTTTCCTTTTTGTTACTGAGAATTAGTTTTCAATAAACTATATCATATTTGTACGTCTTTTTAGTATAATTAGTAGATAGATACGAAAAAAAAATATTAAATAAATAGTAGAGGTAAAAAAAACAACAAAAAACAAAAGGGTCAAGATCTAGATTGATGAAGCTGAAACCATAGTGGGATGTATAATTTCAAACACACAGATTTCAAGGAGAATGTTTCTGTGGGGGCCCACCTTCTCCAGTCCTTAGACTTGTGGCTTTGTCTGTCTCTCACATTATTCTTCTTCTTCCCTCCCTTTGTTTTTCAATTTTTGGATTTTTGATTAAATTTTTGCCACTTCGGTCTCTCTACAACACATGGAAAACCAAAAACATGTACGCTTTGTTATTATTGTTTCATTTCAAAACTGTTTTCAGAATCATAAGTAATCCATGAGATCAACATTTTTCAAACACACTCACTCATGCCCATATATATTCATCATATATGTAATCAAAATGCATCGACTTAATTAGTTAGGTACCTTTCTTTGTTGCTGTAAAACGAACCCAATCAACTGTCTTTCTGGTCCGAAATCAAACGAATCCAATAATTTATAATTAGATAAAGTTTTAACTGGAATATATGGTTTTATACATTACTAATTAATTGCGATGGTAGGGCTAAACCATCTTTAGCAATAAATAATAGATAAGTGTATTTAGTGATGATCATGTGAAAGTCATCAGACCTTACCTGTCTCTTTTTTTTTTTTTTTTAATTTCTCTTAATTTTTAAAAAATTGTACCTGTTCTTTAACAAAATGACATCCATGTGTTGTATGACCAAAAGAGAAAAAAACATACTCTGCTGTTGCATATAATAAATTGCACACTATATATAGAACATATTTTTGCATTGAATTTTTCATTATGTAATTTTTTTAAATAGTTTTGGTGAATGGATGGCATGAAAAAAATAGAATTAGCAAGAGAAGGAACATCAAAAGACCAACCAATGTATCATTAATAATCTGTGTTAGCAATAACAAAACTCAAAACAAATTAAAGTCATTCAATATGCATGCACCCCCAATAATACCCTTAAATCCAAGTTAAGAAAGAAAAAAAACCCACCAATAAGAAAATTGAAAGGGAAACTAAGAACATATTGATTAATTAAATAAATAGCAATAATTAACCATTAATAGTACTAACTTCATCAATCAAGCCGAGAAATTAGCACCATGATCCCCCACTCAACATCCCAGTCCAATACCCACCAGATGTAGCGGCTGCATCACCACCACTACTTCCTCGCTTCTGATGATCATTAATGTCAACACTGACTGATGCTGATGAAGAAGAAACTGGCAGTTTCAAATCCTCAAAAGGAAACAAGTGCCTTCCATTCACATCATCATCGCCACCTTCTCCTCCTCCTTCACCTCCTTGAAACCCTCCATGGAATCCATTGTTATGATGATGATCTAATGAAAACCCTAGCAGTGTTGTATTCGTGTTGCAAGGCTTGTAATGGTCTTGCATTGAAAACCCTCCGGATGTTGGATCCTGATTATGAACTGGAAATCCCATAAACGAAGAACTTGAAGAATTCCCATTATTACTGTTGTTTCTTATGAGATCCAGAGAAGAAGTTGCCATGGCAGAACATGATGAAACAAGCAACGGATTGTTATTGTTGTGGTTCTTGTTGGTGTTGTTGCTGTTGTTCCCAATGTTGTGAATGAGGTCTGTGAAGTTGGTTCTGATCATCCCATGTGGTGGAAAACCTAAATTGAGATCTTGTTGGGTCGTCTCAAGGAATTTAGGGTTTTGACCGGTCAAACCTTGTTGAGACATGCTCATGAGGTGGTGGTGATGATGATCAGAGAGATGCTTCTTTGTAGCTGGTTGTGTAGAAACCGAGTGATTGTGACTAATATCAGAAGAAGAAGAAATTGACGATGAGTGAGATCTCTTGTTCTTTCTTGAGCCACCGCCGACCGGAATGTTCCTAAGCGAACCACCTTCGGTCCAATACCTTCTACAACCTTTACAGAAGTATCTTGGCTGCGTCAAACTATAATTGTTGTAGTAACAAAACTTTGTGTTGGTTGAGTTACATCTCGGACAGTTTACAGCTTGGTCCTTTTCTGGCCTTGCCTTCCTCTCTCCACCCACGGCCCCAGCCGTTGGTGGCTGCTGCGGCTGAAGTGGTTGTGGTTGCGGCTTTGGGCATGTGTTTGTTACTATTTCTTCCAAGGGCTTCACTACAATCTCCTGATCATCAAAATCACAAAAAAAAAACTCTCCCAAACATTAACACAAAAACCTTTGCTATATATATACAAGTATATGTAAATACATAATTATCATGTATGTACTGTCTATAAAAAAATTAATGGGTTTTTCATCAAGATAAAAATGATTGAGATATTTGAGAAATGAAAAAAAAAAAAACAGAAAAGAAAAAGCAAATTAATAAAGGGTAAAGTGAAAAAAAAACCATATAATTAAATTAAAGGAGAAGGTCCAAACTGTTGAAGAGAAGAGTAACATCAAAAAGAAGAAGATCCAAAAAAACTTTAAAGGGAACTCTAAGTTAAGATCATCTACTGAAGCCAAGATATATCAAACGATCTAACACATACATATTGAGTTGTAAGAATATATATATGTGTTTGTGTATACCTGTGGCCATTGAGCTGTATCCATAGATGAACTTCCTCAGATCAGCCAAAACAAAAACTGATAATTCTTTTTCTTAATTGACTTCTGTATTTGGAAGAAAAAAACTATTTTTTTGTTTTTGTTTTGTAGGATGAAGAGAAAAGAAAAAATTTGATGGCTGAGAAATCTTTTTTGAATAGGGAACTTCTTTGTATGCTTGTCTCTGATCACATTTGCTTTATGGTAGAGACTAGACAGAGAGAGAGAGAGGGAGAGAACAAATTGTATAATATAAGATTAATAAAACATTCCGAGTGGGAATCTTTGTCGTACTGAAAAATAAACAAATGCTTTAGTACGCGTCCATATTTATTATAAGCATGTATGTATGGGCTTATATTATATATTCACTCATCTATAATTTGCCAAAGAACTCTCCACATTATTTAGAACATGGAAGGCTTAATTAGGTGGAAGTACATACAATTACATATAGCCTGAATGTTTTTTTCTTTCAATAAAACAAATAGTGATGAGGCTGCATTTCATTTTAATTCATTACCAAAAATCAAGTTCTCAATTAAATTGATTACAATAACTTAATTATTATAGATTCTTTAATTATGCGATTGTGAATTAAAAAATGTTATTCTTTTCCAAAATCGTCACAATTTTGTCTCTGAACTTGTAAGATAACATTATTTTTCAGAAAAAATACTATCTTATATTTTTAATATTTATTATATACTAATTGGATGTTAATCAAAATTAAACTGAGTTTGTCGTTTTCAATATCTAAATACTATTTTTGACTCAACATAAAAATAAATAAATAAAAAAATCTAGCATAAGTGCAGAACATAATCAGATTCTCGTAGGTATTAGAAGAAGAAAAAAAAACAAAAACAGTAGCAACGCGTTAACTCCTAAAAGAAGTTACAAACGTAAATCCTGTTCGACAAGCAAATTATGGTTATGCTTTTGGAAATATTTTGACTATCAATATATGTGTGTTATCTGATAAAACATCATCTATCAGTTTCTTAATTGTTTAATATATATATATATATATATATATATATATATATATATACATCACTTGTTGTTTTTCAGTTCAAGGGAACTTTCAAATTTGAAAAATCAGAGTCGGGTTGAAAATTTTGGTCATTAGTTAGGTATTGGATATTTAAGTCTTAACGTCCACAACTATTTCACTTGTGTTCTTTAAATTGTAAACTATATATATAGTACATCAAAATTTCCTAATTTGATTTGAATGCCTGAACTTTAAAGTAGATTGGTCGCTTCTTCTGTTTCAAAAGTCGACTGCTCTTTTCGTAGTAAAATCACGGAAAGTGGCTTCTTTACCCATATACTGTTTTTTTTTTTGGGTTAAAGAACATTTCTTAATTAGTGTTTCTAGAAAGTTATGGGGAATAGTGTTTCGACAGTTTTGAGCCAAAAAAATATATTTAGTAGATTAATATTATGTGTGTTTTGATATTGTTACACGTAAAATATGTCTATATATCTAGGTTTTTTATCAAAAAAAAATTGTTAGAATGTTTCACATTTATTGGAAGTGAAGATAATTCGTTAGTTATGTAGTACTTATTACCAATTGATTATAATGATATGATACATAATAAATAATTTAACTTTTATGTATGTATCATCATTTATATTAACATTTTTAAAGTACATTTTGCTTTATGCTTTTTAAGTTTTACTTATTTAAATTTTTTTTTACAACATTAACTCCTAAAACAATTCCATAAATAACATTGCAGAGAAACTCAAATACTAAACTTTCTTAAATTGATTAAGATTTGTTACATTTATTGCCATAAAATCTTAACAACATCTATACATTGCGATTTTTCCAAACAACTCTACTCATTAAAGTTTTTACCCATTAAATCTCCAAAACTATTTTTATGGATGCTAGAATCTCTCAAATTTAAATGATATACAACA
The DNA here is from genome assembly GCF_030686135.1 of Camelina sativa. Taxonomy (NCBI): domain Eukaryota; kingdom Viridiplantae; phylum Streptophyta; class Magnoliopsida; order Brassicales; family Brassicaceae; genus Camelina; species Camelina sativa. The sequence goes on from NC_141890.1 coordinate 8,609,003, forward strand.
GATTTTCCATAACAAAAGTTTACAATCTCCATAATTATATTAACATTAATAAATTTCCTAAACCAAAAATCCAATTTTAGAATGATTAGAAAATAATATTCACAAATATTTAACTTTAGCAAGAAGACATACATTTAATTTAGTATATATTTTATTTAGAAACTGAATATTGTTTGGTAATAATATAAACAACTAAAAACAGAATACAATTAAATTTTGCTTTTATTGGTCTCGATAAAAGACTTCTTCTTCATCAAGCATATTTAGATATATTAATATCAACTTCAAAAACTATACAAACATCTACAACCAAAACCTAAAACCTCATATCTAAAAGAGAAATGACTGCAACATTTGTTTTTTGAGAGATGTCCGCCCTTACAAGATGGCGTGGAGGGTGCAAGTGAAAATCCTTCACTTGTGGCGTCAATACACAAGCAGCACTGCGGAAACCCTGGAGTTGATCTTGGCACTGTAAGAATCACACAAAAACATAATTTCCATGATTCTCTTTTATTATTCACATGAATCTTACTATGCTGCTTTAATCATTTCAGGGAATGAAAATCCACGCATCAGTAAAAAAAAGACATGATTACACGGTATGTTAACCATCTTCCTATTGGAGAATGGAGGTTCATAGAGACTTTTTCTCTAACACATGCCAATGGACAAGTTCGTCCCACGAATCATCTTTACAAGATGAATTTTGTTAACGGGACTATGGTTACCAGAAGTGATCCTAAATCAGACTCTAACTTTTTAAGCTTGGCTAAGTTTGAGCAGATTACTAGTGGTGAAATAAAGACCAACATGCTGATTTACAACTCATAATGTGTTTATATACATTTCTTTTTAGCACTACGGTTTCGTTATGTCACTAGGTTTTCACCCACGGTACACCGCGTGACTAAATTTTAAATTATTGTATTTTAAATAATAATTTTTAATTTATTTAGTTGTCAAATTCCTAATTAATTAAATTTTATCTAATTAATTTATAATTTTGTTTAGAATTCTTTTTCTCCTTCTTACGTTTTATACAGTTTATAACCTAATTACATTACATTTGTTATGGTATGTTAGTTATGTGTATACAATTTTTTTTTTGGAATATTAAGAATGTGTTGTAGTATGTGTAATATTTTGTAGTTCATACACTAAATAATTTATAAGTTAATTTTTCCAAACTATGACTACAAATCTATAGTATATGAAATAAACTAATAGTTTTAGTGTTTGTTCTATAGTCCAAACCTGTCATGCTAGGCGGATCACATAATATGTTTAAGTATTTTTAATCCACAAAAACTCATCATACGAAACCCGTGAAAGTAAAATATAGTATGTGAGGTTAAAATTCATTTTTTATCAAATCAATTTTTCAAAATTTTATCAAGTAAAGAACAATACTTGGATTCACCCCTAGGGGTGAACCTCTTCATTCACCTCCTTATAAAATAAGGAAATTAAGTTTGTATACATTTGCAATTATGTTTGTTACCTTTTAAAACACTTAGTTTTTATAAAAAAAATGGAATATAGGTAGAGTTAATTTGTTTATTAAATTAATTATTTAATGTCAATGGCATGTCTGTAAATAAGTGTCAACTTCATGATTTATTTTATAAATGTCTCCAAAAATGTATATATAGATAATCATTGCATGAAATAAACGTATAAACATAAATTATATATACATTTTTGAAATAAATTTTGAATTATACCTTTTGTTTCTACTTATTTAAATTTTTAATTTGCAATATTAATCCCTAAACTATTCAAAGCACTCAATTACTGCAATTTGAGAAATCGACCAACATTTTATTTTATTGTCATAATCTCTCACACTTTATTACTATAATCTCTACAAATCTCAATGATCCAATCGAAACAATCTCAATGTTTTAAAGGGATCCACTTTCCCTTTCTTATTTATTTAAGCGTTTTTTGTAATAATTATTTCCATATGTCTATATACTCTTTAATGTTAAAAAAAATTGTACATATCAACTGTTTTGCAGTTTTTAATTGATTTTTTGTTTTATGGTTTTTAGTTTTTATTTTTGGTGTAGACTATAGTTCTTGCAAAATAGTCTTGAATGGTATTTATTTAGTTTTTGAGTTTTATCAATAATTCTTCTTAAAAGCGTTTTGAAGTCTTTTTACTTTATTTTTTTTTACTTTTGTTTTGTGTTTAAGAATTGACTAAAATAATGATAATAATTGTTTTATAAAATGTCACATTAAATATGTTGAAAACCCTCCATATAATTTGGTTTATTTTTTATTTTTTGAGGAATTACCAAAAAAAAATATCTATTCATTATCATAAACTATATATTGACATGGAAAAATTATAAACTATAAAAATATGCTAATTTGGTAAAAAAATTAACATAATTAACTTGATAAAAAAAACTTATTTTGATTATTTTTTCTTACGCAAAAACTTATTTTGATTTTGGTGAGACGAGTTGGCACTAATACCATATAGGGAGTTAAGTGGAATTGTTTTTTTTTAAACACTTTTAGATGTGTACTAGGAGATAAATGTATTACTAGATTATACATATACCAGACAAGTTAAAACCTTGAAAACACTACAAAAATCTTATACTTTGAATTCTTATATCAAATACCTGCAAAATTTTATATTTTTTAAATTAATAAAACAATAATAAAATAACAAATAAATACAATATTAATTTAAAATTTTTAAAATTAAAAATATTGTCCCGCAGTGTACCGCGGGTTAAATCCCAGTATGTGTACATATTTAGTTAACTATTTGATTTCATATTTACATTGATACATTTTGTTAGCTAGTTTGATTATATTGATACATACAACTTTACAAGTATAACGCATCAACACAACAAGTATATGCTACATATACATCATCACATAATTGAACCAAAAAATCAGCAATTTACCTTTTAAAAGACAAAATCATTTTGCAAAGTGATAGGTGTGGCCTTTTTAAACTATCTTGTTAGAAGATTATCTTTAGAAATATATAATTATCAAATGGAAGAAAAAATTTCAGTTGTCGAAAAGGTACATAAAGTATAACTTTTTTTTTCACGATATAAAGTATATTATCAGTATCTTATTAGTACGGAGGAATTAAAATTTAAGGACCAAATAATTTGACCATCCATTGACGAGTTGACCTCTTATATTATCTCTTATTTTGGTCGACCTATTACATTCTAAAATCAAATAACAACAAAACGAACACAATTCATCTATTTTAACATGTTTTCTTGGGACTTATTTACACGTACAAGTCAGATATACAGAAACAAAAACATTATGTACAAATGTTAAGAAGAGAGAAGCCAAACACACCCCTTAAAGGTCCACATGCACCAGATTAAAAAAAAAATCATTTGTTATCTCATACTAAAACTTATCCGTATTTCACGTGTGACTTAAGATTCCAATTAGGCTATATATGATTACCTGTATCGCACGAATTTAAGCTGATTTCATCGTAGACGGTCATGATCTACCCCATCATAACGTTGTGGTGTGTTTGATTAGTCTAGCCCTCAGATTTAATATGACCTAATGTGTCATCGCCACGTGAGCTATCTTAGTGTACAAAACAGCTCATGAACACCTAATTTCTTTCACTCCACATGCCACGCTCCCTTATTTAGCCATCTTCTTATCACGAATGAAGTATTTTACCAAACACATTATAATAATATATCTGTAAGAAACCAATATCTTACTATTAATTAGTTAGACTCGGTGTTAAAATTATATTATGAAATGGTCATATTGTGTAAATATATGCTCCAAAATCCCAAATAGAGATTGATATCGTTGGTAAACTTGATTAGTCTTCATTTCTCAAAGTAGTAATCATGCATATGTGACATACAAGAGTCAGAGATGTTGACAAGTGTCGTGAATTGAGTTGACCGAGTCGAATAATGAACGGTTATTAGGGCTAGTTGTGGCCGGTGAAGTTAGGGGCCTACATTACCCCATGCGCGTGCCTTCTCTGATAATTCTCGACGAAGAAAAGGTCCACCGAATCTGAGCCGTTGGATTTAGTTAGGGTCCTACGTAGTGCGTGGATAGCATCTTAGAGAAGTTGCGGTCCATGTCAGCGTGTGTGTGGACAAACAAACCCGCACCTTAACCAACTTGCCATTCTCTGCACCCTTAAGCCACTTTACCAGTAGTTGTATTTCCTTTTTTTGGTCTTCTCGAATCCACTTTTTGGAGAGCAAATAACAAAATTCTGATGCAAGAGTTTATTTCGGGTAAAAGATTAGAAACTACTGACTCATAGACTTCAACTTAAGTCTTTGGTTTTGAGCATATTTATTTAAACAGGAAATTATCGTTGTTAAGAGTTTGACTCCTTGGAGATGGAGACACCGTGCGTAACCTTTTCCATCTCTTAATCGAGGGGTTATATTGCTGGTTTTACACTCTTACTGTATAGGTTGAATGTTTGGATTAATTTGATCGGTTCAGTTTAGCTATCATGTGTACTAATGGGCCAACTTAGAATTAGTGATCTTATTGGGCTTCCTTCTTTTCAGTTTTTGAAAAACAGCTACACCTTCGATCCTTGTTGATATGGTATAATCTTAATCCAACATGTTATTATACCATTAAACATGTTAGCTCTAGGCGATGAAAATTATATTATTTTTGTAATATTCAACTGTGTAAATATATTCCACCAACCTCCATAAATATTAGACTGAGATAACATAAACATTTAACGATAATATCAGAAGTTACTTTTGCTGACACTACTTTCATTAGTACTAGGACTAGCAGCTCAGGACCCAAATTTTGGTACCCTGGCTCAAATTTAAGTAAAATATATTTTAAGTCACACACTATAAAGTAAAATAAATTTTGGTACCCTGCTTTCTTAGATATATATAGGATAAAAGGAGTGTTATATGAGAGAGAAATAAAAACGTGAAACTGATGGAATTGGTAAGAAAGAGATAAAATATTGTTCTCTCAAATAAGATGGGTTATACCACATCTAAGTTGATATTAAACAGCACCATTTGAAAATGAGCCAAACACACAACTTTTGTAGTAGATATTCTCTATAATTTTACAATGCACCCTACATGGACGACCAACCAACCAATAAGCAGCACTACACTAATCATCGGATCATCGCAAATTAAAACAAACAAACACAAAAATCTCGCATTAATGACTTTGGGGCCTCAAATTCATTTGGGCTTTTTTATGTTATAATTAATGCCTTCTCCAAATAAAAAGGTCCGTAAAGGGCTAGTCCATTATTTCCCAAACAAATTGCTGGTTCATGCTCTCGCTAAAGTAAGTTAAATTCATCGATGCATCGAACGTGTGTGAGTTGTGAACTGTTTTGTTTTATATGCTAGATTTACACTGAAGGTGTTATTAAAAAAGGAAACTTCAGTGAACGGAGAACTAGCGGGGTATTTCCAAAGTGCACTAGTACGGCTTCCTTCTCTGTCCAAATGAACGAACGGAGAACTAGCAGGATATTTCCAAAGTACAAGAGGATTGAGACAAGGTTGTTCGCTGTCCCCGTACCTCTTTGTCATATGTATGAATGTTCTGTCTCTTATGCTCGATAAGGCTGCAGCTGATCGAAACATTGGCTATCATCCTCGCTGCAAAACTATGAGTCTCACTCATTCTGTTTTGCAGATGATATTTTCGTTTTCTCTGACGGAAGCTCACGCTCTGTTTCAGAAACTTTAGCTGTTTTCGACAAGTTTGCAGTCATCTCTGGTCTCAAAATCAGCTTGGAGAAATCTACCCTCTTCATGGCTGGCTTTTCTCCGCAGCATCAACAAGATATCCTCCAACATTTTCCATTTACGGTTGGCTCTCTTCCTGTGCGGTATTTGGGACTCCCCCTCCTCACCCATTGTATGAATCACCTCATGGACGGATCGGTTCTTGTCTTTTGCGGGCAGACTTCAGTTAATCAAGTCGTGCTTTCAAGTCTCACCAACTTTTGGCTCTCTGCTTTCCTTCTGCCAAAAAAATGTCTTCAGGAGATTGATAGCCTTTTCTCGGCTTTCCTGTGGTCTGGTCCAGACCTTAGTTCGAGGAAGGCTAAGATATATTGGCTTGACGTGTGTAAACTGAAGTCTGAGGGTGGTTTGGGACTTCGTCGTTTGCGAGACACAAATAGAGTGTGCATTTTGAAACTCATTTGGCAACTTGTGTCGGCTGGAAATTCCCTTTGGGTTAACTGGGTCCGGCAAAACTTGATTAGAACTGGTTCCTTTTGGTCAGTTAATGAGAAGAGTGTTGGGGATTCTTGGATGTGGAGGAAGATTTTGAAATATCGAGCACTTGTTGCGAGTTTACATAATAAATAGGTGACAACATGCCTCGATACTTCCTTCTGGTTCGATGATTGGAGCCCGCTTGGTTAACTGTTTGGGCAACTTGGGCAATGTGGTAGTATTGATATGGGAATCCCGCAGCAGAGTATTGTGGCAGAGGCACTTTCGCATCGGAGACGTCGACACCGGGTAGACATTTTGAACCAACTTGAAGATGTGCTTGACTCTCTTCGTGCATCAGTGCACCCAACTGGTTATGATCGACCTCTTTGGAAACAAAATAACGGCTCTTTTAAGAGTAAATTTCTCTCGCATGATACTTGGTTTTTGATAAGGCAACCAAACCCTCCTTGTGACTGGTATGCAGGTGTTTGGTTTCCCCACTCAACGCCCAAGTTCTCTTTTATATCCTGGCTTGCTTTCCAAAACAGACTCTCCATTGGTGACAAATTGGTTCAATGGAACGCAACTGCGAATAGATCTTGTGTCCTCTGTCAGGGACACGGGAAAACAAGAGATCATATTTTCTTCTCATGCACGTACTCCTCTCATGTCTGGTCTGCACTGGCTCAAGGGTTACTCGGTGTCCGGTTTACCATGAACTGGGCAGCCTTGGTCCCTCTGCTTCTTGACTCGTCCACTCCACGGCTCCACACTTTTGTTCTCCGGTATGTCTTTCAGGCTGCTCTGTATAACATTTGGAGAGAACGTAATGCTCGACGACATGGGGAAGCTCCCACTCCACCTATCAATCTCTTCAAGCTCATTGCCAAGCATGTCCGTAATCGTTTGCTCACTCTGGTAACCACCTCCGGTTATGAGGATGGTCTTCAGTATTGGTTTCAAACACATCCCATCTAATCAAGCTCTGGGTGGTCTTCAAATGTTTTAACTATATTATCTTTTCACGTTTTAAGCTTTAAATTCTTTTGGACCACTGTCTTTTTTTGGTGAATATATTTTAACATTCATACAAAAAAAAAAAGGAAACTTAAGAAAGCATGTGCATTGTTCTTTTGTTTTAAGTTTGGTGCCAACCTTCTCCTTTTCTGCTCTTATGTAATGATTAGAATTCCGTAAGGACGGAGCAAGTTTGATGGCGCACGAGAGTTCTTTTTCATCACAAGTGAAAAAGTGAAAGATGAAAAGTGAAAACCCCTGGCGCATGTTAGTAGGGTCCCCTTCGATAAAAAGAAAAAGAATAGATAGAGAGACCCACGCGTAAAAGTATTATCATATCATGCGCCATTTTATATGGTCCTAACTCCTAAATCTTAGTCCCATCTCTAACCAATTCTCATCTTTCTATCTTTCTTTTTTGTCACTTTTCCATATTATTTGTTGTCTTTTCATGTCCTTTGTAGATTTCTTATCCATTTTTAGTTCATTTAAATTCACTATATACTATTTCTCCTATTTATATTAGATATACATTTATAAAATTTAGTTTTACATAATATCCCGAGTATGCATATCATTTGAGAAAACATAACTATTTAGTCTATCTTACTCTATTCTTCACGACTTATTGATAGAAAATTTTAACTATTAAAGCAAAAGGTAAACTAATCAATGCAAAGTGCAAACTCATTATTAAAGAAAAAAACTCAACATCCAAATAGCATCACACGTAATAATATAACAGTGATGGAAAGCCAGAACTTCCTTTTAATATCTCACATGGACATATGGATAGTCAATGTCAAAACGATTATTTTAGAATTGATTAAAAAAAAAAAAACGATAAGAAAGAGAGAAAGAGATCTCTCTCTCACAGATCAGTCCAAATGAGTTAATCACAAGATTATCAAAAGATGAGAAGAACTTCCAAGCACTTTCGAAACTAATGATTGACATTATGATTTCCCACTTAACTTTATTATTCTAAGTTTAAGTATAATAGTCCAAGTTGAACTCTTCTTCATATATATATATATATATATATATATTCTTACAGAAAAGAAAACGATGACAAAAATCTAGATTAATTGTTTCTCATATATATAATATAACTTAAGTATAAACAAAAGACTACAACGTACATCAGCTTCGCATTTGCACTATAGAAATAGAATACTAATTGTATATATATTAACTAAGCTTTATGATATTTTTCTCATCTAATAAGATTTAGTATCATTTGTTTTCCTAAGGGTATATGATAAGATAATTACTACTACTTTATTTTTTTTTTTTCTATTAGCTACATGGGTCGAAGCCGGCCTTGGAAGGTTGAGTTACCAGAATCTCAGAAGCAGCCCATAACTTGGTAGCTTCGGAGGAGTCGGAGCCGAGTCCAGACGGCGTTGTTTCATTACAGTCCGCAAAGTACTTTCCCGATACGTTCACCAGTCTTGGATTTGTTGCCACGTAACACGTCGTTGCAGCTGCCTAATCCCATGCCAAAACCAAACAAAGTAAGCACATAAATCTAATAATCTTCAAACAGGATTAACAACAAAAAGGATAACTTATCCACCACAGATTATGTTACAAACTTTATAATTAAAAAATAAATAAAAAATAAAAATAACAATTTATTACTTGAGGGACGGTCTTGACGAGCTTGGAAGCCAGGAAGAAGACGAGATCTGAGTAGGTAAAGACAAAGGGAAGTCATATAGAGATATGATTAAGAATCTTGATCATGATTATAATTCAAGAATAAACTAATATGCTAATGTAGTGACTACTGACTAGTGAGAAAAAAATTAAAATAAACCAACCTGTCAATAAGCCTTCTCGGTCTCTTGTTAACCGGGTTCTAACAACTCCTGGGTGTACGCAGTTTACAGTCACGTTCGCTTCAATTTTCTGCATTTTGTTTTCCTTACCATTAAATTATATATTATATAATAAACTTTAATCACTTTAGTTTAATGACCCACATGATTGTCCTAAATCCTAACTATGGTCAATAGTCAAATAAACTTTGTAGTGTGTGACTTAACTAACTCTTTCACATATTTAGTTAGAATACAAATCCTAGTTATCTAGGTTTCTTGTTGTCCCCTTCCCATACCCCCTTTCACCCTTTCATTAATCATTTTACACTTTAAAAAAATTCAATAAATTTGACCATTATGACACACATCAATTTCTACAATTATGCTTCTGAGTTTTTTTTATTGTGTGAGTAATTTATTAAATGGATGCAAGTAAATAAGGGAGAGAGAGAGAGGAGGAGAGAAAGAGACCTGGAGTCTAGAAGAGAGCTCCTTGGTATGCAAAACGTTGGCAAGCTTCGAGAGAGCATACGCACGTGTCGCATCGAATTGACTAATCGATCAAAACCCAAAGAAAAGAAAAAAAAATATTACATTCCCAAAAATCAAAACCCTATTACTTCGCTTTCCCATTTATTTACCCCTCTAGCAAGTTACTGTCACTCATCAGTCAAAACATTAACAACTACGCAGCTTTTTAGCTTTAGGTAAAAAGTAAATTCCTCGACAAGTTTTTATTCACCTCTCAAGCACACCAATCCTACTCACTCATTTATAGTTCTAGCTATTAGGCTCTTACATGAATTTGTACTAGATGTTACAGTATTACTTTACTTTTCTGATTTAGAGAATTAAAGTATGGAATGTGAACATCTACACCTACTCCCTGACTCAAACCAGAAGATAAAAGAGATTATTCTTACCACTTGGGTTGTGAAATGAGCCGGAGATATTCGATCAAGTCGCCGGTAAACCAGCCGTGAATACCCGACGTAACGTTAACGATACGTCCTTGAACTCCTGTTTCCTCCACCGTTTGTATCATCTTCTTTAGCAAAAGATTGGTCAAAAGAAAATGGCCTGATGATGATAATAATAATTAAGAAGGCCATTAACGAAAGAGATTAAAAATAAAAATATTAGTATAATGGCCAGAGTAATTAAATTAAGATCTGTCACATAGAGTAGGGGAATCGTATGATTAAGAAAATAGTAATACCTAGATAATTAGTGGCAAATGTCATCTCGATCCCGTCTTCGGATATTGCATGTTCATGTGCTAACTTGCCTGCGTTGTTTCTGATTCGACAATTGTATATTAAAATATACTGTATTAATTAATCACATAAGATAATAATTAAAACAAAACCCAAATCAACAAAAATTAAGAAGAAACTGAGATTATGTTCTGTTCACAACATAATAAACTCCCAGAACCAGCCACACGTACTTACATGAGAAGATTAAGAGGTAGATCAAGAGACTCGAAACCGGAGACGAAGCTTCGTACGGAGGCGATAGAACTAAGATCAAGCTTCATAACGACGATCTCCGTCTCGGGGAACTCAGAGACGATCTTTTCTTTCGCTTCTTCCGCCCCTTTCACGTTTCTTGCCGGAAATATCAACCTCGCTCCTCGTCTCGCCAAGACTCTCGCCGTCTCCGCTCCGATCCCTGACGTCGCACCTGATCAAACAACAAATAAGAATCCAGACGGCTCGACTGACCCGAAACTCGAAAAAAAAAGGGATAAAAAGAATGAATCACCTGTGATTATGGCTGTGATGGAACGAAGGTCACAGTTCTCGGTAACCTCCTCGGCGGTGGATTTAGAACCGAAGCCGCTAGCACCGGCGGCGCCGAGAAGGTATCTTCCCGTCTCGATCATCGGAGTTTTTTTCTCTGTTACCGGCGACTGTTATGTGGACTGGAAGAGTCTTTTTCTCTTTCCGAATTAAAATTAAAGCCACAAGAAAGAAACAGAATAAGGTAAGGAAGAATACAAATAAGAAGCAACGTAATTTGCCGTTTTCAGTTAGGAGGGTATAATCGTAAATGTAGTATCAGAAGAAAAAAAAAAAAAAAAACTGAGTTTGCTCTTGTCAGGTTTTTGTAAGGCAACGCCGCCTGGCAAGAGAGGAGAAATAGTAATGTGTTTATTTATAGTCAAACTTTGTATTGATGATGATGATGTGGTTAACAAAAAAAAAGGGTAGTAGTAGTAGATACAACTTTTTATGAATAAGGATCGGTGTAAAATATAGTAGTATACAATCTTGTACTTTCTTCTTGTTTTAAATCATTTCGTAGTGGTAGGTCTAGTTGTTGTATTTATATTATGATATAATTATTACAGTTCTTGTTTTAAACCTGCAAGGTTCAGGTTTTAGCAAATCAGTATGCATTAGATTTGAAGCAGAAATCACTCCGAAAGCTATGCATACTAAACTAAAAAGCACAAGGATGTTCTTGTCACTATGTTGGAAGTTTGATTGAATTTTTATCCTTTCTTGGTGTTTTCAGTATAGTAAATGTGTATTGATTTGAAAGTCACTGATTCTAAATACTAACATAATGTTTTCTCATTTCTATGTTATATAATGTTTTAAATCGAATAAAACATTGTACCCTTTTCCGAATCTTATGGGAAATTATTTAACTTCCTTCTATAACCGTTTGTAATAAAAATATTGACTGTTCGATCAAAATTTGGTTCGTTTGCGTTTTCTTTTGAATCATACGAATATTTTTTGTTTTCATTCTATTCACCACCCTCTTTGGTGTTAAAAAAAAAAAAATCAATCATCAAAGTGTATTTTTTAATATTTCCATAGGTGAAACTATGAAACTAGGAGCTGGACCATGAGTACAATTAGGTGTTGAACATTTGCATTTTTAGCTGTTACCTTTCCTCCACCGTGTAGATATGAGTCTTGTAATGTACGATATCATGATTAACTAATCATGTTATCATAATTAATTAATACTAGTATTAAAGCTTAAATAATTACATAAGAACACATGTATGTGTGAAGAAGAATGGTACGATCCTGGTCTAATACAGTTCAAAATCTCATGCAACTCTCTAGCCCCCGCATTTCAAGGAAACTGGCACTCTTAAGTTGGCAAGCGATAATCTACACACTCTGGACGGAGAGGAATCATCGGCTCCACCGTAACACCTTCAAGCCCGTTGATCTCCTAATTCGTCAAATTGACACCATCATCCGGAACAAAGCATCCAGCATGCGATACACCAACTTGGAACAATCTCTCTCTCTTACACTTGTGGTTCTCAGGAAGAGGAACGACGATACAAACAACTTCACAAACCTAATTTCTTGTCGTGATTCAGGTGCATAGAATGACTTTTCATCTGTCTCCAGAAAAATAATGGAGACTGGTTTGAGGCGGTTATTCTTAACCGACAGTCTGATTCATTTTCAACAACTGGTTCAACATTTGGTTCTATTTTAACTATGAGTTTATAATTTATTTTTTTATCGGGCTTTCGAATTGGGCTTAGATCCTGTAAAATATTTGCTATATCCTGCATTTTAAATTGAAAGCATTTTAACAAAAAAAAAAAAAAAAAAAAAGAAGAATGGTACGTAACGTCTGATCTCCTTTATCGATATTGGGACTATATATGAAAGTACATTTCTAAATGACTTTATTAAAATTATACTACTTATTAATGAATTTTATCTTGTGTCAGCCAGCTTTGTGTATGATTGATGATATATGTAAGCCACAAATTATCCCATGGCACCTTTTCGCTTGATAAAGGAAGACGCCATATCCATTCGCTATGATGGGGAACTTTACCTTGTTTCCTAATTATAACGAAAGAGAAACGCATAATAAGTCAGAAAAGAATATTCATACCATATATAAAAGATACGATATATACAATGTACTTTCAAATTCGCTAGACTATTGTCATATTGATAACTATTTCGATAACTAAACATTTTTTAAGTATACTGTATGTCAACATCATAATTATTCTAAAGAGGTACTTTGGGTTGAAAATGTTGAAAGTGACGAAAGCATTCTCAATACCAATGTTCGGAAAAAATAACAATGTAGAAACGATCTTAACAAAAACTAAATAAGGCAGAGATGATTTCGTGTTATATATATTTTGGTTACGTAATAAATGTTTATCCACCTTCACAAAATAAATAAAAAGTACAGTACGTAAAAACGAAATTGGGTCCCCAGTTTCGTTGGCGATAGCCAATACAAATGCTCCAAAAAGTTGATTCTCCAATCGAAGTTTTTTTTTGTTGTTGTAAATTTGGGGATGATCGTAAGTTGCCAATGGTAAAACACTATAAAATAAAATATAAACAAAATGTACATATGTGATAAGGTGAATGGAATACGAAAGTAAATTTTTTTTTTTTTCATTTCGTTATTTCCTCTGCAATTTAATACAAAAAAAAAAAAGTTTTTTCCTACACACAAGGAACTACAACTGTAAGCAATGCATTACACAGGTTATCTGAACTTGTAAAACTTTGTCTTATTTATATTTGAATATTTTTATCTCTAGTAAATACATTTATTCGTGAGAGGTGCATGTGAGAGCTATATACTATTCAACAAATTTTTTAGCATATATAATCATTGGCTCAATCCGTATTAAAAACTTATAACGATATGACTTTTAAAAAACGGTATTGGATGTTACGGAGATTGAATTATTTGTAAAATAAATGATCATGAACGATTGACAACCAAACTAATTAGTAAGCAAATTAAATTTATAAAAAAAAAAAAAAAAAAAAAACAAACAAAAAAAAAACAAACAAAATCTATCGATGACCGTGTTCCAAGGGAGAGGAGTAGCGATCCAGCACGCAGTTTGTAAACCTCACGTGCGTTAACCTTCTCGCAAGATTCTTTTCTTTATTATGTTTTCTACAAGACTACTACTTGCTTAATCATCCACATTGCCTCTCCTGCCGTTTTCACATTTACTGCTTTAACTACTGGCCGTCTCACTTTCGTCACCAAATAAACTTTGTTGAAGAATAAACATAAGACTCCATAGTTCGAATATCATTGATTTCTAATCATTTCTTTATCCGCATAAGTATAGGCTTATACATATATCCTTGATAACTCACTTTAAACTGACCAAAACGTAGTTTTTAAAAATCTATACAGTACTATTAAGGAAAAAAGATAGCTAACTACACCAACTATAGGAAAATACATGATCACACATACCAAGTATACTATTGTATCCTCAACTACACGAAGTATATATATTACATGGTCACATGCATGAACTATGTGACGTTATATGGTCAACACCATAAATATACAATCCGGTACACTGGTCGACTGACTCCGGCGAAGACCGACGTTGACTCCGGCAAAAGACCGACATTGACTCCAGCGTTGACTAAAAAAATTGTATTCTATTTTTTTTTTAAATTATATTAAATCATTAATAGTTTTTCATGATTAAAATCATATTCAATTCAATAAATTAATATTTTTTTATATCTCTAATGTATTCATTCTTATAATTAGTTAATTTTTATTTTTAAAGCTAAAATAATGATAAATTATAAATCATTAATAATTATTTTCAAGATATAAATCTTTGATAATAAGATTATTTAAATACTACAAAATCATAAAATCAAATTCAACTACTTTCATTATAAAAATAATATGCAAAAGATTGAGTATATGACTCTTTACTTTATAGTTTACATAGTAAATGTTGTATAAAATTTTAGATACTTTTACTATAAAATTTGCATACTCTTAATAACATGTATACAATAACAAAATCAATTCACAATATTTACTTCTAATATATAAAAGATAAACATACAAAAAATTGATTTTAGCTAAACAATATAGAGGGTAAGTTTGCAAAAGGGTATAAAATAAGAATATTTTTGCAAATACCTTTATATTACATCTTGAAAATCATGATCAATGATTTTTATTTAACTATTAGTTTATGTTTTAAAAATAAAAATTAACTAATTATAAGAATGAATACATTAGAGATATATAAAAATATTAATATATTGAATTGAATATGTTTTTAATCATGAAAAACTATTAATGATTTAATATAATTAAAAAAAAAATTAGAATACAATTTTTTAGTCAACGCTGGAGTCAACACCGGTCTTTGCCGGAGTCAACGTCGGTCTTTGTCGGAGTCAGTCAACCGGTATACCGGGTAAAGTAGATAATAGAGAAATATATTTAACATATAGTTTCAAAAATGTAACGTTACAAACTTCAAAACTAAAAACCTATAATCTTATGTTGCAATGTCGTTTTAAATCATTTTAAGATATATTAATAATATTATAAACATTGAAAAGCGGGTATTTACGGTTTGAGTAATGAATCAGTAACGAGTGAAAAATTAAAAAAATGAATACTCGATATTTGACCTTTCGCTTACGAGTAATATAATTAAAAATACCCTTTACTTGATGACCCAAAGATCACAAATACATTTTATGAGACGGAATATATATGGGTCACGAGTATTTGTGCATATCCATATACAACTAAATCATATATTTATTCGTCAAATTACTTGGAATATTTCATGACAAATTCAAATTGATATAAGAAAAATTGGTGAGCAAGCATAACTTGGTAACTATTTCGTAGATTTTCTCCATTCTTCTACCTAATAAATATATGAAATCTAGATTTGATAATTAAATTTTGATTTTGTTTTTTAATATTTTATTAATTATTTTTTGTTACTTATAAGAAAAAAGAAAATGTGGACTTGAGGAGGATCGCACCATCGTTTGTATCCGGTTTCTCATACGAGGGGACCAACAAACCATTATGATAAAACAAATCCAAATTTACTAATTTTTTTTTTTTTTTTTTTGAAAAAAAGCTGAAAGCGGATCTGACTAAATTGATAATTCCTGACCCGACCAGGAATCCGCGTGTATATCTGATAAGAGGAGGGAGAGAAAGATGATTTTACCCCCAATTTAATTTAGGGATCATATGATCCCAATGGTATGGATTAGGCCTGGGCGTTCAGATACATGTTCGGGTTCGGATCGGGTTTAGAGGTATAGCTAGGACCTGTTTGGATATTTTTGGGTTTGGATTTGGATTATCCGAAGTTCACAAAACTCAAAATTTAGTATTCAATTTAGTCTAAATTATTCAAAAATACACAAACTATAAAAAAAAAGTTTAGAATATTTTTTTTACCCAGATTTACTAAAAAAAAAAGGTTAAATACTTAAAAATATCAAAAATATCTAAAAATCTGAATATTTTGGATAATTATATTATTAAAATTATAAATAATACTAATATATTCGGATACCTGTTCGGATTTTGGTTTGGATTGGGTTCGGATTTGGGTTTTTGGATTTAGAGTTTTGGAGCCCGTATGTGTATTTTACAATTTCGGATACAGGTTGAGTTTTTTTTGGATCAGGTCCAGATTGGATCTTTGGATCCGGGTATTTTGCCTAGCCTAAACTATGGGTATGTTAATTTTTTACAAAAACTAAAGTTGATTTTGATAAAGTGTGTTTTCAAATATATTTTGATTGGCTAATTAATTAAGAGGGGATAAATAAGAAATGTAAAATTTAAAATTTAAAATCATGCGGTCGAGATTTGGAGATGACAGCTATATTTTTTCAAAAATAATATCCACGGTTCACCGTGATTTATTTCGATTAAGTGGCTAACATTCATCCAGCTGTTTTATTTCACATTTCTTTTTTCCTTTTTTTTTTCTTTCTGTATTCTCTCATTCTTATTGTTTTCTCTTGAAGAAAGAGAGAGAGAAAGGAGAAGGAAAAAAGAAAAAAAAAGAAAAGAAAGAAAGATCGAAGAGAAAAGATACGAGAGAGATGGATATTGAAATCAAAACGTTGGAAGAGTTTTCTCCATCGCCGGAAGAAATTTTCAAAGGGTTTTTGGTGGACAGGGATCTGGCTTATTGCCGATCTGTATTTTCCGAGATGGAGAAAGGTTACCTTCAAAACCAGGATCCGGCCATAGTTACAAAAGCTATGGCTGATCTTGGTATATTAGTAGAGTCCAAGAAACCCCAAGGAGAGAGGGAGATCGACGAAGCCGTCTACAAAAAGTTTGTGGGGGTGAGAGATCTTGCATATGTTCGTGAAGTGAACGCCAAGATGAAGAAAGCTTACCAGGAGCTCCAAGATTCAGGAATTGTGCAACAAACTTTGCAGAATCTCGAGAAGCTCAAGGCCCGTGGGAAGAAGGGGTCCGGAGAGATGGGCGACGATGAACCCAACCCAAAGAAGCCCGCTTCCTCTGTGGTCTAAGGCTGCGTCTTGTTTGTTTTTTACTGTTTTTGTTTTCGTTTAATAATCTCCCCCGGAGTCTGGATTCTTTTATTTGGGGATTGTTTGTTTGTTATGATGAAACAATGGTCCGATTTATGTGGAAGTTGAGTTAAGAGGGCTTATCTTTTTCATTTCATTAATTCCTCTGCAATTTAATAGAAAAAATGTTTTTTCCTAGAGCGAAGAGGTGCATGTGAGCTCTAGGAAAAAACATATTTTTTACATGTCGTTTATATTTTATTTGATAGTGTTTTACCATTACGATCATCCAAAAAAGAAAAAAAAAAAAAAAAAAAAACTTAGATTCTTTACACTTTTCTAACACATTCAATGATTCAAAAAACCTTGGAGCTTATGTAAAGCTTTCTCTATCTCTTTTATTTGGCACATTCGAGAGCTTCATGTGTATTCCCTTTCATACAAAACATAGCAACAAACGACAATAGATGATAGACAGATAGAGGATACAAAGCTTCTCCCTCCTTACATTTTTCGTATTGTCCTTGTTGTGTCTAATGTCTTGAGTACAAGATTCTAGCTCATTGTCACGTTGGTAGTTCTATTGCGCTTATCCGAAAGTGAGTTTGAGTGAATTTTGAACTCCTACTCTCAATCAGTGTCTTCTACCCACTTTTTTTTTTTGGAAACAATGTGTTGAAGCTTTAAGGTACTCTTTTTGATCTAGTATCTTCGAGTACTCTGGTTTTGTCAGATACATTTTTTTGCCTATAAGAATCTTGCTTCAGTCAAGTGACCTAATTTTGAATCAAACTATAAATTCTGTAATGTCAACTTTATTCTAGATGTCACCAAAAGTTATATGGCTGATAAAATTACGCATCACACGTATTAAAAAAAAAATCAACACTGCACCTTCATCAACATGGTAATGTCAGCAGAGTATATCAACTATGGCAAAATGCAAATCTGTCCAACCAAACAAATTGAAAACGTTACTTTCTTAACCACTTTTAACTAAAAAAACACTTTCGGTTTAAAACAAAGGAAAAAAAAATGGAAATATAGAGATAATGGAGAATCAACTTTTTGGAGCACTTGTATTGGCCAGCGCCAACGAAACTGGGGGACCCGATTTCGTTTTTACATACATTTTATTTATTTTGTGAAGGTGGATAAACATTTATTACGTAACCAAAATACCCAAAACATGTAATCATCTCTGCCTTACTTAGTTTTTGTTAATATCGTTTCTACAATTTTTTTTCCTGAACATTGGTTAGTGAGAATGCTTTCGTCACTTTCAACATTTTCAACCCAAAGTACCTCTTTAGAATCATGATGATGTTGATATAAATACTTTTATATATGGTATCTTTTATCGAAATAGTTATCAATAGCAAATTTGAAAGTACATTGTATATATCGTATATTTTCTGGCTAATTATGCGTTTCTCTTTCGTTATAATTAGGAAAAAAAAGATAAAGTTCCTCATCATAGCGAATGGAATGGCGTCTTCCTTATCAAGCGAAAAGGTGTCATGGGACAATTTGTGGCTTACATATATCAATCATACACAAAGCTGGCTGACACAAGATAGATTCATTAATAAGTAGTAGAATTTTAATAAAGTCATTTAGAAATCTACTTTCATACATAGTCCTAATATCCATAAAGGAGATCAGATGTTACGTACCATTATTCATACATACATGTGTTCTTATGTAATTATTTGAGCTTTAATACTAGTATTAATTAATTATGATAACATGATTAGTTAATTATGATATCGTACATTACAAGACTCATATATACACGGGGGAGGAAAGGAAACAGCTAAAAATGCAAATGTTCAACACCTAATGGTACTCATTGTCCAGCTCCTAGTTTCATAGATCATTCGTATTTCACCTATAGAAATATTAAAAAATACACTTTGATAATTGAATTTTTTTAACACCAAAGAGGGTGAATAGAATGAAAACAAAAAATATTCGTATGATTCAAAAGAATGCAGGCATGGCGCATGCTAATGTGAAAACGCAAACGAACCAAATTTTGATCGAACAGTCAATATTTTATTACAAACGGTTATAAAAAGAAGTTAAATAATTTTGTATTTAGTTTTAAACATTTTAATGTTTGACTCGTGAGAAAGTGCACATGGGGTTTTGCGAACCCAAAATGAGTTTTGACCAGCAGCAAACCAATCCCTACTTGGACGGAAGATTCTCTAATGCATCATCCGTTGGCATAATTTAAACTAATTAACCACTATTTTCCACCCTATTTGTTATTTTAATTTAATTGATTAAGTTTCAATATAATTGCAACTTGTGTGATGGCGTCGCTTCTTTTTGGGGCGATTTTTTTGTGCGATTCCCAATTTCTCTTGAATTCTTTTTTTTTAATCCGGAGTTTTGTTCCAATTGAAATTTATGGTCTTAAGACTGTATTTTTCGTTGGTTTCTCTCTGCCTAGACAGTTATATGGCAATTTTTCATTTCTGTTTATCCCATTGGATAACCGTTTCGAGAAACCGCCATGGACAAATCTGTATAAATACCGTCTTCTCGACAATTCTGTCATTACTTTTCTGTTCTCTTCTTCACTACCCGTGTTTCTAGTCTCAATTTCTGTTAAGATGAGTGACTACATCAGAAAGTCTCTTCAAGATTTGGATTTGGGCATAACGGATGCGCCAGTGTCGTTACCTCCTCAATTCATTGCCAAGGCAGTGTCTACAAATCGCTATTCCCTAGTGGTCCAAACTGTGAATCCTCGCAAACAAAATATGCGGGCTTTAATCGGACATATGACCAGGATCTGGGGTTTTGAAGGATTTGTTGTTGGCAAAATATTGGGGCCTGGGAAGGCGTTGTTTGTGTTTCAATCTGAAGAATCCCTTAACATGGTGCTTCGTCGAGGCCCTTGGTCGTGCAATGAGTGGATGCTGTCGGTTCACCGTTAGCATCCTCATATCACTGATGAGATGCTGAAGATTATCCCTTTCTGGGTTCAAATCAGGGGAATTCCACTTCTCTACCTCTCCAATGACATGGCCAGGTATGTTGGGGATCAATTAGGACCAGTTGACACGGTAGATTTTGATGAAAATGCCCATTTGGTGGAGTTTGTCAGGGTTAGTATAGACTGGAATATATATTTGCCTTTACGTTTCCAGCGAAACTTTCAATTTACCGAGGGTGATAACATTGTCATTAAGTATCGGTTTGAAAGACTTCGTAAGTTCTGTTCTAAGTGTGGTTCATTGCAACATGATGTGGCTGAGTGTGGTCTGAATGGCGAGGAAGACGCAGAGTTCTATCAGGATGAACCTCCGAACGACAATGGAAACGATGAAGATGGACCACCGGGTGATCATGATGTTTTGTCTGAAGCCAATACTCTCCAGACCATTGATCCTTTTGAAGCAATACCAGGATTGAAGAACCATTACTCTACTCCGGGTGCTGGCCCTAGTTCTCTCCCACCTAGTGGTTCCCCAAGTATCTTTGAAGATATAGAACTTACTGCTGAGAGACTTCGTTACCTACACACAAAGTTTAGCAAAGAATTCCGGGATACATTTTCCCCCATCCATGAGTGTAAGAGCCCAAAACTGACGTTTGATGTGGGCAGTGCAAACTGCAAAGCGTAAGAGGGTGGATACTAAAGCTTTTTACCAACAATGGGAAGCTACTAAAGATCAGGCGGTCCTATGCCAGATCCGCAAGAAGGAACGTGTTGAGTCTGAAGGTTCCTGCTCTGCAACCAACAAGATCGACAGAGGTGCGGAGGGCCCGGTACCCCCACTGTTTCCATGAAGATCATCTCTTGGAATTGCCAGGGTCTTGGTGTCTCGGTTACTCAATCTAGCTAAGTAGTATTTGTCGTATGTATAAACCTAATATGTTATTTCTAGTAGAAACTCCAAATAAGTGTGTTATGGTTTGTAACTTTGCTCATTCCTTAGGATTTCCAAACGTTATTACGATACCCCCTCAAGGTAGGAGTGGTGGTTTAGCTTTGTTGTGGAAGAATAATGTTTCGGTATCCTAAATCTTTAATGATGCTCGAATCATTGATGTAAACGTTAAATATTATAACTTTGAGTTTTATTTGTCTTGCGTCTATGGTCATCCAAACTAAGATCAACGACACATTTTTTGGGGGAGTCTTGAACATATATCACTTACCAAAGATGGTTCATGGGTCTTGGTTGGTGATTTTAATGAGATCCTCTCTAACAATGAGAAAATTGGTGGTCCAATGAGAGGCGATTGGACCTTTCGTGATTTTCGACATATGGTTTCAGTATGTGATCTCTCGGACCTTAAATCCACAGGTGATAGGTACTCGTGGGTTGGAGAATGACATACATACACGGTCAAATGCTGTCTAGATAGAGTCCTTGTTAATTTTGAATGGTCTCCTACATTTCCAAGAGGCGAAGCTGAGTTCCTTGACTTTAATGGTTCTGACCACAAACCTGTTTTACTTCATCTTGGTGTTCATAACCCCTGTTTCAAAAAACTATCTCGATTTGATAAGAGGCTGTTAGATGTTGCAAGCTTCAAAAGTTATGTCAAGGAGGGATGGAATGTGTGTAAGAGTCAAAGGCATCATACCATAGTCCATAAAATTAGACATTGTCATACCTATATGGCTCGATGTAAACGTAAACACAATTTGAATTCTGCAAAACAAATTGACGTTCTTCAATTTCGTCTAAACAGAGCTATGTCCAGCCTCCATCGTTCAGATCGTGATTTAATCCCCCAACTAAGACAACAATTGACATTTGCATACAAAAATGAGGAAATATATTGGAAACAAAAAAGCAGAAATTTATGGCTCCAACTTGGGGATCGAAATACTAAATTTTTTCATGCTACTACAAAGAATAGATTTGCACAGAATTACATAACTTCAATAAAAATGAGCAGGGGAATACTTACAATGGAGACGCGGTTATTGGTGTACATGCTTCAGATTATTTTCACAAAATGTATACTGCGACGGGTCATCCAGTTTCACCAATAGATTTTGCTGACTTCAATCCTATTGTGACTCAAACTATAAATGATGAACAGACTCGAGAATTCACTTCTGAGGAAATCTATAAGGCTTTATCAATGATTGGAGATGATAAAGCGCCTGGTCCTGATGGATTAACTGCCAGATTCTACAAAGAGTGTTGGGAGGTGGTTGGAGAGGATATCACCTCTGAAGTAAAAGAATTTTTTACTACTGCAGTTATGAAACTTGGTCCTAACAATACTAATATCTGTATGATCCCAAAAACAATGGAGCCAAACATTGTATCTAATTACCGACCCATTGGTCTCTGCAATGTGATCTACAAAATCATTTCTAAGTGTCTTGTCAACCGTTTAAAAGATCATTTAGATACAATTGTATCGGAATCCCTGGCAGCGTTCATTCTAGGACGTTTAGTTACTGACAATATCCTAATTACTCATGAACTAATGCATTCTCTCAAAGTATGAAAGCGTGTCTCATAAACTTATATGGCTGTTAAAACATATGTCAGTAAAGCTTATGATCGAGTTGAATGGAACTTCTTAGAAACCACGATGAAGATGTTTGGTTTTTCCCCTACCCGGATTAGTTGGATCATGGCTACAATTCGATCGGTTGAGTATGCAATTCTAATAAATGGCACACCATTTAGAAAGGTACTTCCTACTCGGGGGATTTGACAGGGGGATCCCCTGTCTCCATACTTATTTATTCTATGTGCAGACATCCTAAGCCATCTTATTAAATCTCAAGTGTCCTCAAAGCTACTTCAAGGGATAAAAATTGGCAATGGTGTACCTCCAATCACTCATTTGCAGTTTGCAGATGATAGTTTATTCTTTTGCAGAGCAAACAATAGAAATTGCTAAGCTTTGAAAGATGCCTTTGATGTCTATGAATATTGTTCAGGACAAAAAATCAATACATCAAAGTCTCTTATCACTTTTGGATCTCGTATTTTTGGTCACCTTCAAAGCTCAATGAAACAAATCTTGCAGATATCAAATCAAGGGGGAGGTGGAAAGTATCTTGGCTTACCAGAACAGTTTGCCAGTTTGGTAGAAAAAAGAAAGAAATATTTGAGTATGTAGTTGAGCGATTTCGCCAACGTACATCTAATTGGAGTGGCAAGTTCCTATCACCTGCAGGAAAAGAAGTTAATTTTTAAGTCAGTAGCAGTGGCGATGCTGGTTTATGCAATGTCTTGTTTCAAATTACCACTAGGTTTAATCTCAGAATTAGAATCTTTATTGATGAATTTTTGGTGGAAAAATACATCTTCATCAAGAGGGATTTCTTCGATTGCTTAGAAAAGGTTACAATACTCTAAGAAAGAAGGTGGTCTCGGGTTTCGAGACTTAGAAAAGTTCAATGATGCTCTTTTAGCAAAACAAGCATGGAGAATTTTAAACTGTCCTAATAGTCTATTTGCAAAGGTGATGAAGGCTACATACTTTCCTGATGTCTTAATTGTAGACGCTACGGCTAAAAAATGACAATCATATGGTTGGTCCTCCATTCTAATCGGTCTGGATCTTTTAAAAAAAGGTGTCAGAGTTATTGTAGGAGATGGTTCAACTATTCGTGTCAACGTTGGTAATATTGTTGTTTCTCATCCTCCACGTCCCGTTAGTTCAGTGGATCCACAATTTAATGGTGTGCTGACTACATTTATTCAATCGGCTGATAATGTAAAGTCCTGGAACACACATGCCATCGTTAACATTATTAAACCAACTGATTTTGAGGGGTTAACTCAATTATACATTCCTCAGTCCTGCTCGATTGACTAAATTGTATGGGATTATAATTCTTCAGATGAGTATACAGTTCGTTCTGGATACTGGCTAGCTACACATGATTCAATCATCTTAGCTCCTGCTCCTGATATACCCCATGGCTCAATTGACTTGAAAAACCGGTTGTGGAAACTGCAAATATTGCCAAAGATTAAACATTTCCTTTGGAATGTTTTATCTAAATCGTTAGGTACATCAACAAGACTTATTTCTCGTGGAATCAATATTGATAGAACTTGTCAGTGTTGTAAATAATCAGATGAAACGATCAATCACACTTTATTCACATGCCCATCATCACAATTGGTTTAGAATTTGGCGAATATACCTACACAGTCTAACTTTCATGCCACTGACCATGAGTTAAATGTTTCCTCTTTGCTAAACATATATAATGACCACTCGCTTTCAAGAGAACAAAATCTCCTGCTTTTTTGGCTCATTTGGAATATATGGAAAGCTCGTAATAATTTCATTTTCAATAATGTGGTCGACGATCATTACCGGACTCTGTCTCAATCCAAAGCAGAATCCTTTGAATGGCTACAATCTTTGAATCTGCAACCTCAACACTTGTCTTCTGCTATGCACCCGCAGAACCCTCATTAGGTGAGACCAAAATCACCAATGGTCAAATGCAATTTTGATGTAAGCTATGTGGCGAATACTAAAAAAACAATAGAAGGTTGGATACTTTGAAATAACGTTGGTCTGACTACACATTGGGGATCAAGTATACTAAGGGCAGCAAATAGCTCTTTGGAGGGTGAAGCAGAGGCTATGTTATTGGCCATTCAACAAACTGCTAATCTTGGATACCTGAATGTATGCTTTTAAGGAGATTGTAAAGTCTTGATGAATTGCCTCTCTGGCTCTTTGGTAGATATCTCCATTCATAGTCTAATCCAAGATATTAAGCTTTATTCACGATTCTTCAGTGAAGTCCAGTTTACCTTTGTTCATCTTACAAACAATGAGGCTGCTTATTTATTAGCAAAGAAAGGTTGTAATAATTTGGATTTTTATTCTGATTGTAATAATCTCTCTATTTGGTTGATGGAACCGTTGTATTTGGACAGATTTTATTCTGAATAAATTATTTTTGCTGGAAAAAAAAATTGCAACTTATGTTCCCGATTCCAAAAAAAAAAGATTTACGGCCATCTAAGGCCCTGATTGGTAACCCAATTTTAAGACTTTAAGAATGTTTAAAGCCTTGACAGCCAATTTTTTGCCAATCAGTCTTTTTTTGCTTTTATTTTTTTAAAGTTTTAAAAGTCACTCTTTTTTTTCTCTTCCTTGTTTTCCCATTTTTTTTAAGCGTCAAAACACCATGCTTTAAAACTAAACAATTTTTAAAGCATTCTTTTTTTTCACCCTTTTATATTTAAAAGCTATCCAAAAGTATATATAAGTATTTTATATATTTTATTTTTATAAATTAATTATTCTCATTTTTTCTCTTTCTTTTAAGACCCATTTCAATAATAAATTTTATTTTTTCATCATCATCACTAATAATACTATAAAAGAGTTTATAAAATTCATCATTAATAAGAAAATAACATTCAAACAATGCATTGATTAGTGGTTAATGGATTTTTGACGCTCATGTAACTACTCAAAGAAAAAAAAAACATTCAAAACAATTAAAAGACACTATTGATATCTAATGCTATGTGGATTAGTCGTCACTAGTTGTAGACATCCAAATGTGATGGAGCAAGACGTTAGTTCGAGACAATACATGGAAGGTGTCCGTGATGAGATTGCTAATGCTATGTGGGCTAGTGGTCACTAGTTTTTTTTTTTTTTTTTTACATTATTTAAAATTTAATAAGTTAATAAATTGATGTCTACAACTTCAATTATTTATTTCTTATTCTTGTAGTTGTTTGTTTTAATTAGTTTTCAAACAAAATTTCATATTTGATTGATTTATATTTTTAAATTTTTAAATTTATCATTAATAAAATTTATTTTATTATTTATTTTATTATTAAAATGTTATTAAATTAATTTCTGACATAATATATGTTTATTATTAATATTTATAATAATAAAAAAAAAACAGCTACAGCTTTAAAAGTTGTTGGTAAACAATTAGATTTTAACAGTTAAAGTTTGTACATTCAAAGCATCAACAACCAAATTATCTGCAGCTAAAATGTTAAAGTCAAAATCTTTACTTTACAGCCGAAAGTAATAGCTGTTCAGTCAGGACCTAAATTATCTCTTTTATATAACAACCGACTATTTTTTTTTTTTTTTTTTTGTCAACAACCGACTATTTTTCAAAAGAACTCAAATCACGTTTTTAAACAATTATACCTCTTAATACCTCTTAATAAACTAAAAATCGATACACATATGTTTTTAATCACAACTAACATCATAAACTATAAAGAAAAAATATAACTTGTCAAAAAAAAATATAAATTAAATAGAACACAAAGTGCTCTACTCTGGTTCATCAATAAGTTAGTAGATTAACAGTTTTAAAATAACGTTGTTAGTACAAACTTATTGATAAAGCTACCTTCAACCTAGTATCATGATGAGAAATAATAAATAAGCGAGAATTTTATCATATTGATGCTTGAATAATTTCTCCAATGCATATTAGTTGGTTATTGGAAGGGGACTACTAACTTTCTTCAGTAGTTATAAAATTAGTCACAAGTAATGCCAACACAAATCTGAACGTACTACTATCCTAGATAATTAACAGATAAGTGTTATTTTTATAATAAAAAGGTGTTCTTATAATTTAAACAAGCTGCAATTTTTCTAGTATGATTCGTTTGGTACAATCTGATTCATCCAAACGGAGATTCTGTTTATGATCACCTTTTTCCAACTTATACAAAACTTTTGCAACTTAAACTGAATTAAACTAGTACTGATTAAACAAAAATCATAAATATATAAATATTTTTATGCCAACTATATTTGACTAATAAGCAACTTTTGATCACTCATTAGTCATTAATCACTTATTTAAGTAGCTTCTATGAATAATTCAGCTCCCACTCAAACCAACAACTCAAATAACACCAAATAAGTGTTAGATTCCATAGTTTTTAGTCATAATTGAATGTGAATTTCTTTAGCTTATTACTTTATTAGTACGTGGACATGCCTTTCGCTGGGCACAAGCCTATTATTTGTCTTGGTCCTAACTGCAGCTTAGCATGCCGCGGTGAAATGTTGGAGACTTCAAATTACTTTGATCAATCTTTACTATTATGTTCTTTTACAAATTTTATATCATGTGATGTTCAACCAATAACGTTGATAAATCACTGAATCTTTTATTTCTTCTGCGGGAGTAACAACTACTTTTTTTTCTCTTTTACACCTTTGGATCGACAGAGTAACAACTAGTTTGTTATACAAAAAATTTAACCACTTTTCAACCTAGCTACAACTACAAGGAATTACCGCCGTTAAAAGTGACATCAAAGCCGAACATTAGAAAAATCCTTTAAACAAAAATACAAGTATTATAAATTCAGTCTTTTTGTATAATATGGATCAACCTGTGGAATTATACAATGCAAAATTGCAAATGCTTAGATGGGATCAAACTGGGATGAATTATTAAAAAAAACAATTTAAAAGGTGTTTAAAAATAAAAAGAAGAGGACAACTTCTTCAATGATTGCCACTCTTTTGCTCGGCCCTCCCTTGCACCAAATTATGAGTTAAAGTCAGAAAACAATATACTTATGAGTGTAAGCTAAACAAATTTTCAATAATATTCGTTATGCTTTTCTGTTATATTCCCCGGGGGAATTTCCCCCTTTAGTCTTTCCTTTTCATTTTTTCTAAAATATAATTACATTTTTTTTCGTAGAAAGCCATTTGAATTTGATTTATTGAGTAAGAAATTTGACAATAAGGTTTTATATTTCGATTACATTGGCTTGTTGGTTTTCACGTCTCTGTAAGTCTATTTAGGCAAATCTCTTCCATTTAATATATATACTACATAAAAGTTTTTTTTGGTATAGGGTTTTTATTTTGAATATTAACTCTTGATATTGGAGAAAAGAAATTTGATATCCTTATGAATTTAGTTTTCAAGGAGGACACGAAAAGTGAAGTTAGTTTGTCCATCATATAAAGAATCTATCAAGTGGTTTAGGCAGAGAAGAGATTATGAAAGTGTTAATTTTATTCAAAATATTGAGTAATTAAAATTAGGCTTTTGTCATTATTCACACGTGTTAACCAACTGAATCCACCAGTGTTTTCGTGTACCGTTATATGTTTAATTATTTCTACTAATTGGTTCATATATTTTGCATCATAAAACATTTGGAACTCTATATACACACAGTCTGACATATGATCCACAACAAAAGAAACTACATTTAGATTTACCAGTATCACAACGTTTTATTTTAAAATAAAGTGGTTAATTCCTTTAGATATAAGGTTTAATAGAAAGTATTTAATCTAGGGTTCAATGCTGAGGTGAGAGGGCCATCCAAACTCCTCCAGGAATGCTAATATAACCCCGTTGGACCATCCAAATCCCGTCTGCAAATTTTTGGAACATAAATTAAAGTCAAAACATTATTAAAAACTCTTCCCTCAATTCATATATCTACCTAAATGAAAAGAAAATTGAAGAAGAATGTTTTTTGTTTATTTTACCTGTGGCTTATATTCTCCTCCACCACCATATTCACCAAGCTCTGTAACCTTGAGCTTTTCATGGATAGTCCCACTTTTTTTGTAAACAAGATAGTTGCTTCTGATCCATCTCCTTGCAATCTCCTCTGCCATCTCTTTTGCTTCCTTTGAACTCGATCTCGCTAGCCCTGTAACGATCATTTCTTGTTGTGGTGCCCATCCATTCGGATAATCCCTGTTCAATGAAACCAAATAGTAAGATACAAGATAAGGCTTTATCAAGTAGATATAAAGATTCAAGTGGAATTTAAAATCACATGTTTCACTTACCATTGTTGTCCAGAATCTGTCAAAGATGAGAGGATTCCAGCGGGAGCTATGAGCCCTGAGTTCTCAAGAGCTTTCACAACTTTCTTGACCAGTTTTTCATCTACATGTTACACAAGATAAAACGTTATGTTCATATACAATATACAAATGTGTGCATGTATAGACAAGTAGAGATAAGTTTACCTGAATTGAAGGAATTAATCCATATTGGAGCAAAGTTAGATGCAAAAACATTGGTGTTCTGGTTCTCAGCTTTCCATGTCTCAGTCTCCTGAAGACACACAACACGCTCTCAAATGCTTTCTCATCAACAATATACAATTAATTAGAAATTGTAATTGAAGAGTTATGTAACTTACATCACCATTGGAGGAAAGCCAGTAATCTAGCCACTGTCCTGCTTTCTCGTTCCAAAACACAGTTTCAAACGCTTTCTCCCTCGCTTTTGACGCTTCTACAAAACGGTCTGACCCGTTTTTATCCCCGGAAATCTCCATCAAGAATGCTATATCGAGTTCCATCTACGGTTAAAAAGATCACATACAATGCTTACCAAAAGTACAAGAAACGTTATCAAAGAGAATTAGGAGTCAAGAAAAGTGGAGACCTTAAGAAGAAAGACGTTGAGATCAACAGGTACAACTGATGTTGTAGCCATTGTTGTGAAATGAGGAGGATCCCTGCATGCATTATTATTTTGAGAGTAAGCAAAAGTAGAAACATCAACTAATCTTAATCAGTTTGTTAAGTAATTGAACCTCATCCATCGCGTGGTGAAATCACATCCTGATTCAGCAGCTGTGGCTATATCTCGATGGAACCGTTGTTTCTCTAATAAAGTCGAGAACCCTGAAGCGGATTCTTCATCCTGTGGTTATTACACATAGGGAGAGAGACTCAACAGTTTTTTCTCACAATCAAAAATCAGAATAACTGTTTGCAAAGAAACAAGAAACATACGAAAACAGAGGATTCAGGCCGTGGCATATTCCACATAGCATAATAACGGCTTAAAACGTGATCGTAACCACTAGCGTCTCGAATCACCACTTTATGTTTTCCTACAAAGAAGATAACATAACCAAAAATTAAAAATCTAAGAGCTAATTAACTAAGCTATAAACAGTATTATAGATCTAACCATCTAACTAACCTGAGTTCCAAAACTCGTACTCTTTGAGAAGCACAGGGATAGCTTTCCTCACAAGTTCTTCATCTTTGGTTACATTATAAATCTCATAGACCATTGAGCTCAATAGAGGTGGTTGGCTTGTAACAGCAATATAAACATAATATTTAAATTTTATTCGTTATAGGCAAATAAAGACAAGAATTTTTGTTACCTTCTGTTAGTGTAATAAGCTCTAGCGCCGTTCAAAGCGTAACCATAAGTCTCCACGAGTGACATCAGATTCGTCACTAATCCTTTGGCCGTTGTGAACATTTGACTCGTCATAAGCCCTCTGCACGTGCAAAAAGCACATGTTACAAGACGGTGACACGTGAGCTCTTTGTTTCGTAGTCAACACGTAATGTGAAAAGGAGAGGAATCAATGATATATGAAAAAAAACAAAAAGCATTAGATTTGTGATTTTGAAAGTTGGAAACACTGACTTGATGACCCAGTAAGAATCCCAGTTATACACTTCTCTAAATCTCGAACCGGGAATGATAACCGGTTCCGGCAACGGTAGAAGCGTGTACCGGCCAGGAGACTCCCTAACTGAGTCAGAGACTCTGCAGCTGAGGTTTCTCCAGAGACCGTGTACCTCACGCGCCCAGTCTCTGACTTTTTCGTTCTCCACGTTGGAGAGGAACCCGGAGGGATCTGTGACGAAATCCACTGGTTCGTGGTGCAACATATCCTCCCCTGCGCCGTCAAAGTATTGTTTAACAAACCTTTCAAGCTTCTCCACCGGCACTGACATGTCAAGTGACTCGCTCGTGAGATCTTCAAAGGCTGATTCAATGCTGGAGAGAGTGTAGGGGCGTTTGAGAGATAGATCGATGTAGGATTTGGGATCAGCGCTTTGTTTTTTAGGGTAGGAACGAAATGCCGTGAGCTGCACGTGCTGGAGGAAAGTGACGAGTGGGGTTGTTTGGACTACAGGACCTGAGTCCGAGTCTGTGTGTGATTCCACCATGGAAGAAGTTGTCAAAGAGAAACAGAGTAGGAGGAAGAACAGAGTGAACCCTTGTCGTTTAAGATCTATGAAGGAAGGAAAAGAGGATAAGTAATTGCAAAGAGAAGATAATGATAAGAAGGGTTTATGTATGTGTATGGAAATGATTGGATTAGCGTTACGTTTGAGTGATTTCATTGCCATATGTAGGAGTTTGACTAGGGTTCTTCTTCTTAGAATATCGCATACCAAAAAGAAACGAGTATGAATATAATTGGGGAATGTAGACTACTATTAAACCCTTTGGCTGACTCGGATGCATCATTCTTATTGGTTGTCTCAAGATGAGAACGATTTTAGAGTTTTTTACTTTCTTACTTTGGGAATTGGTGTACCTTTCTTTCTTTCTTATAAAAGATCAAGTTTCCAACTTCACCAAAGAAAAGAGATCAAGCTTCCAACATGGCCAAAAAAGATGAAGATCAAGTTTCCAAAGAGGTCGATTTCGTTACGAACTTATCAGAAAACAAGATTTTCTCAAAATAGAAGCCCCAACTTTAATAAAGTATCAAAAATTAAAAACTAGCTTTTTAAGAAGTAATCACGGGGATAAAGTGACACGCTTCAGAGGGGGTACTAAAAATCTCTATCACAAAAGTGGTTAGTGGGTTTAATAATTAAGACAAAGATAGAGAGAGAGCTTAATGAGAGGAGACATGCCTAAACCCGTACACAAATACTAGAAACTTTTTTCTTAATAATAATAAAACAAATGATGAAACTTGGAGAATGTGAATGCGTGCTACTTTTGTTGTGTAATGAACATTGTTAAAAACTAAAATATATATTCTTGTTAATATAAAAGCAAGTGAGTTAATTATTTTTGTTCATAAACACTAAAACGAAAATGATACGCACCCAAAGCATAAATCCAAGATGTGATCGAAGAGAAAGAGATAATAATGAGATCCTCATATCATATGGTCCTATTATTACATTTACATGACAAAGACGTTTAAACAACAGATTCTCTGTATGGAGGAAACAACGGAATTAAAAGCTAAGGAAACAAATGGGGGTAGTTTCAATTAAACACGACGTTTGTTCTCAAACGTTGAAGTCTTCTTCACCAACCAAAAAGGCCATAGAGACGTAACCAATAATCACATTTTATCGGTTGCATGGAACTAATGAAACATGATACGTTTTGGTTTGTTATAGAAAAGACCAGAAATGAAATTTAAATCAAGAAATTAATCACAAGAACACTTCAAACAAATGATGCATTGTTCTTCACATTAAACCAAAATAATAAAAATGGTGATGCATTGTAAATACAAAATGATCAAAACATATCTAATGATTCAAACACGCAGTTAATCAAATTCTCATTCAGGCATCAATAGCATTACACACTTTAGACATTGTATTAAAAATCAAGAAATTACAAATTCATACCAATCGCGAGAGGAGTAAATTGTTATTTTTACCAGAGGTTAAAAAAAAAACAGAATTAGACGATGTCGTGTTGATGAGGAGCGGCGGAGAGGGCAAGAGGACGGTGGTGAGCCTCGTCGTTGTCGTCGTCTTCATCATCATCATGAGAGGTGGAGAGATTGACGCATGCACAGCTTTCAAGAGAGGAAAAGAAAGCGGAGATGACGGTGGCGCTGATCCAGCTCGCAGCGTGATCGATCTTCTCTATAGAAGTCGTCGTGCTAACGTTGGAGGTGATGCTGATGCTTTTATCCATAGCTTCCTGAATCCGATCAGGGTTTCAGAAGACGACCAAGATCGTGGAAGGGGTCAAATTCGTCGATTCGTTTTAGAGAGGAAGAGAGAAGAAAATTTTGTGTTGACGATTTTGATTTTTGAAAATGCAGAAAAGTATTTGATGAGGTGGATAATGTATTTATAATAAATAGTTGTGAAGATGAACGATGAACAAAACAGCGCATCTGGTGTAGTGGTATCATAGTACCCTCCCACGGTACTGACCAGGGTTCGATTCCCTGGATGCGCATTCTTTTTGACTTTTTGAAGTTTTTTTTTGGTAGGATTGTTTTTGAAGTTAATGTTGTGAGTTGTGACCAATATTATGGTTTTTGGGATTCTTTTGATCATTGTGACCAATATTTTATTATCCTTATAATTTTGAGACAATAGTGTATTTTCCTTAAAACTATTTTTAGTTAGTACATCGCATCAGATGGCATAATTTTTAGTCATTAGAAACCTTTCATTTGTTTGTCAAAAAAAAAAAGAAAAAATAGAAACCTTTCATTTCAACACATGCAAAATTTCGGCTTTTCTTTAACAAGCCTTGTCTTTGATTCTTGTTTTAAATTTGAAGAAGCAAAAAAAACTCATTATGGAGTTAGTTTACAACTAAGATTTACTTCTAACCTCACACTCTCCTTCTTACAGTTACAAAGTTACAAACAAATGTTTTTTTTACACCTTAATCCCCCAAACAAATTCTTGCTTCTGTCTCAACCGAAACCCAAGAACAATAAAAACAAACCCTAAACAGTAAAAAAAATTTCAAAAAATTTATTTACAAAAAGAGTTGGAATGAATTACCTCGGGTCACAATTCTCCGGTGCTCTCACAGGAGCTCCCGAGATTTGTCGTTACATCATGAACTAAGAGCCTTACAATATTAGTGCGGGAGGATCTAGGGATCTCGAGACATTCTTGAAGATCAGCATCACAAGCAATCAAAACCCATTCGTTATCATCATCGAGATACTTGATATCGAATGTACCTGCATCAAGTTTCAGCCTCTTCGCCACTTCATCCTTCAATTCCATTATACCCGAACCCGAGGATATCCTGAACCGTATAATGTCTTCTTTGTAGCTTGCTTTGATTGTTACCGTTCTCGTTTCCAAGCCTGATGGTTCGCGTGTAACATTTGCAATGGCCTCTTCCTTTGGGGGAGCGTATACATTGTTGTTGCTATTATTATCATTGTTCATCCAGTTTGAGTCTGGAAATTTATCGTCGAATGCTGTAGTGGAGCAGAGATTTCTCAGATCTTTAGAACTTCCAGCGTCTTCGATGAGCATTCCTCGGAAATGGTCTATAGAACCAAGAAGCCTGTTTGGCATTGAAAATGATGCTGCGGATACATCATGATCTCTAGAATAAGGTGGAAAAAAGAGCCCCGGTGATTCACCAACCGTGAATAGCGGATCTTGGTTCGGGACTTTAGCTTCATCTAATTGGTTTCCGTCACATGAGCCGTGAGAGGTCGGGGTCCCAGCGCTCTCATCCACCGTTCGTGACCGCTTGTGACCGTTGCTTGGTAACTCGGGAGAACCATTTGGCTCTTGGGGACTGTGATCACTTGACCAGTGGTTAGGTGAATTGTTGGTGTTTGGTACCTCGGGCGGTTTGGAGCCACTAGGTGAATTTAGTGGCTGTGCTGATGTTTGACCATGTGTCCAAGGGATGGAACTAACGGCCATGGAAGTCAGGTCGAGGCCTCCATCAGTGCCTTGAACAGATTCAATGACTCGTTTCAGTTTTGTGATTGAACGATTCACTTTCTTGATCTTCCTAGATGGCCACCGCGAGATTCCGTGTTGTCTGCAGATTCGCTTCATTGTCGTCGGGCAAACTGAGAAAAGAACAATATAGAGTTCAGTTGAAATATATTTAGCCAGTAACAATAACCAAAACATGAAAGCAGTTCATAGATATAAATTACCTCCAAGACTCTTAGCAGCGTCTTTGAGACTTCCGGTGAAATACTGCTGAAGTACATCCAGACTGATCGTTTTCTCAGTCTTTCCACGTTTTTTCTCTGTTTTCTTCTTCTCCTTAACCACACCATTAACAGTGGCCACGTTGATATTCTCTTTTACTGGATCAGAAGACTGAACCGTAGGCTGAGGAATCAATCGTGTCTCTGTCGCGTTTGACTTAGAACCAGAAAAGGGAACTCGAATTGATTCTATTTTTGAATGGATCTTCTTGTCCGGTAATGCTTGGATGATCTCGAAAGACAATTTGTCATCGTCTTCACCAAAGTCAACCCCAGATGCAACCCGAAGACTCTGAAAGTGTTCTTTCATTGTCACCAAAATAGAACCCAACAGCGAATCTTGCTCTTCGTCGTCTGTTATACTCGAAGGAAGGAAGAATTCAAGAATGTAACTGTCGTCGCCCGTGTAAGAGCTCTGGAGAGAGATTGCAAAACAAGTGGTTAACTTGAACATGAGCGCATAATGGACCAGTGGGTACTGCGTTTTGCAGAACTTGGTGATGTCTCTGCAGAAACACGACCCACCATTGAGAAAAGCTCGTCCAGCGACTCCCTGTCCTTTCTGGAGATGGTGTTCAAGACAGGCATCTCTAAAACCCCATACATGAGCATCCACGACATAGCAGGCCATGTCAGTTGTAGACATGCAGATTTGGCCCATGCAGCTACCGTCAAAGCTGGTGCAGTTTTTCTTTAGACCGCCACCATTCGCAAGAACGCTCCCGTGCTGGCATGGAACCCAAGTCTGAGCCAGAGGCAAGTTATGGGTCTCACATACAACTGTCAGCACTTCCAGAATCTCAGCAAGGGCGTTTTGGCGACTCTCATTGCATATCTGTGAATACCAAGTTCACTCAAAACAGTGAGAACCAGTGCTTAAATGGAAAATGGTAATCCCCAAAATGATAATGTAGCTAACCTGAGTGGTTTGGTGATCAAGTATTTCCGAGCTTTTCAGATTTACCGCCTGACAAAATTACCAAAGCTCGTTATCATTAATAAGGAATTAGAAATATAGTGCTCAGTACGAAAACAAATACTTAAAAGCTGTAGCAAATCACAAAAACAAAGAACTATTAATTTGGATACAACATAATGAGAGATATTAAAGACGCTATAACTTAAATTAGAAGCTAGCAAGATAATGATATGAATTTGTTGTTATTATCAAAGAATAAACCATGCTTTGGAGCGAAAGAGCTTCAAAATGGTAGGTCAAATGATGTGCAGAATTTTTTTACCAACGGTTATTCCTCAATACAACTAGCAGCTAGCAAGGCAAGACTTGCAACTCAATACTCTCATCCATCCACACCAAGTTCTAGGAATCAATTCAGATAAAGGATAAACGTAGGAAGGGTGGAGTATGTGTAGTAGTGAGGAAAGAGAGACAAACCTCAAGGGCTTTGCAAACTTTGTCCACTTCGGGTGCATAGTGTATCTTCTCAGAGGTCATTATAAGTTCGACAACACCTATGCAGGACTGACCCGAAGGATTGAAGACAGGCAGGGCCAGTGTACCACGCACGTTGTAGTGCAAGGCATGGTCGAGCCGGGAGAATTCTTTGCTGGAGTAGTACTGAACATTAGGAGTCCATTCAGGCAATTTCTGACGGAAAACTCGACCAGGGAGTCCGAGCTCAATGTCACTTTCACTATCGACAGAAAACATATATGTGAGAGAGATCATCCTGTATTGATTAAGCCCATTACCGTTAGGATTAAGAACAAAAGGTTGACCCAAAGTCGTCAGCAAATCACGACCATTCTTTCTCACAGGAGCCCAGACCTGAGCCAAAACGTGTTGTTCGGTAGAGTCTTTGAAGTATCGAAGCGCCTGAGTCATCCTCTCTTTGATCACACAGTAGTTGTCTGCGTTCTCTGGCGGGACTAGGCTCATCAATGGAGAAGGAAACTGGAAATTATTGTTATGTTTCTCTGTCGTGTTCTCAGCTGCTGATGGAGAAGAGTCTGCAATTACCAAAACAATTTAAAACCTTCAGGATACTTTAGTACCTTGTTACCCACTACGTCTATAGAACTCAGCTATTTTTAGCAACTTTTATCATTTTACCAGAAAAAGAACTTTGTGAACTGAAGTCACCATACCAAAAATGAACACGAGAAATTTCAAACACTCAGACTCAGAATTAGCAGAAAAAGAAAAAAAAAAAACTAAATTACGTATTGAGATAAGCACCTAAAAAGGGACAAGCAAAGTCAAACGCAGAATCAATCAATCAATCCAATCAAACCAAAAAATCTCTGTTCAATCCGTAAGCAGCAAAGCTTAAATTCAAGCTTAAACCAATTCCATCAGCATCACAAATATTCAAAAATTCGATTCTCCGATCAAGATGTATCTTCAAATTCCTATAAAACGAAATTGGGGAAGACTAACATGGTAGAAAGAGAGGATACTCGGCGAGACGGAAAGAAGGAACACCAGAAGCGGAGCTGTTCTTCTCCTCATCACCACCACCACCGCCGTTAGCGTGATGGTGAATACCACCGTTTCCACCACCGTCTGAGAAAGCCCAAAGAGGCGAGCAAGGCTGCTCAGAAGAAGACGAGACAAAAATAGGAGAAATCATACGATTCGATGAAGATAAGTAAGGGATTTGATCCAACGGCCAGGAACCGTCAAGATCTAAGTCGTCAACATCCATAAGAAGCTCCCTTGACCTCGACGAAGGAGGATGAGCGACGCCGTTTCTACCGGAATTATCATCGGGCTCGCACATTTTTTTATTTAATTATTTTAAATAATCCAAAAGCAGCTTCTGGAATTTATATTTTCCCGTTGCGTCTGCAAATTCTCTTCTATTGATCTGTTTCCGATATGGATAGAAGAAAGAGAGAAGGAAGCGAGAGAGAGAGAGAGAAAGGTCAAATTGGCAGAGTGTGTGATTCCATAATATCACACTGTATCAAACAAACCAACAAATTAAAAATTAAAAATTAAAAAAACATTTTTTCGGATAATATATTGAGATCGATTCTCTGCTTCACAATACAACTGTGTCCCAAATATTTAAAATATTATTATTCTTGTAGATCTTTTTTTTTTATATATATATTCTTCGAGATTTTATTCACCATTCATTATTTTCGACAGCTATAAAATACTATTACTTTTGTTTATTTTTTTACATATATTCTGGTTGTTTGTTCGGATAATTAGGGTAATTTTCTACATACGAATATAATTTTTTGTTTTAAAGTAAAAATTGTGTAAATATAATTAGTACTGTTATTATTCCCTCTGTATCATAACACATGATTTTTTAGAATTTATTTTTGTATCATAATAAATGATTTCTGGATATTTTTATCAATTAATATTAAAAATAATATTAAATTTTAAAAATCATTGACTATTTGTTAATAATTATGAAAATATGTTATTATGAATAATAATGTATTTATTGCTAAATATTAAATATTTTTTAATTTATGTAAAAGTTTCAAAAAATTATCTATTCTAATAGGGAAGAAGTACTTATTAGTGGATATTATTGGCATAGTTTGTAGCATTTTCTGCATTGTCAAGTACGACGGCTGTCTTTAAACGACACGTTCAGCATACCTCGTGGTGGGAATGCACCAATCAAAATTTGCTTTTAATCCTTAAATTATTTATTCAAGTGTGGAAAAATTGTGAAACTTTTATAGTATTAAGAGAGCGGAAAAAAAATATTAAAATTATTATTACGTAATGCCTTTTGGGGATTATTAATGGGAATTTGTGAGAAGTGGAGAAAAGACAAATCCTGGGCCTACCTGATTCTTTTTGGAATTATAGTGCGATTCACTAGTTTAATTTTGATGGATTAGTTCAGTTTTTATATAGTATTTTATAATCCTTCAAGTTGGGTTAATCATGTTGTTTGTATTTAAATACCTACAATTATTAAGAGAAAACCATCTCAATTAACATGAATGTTTTATTTTTTATCAAAGAATTGTTTACTCAAATTTAGGATGAACGGTAATATAAAAAAGTAGTGATATCTCCAAAATTAGTTCTGTATTTTTTTTTTTTTTTGGTTCATCTCTTTCAGAAAGTCGAACATTTATTCTAGAATTTGTAATCTTTCAATTGTAAAATAAATTATTTATATGTCGGTTTTTTATTGGAAGAGAAGATGAGTCACAAAAAGCTTTGCCAAAAAGGAGAAAGAAATATTTACTACAAATGAATAAAATTATAAATATAAATGGATTAGAACTGTTAAAATATTTTGCCACTTGTATTAATAAAACTAGGAACTTTATACTACAGTTTAAGAAAACATTTGACCAAAAATAAAATAAATTAACATATATATATTAAGAAAGCGTCAACTTGATAAGAATTGACAAGGTGAATTAGATGGATCAGCTGTTCCAAAATTCTTCATTATATTATATGCTTAAACGTAATTCTGGAATTAACATAGAAATACAATAATTAAATGTTCAAATGCTCTTTTTATATTGAAAAATGTTTCAATGCTCTTGATTATCAGTAGTTAACAATAAAAATTTTGTTGAGCTTAGGCTTCTTGAGTAAACTAACTCTTCACAGTTCACACCAATGCTTTGCTAACAAAAGAAAAGAAAAAAAATATATATATATATATATATATATATAGTTTGCTAACAAGTTAAGAAAACCATACTAACGGACAAATTAAAAACATAAACAAACACTACTACTAATCTATAGTTGGCTCTATTTATACTTTACCACATCCAGTCAATTGTATTTTATGTATATTATTCATATCAAAAATACAATAGTAATGAAATTGTGATAAGACTCCTAAGTGATAATGGTTTTGGTTTATTTGATGTCGGCGTTGCTGCCAAAAAATGAAAAAAAATTGAAGTCGGCGTTTATTACTGTATTATTTTTTTATTTTATTTTGAGTAAACTAAATTAATTAACAAGGACTACTAATCATACATTTTGTGTTTCTGGGTTTCACGCTACTATAACTTTGTTTTTACATGGTACATTTCCTCAAATAAATATTATAAGTATATTTTCTTTTTACATTTGATACTGTTACAGGTTTGAGGATCGATAATTTCATACCCCACCTAAGGGGTATATTGAATTCCTACCTCAACTTTAGTAATGAGCAAATCCATATATTAACTTAAATAAAATTCAAATTTACTATTTCAACTTGTAAAACGGTGTTGAATCATACACAAACCGTAACGGTGTTAATAGACCGTTAACGGTTGCTTACGTGGAAGCCACGTAAAAACGACGTCGTTTTGAGAAACAAAAGAAACAACTTCTGTTTCTCAAAACGTCGTCGTTTAATGTTTCTTCTTCCCCTTTTCTTTTTTCCCGAGTCGTGAGGTGCAAAAAAGGTAGTAGAGAAATCAGATTAGAGCAAGTCTTTGAT
This sequence comes from Camelina sativa, assembly GCF_030686135.1. Classification (NCBI taxonomy): domain Eukaryota; kingdom Viridiplantae; phylum Streptophyta; class Magnoliopsida; order Brassicales; family Brassicaceae; genus Camelina; species Camelina sativa. Next base: position 8,649,507 of record NC_141890.1, read on the forward strand.
AGTATAGCTGAGTTTAAAGAAGTTGTGGTTGACTATGCTCTTAAAACTGGAGAGAATATAAAGTTTACAAGATGGGGATCAGAGAGAAGTGAAGTAAGATGTTCCATTGGAGGGCCTTGCAAATTCAAGATCTACTGCTCCTATGAAGATAAAATTGGAAAGTACATGGTGAAGACATGCAATGATGTGCATGCATGTACAAATGACGGGTTTAGTAGAGTGATCAAGAGTGGAGTCCTTGCTCAGTTGTTCTTGAATGACATTAGGAAGGATCCGACATTCAAGGCTAAGATGATGCAAGATGCGATTGAGGAGCGTTACACAATAGTTGCTACTTATGATCAGTGCCGGACAGCTAGAGCAAAAGCATTAAAGATGATTCAAGAGGAATATGGGTTTGCTTTTCTTATAATTTTCGAGTTAGTCGGTAATATGGGTTTGATTTCTGTTTTGTAGATCAAATCCGGGTTCAACAGTGGACGTTGGAACAATGACTGATGATGCTGGTATCGTCAAGTTTGATAGGTTTTATGTCTGCTTTGAAGCCCTTCGGAAAACTTGGCTTGCATATTGTCGGCCAATAATTGGCATAGATGGCTGCTTCTTAAAAAACGGTGTGAAAGGACAACTGTTGGCAGCTGTAGGAAGAGATGCCAACAATCAGTTCTATCTGGTTGCTTGGGCAGTTTTGCAAACAGAGAACTTTGATGCTTGGTTGTGGTTCATTAAGAAGCTGAAGGTTGATTTGAAGCTTGAAGATGGTGATGGATTTACCCTTATTTCTGATAGAAAAAAGGGCTTGCTCAATGTTGTTGATCAAGAGTTACCAAAGGTGGAACACCGGATGTGTGCACGCCATATCTATGGTAATCTTAGAAGGGTTTATCCAGGTAAAGATTTGCCAAAGAAGTTGTTTTGGGCAGTTGCAAAGAGTTTTAATGTAGCATAGTATAACAGAGCCATTGACGAATTGAAGAAGTTTGATGAAGGAGTGTATGAGGTTGTTATGCAAAGGAATCCGCGAAACTGTAGTCGTGCCTTCTTCAGCTGCAAATCAAGTTGTGAAGATGTTTCTAACAACTTTTCTGAGTCTTACAACAATGCTATCAATAAAGCACGAGAGATGCCATTAGTGGAGATGTTGGAGACAATAAGAAGACAAACTATGATGCATATAGATGTGAGGCTTAAAAAACCAATGAAACGTCAAGGGAAATACACTCTCAAAGTCGCCAACACCATCAAGAAGGAAGAGCTTTTACGAAAGTATTTTCAGGTAATTCCTTGTGGAAATGGGCAGTATGAGGTTCTCGAAAACAAACATGGATTCAAGGTTGATATGAATGCAAAGACATGTGCATGTCGAAGATGGAATATGATAGGTATCCCTTGCCGCCATGTTTTAAGAGTCATATTGACCAAGAAGCACAACCCTGAGGATTATGTGAACTGTGATTGGTACTTGGCATCAACAAATGTCAAGATTTACTCAATCGATCTCAGCAGTTAATGGCATTGGTTTCTGGATAAGATCTCAGGAGCCTAGGATTCGGCCACCACCATGAGAAGTGATAAAAGGTCCAAAAAAGACAGAAAAAAAAAGAAGGGCAAGAATGAGTCTCCAAAGAAGAAGTCAAAAGGAAAAGGATCACAAGAACAGTCGGAGAAGAGGATCAAAGTTTCAAAAGCAGGACGAGAGACTCGTTGTGGTCGGTGTAGTACCGTCGGTCATAATAGAAGAAGTTGTCCTAGTGTGGGAGTCGTTGGTAGAAGGTGGAAGAAGAAATCTGGTGAAGAACAAAGCCAAGGTCCAAACCAAGGACAAAGCCAAGGACTAAGTGAAGGACTAAGCCAAGGACTAAGTCAAGGACCAGGCCAAGGTCCAAGCCAGCCATCTCAGAATAATTAATGGTGAGGCTTTCATTGATCATAAAACTCCTGCTTATTAAGTTTCATCACTCAGATTTTTCTTGTTCTCATTTTTGTAGTGTATTAATGGAAGGAAGGAAGGGACATATGGAAGTTAGTTTTTGGTTTAAGTCTCATGAGATTGAAAGTTTTTGTGGTAATCTCATGGAAGTTTATGGATGTATTTAGGTGAATTTCAAGTTTTTTGTTGTAATCCAAACATGGTTTTTATCTAATCAAAACTTATTGATATCTTCTATGTCTAATATGTAATCAAAACCTTCATTACTCAATTTTTATGTTAATCTTAACATAGTTAACAATACAAACACTTATCAAATCCATACATTCTTACTTAAACCATCCAACACATTACCAAACCAAGAACATTACATTACACAAACATTACATAGTAGACAAAAGCCATAACCAAACCACCACACACAATCATGTTCTTGAAGCATCTTAGCTTTTGAATCTCTTTCTCACAAGAACTTACCACACCTTTAAGATCTACAATCTCTTTTTCACATCTTTCTGCGATTTTTTTGATAGCTTCTAACTCATCTAATCCCTTTGCTAAGCTTCCCACTTCTCTTTCTATCTTGTCAACTACACTTTCAAACTCTTCCATCTCCTCAACCATGCTTATGTCGGTCCACTTAAACAGATGAGACGGATTCTGATACAAATATACACAAATGAGAAGATTAAGAGAATAATTTTCATCATTATAAACTAACTAGCTTAGGATTACCTCGTCGGATCCATTAGGACAACAATGAAAGAGTCTTCCAGGATTTTTCATTGTGTTAGAAGTCTTCATTACAGAGAATCTACCACATCTACATTTTCGTGGGATCCCTCTTCCAATCACAGTGAATCTGTCGCTCACTCCTTCACCAATTAACGGATTCATCAATTCAAAGTTAAATAATTTTTCTATCAAAATACACAAAAACAGGTAATTAAATACATTATCATCTCAAATAGTTCTCAATTACTCACCTGAAGAAGCTGATGATGAAGACATCTTGCTCGATTGAACCCAACAATCCTAACTATTTAAAAAATCCCCAAATCAATTAACAAAGAATGACGAGTCGAGAAAGAATAAAAGAGGAAGAAGAAGAAGCATTAAACGACGTCGTTCTGAAAAACAGAAGTTGTTTCTTTTGTTAACAGTTTATTAACACCGTTACGACTTGTGTATGATTCAACACCGTTTTATAAATTGGGATAGTAAATTTGAATTTGATTTAAGTTAATGTTTGGATTTGTTCATTACCAAAACTAGGGTAGAAATTCTAAGGGATATGAAAATACCGATTTTCTTTATAGATTTTCATGGAAGGCTATAATTAAGTAGAACATATTAGATTACTAAAATACCAAGTGGAGGAATTATTTAAAAAAAACAAGCATAAAAGTGTGGGATCGAAATGGAACAGGCGATAGTATCATTAGTCTTCTTTTTAATTTTAATAGCCAACGAATAAAATAAAGCCAAAATCGTGATACGGGTTCCACTTTCGATAGTTTGTACTTTGTATATTTATTATGATTATGGAAATCATATATTTTCAACCATAAAATAATAAAAAACGTAAAGAAATCCCACTATCTACTTTGTTTTTTGGTTTGCAGAATATGTCATATATATTTTCCAAGTTTCGAGTTTAAAGTATATTTTTTAGAAAAAATGTCACCCTCACCATTCCCTTTGGCGTTTGTACATCAACTCAAAAGTAGTGGTCGGGAAGTTATATGAGATCCATTACATGATCTGGAATTATCGTCTCGAGATTTCATATATCCGGAGTCTTTTGAATGGATAACTTATAAATTAGCGTCATAAACTTGCGGAGTGCGGACTGGTTATATATAACCGTATAAGATGTTCTGCCATGAACAGTTTAATGTTAGAGTTAGATTTTATAGTTAGGTTAAAAAATGTAAATCACTCTTCTAACGTTTTCAAAACACAAATAACAAACCTTTACTACAAGCTTCTCGTTATTCCGCGTAAAAACCATTACTCATGAGTCTTCCTTATAAAAATATCCGAAACCTTCAAATGTTTTTTAGCTTTAACTGTCCTCTGCCAAGAAATATACATATAGAACATAATTATTATATGCTGATTTTTCATCAATAGATCAGCGTCATAGATACAACGATCGCAAGCCAACTCTTGAAATCAATAATCATAATAAAACGAACAGATCAAGCTGAGAAACCGGTGAAGATGTCTTTATATAATAGTCTGTGTTGTCTTATGCTTTTTTAATTAGCGTGTTTCAATTTTGTAGAAAAACATGTTTGATTCAGAAATATATAAAGAAAAAGTATCACACTCAATATGACATAGTTCTCTCTTTCACCATAAAATTATTTGTGACCATCCATCCATACATATATAAATATCTCAAAAGAATCTACGTAAGATTCGTTGTGTAATTTTTTTTGTATATTTCTTCATTACGGTTGATTATAGTTTCTCTTAAACCTCTCCGAAATTTTAACGGCATCGGTCATTATGTTACGAACTTACGATCGCATGAGACATACGGAGACAAACCAATATGACTAAAACGTTTTTTTTGTTTTGGACAAATATGACTAAAACGTTAGATTCTAAAACTTTTCAGTCTTTGTTGATATAGAACAAGACGACAAATAGCAGTGTAGTCACTAACATAATAATTAACATTTTAAGAGTAATCATTATGGATGGTCGGCTATATAAATAAACAATACAATGAAATAGTTTGTTTTTTTGTCGCCAGTAAACTTACTTTATTCAGTGGTTTTGACGACGTCAAAGAGCAATATATATATTATTGAATTACTTTTTCTTTTACCGAATCTTTTTTCTTAATATAAATACTGTAGTAAACTTTAATGTGCTCATACTGAAATTAAAAAATTCACACTATTCGTATAGATATGACATGTACTGTTGTAAATAAAAAGACATCACATTGCCTTGGTAAAAGATTATTGATTCATGTGGAAAATGTCCAAAAAGAACTAGCGACACCGCAAAAAACTATATTATTAATCACACGTAAGAAGAACTTGTTCAAATTCGGCTGCCTAATAATGAACATGAAAAATTTAAGATAGAATAATAAAAACACCTAGAAGATATGTTACTACTGTTTGCCAAAAAAAAGAAAAGAAAAAAAATACTCCCTCCGGTTTTGTTTACTTGACGTTTTAAGAATTTTTGCGTGGATTAAGAAAGTTAGTATATTGACAGAACTAACCTCATAAATAACACAAATTTACAATTTTATTTTTCATACATAATTTTTTTTGTTTTTACAATCTAAATCCAAAAACAAATACAGAAAACAAGATGAAAAAAGTAAATATACTTTAAGCTACGCCGGCGTGATTATGACGGTGAAAACTCGATTAGAGCGGTTGTTGAGTACTCCACCTGCGGCAGACTCGATTGAAGCAGCTGTTGTGTACACCACCGATGACGGACCCGATCGGAGAGGCTGCTGTTTACTCCACTGACGACGGACCCGATCGGAGCGGCTGCTGCTTACTCCACCGACGACGGACTTCAATATGTAATTGATCTCAATTTTTTGTTTTATTCAATCACTTCCAGTTCTTCTTCTTCTTCATTTTCCTCTGTTTCTTTTTCTACTACTACTTCCTTTTCTATTCAATATATGGAGTAACGAAGCAAGACGGCTAAGAATTATTCTCCTTCTAATGATAAACTACACAATCTAAGTCACTAGGTTTTGTAAAATTAGTTAATTGATTTCTCAGATTTGATTTGGGCTTTGATTTCCAATAGGTTTGCTTCCATTGAGAGTAAGTTTGTTTGTCACAAACAAGGAGTGATGTGGTTACATTTTGTTTTGTTCAAGTCGTAATTCTTTCTTGTTGAGTCTGAGTGGAGTTTTGAAAATTACCATTTAGAAGAGTTTAGTATTGTTTTCTTGTTTTGTTCAATAGTACTCTGTGACGTAATAATCATTATGACTTTTTTCTTCACTTCTTTCCTGTTTATGTTCATTAGCCTCAGAACAGTGTTGTTCTGCTTTACCTGTTGAATGAGAGGATTAACTTCTAGTTTTGTTTCTCATGGCAGAGAAATGATTATTAGTGTATTGATGTTGAGCTCCTCAGACGCCTTGCTTATGTTACAACTTTTTGTTTAATCTCCAATATCATAATGTTTTTTACTTGTTTGCAGCATTAAGGGTTTTGTGGTTACACCTGAGCTTGCTTTATTTGCAACACTTGGTATTCCTTTGTATCATGAGAAACCGAGTAAATCATGTTGCCATTTGAAACCGAGTAAATCATTTTTGAAAATTTATACTATTCCTTATAGACAGCTCAAAACAAGAACAGTTATGCTTTTGTAGTGTCGGGGCTTTTTTCTTAAATGGCATTTGGAGCACAAATAGCATTCTTTTCTCTGTTCTTATGGTCATGCTTTTGTGACCGAATGTGGAGCTTTGTATTTAAGCTAGTGCATATATAACTTTTAAGTTAGAGACATGTTATGTGATTACCTGAATAACATTTCACTTGGTCTATCTAAAAGCTTCTGTAATTATCCTCCATGGCAGTGATGGATTTGTCTTTTCTTGTTTCCTTATTTTCAAAAGATGATAAAATGCTTCTCAAGATGGTTGCTTGTTTTGTTCTGATAGTTTTAGTGGTTTAAGGAGATAGTGATGAATTCATAGTAGCTCGATCATATTCAGACATGGTGTTGTTTGTATTTTAAAGTCAAATGTGTTTAACTTACCATTTCCATTGACATATTGTAGGCAGAAGCAATCAAATTGATCGTGGCAGCAGTCCTAGTAAGTGTTGGTAAAGGCTCTTCTAACAAAGGTATAAATGCTAGTAATTCAGATCAAATGCTCTCTTATGGAATCAATTAGCATCTGTTTGTTGATTTTTATGGGTTTAATGATTGGAATCCTTACCTTTTAGTATTCTTCCCAATTTAATGGGATACATAAACACGTTTTGACTAAGAATTTGAGAATATAAATGGAGGGAAACAAGAATTTTCACTTAGAAGAATGAAAATAATGGAGGCAAAAATTTACTCCCACTACTACAATTCAATTTTTTTTACGTGTCTATATATTACTTGTAACATGTCATGTTACTAATCATTCTCCATGGCTAACTTTGATCTAAAATTTTCACCTTCAAACAATAAAAATCATTCCTTTGATTTGAATTCGATTCCAGCTAATAGTGACGATCATGATTCTGAATATGGAGATTTTAGAGAGAAAGGTGACACTGTTCCTGTGGCTGAGGAAACAGATATTGAAAGTGGCAATCCTACTGTAAGGATTATATCATCTTCTGAAAGTACCATTGTAATCGACCTCAACATGAGACCAACGGAAGAGGATTCTGAAATAATAGAGTTAGATGTCGAGCAGCTATACGAAGAAACTGAAGATCACATGGTTGGAGACCAAGGTAAATTGAATCATTAGTTGTCTTTTTTTTTTTTTGGGAAACATGTAGTATTATTGATGTCGATTCATATTTTTTCCATTTGGACTAGGACCAAACGAAAATGAAGAGAATCAAGATCACTTAGTTGGAGACCAAGGTAAGTTCTCTTGTTAACGTGAAATATAACTTGTATATACATTCCAAGTATAATGTAAGTATGTATTTTTTCATGATGATATGTGTGCTGATTTATAAAAAATTAACGGTTTGGAGCAGGTCCTAACGCAAATGGTAACATCACAGCTAGAAATAAAAGGGATTACAGTAATGCTCATAGGTGGGCAGTGTATAACGCTTTACTTGAAAGGAGTGTGAATGGAAAGCTGGGTAAAAGTACCAAAAGAGAGGTATCGAATTTACTGAGGATGCATATTCGAACGGTTCAAAGAATATGGAGACAAGCTAAAGCCACTCCCGCTGGTGTATTGGTTGATGTGTCCCAAAGAAGGAAAAATAGATGTGGGCGCAAGAAAATTCTTATTGACATACAATGAATCATTGATACACCTCTACATCGACGGACGACTTTGAGGACGTTCGCTGAAGCCCTTGGGATAAGTCACTCAACACTATATAAACGTGTGAAAGAAGGCCTTCTACGACGCCATTCCAATGCTCTGAAACCACATATGAATGAAGAAAACAAGGTAGCTAGATTACGGTTTTGCCTATCAATGTTGGATCCTAACAGTTTGAATCATGAACCAAAATTTATTGATATGTACAACATTGTGCATATTGATGAAAAGTGGTTCTATATGACCAAAAGAAAAGAGAACTACTATCTACTTCCTGAAGAAGAAGACCCCATACGGACATGTCAAAGTAAGAACTTCATTGGAAAAGTTATGATGTTGGTTGCAATGGCTCGTCCGAGATTCAATGATGAAGGAATCGAAACATTTTCTGGAAAGATTGGGGTTTTTCCTTTTGTCACTTTTCAGGCTGCACAAAGACGGAGTAGAAACAGAGAAGCTGGGACTATGGAAATAAAACCCATTACATCAGTTAAAAGAGACGACATAAGAAGATGTTTGCTTGAAGAAGTTCTTCCCCAGATTCGTGAGAAATGGCCTAGTGAGGATGTCGGAAAAGTTATCTTTATTCAACAAGATAACGCAAGAACGCATATGGCTCCGAGCGATGTAGAATTTCAAGCTGTGGCTTTACAAAATGGTTTTGACATTCGATTGATGTGTCAGCCGCCAAATTCTCCAGATCTAAATGTTCTTGATCTTGGATTTTTTAGTGCTATCCAAGCATTACAACATAAGGTATGTCCGAAGAACATTGAAGAGCTTATTCACGCGGTGACTACGTCTTTCGAAGCATATCCACCGAGAAAGATAAACCACATTTTCTTAACTCTGCAACTGTGCATGCAAGAAACAATGAGAATTGGAGGATCTAATAACTATAAAATCCCACATATGAAGAAAGAAGCGTTGGAACGAGAGGGTCTTCTTCCTTCACAAATAATATGTAATTCTACTATAGTAGAAAATGTAATAAACCAGCTAGGAGTGTGAGATTTGCTTAGTCTTTCTCATTCTTTTTTATCATAAGCATTATTCAGATTTCCTTAATAAAAGAGTCTTTCCCATTCTTTTTTATCATAAGCATTATTCAGATTTCCTTCTTTTTTATCATAAGCATTATTCAGATTTCCTTAATATAAAGAGTCACTCTAGTAATACTAGAAATTTTTTTATTACTCCATTGATAATTGGAGGACATAGAAGAAATTGAACATCAATGAAATCATCTTATAATGGATCTCAAATCTAAAAAACTTTTGGGCAATTAATCTTCAAAATATGCAATATCATATCTGGAATAAGTTCTCCGTCGCCGTAATAGCGTTGGTTGAGATCAAAATCATGCACCACGTTGGGATTGACATGAGCAATCGCTACACCTAAATGAAGCTCTTCTTCTTCTTCTTTTTCTTTTTCTTCTTCCTCCAAAGGGACTTTGTTAAGATCAAAATCATGCATTAGGATGGATCGACATCAGCATTTTCTTCGTTCAAGTCAAGTTCTCCTTCGAAAGGGATTTTGTTGAGATCAAAACCATGAACCATTAAACCAACATCATGATTTTCTTCCACCTTCAAGAAATTGTTGAATGAATTTGCCATTTTCTCTAAATGTTTGACAATGAAGAAAATTGAGTATGTTTATAAGTAGAACAAAGTGACTCATCGTATTATCCAACATGATCAAATTACGTGACTTTTCAATTAATTATAAATTGTGTTAGTTTTGAATTAGGTTAGTTTTTAATAAGGCTGTTTTGGGAATTTTATTGTAAATGTTATCTTGAAAAATGGAAACGACAAGTAATCCTAAACAGAAAAATTACTCTAAAACGTCAAGTAAACTAAACCAGAGGGAGTATGTTACTACTATTGATTTAAAAAACCGAGGGTCCATTAAAAATTAGTAGTTGACAAATAAATACACATAGTAAATGAGAAAAATGTCAACGCATGCCAACATTTCCAAGATAACGGGGTCAACTTGTAGATTGGTAAATAGCGAATTACGTGAAGAAAACGATCGAGACATATATTGATTGACGATATGAAGTTATCGATCAAACCTTCCTGCAAAAGATATTATCTGATTAAACCCTTAGAATATTATTAATTTAATAGTATGATTGAGAGACTTTTTCTCAAAAATGTTAAATGTTAAATCAAAAACCTCCCGTTACAACAAATTATTATTTTTAAAAATATCTAACATGATCGCATCTTCATATTAATTGTAATGGTCAATGTTTTTTTTCTTTATTGATAAAGAATTATAATAGTTAATGTTGCACCAACCATGATACAAATCCCAAAAGTTTTGAAATCTAAAAACCACATCAGTTAAAATATGCATGTTATATACAACTTGGTAAAACCACATCAGTTAAATCTTAAATTAGATATTTAATTTATAGAAGTTTTACTGTATTTTTATATAGGGAAAAAATGGACAGCAATATGAAGTATAACTGAATACATAGTCACACATACCAATTTTAAAAATGTATTGCCAACTACATCAAGTGAATGTATTATATTGTCACATATACCAGCTATATAATGATAAGTACTTAACATCACAATTATTATATTTCGGTTGTTTGTCAGAATTCAGTGTTGACCAGGTTTGACTGGCGTTTACCAACAAATTTTTTTATTTTATTTTATTATTGTATTAGAAACAAAAAAATAAAACTGTTTTATAGAATAATTTATTGTCTTTTAATAATTAACAAAATACCTTTATTCATTATAAAGATATATTTTATATTTGTTAATGCAATAATCTTATAATAGTTTTTTTTCAATTGCAAAACTTAACTATAAATAAATTAAAAATCAAAATTTTTCAGATATTAAAAATTTTATTTTTACCACATATCTATGAGTAAATGACTTTTATTAGGGGGTTTTTTAAAAATACCCTTTTTCTATGTAACTTTTAAAAATACCCTTTCATGTTGTATATTTTCAAAAATAACAATTTTCTATGTATAAAACAACTAAATTCTAAGCCCTAAACTCCAAATACTAAACCCTAACCCTTCAAAACTATAACCTAAATATACAATAGAGAACCCAAACCTAAAAAAAAATTCTAAAAATTAATTTAATATATTGTAATGTGTAAAAGAGGGTAAAAATAAAAATGTTCAAAAAGGTAAAATAGAGAACCCAAACATAAAAAAAAATCTAAAAATTAATTTAACATATTGTAATTGTGTAAAAGAGGGTAAAAATAAAAATGTTTAAAAAAGGATATTTTTGAAAAGAGGTATCACAAAAGGAGTATTTCTAACAATTCTCCTCTTATTTCAGTAGTTCTAATGATTTTGATATAATTTGGGTTTGATTCTAACAAGTTCAGATAATGATAATATTTTTTTGTATTTAAATAAATTAAAGAAAAAGTTTTTGTTTTTGGTTAACAATGTATAATAAGTAATTTTCATATTTTATTTATTAAAACATGAATTTTTCGGTTTTAGTTTAAGTTTCAATATCTTAAATAACTGTTAATGATTTTTATTTTCAGTTTTATTTAAGTTTTGAACTTTTTTAAAAAAAACTAACTATTATAAGATTAAATGCATACATATGTGTAGCTCACTATTTTTTTTCTTTTTATATATCTATCTTAACATTTTTGGAGTACATTTTTGTGTCATCCTCTCTTATTTTTGTATCCAAACAAGTTCCAACTAGATTCTCTACAATCCTTACAACCAAACACAATGATTTCCTTATTTGATAATATTAATTTCCTAAATCTATCTACCTAATCTAAAACAATATGTTTGATTAAAATATAATTCTCCTTTTACTTTTATTTAATCTTATATTTAATTATTTAAATTATTATTTAATACATAAAGTTAATAAAATTTTAGATTTTTTTCAGTATATGATGTGATTTGAATTTTTATAAATGGATATATATTTTAAAAATTGTTTTAGGATTTTTGTAACCAAACAAATATATTCGGATATAGATTATTTCACATCTGAGTTATTTTAATATATAATGAATATCTATCTTAACATTTTTATTAATTACTGTGAGAACCCACACATATATAACAATGTAACATTTAAATTAAAACTCAAATAAACTTGAATTATTTATAATATATTCAAATTTTTTTAAAAAAAATTGTTCCGTGGTACACCACGGGGCACGGAGTCAAACCTAGTATAATATATAAATATTGGGGATATTTTCCGTCAAAGTAAACAAAAAAGATTTTTTTTTTCCTTTCTTTTTCACTGATGTGGTCTTCAACACCAATCGCACAGTCGAAAAGCTTCGGGTCCGATCTCAAAGTTTTTTTTTGGCGGCCCAGTTTAGAAGTTCAAAATAGCAAAAACGCAATTGTACAGTTTTTTTTTGTTTTGTTTCGTTTTCGTAGCTAAGGCATGCGGGCGAAGAAGAAGAGATGAAGCAAAATTAGAAAAGTCTATAGCAGATCTACAGCAGAATGGTTTTTTTAAAAATTCAGAGCTCAATCTCGTTCTTCAATTAGTTTCAGAATCAGGCATTGTTATGTGATTTTAGTTTATTCGATTTCGTCCGAATTGTCTCGTACTACTAGTCGCATTAGTCTTGTAGTGAGTTGATTTTGGAGTTCGTTGTGGCTTTTTTTTTGTGTGTGTTTTAAATGGTGAGGTAAATTGGTAAACGATTCATAGTTTGATTTTGGTTTCCAAGTGAGTTTGAGTATTGAATTCTGATTTGAGCTTATATATGGAGGAGCCTTGCGATATGGAATTTGGAACTCTGAAAGGGATTCTGAATATGAGCTAACTGATTCATGGCTGGTGTTTGTTTGTGTTAAAACTGTAGTGTTAGTTTTTCGTTTTCTCAAAGGAAAGTTAATTTGGATTTTGTTTCTAGCAGAAGAGTTGTCTAATTTGGTGGTATAAAGTTTCAGAAAAGTGATTAGACCTAAGTTGAATTGAGTTGGTGATGCCATTAGCTTTGTGAACTGTTAACTCTTTTTATATATATATATCCTCTTCTTATCAACAACTAACTTCTTATGATTACTTCTTTACTAGTCATTTGTATCAGCTTTGAAAAGTGAAAAAAGTGAGCACTTTGAGCTTCTCATGTGTTTTCCTTTTACGTTTTTCAGTATTCAAAAAGAGAGAAGAATTGCACAAGTACGGGGAGCACTCAGTCCAATCCAGGACACAGTAAATCCAACAACAAAAAGGTTTGATGCTTATCTTGTTTCCCTATTGTTGGAGATAAGGACTTGCATAATGCCATATCTTTTCACATCTGGTTGATAGAACTTATTTACGATATTTTCGCTTCACGCTTATACAATAGAGCTGAATCTATTTCTTTTACCATACTGTGAGACTGGTTCACATTTTTTCTAACTGTTTAGTACGTAACAATAATCTATACATGTCACTGAACATGCATTGATATATACAATTCAACAGATGGATTATTCACAATTAGATAACTCCAGCCACTTGTTTTACATTCACACTGAAGCTTTGTTTCACTAATTTGCAGTTTATGCAAACCTTTTACATCACATTAGGCTTGAAAGATAGACTTAGGTTATTCTCAATACCAGGCGGTCATTTAGGCTCGAATATCTCTCTTTCTCTGCTTTTTTACCCGTGGGTTTGTTCTATTATCTCTCAGAAACTATACCACATTTTCGTGCAGAAAGGCCATGTGTGTGTTTTGGATATCTCAGCTTTCTTTATGTTTAGTTCATGAAACCTCTCTATAACAGTCATGACCCTCTTTATATTCTCTTTGCAGTCAGTTATATTTTTCAGAGACTGGCCATGGCAGAGAGCATGTTCTGATCATAACTCGCAAATGTCAATGTTCCTATCAAAAGCACCATCAGAATCTGATACCAGTAAAAGCCACTAAATGGAAGTTGTTTCATCAAGAGGTGAGTACGGAGTTCTATTGGTGTAGACTGAAAAAGCTTAATAGAATCAAAGTAAAATTTTTTCTTAAGGCTGAGATACAGCTGTAATTGTCTGATCAAAAGTCATATCTCGTTTGGTTATAACTTACATTTATAAAGTGAGTTATCAATTTGAAGAAAACTTGGGTCCACTTAGAAAACATACGTTACTCATATCGACTGGCTTATGTTTGCTCAAAAACAGCATATAGAGATCAGAAAATGTCCCAGTTTACATGCATCATAGATTCTTTAAAGGTTCTAGAGGTCAGCTTTTCATATGCTTATTGTTCTATAGTGACGTGTCTTTGGCCTCTACCAACCTTTTCACGTTGCTCATTTTCAACAGTTTCTGGTGCGTGAAAGCTCTTTTTGCTGGCAAAAATGATGGCTCAAAGACACATCTGCAAGACCTTCCAAATTTAGACCTTGGAGTTTAAGCAAACATCAACATCACATTTACGCCTAAAAAGGTAAATTTCCCCTTTTACCTTATTCTTTCTGTGACTTTTGCCTTTCAAAATTATTGCTTTCCAACCGAAGTTGAAGAATTAGAGACTAGGCATTTCTTTGAATTGCTTGAATTTGCCTAGCAAGGTTTATTTTGGTGTAAATCCATCTAAAGACAGTCCTGTGAAAATATGAATGACATAAGATATGAAGTAATATGTGCTTTACTGGATTTAATCCAGAGTATAGTAGAGATATAAGTTGATTTCTGTCTTAGAAGTTAATAAGAAAATTTAGTGTAGACGAAATAGGAGACTAGAGTTCTTTAGCCAAAAACCGTAAGAACCACATAACTGTAACCTTAAAAGTTAGTATGTGTCTGCTTTTACCAAGATCTTTAAAACGATTTGAAAAGTTCAGGGGTCTTCATATTTTGTATTCTAACAAAGCTATATCAAATAGTTTTATAATCCCTAAACTCATCCATTTAGAATCTAAGTTAGTGATATCTTTTGATCATTCCCACTATGAGCGAGGGAGGTCACCTCTCAGGATCCACTATCACCAGTGATAGAAATATACATAAATATTTTTTATTGAGTAAATGGAACCTACTGGGGTTATAGATATTTCTGTGATAATATATACGAGGCTTATTTTAGTCTCTATATGCGTAGATGTTCTTTTCCACACCAGATATTATATTGAAAATGATATGGGAAGTTTTAGCTAATTCGATAGTAGACCTCAACAGAATGAGCAATATATATGCCATACTAAAAGGGCCAAGTTGTTGATAAACAAACGTAAAAATACAAAAAGCTGTCTATCACTAAAGGGAAAAGGGAAAAAACTGATCAATGTGGGTCACAAATCAAATCCTAAATCAAGATATTTATTTGGGGGTCCTAGGCACAATCATCTTGGTAAGTTTATGTGTCAGTCTATTAAAAGATGTCGAGAAAACTTATCTGCTTTTGCTGGTAGTGAAAAATTATTGTTCAAAAAGTATAAACACTATTTCCCTAAAGTTAACAGATTTGAGAAATGAAGTTACTGGTTGACTGTTCATTTGTGTTTGAGTTGAGTAGTTCACTAGGAAATCTTCTTTGGATGAAATGTGAAAAGTTGGCAGGATTGTCTTGCTTAAACTAAAATCATATAATCTCGGTAATTAACAAATATTGGTAGGTTATTGACTTGTTTCAAATCGTATTAAATAAATAAATGAAAATTCTTAGATTTGAGTTGAGAATCTTGTCCTAATCCAAGTGAAGAGGCCATAGGTATAGATATCTTTATTTAAGTAATCACCACTTTTCAAAAGTAAAAGAGAAGAATATAAGAAATGAAAGCTTACAGAAGATGTACATAGTAACAGTGTGGTTGTATTTAAGTGGGTTTGGTCTATTGGTTGAAGTTTGTGAATGATTTTTACTGCTTGCTTAGACTTGATCACCAAGAATTCTAGATTTTGGTGTAGACACCTAGTTGCCAAAGAAAACTTTTACATTTGTTTTTGTATTCATTCTTTTCTGGGGAAGGGTAGGCAAAAGAAGAAGCATATGATTTATGCTTAGCTAGTGTCAAATAATCTAATAACCAAAAATGAGTCAGCAAATGAAATGATGGGTTTTAATAATTATATAGGTCCCATGTTAATGAGGATTGAGACATCTGAATCTAATCCTTAAGCATATTAAAGTTTCTATTCATTTTGTTTAGTGGAACCTCATCACCTGCTTATTCACTTCTTACCTTTTCATTATATTAAAAGAGCCATGAGGAATATATACCCTTGTATTTTATATAAAAAGGCTCTTTTTATCCACCATTTCCCCTTACTGATGATGTTACATAAACATGTATTCATATTACATATACAGTCCAAATTTCTTATGTCATCAGATCTAGCCCCTATTTTTTAAGGATATATGTTGAACTTTGCATTGGTAGAGGTTAAATCTCTTAACTAATAAACTAGTTACAGCCTTACAGGTAAAATAGCTTGAAATTTGGTATATTAAGATGCATTTCAATAGTGTACAAGTTACTTTTTCCTTACTAAAAAGAAAGTTTTAGATATTTTATATTATTATAGAATCTCAGTCCAAATCTGATATGGTTGCACAGTTACCTGCTTTTGGTTAGATATACACATACACAGGATATCTATATATAACCTCCTCTTGTGCCTCCTCAGCTCCCATCAAAACCCTCATTTCTCATTTGTGTGTTTCGTTTCATTTTTTTTTTTTTGTTGTTGAGTTTGATTTCAATAATAAACTTTTGAAGTCATGGTTGATCCTCAATCACCAATCACACCACACCTATACCCACAAGCAATTCAACTGAAACTCTACCAAGCCTTCATCTTCTCAATTCCAATCTTATTTTCCATCATTCTCTTCCTATTGTTCTATCTCTTTTACCTCAAGAGAAGAGCCTCTTCTCTCTCCTCTCCACCCGTGGTTCTTCCTGTTTCCTTGAGCCACCAGTCTTCTTCTCATCTCCCTTCGGTAAGTGTCTTATTTTCTTTGTAGATATATATCTACATATGTGCAAAAGTAACTGAATGAATCATTTATATCTACATATGTGAGAACTATAGTCCTGTTTTCTCTATTGGACTGTTATATAAAGTTGAATGAAGAACACTGCTGAGATTGATTTGTGTTTTATTTTGCAGATTTGTTTGTTAGATGTGAAATTAGAGCTCAAAGAAAAGCTTCACGTCGTTTTGTTCAATGAAGAACTAGGAACAAGAGATTCTCTGTAAGTTACTCCTGTTTCTTCTTTTCTTGCTTTCAACAAAAAAAAGGGCTTCTGAAATGTCTGCACAGTATTGTTGTTTTTAAAGAACATTTAGTCACAAAACTCCACTTTTATCAAAAATTTCACTTTTACTTAAAAATTTCACTTTTACCTAAACCTTTTTAGATCTTGTCAGTGTTCTTATATTCAATAATGAATTCATTAAATCCTATACTTGGCCAATTTAATCTTAGTATATATGAGTTTTCATGAGCTTGGACTTTAGAGAATTATGTTAACAGTGTCAATAGCCGAATTGCGATATCTAAGAATTATCCTCTTGAAAGTTGAAATATACGAGTTGAGATGCTCTTTGCTCATAAGTGTTTTTAGGCCGTTGCTTAGAGCTAAGGAATATCAAAAGACGGAAAATTTAAATTCCATATATATAAGACCAAAATCAAGATTTTAGACAAGAAGTACCTTTTTTTTTTTTTTTTTTGTCATCGACAAGAGGTACCTTTTTATTCACTGGATTTTTGTCCTCATTCTGAATAGTAAAATACCCATCTGGCAAATTCAAAATCTATTGATATTAGATATTTTCAAGTCCTTGTGTTAATATGATCATTGATTTGGTGGATTGAAAGGTTGACTGATTGACTGGTTTGGTGGTGTTTGCAGATGTTGCGTATGTTTGGGAGAATTCGAGCTGAAGGAAGAGTTGGTGGAAATGCCTTCATGCAAACACATATTTCATATGGATTGTATACACCTTTGGCTTTATTCTCACAACACTTGTCCTCTGTGTCGCTCCTCTGTTTCCATCTCCTCCACCAAAACCGCTGTGGAGGACGACAACGACCATCCAGATTCTCCTCAAACTTCACCAGTTTGACTCAAACCCCGAATGAAATAAAGAAATACAAGTTTTGTTAGTGAATAGATCAGTACAAATTGTAAATCTAATTTTGTTGGTTCAAGAGATGAAAAATGTATTCCATCACAGTACATTATTGGTTACACAGGTTCATCACATTATTTTCTCTAGCTTCTGATTGAGCCAGATGTATTACTGTTGTAAATTTGATCCTAACGGGTGAAGTAACTTGACACAGTAAGAACAAATTGAGGATCCTAGCTCTGAAACAAATCCTTTATGGTAGTTTTTTTGCCATCATATCCTGAACACCATAGCCTCATAGATCGGCAAGCAATTCACCACCGCGAAGCTTGCCAGCATCAGCTCAAGGACGAGTCCTTCTCCGCATAGGAAAACACCATAAAGCCCACAGACAAAAGCAACCAGGTTTACGATGGCAACCGTAGTCAAGGGAAAGAATATGGACGAAGAAATTCCAAAATCAAAGATTTCTCGCTCGTACCGCTTTCTCTGTTCGTCATCGTTGTTGGCTTTACTGGTGACGTTGAACTTAGGTGTGCTGAGGTTTAGGGTTTTGAGAGTGAACTCTATAAAACCAAAGAAGTATGAAGAGAGTCCTTTTATCATTAACATTCTTTGATCGTTCCACCATTTCCGATAAGTTCCTCCTTCCAATAAAAAGTCCGAGAGATCTTGCGCATACGCACCAAAGAATAAGAAGATGTAAAGCCAAAACCACGGATCTGATACCTTGGGGAAGACGCTAACTCCATAGATGAGTGCAAGTTGGGGTAAAAGTCCATAGACGGTCAGAGGAATTGACCAAAACGGCCGAAACGTAGAGTTGCAATAGCTTAAGCCCATTAACAGCCCCAGTAACTTGAGTCCATAGAAAATTGGACTATACTTCGAAAGCGACATTTCAAGAAGCCCAACGGCCCATCGCTTTTGTTGTCCCACTACATCAGTTAGGCATTTTGGAGAGTCTCCATAAAATGCAGCTTTTTTAGGGCTGCAAAATATTGATCTCCATCCTTCACAATGGAGCATAAATCCTGTGTAGTAGTCTTCTACTAATGACCCATATCTGAATCCAATCTGCATAGTTTTGAATGATAAGTTCAACTTATATAGAATTATTAAACCATCAAGTTACTCAAGACATGTTAATTAATATTATAACAAATGGAAATCAATATGAGAGTTGAGTTACCTTGGATCCCCAATTGGTGTTGTACTCATAGATGCATCCTGCTACATTGTGTGTTAATGCCAAAACATCTTGTGCTTCGATGGACTTATCGGCAATCCGATAGGGGCTTAGTTCATCAATCTCTGGTAAAATCAACTTGGAAGGAGGACCAAAGAAAGCCCGTCGGTTGAAAAAACAACCAGTTCCCACATGACTCGGACCCATTAGACCATCAAGCCCGACCATATTAATATTGAAGAGACGTTTAGACTCACATGCATATATATCATTTTTGCTGATTCCTATAAATTTCTGAGGAAACTGCACGTAACCTAAACGGGATTTGATTTTAGGATCTGTTAAATAGCACAAAGAACGAACCGGTGTTGCTGGATCGTTTGAATACATATCACAGTCGAGGGTTAATAGAATCGGTGAATTTGTCATCACCCCTGATACTCTTATCTACAATGAAAAGAAAACATGCAAGTAAAGTAACCAATAAAGAACTATTGAATGCTAGTAAATCGAACTAAAACGTTAAAGATGAATTAAGGACTTAGTTGATATACCAAAGTATTAAGAGCACCGGCTTTAAAATGATGTGGTGAGACTTTCCTCTTCTCTCTTGAAACATAGATTAGGTTTGGCATCATATGTTTTTCAGTATTGTCCATATCCGTCTCGCTATTTTGCAACACCTGTCCTCGAGTTAATTCGAACTGAGATCTTGTTAACATGCTATTTAGTTCAAGTTATAGAGATATATATGAATACCTGAATAATTGTGGGGTGATCATGACGACTGAATTTGTAGTTCCACGAATCGAATACTCCACGAAGGTTATCACATGTGATCAACGCAGTCTCAACGTTCCCATTGGCCACCACGTGTTCTACTCTGCCCTTCATGTCTGCGTACATCAGCTGTACGTGTTCCACCACACATTTTAACATATATTTCTTCAAAAAGTTTAAAGAAATAAATACTTATTTCATTAATTAAGACAATTAATACTCCTATCGTTTACGATAAAGATAAAAAAAATTAAAATGTCATGGATGTTTTAATATTCAATATGTTACGTCACATTGTCCCAAAATCTTGGGGACATATATAGGACCAAAATCACCATTATTGTCGACAAGAACGTAAGGCTATGAAGGAATCATACATTATTTTGTTAGAAAGTACATTTTGGATTATGCTTTTTTATTTTTACTTATTTTAAAACTTATTTGTAAAATTAATTTCTAAAAATTTTCCAAAAATAATATTACTTTAAATTTTGTTTCCTAAATATATTACATACCATTCCAACTAAAAAAATACAGCAAAATCAATTTGGAAACAAAAACTATGATATATTTAACCACATATTTTATTGTATATTAAAGATATTCTATCTCTATATTATTTGCAAACAAAGAAAACAACAATTTAATTCCTATTTTGTTTTCCAAAATCTGTGAGCTTTGATTATTAACTTAAGAAGAACTTCGATTCACATTTATTTAAATATTATAATTAATATATAAAAACTTAATAAAATTTTAAAATATTACGAATATGTAAAATTAAAAAATTAAAATACTATATAATATGGTTATATAGTAGATGATTTATAAAGAGGACATATTAGAATTAATAAAATATCACTAAATTTGTGCTAACACGGGTTAAATCCTCATTTTATTATTTGTCAACACTACTAATATTAGAATATTTGACATAGAAAAATTAAGTTGATTTTACTAAGATTGTGTAAAATAATTAAATCATCATGAAAAATATGACTTAATCATAGCATATAAATGATTTACTATGTATTTAAATATCTTTTTTTGTTATAATAACTAAAAATCAAAATATAATCTTCAAACGTTAAACAAAAAAAATTAAATATAACAAACAAATGGTCATAAAGTATATTGCAAGTTAAAAATTTAAAATAAATATTTAACCGCACAAACGGTTAGGAAATTTAGTTACCTCTATTTTGAAAACATCCAATATAAAACAAACAAATACAATATAAAATATAAATAAAAATAAAAATTATATGGACACATGATATCGCAGATTAAAATCTAGTGGTATTCCATAATTGAAAGCATTTACTCTCGATAAATGGTCACTATTAAAGGAAAGTGAGACGACAGAAAAAGAATTTGTGAATTATGTTTACAGTTCTAGAACTATCTAGCACGTACGAGTACGAGAAGACGTAATATTGTGTTTACCTGCATATATATCCAAATTAAACATTTAAAACGTACTAAACCTAATTACAAGTGATATATAAGATGATAAGTAAACACTTACCTTAATAATTTCAGCTTCCTTAGTCCACGAATGTGAATTTGATGATGAGAAATAAACTTCAGGGGACCTATCTTGAACATTGTTATTCTTGCAAAAGGGCAACCAATGCTTAGAGAACTCAGCAGCCTCCATAAGAGCAAACAACGTTAACGACGATCCTCCATCGTCCGATACGTAGACTGAGATCTTATCGGAGGGATAATCGTAGGCCATCACCGATAAGACGGTATTGACCACCATCATGGGAGGCTCCTTGTACGGATCAGCCGTGCATATGAACACGTCTAGCTTCGGAAAGTCCTCCGGTTTAGATGCAAAGTTTTCAGGGTACTCGGTCCGGTGAACCGGGTTTAACCGGTGGGATGTTGTGCTTGCCCACATAAAAGAAAGAACAATATCGGAGAAGAGAAGAAGACATGTTACTATTATAGGTGCGTTTGCTGTGAGAAGTGAGTGTACATGATGGTACATGAGGGCTATGATGCCACACATATGAACTACGGCGTAGATTCTGTATGGAATGGTGCGCCGGCAGGGATGACACGTGTGGAGGGTTGTGCCGACGACCTTATGTTTTCTGTGAGGCTCCATTGATATATAACAAATAGTTTTCGAGAACTGCAAGTAAGAACAAAACTCACCTCTAGCTAGATTATTGATATTTATACTGTCCAATAATCTTGTAGAGGTGCTCTTTGTATAAAAAGTCGATATTTTTACCCGACGATTTAAGTTTTTCAAAGGTGTGTGCAAATTGATAAATAATAAAACATCATATAATAAATAGTTACATCTATGTAATTTAAATTTACGGTGTACTTCAGACTATTCTTACTGAGTTTCTTGAAATTTTAACCATTTAAAAATAAATGTTTCAGCTGATAGTTTAATTGTATCTCATTTTAAAAGATAGTTATTAGTAAAATGGTGTGAAAGTTATTTCTAATATATATAAAATATAGTAATGGGAATACATATATTGTCATTGACTAGTTCTTTTTTTTTGAAATAGTTGTATATTATTTGCTGAGCTTTCAGTGGATAAATTAAAATACAGGAGTATTAAAAATTCTCTCTTCAATAAAGGGAGAAAAATATGGTTGCCAAAAGAGGCAAAAAGAAAAGAAAGGAGAATAATTCCGTGATTGAACCAATATAGACGTCGGCAAGATTGTGAGAGCGACTGCCTTCAAAAATCTAGGTGTCGGCGAGAGAGAAGATATGAAAGATGTAGAACCCAAAAAAATCACCTTTCATTTCGTAATCTAACACCTAGCGATATTGATGTATACTATGTTCCAATTAGTCTGGATTCACTGTGAAGTACTGATACAAGTATAAATCTGTTAATCTTATCTTCTGGAGTCTGTGTATTAAGTATTAACTGCCCCATGTACTTTTGATTTATTTACTAAGAAGCGATATCGACCACCATACTCACACTTGTATTGTATGTATATCAAAGAGAGTTGTATACATAGATTTTATTTGTAACAAAAAAATTGTATACTTAGTTTTGTTTATATCGTTTCAAGTACTTTCGACGTTTTTAATAATAAGAATCCTATATATAACCGATTATAATCACCTTTGGCTCACAACACTTGTTCTCTGTGTCGCTCCTTTGTTTCCATATCTATTCCACAAAGACCTCTGCGGACGATCATAACGACCAGTCGACCACCCAGAATATATCTCCACAAAACTTCATCGGTTTGACTTATAACCCGAATAAAATAAAAAAAAGTACAAGTTTTGCAAGTGAATAGATCAATACAAAATGTAAATCTTAATTTTGTGCTGATTCAAGATATCAAAATGTATTCCATAACATTATAAATATTGGTTACACAGATTCATCACATTATTCTCTCTTGCTTCATCTTGAGCAAGGTGTACTATTGTTGTATATTTAAACCCTAACGGGTTGAAGTTATTTGAGGACGAAGTAACCTAACACTATAAGAACAAATGTGAGGATACCAGCTAAGAAACAAGTCCTTTTTGGTAATGCTCCGTCATCTTTCCTCAACATCATAGCCTCATAGATCGGTAAGCAATTCACCACTGCGAAACCCGCCAGCATCAACTGAAGGGTGAGTTCTTCCTCCCAAGCGGAAAGATTATAAATCCCCCATATAAAAGCAAGGAGATTCACTATGGCGACAAATGTCATGGGTAAGAACATGGAAGAAGGGCCGAAATCAAAAATCTCTTGCTCATACCGCTTCAATTGTTTATCATCGTCGTTGGCTTTATTGGTGACGTTGAATCCTTGAGTGGAGAGATTTAGGGTTTTGAGAGTGAACTCTATAAAACCAAAGAAGAAAGAAGAGAGTCCTCTTATCATCCACATTCTTTGATCATTCCACCATTTCCGATAAGTTCCTCCTTCCAGTAAAAATTCCGATAGATCTTGCGCATACGCACCGAAGAATAAGAAGATGTAAAGCCAAAACCGTGGATCAGAAACCTTGGGGAAGACGCTAACACCGTAAATGAGGGCAAGTTGGGGTAAAAGTCCATAGACCGTGAGAGGAATTGACCAAAATGGCCAAAATGCATAGTGGGAATAGCCTAAGCGCATCAATAGGCTCAGTGACTTGAATCCATAGATGATTGGGTTGTACCTTGAAAAAGTTACTTCAAGAAGTCCAACGGACCATCGCATTTGCTGGCCTACTACATCAGTTAGGCATTTTGGAGAATCTCCATAAAATGCAGCTTTTGTGGGGCTGCAAAAAATTGTTCTCCATCCTTCACAATGGAGCATAAATCCTGTGAAGTAGTCTTCTACTAATGTCCCGTATCTGAACCCTATCTGTCAAGTAGTTATGAAATATAGATTAATTTTATACGCACCTATACAATTTTATGACAAATAAAGAAATACTCTTTTATGAAAACCATATAATTATATAAATAACGTACTTTACTACTCTGTTTAAGTTATTGACTATAAATCATCAAATCACTATGTTTTGATGGCTAATAAGTAATGTCATAGAAACCAATCAAATCTGGAGAGGGCAAGTTGGGGTCAAAGTCAAACTCAAAATACATAAAGATTCATTTTTATCTTACATATATATACCTTGGATCCCCAATTGGTGTTGCGCTCGTAGTTGCATCCTGCTACATCGTGTGCCAATGCCAAAACATCTTGGGACATAATGGGTTTGTCGGCAATCCGGTTTGGTCCAAGTTCATCTATATCAGGCAAAACCAAACTTGTCGGAGATCCATAAAATACCCGTCGATTGAAGAAACACCCAGTTCCCAGATGAATGGGGCCCATAAGTCCATCAAAACCAATCGTGGTTATGTCAAATGGGCGTTTGAGCTCGGATGCATAAATATCATTTTTGTTTATTCCTTGAAATTTTTGCGGAAATTGCACAAATCCTAAACTAAAATGGATTTTAGGGTCTGACAAATAGCATAGAGCATGAAGCGGTGCTGTAGGATTGTTTGAGTACATGTCACAGTCTAGTGTTAGAATGATTGGTGAGTTTGTCATCACTGAAGATACTCGTAACTACAATGAATATATAACGAAATATTAAAACCCAAATGCCATTTAACCGAGCCAAGATTGGTTAAGGAAGGGATTAGTTGATACCAAAGTATTAAGAGCACCGGCTTTGAAATGGTGCGGTGAAACTCTACTCTTCTCTCTTGATACATATATTAGGTTTGGCATTATCTCCGATTCGTTATGTTGTAGTACCTTCGCCACAAATTAGTAGAAATAAAAGAATTCTTATTGTAGAAGCTTTTGTTTCTAAATAAAAACATTATAAGGTATATTTATATGATACTACTATGCGATACAAAATGAGTAAGACTATACCTTAATGATAGTAGGATGGTCCTGACGAGTGAAGGTTTGACCCCACAAATCGAAGACTCCACGGAATTGATCAGATTTGATGGACTGTTCAGTATTAACTCTGCCACTATCCACCACATGTTCTACTCTCTTCTTCATACTTTCATACATCATCTATATATTTCATCGTCCAATAACTTATGTTAGTTTTAAGTCTACAATAAAAAATAATAATAATAGGGAAATAAAAATTAGAAACACGGAGAGTTGCCTATTTCTACGAATCTGATTCGCTTCAAGACCATATTTTTTTTTAGAGCATAAATTTTCAGCTTGCTCCGTTTTAATACTTTATTTTTCACTCAAAAATTCAGCTTCAAGAGGCATATACAAATGTAAACAAAATTTTTTTTTGAATAAATTTAACATTTAAAAAACAAAAAAAGTTAGGAAAAAAATAATAATAATGAAAATAACTCTTAACAAATGCTGACGTACGTATAACTTTTTATTGAATCAAGGAACCGAGAAAAACGTTAAACATTAGAGATAGATAAGTGGACGTTTAAGTTTATAATAAAATACCTTAATACTTTCGGCTTCTTTAGTCCATGAACGTGACTTTGATGAGAAATAAACTTCAGGGGACCGATCTTGAACACTGTTATTCTTGCAAAAAGGCAACCAATGCTTAGAGAACTCAGCAGCCTCCATAAGAGCAAACAAAGTTAACGACGATCCTCCATCGTCCGATACGTAGACTGAGATCTTATCTGACGGATAATCGTAGGCCATCACAGACAAGGCGGTGTTGACCACCATCATGGGAGGCTCCTTGTAAGGATCAGCCGTGCATATAAACACGTCCAGCTTCGGAAAGTCCTCCGGTTTAGCTGCGCAGTTTTCAGGGTACTCGGTCCGGTGAACCGGGTTAAACCGGAGGGAAATTGTAGTGACCCATATAAAAGAGAGAACAATATCGGAGAAGAGAAGAAGACATGTTATTATTAGAGGTGTGTATGTGTTTGCTGTGAGAAGTGAGTGTACATGAGGGCTACGATGCCACACGTATGAACCACGGCGTATAGTCTGTATGGAATGGTGCGCCGGCAAGAGTGACACGTGTGGAGGGTTGTGCCGCCGACCGTGTGGTTTCTATGCCGCTCCATCGTGTTACTTTTTTTTTCTTTTTGTATCGAGACAAATATGAGAAGATTGCTACATAGAATTTTGATATTTATAGGCGAGTTTCTTTTTTCAGAGTAGATATATATGGTAAGCTGAATAGGATAACTTTATTAAATAAGTGATTACATCTCTGTTAATCTCTATATACAATGTATAGTTCATTCACTTGAATACTACAAAAATATAAAATAATAATAATTAACTGAATCATGTATAAGAAAATATGTTTAAGCATGATAGTTATAACTTATATTAAAATAATTTATACTGTAAAAGATTTCTTAACTGGAAAAGATGGTTGTCAATTTTAGTAGTAGTATCTGCCAGTACATACAAATAAATTCTTGATAAATACATTAACTTGTATTTGGTGAGTTCTTAATGGTAACATTAAATTTAGTAGGGATTGTGAGAACCACCACCTTCACATATTTCGGAAAGAGAGAAGATGATATAGACTAAGACCATCAGCATCGCCACCTATTTTAATTAGTTTTATTTTAATATTATTATTTATTTAAATAAAAATTTTGAAAAAAAGGTTAGCTATAATAGGTGAACACGTAGTAAAAGAAACGATTCTCAGGTTGCTCAGTGAAAAAATGTTCCTCAACTGTCGTTTCTCTTTATTATTATTTTTTAATTTTTTATTAAAAATATTTCTAATAGAAATTGCCAGTGGACATGCCCTAATAGACATATACTTGAGTACTTAGAGATGCTCATTACTGGGAGATACTTGTGTACTTAGAGATGCTGATACCCGAAATATTTGTGTACTTAGAGCATTATTACTGGGAGATGCTTTCACAATTACTCTTATGAATGAGACCCAAAAACAAAATAAAAAATCAATTATTTGGTTCAGTAAGAAGAGAATCGTTTCTTCTGTTGCTTGTGGAAGCAATGATTCTCAACAAATATCAACAAGTGTCAACTTTTGAGTGGCTACAATTAATTGTGATTAAAATAATATATATATTTTTTAAAGGAACGTTGAGAGCAGTGCTGGGCTAATGATGGTCTTATGTAATGATAACACTTTAAGAAAAATGTTTGCAAAGTAGTTTGAGGGAAAAAAAATACAGTCATAATGACATAAATTTTTGAATCATTTCTTTGCTATAGTTAATTGACTATTACGAGTGTATTAAGATCAATATCCTATCACACTACAAGAAAACAGGCAACCGGCCACTGTGGTAATAGTCGCTAAATAGTCGTTAAATGAACATATATGACTATTTAGCGACTAATTATTGTTGTAGTTAAAATTTTGTCGCTAATACATATAGTCGGTAAATAGTCGTTATTTAGCGACTATTTAACGACGATATAGTGTTGTCGTTACTTTGTCGTCGCATTGTCGTCATTTAGTAACCAAATTCGGCGACAATTTACCAACAATTTAACGATTATATTAGCATTAGTCGTTTATTAGTCGCTAGCGACAAAGTTACGACGTTTTTACATGAATAAAAACTTGCAATATTGTAGTCTGAAATTAGTCGTTTTATTCTGCGACTATTTATCCTCTATTTAACGACAATTTGTCGTCTAAATGACGACTATATAGCGACTACTTTGTTTTAGAAATTAATGAAATTAACTGGTTTTTATTGTATTGAAACCAGAACATACACAAGTCCAAAATAGAACACATACAAACTGAAGAAAAGAACTTAGTTCAAGAGTTAAAAAACAATATGAACCATATTGGAGTTGATCATGGAGTTTTTGATGGAAGATTGTCCTCCTCAGCTGATTGAGAGGCTATAAACTCCAGGTAGGGGGGATTAGTGTGGCGCATAAACTTTGCCATCATCGTCAACTCTTTGATCTCATGCTTTTGCTCAGCCACAAGGAGAGCAGTCTCTTTTTCTCGAGCAGCAGCTTCAGCATTGAGAGTCGCCTGAACCTCAATCTGACGTTGGGCTTCCTTCAGTTGCTCTTGCAATGTAAGAAACGCTTCAGTTTGTGATGGTTGATTGCCCTTGCCCTTGCCAAAAGTATCTTTGTGGCTTCCAACACCATAAGGAGTTCCTCGTGAATCCTTCTCAGTGCACTGTTTTTAGAAAAAGAAAAACAGTAAGTAAAGAGCAAAACAAATGCATGATCGAGTAGAAATGCTACTTTACCTCAAGAAAGATGGCAGTACATTCATCGTCGGTGAGCTCCCGACGGTTTGAAGTACCATCTGAAAGAGTTGAATCTGCCTCGAGCTCAGCCATCTTCTCTTGCAACTTTTGTTGATAAGCTTGATGGATTTTCTCTGCCTTGCCATCAACATAAGAACCTATCCGGCTTTGTATGTGTTTTGAAAAAAGCTTCACCCATACTGACCTCTCTTCCCAAATCCCTGCAGTGTTAGAAATTAAAGAATGGTTAGTACCAGATAAAATAGAAATATTGATAAATGTAACTAACAAAGTAGAAATGACTTAGTACCAGATCATCTTGGATTTCCCTTTGACTTAGGGCCTGATAAGTGGATGTGAGGACCGAGACCATTACGGTCAGACATAAGACACTTGGAATAGGTGGAACTCCTTTGCTGTTGTTCTTCAGTATCCCAATTAGCAGCCATCTCTTTCCAGAGCTCACCTTCAATCCATGAAGGTTTTATTCGAGCCGTCATTGCATCGCTAACCATGCCCTTCATCCGGCGGTTACAGATGGTGTTGAAATGTTCTTGAACGGTTCCTGTTATCAATGGATCCCAGGTGTGAGTTTTCTACATAACAAAGACAGAAGGAATTATGTCAGTGAAAACAAGCAATAAACAAAAGTAGAAAACAAGTTACATTGTACTATTCTTACCGCAAACTCCATGAAGTATATCTCTTTTCTATCAGGAGGCACACAAGTCCAAGTATAATATGGACCATCGAATTTGTTTGTAAAAATCTTGGTAATCTTCCGAACAAGTTGGCCTTTTTTGTCCCGATCAAACCTCCACACACACATGTAAACAATGATAGTTAGTTTCACATACACATGTTGCATCAATGGTTTCAAATACACATGTAAACAATGCCAAAGAGATTCTATAACTATGCAATACTTTCATGCACAATCGAATTGAAAGAAACGAGATTGACAAACCAATTGAAAGTGATGAGAATCAAACTTGCCATACGACCAAACAATTAGCTTCCAACGAGAATCAAAGACACCCTAAGATAAATAAACCAAGTGCTTGCAACGATAATTCAATCCCCAAACATATTGTTGAACCAAAGACAAACATTACCAAGTTGTCTTCTCCCTAAGTGTGTCAAACCAATTGCTACAGACGAGAATTAAAACAAAGCAAAGCCACAAACATTACCAAGTTGCTACAAACGAGAATTAAAACAAACCAAAGCCACAAACATTACCAAGTTGTCTTTGGTAACGGTATGGGAGAGAGAACAGTCGTAAACTTCTCACGGCCAGGCATCGTAAGCAGAGCAGTAAGAGATTGCATCGTGTCATCCTAGAGTTGAGGCTCAGCATCGTAATTGTTACCTTGAGAAGATGGTTGTAGAGATTGACCATGAGAGTGCTGCGGTGGAGACAGCGGATGATCCTCCGGTTCATTCGCAGTATTGTTCTGAACCTCCGTTGTCGAGATAGGGGGATCAAGAACGCGATTGACGGAGTTCTGGAAAAGCGTCTGTGGTGGTGGGAAGTTCCGAAAATTTTGGGGGATAACTCGTTGTATCTCTTGGGGCGTGAACGGCGGAGGAATTCGAGCCGTCGACACCCTTCTCTTTTTGGTTTTAATTACAGGATTCGACGCTATGAGACAGAATGTGGATGGAGGAAGATGGATCAAATAAGAAGAAAGAAGAAGATCTTTTGTTTAGGAAAGGTGGATCGAAGACGAAGAAAGAAGGTCGATCGAAGATAACAAGGAAGATGGATCGAAGACGAAGAAAGAAGGTCGATCGAGGAGAACAAGGAAGATGGATCGAAGAGAAGAAAGAAGAAACCGTCGGCGTGAAAGTGTTGGGTGCAACCCTTCTCTTTTTGGTTTTAATTACAGGATTCGACGCTATGAGACAGAATCTGGATGGAGGAAGATGGATCAAATAAGAAGAAAGAAGAAGATCTTTTGTTTAGGAAAGGTGGATCGAAGACGAAGAAAGAAGGTCGATCAAAGATAACAAGGAAGATGGATCGAAGACGAAGAAAGAAGGTCGATCGAGGAGAACAAGGAAGATGGATCGAAGAGAAGAAAGAAGAAAATGATTTAGGTTTAGGTTTCTCTGAGTATCGAAGAGAAGAAGAAAATGCGATGGATCGCATTTGGATCGAAGTGTTTTTGGGCCCGAGTTGATTTTTGGCCTAAATTTCTTTGTCCAAAATATAACAAATGATTTACACATTATAAACAACACGTTTTGTTTATAATCACAAAAGAGAAGATGGATCAGATGGTTATGTATGGTTACTAAATATCCAGTGACACAAGTTCGAGTACCCCCAGTTGTAAATTTTTATTTGTTTTTTTATCTCTCAAAAAATGTTATGATTCAATATGTATTGCACAGAAAATAAATTCAAATAACTAGAAATGTTCTAAAAAAAATCTTAAAACACATGTATTTTTAATTTTTATTAAAAAGTAAAAAAAACAATTACGTTTATTAAAGTACATAATTTATTTAACATATTTTAAAGCACCAATATAATCTTCAGGGTTCTTTGTCATCTTCTTCATCATCATCCGAAGACGATAAATTACACATAAATTCATCTTCAGGTTCCGCGTCTGCAACATCGTAGTCAATGTTTATTGGGTCTCCCTTTTCCAAATTGTCTTCTATGACATCTTCAATTGTAGTCATCAATACAGCATCATCATTTTTTGTTTGCAAAATAGTTGGTTCTCCAGAAATGTTTCCTCTCGGATTCACTTTTAGAACATTGAGCCACAAATACTTCGGTTACTTTATGTATGGGTACGGAATATAACAAACCTGTGAGGCTTGAGATGTAGTTTTGCAATCAACATGTAAAAGTTACACATATTATATATAAATATGATAATGACAATAAATTGAGGATTGGGGTATTTATATACATACCTAGAATAAATGGTTCGTTTTTATTGTACTTTCTGGATGAAAGAACGTCTACAACGCCACCATTACTTCTCCGAGTGCCTCTACCAATTACAGGGTCATACCACTTGCACTTAAATAGTGTGATCTTCAACCCAAGCATCCCTTCATACTCAAGTTCTATGATATCAATTAATGTCCCGTAGAAATCTGCAGCGTTAGATGCATCCGCATAATTTTCACCTTTAACAGAGACCCCATAATTACATGTCTTTCGTTCAGCACCGTGGTTCTCTGTATGAAACAAATAACCTCTTGTAAAATACATTGGTCATGTTTTAGCCTTGTTCAAAGGTCCATGCACAATCTCTTGAACCTAAGTAGGAAATGGATTTGAGGTGTTCCAATAACTAACCTGCATATATATAAGTCTCGTTATGTTAAATAATAACAATAAGTACAATATGTATATCACGAAAAATGGTTTAACATACATATTCTTTAACCCAAGAATGATATTCGTCAGCTCTTTTCGCGGAGAGTTCTTTCTCGGTAAGTCCTGGATATATTGCAGAAATAAAATCCTCGAACATACTATATAGAAAGATAAGATCACCACAAATGTATATGAGAAAATATAGTGGAATTAGATATCTTAAAATGTAACTAATTTGTGACATTTAACTAATTATATACCACTCTATTGGCTGAAAGTAGTCACAATTCCGTAAAACATATGCGTGTGCGCAATGATAGTCATCACCTGAAAGCCATATTTAATTCATTTCTCCACTGGGATGGCCAACTTGAGTAAATATAGAGGGTACTCCAGGGACATGATATTCAAACGCTTCACCTTCATCAAATATTGTTAATCTGACCAAATAATTAAAAAGTAATTATTATGACTATTAAATTAAATATCACATTAAAAATATTTACTCTTAATTGATCACCTTGATTTTGTTTGTATGTTCGAAACAAAGTAGTGCTCAGAGAAATAAGCAATCTCGTCATTGATATATGATTCTATAATTGATCCTGCCGCATATCTTTTGTTCTTTGCTTTTCCTTTTATTTTTTTTAAAAAACTTTTCAAAAGGATATATCCACCTATATTGGACAGGGCCTCTTAATTCAGCTTTGTAGGGAAGATGTATAGGCAGGTGCTCCATCACATCAAAAAAGGATGGTGGAAAAATCTTTTCCAAATTGCAAAGGATTAAAACAATGTTTTGTTTTAGAATTTGAAGTCGACTTGTTTGCAAAGTTCTCGAGCATAAGTCCCGGAAAAATGCTCCAACCCCTACAATTTTATATTTATTCAAACTTCATCACATTTATTACGGAAAAAACCTTTACTCACTTCATATATATATATAGAACTTTAAATAATTAATTAATATACCTGATAACGCAAGGTGGACATTCCGGTCAAGGAGTTCTGCAAAGATAAATGGAAGTAACCGCTCCATGAAAACATGGCAGTCATGGCTCTTCATGCCTAAAAACTTTCCATTTTTCATATTCAACACAACTAGCTAAGTCTGCCGAATAACCATCTGGGAATTTAACCGAGTATTTCACACATTCCAATAAGCTTGTTCTGACTTCGTCTGTCAATGTATAGGGCGGGAAAGGTGCTTTACCTCTACTGTCAAGATGTAAGTGTGGCCGAGAACAGAACTTTGCTATATCCAACCTTGACATGACGGAATCTTTTGATTTACCTTTCACACGCATAAGCGTGAACATGATGTTGTCTGAAAAATTCTTCTATGTATGCATCACATCAATATTATGTCAGAGATTAAGGTCCTTCCAGTACGGTAGCGACCATAAAATGCTCTCCTTGTGCCACTTATGGTGCTTTCCATATACATGCATCTTCTTTTCATGAATATTTCCACCGACGTCCTTGGTTCTTGGTGGATTTACAGAATTCAACCGCTCAGAATAAACTTGCTCACCGGTCAAGGACTCTGGTGGATACTCTCTTGTAGCGTCTTTTTCCTTCAGGAAATCTTTTTTATTTCTCCTCAGAGGATGATCAGGAGGAAAAAATCTCCGATGACAATCAAACCAACATGTCTTCCTTCCATTAGGTAGATAAAAGGACTTCATATCATCCATGCAAACTGGACAAGACAATTTACCATGTGTTGTCCATCCAGATAACATGCCATACGCAGGAAAGTCGCTTATCGTCCACATCAGCACTGCTTTTAGGTTGAAATTTTGGCCCAAGGACACATTGTATGCATCGACTCCAGTAGACCACAACTCTTTTAACTCATCAATAAGAGGTTGGAGAAAGACATCAAGACTAGCTCGTGGATGGTTTGGACCAGATTTCAGAATTGTAAGAAACAAGTACTCAGTATCCATGCACATACCTTGGGGTAGATTATATGGCGTCAATATCACTGGCCATAATGAATGGTGACGAGACATCCCAAATGGATTGAACCCATCAGTACAAAATCCCAAATACACGTTACAGGTTCTTCAGCAAATTGAGGATTTTGTTCTTGAAAATACTTCCACTCCGCTGCATCAGACGGATGACTCATTTCTCCCACCTTTGCTTGGTGCTCGGCATGCCATCGCATTGCTGCTGTAGTCTTGTGACTCTGATACATTCTCTTCAGTCTATCACCAATAGGTAAGTACCACATACGACTATATGGTACTTTGGTTCTGCGTCGGTCATTCTTACGCTTCCATCTTTGTGCATCACAAAACAAACATTTTTTTTCCTTTTTGTTATCTTTCCAGAATAACATACAATTGTTTATACAAACATAAATTGTATGATATGGGAGTCCTAAATTGCGCATCCATTTCTCTGTCTCGTAATGAGAACCCGTAGCCTGGTTTCCTTCTGGTAAATAATCACTCAACATTTCACATACTGAATCCACTAACTTTTCACTCATATTATAATCTGCTTTATTTTGAATAACTCTAGCAGCTAAAGATAATTGTGACTGACCTTCACGACAACCATCATATATTGAATTTTTTGCACTTTCTAACAAGTCATAGAATTTTTTTTCAATGGTTAAGTACTGGTTCTTCTACACTCTGATAACCCCCATCCCATTGATAGTTATCATCAAAACTAGGGATGTTAATTTGGGTATAAAACCCCCATTTAATATATGGGTAAGTGTAAAATTTTTACCCATATAAACCCATATATTAAAAATAGTTTAATGGCATAAAATGGGTTTATCCAACTAAATCCACTTAGTAAATGGGTTTTTATATTATTAAATGGGTACCCATTAATATTGTTTTTTTTGTTGCATAAAACAAAACGGCCACGTTTTTGGCTTAGATGGTTAACACTCTTTCCCTAAAACAAAATGAGTCGACTTGAAGATTGAGAGAGAACGAGAGAGATTGAGCAACAATCTCGATTCTGACTTGAAGATTGCTTAGTTCGCTGCTTTTTTGGATCTGGGTCGTCGTGCTCTCTTCAATTTTCGATCTGGGTCATCTTCCTCTCTTCAATTTTCGATTCCTACAAGGTT
Organism: Camelina sativa; assembly: GCF_030686135.1. Taxonomy (NCBI): domain Eukaryota; kingdom Viridiplantae; phylum Streptophyta; class Magnoliopsida; order Brassicales; family Brassicaceae; genus Camelina; species Camelina sativa. The sequence continues at coordinate 8,684,639 of NC_141890.1, forward strand.
AGCCGATTCAAACTTTGCTCCTAGTTAGATTCTAGATTAGATCTTGTTGTTGTTTGCTCCCTTGTTAGATTTTAGATTAGATTTTGTTGTTGTTTGCTCCCTTGTTAGATTTTAGATTAGACCGACAACAAATTAGATATTTAGCTTGCTCTGAGTTTGCTCCCTTATTTTCTCCCTTGTTAGGTTCTAGATTAGACCTAAGTCTCTGACCAACAATAATAGATTAGACCTAAGTCCCTTGTAGTTACGAGTTGCATAGTCATTCTCCGTCCAATACAATACCATGTGATAAAAATACCGACCTGCAATCAAAGGGCTTACTTCTCTTTTCTTCACGTTATCATATAGATTTACTTCTCTTTCTAGGATTTGTAAATACATGGCCACCTGTTTACATCAAATTACATTAAATAAACAAAAACTCTATATTATGTCTTTCTTTGTACGTGTTCCAAATAGCTTTCCTTGTTTACATCAAATTTATGATTTTAAAGAGATTGATTGAAGCTTTTTTACTTTTGATTGAAGGATGGATTTGGAGTCTCTTGAAACAATCGCATATCTCAATGCCAGCAATGAGATGATAGAAATGAATGAGGAAGATGCAGAATTGCAAGCAACAGAGGAAAGTGAAACTCAAGCTCAAACTCAACCTCCACGTAAGAGACGCAAAACTTCACTTGTTTGGGATGATTTTGTTTCAGTAGGGATAGAGAAAGATTGTAAAGAAAGGGCTAGGTGCATCCATTGTAGTACAAAATTAGTTATAAGTAGTAAACAAAATGGAAACTATGGAACACACCACTTGAGTCTCCATTTACAGAAGTGTCCAAAGAGGCCTAAGAAGATAGATAAACCTCCATATGATCAGAAAGTAGACCGTGAGATGATTAGTGAAATTATAATCTATCATGATCAACCATTTAGGTATGTCGAGTATGAGAAAGTTAGGGCTAGAGATAAATATTTAAATCCGGAATGCCAGCCCATTTGTAGGCAAACTGCTGCGGATGATGTATATGTGAGATATGGGATAGAAAAAGAAAAGTTAAGAGAAGTATTTGCAATGAATAATGGTAGAGTTTGTTTTACTTCAGACATGTGGTTAGCCCGTGCTATAGTGGCAAGTTATATTTGTCTAACTGCTCATTCGTTGATGGTAGTTGGAACTTAAATAGTAAAATTCTAGCCTTTTGTGAGTTGAAATCTACACACACCGGTGAACACATGGCAAATAAGGTTCTTGAGTGTCTGAAAGAGTGGGGATTAGAAAAGAAGGTATTATCTATTACGTTGGATAAAGCTACCAATAATAATAGTATGCAGAACATTCTCAAAGGTCAACTTCAAATGATTAGTGGTTTGATCTCTTATGTGATGGGAAGTTTCTACATGTGAGGTGTTGTTCCCATATTTTAAATCTGATCGTGAAGAAAAGGTTAGATTTAGCAAAAGATGTTCTACACAACATACGGGAGAATGTCTTATATGTCAAAGCATCTACACAAAGGAAAGATGCATTTGCAGCTTGTGTGGAAAGAGTAAAGATTAAAAGTGGAGCAGGTTTATCTCTTGATGTGTGTACTAGATGGAATTCTACTTATGAAATGCTAGCTAGAGCTTTAAAATTTAGAAAAGCATGAAGGTAGCATGAAGGTTTATGACACTAATTATAAGTTTTTACCTTCAGACGAAGAGTGGAACCGTGGGGAAAAGATTTGTGATTTGTTAAAACCCTTCAGTGTCATCACCACTCACTTTTCAGGTTGCAAGTATCCTACATCTAATATATACTTCACACAAGTATGGAGGATCGAGTTATTGCTGCAAAAGTATGCCATTTGTGATGATGATGCTGTGAATCAAATGGCTATGGAAATGAAAGGTAAATTCAACAAATATTGGGAGGATTATAGTCTTATTTTGGCTATTGCAGCTGTTTTGGATCCAAGACTTAAAGTGGAGATGCTTGAGGTAGCTTATAAGAAAGTGGATGCTATTAGTGCTGAGTTGAAAATTACAAAACTTAAGAAGAGTTTAGAGATGGTTTTCAGTTATTATCAGACGAGATCTTCAAGTGTTTCTGCCACTACACATGACCTACTTACCAAATCTCTACTTGAAGATGATTTCGATAATGTAAATACTTTCTTATACATAGAATTTCATTATCAGAAATTTAGAATCATAATGTTGCTAATTTGAAGTGAATTTTTGTAATCAGGATCTCTTTGAGCTTGAGAGATGCATTGAAGCTGGTGTGAACAAGACAAAGACACAATTAGATATATATTTGGCTGAGCCGAGGCTAGAGTGGAAATCATTTCCGAAGTTAGATGTTCTGAGTTACTGGAAAAGTAACCTAGATCGACTTGGGGACTTAGCCTCGATGGCCTGTGATGTTCTCATCATCCCCATTACTACTATAGCCTCAGAATCGGCTTTCAGCATTGGAGCTAGGGTGTTGACTCCTTACAGAAATCGTCTGCTTCCAGAAAATGTTCAGGCTTTGCTTTGTACGCGTAATTGGTTACGCGGTTTTTCAGACTATGAAGGTATACATTTACTTGAGACTTGAGATTATTTGACTATAACAACTTTCAAATAGTATACATTAAGTCATTAACAATTGTAGGTACAACAGAAGATAACGATCACATTGGCTATGAAGATGCTAGAACGACTAATAATTCTGGAATACATGATTCAAGATCCGAAGGTTCAAGTGTGCCATGAGTCATCAAAGTTAGTTTAGATCAGAAGAGTAAGTCCTTGTTCACCATCAACTCTGTTTCAAGGCTCAGCATCTGTTGGATCGGAACTCGACTTTGGTCCAACTCGATTAGTATTTTTGTTTTTCTCATAAACCGTTTATGTTGTCAATCCAACTTGGTTTAAAATTGTCTTTATATATTATGTGCTTAACTCGATTAGTATTCATAGAATATTATATCCTGGTCCTTATACGAACAAACTTGGAAGATCCATATTATAGAATATTCTCTTTTTCTATTTATTGTGAACAAACTTGTTGTTATTTTCCATTTAACATCCTAGCCACAAATTTGTTATTTTCCATTTACCTTCGAGCTTCTATTCAAACATAATAACAAGAAAATATATTTCAGATTTGTGTAATGCTACTTAGCTTATCAAAGTTAAATGGCTTCAGTAGGTTAAATAAGGTAACATATATTTAAGTGGGTATAGTTAAATGAATTTCAAATATATATTAGTTTAAATGGGTTTAAACTAAAATGGGTTGGATTTAATTGTGATGGGTTTAAATGGAGTGGGTTTACCCATTTTAACATCTCTAATCAAAACCCACATTAGAAGGAAATGCATCATTCACCATATCCACATATCTATCTTCTACTAGATTACCCACTTCCTCACTCCCACTAATAAATGTCGGATCAACAGTACTCGTTCCGATATCTATATTAATTTCTTCCCCATGTTTATACCAAACATAATAATTTGGCATAAACCCATAACTAAAAAGATGATTCCAAATTCTAGTCCCTAGAAAACGCTTCCCGTTTTTGTACCTACTACAAGGGCAAAAAAACTTACCCCGTTTTCTTGTGCAAAAGGCTGGCTATTTGCTAATTGTATGAACTCCTCCATCCCGGCTCTGAACTCTTCTGTAAAATTTCCCTTCACCTCATCGATCCTCTTGTACATCCACTCTCGGAAATTACTATAATTGTAACTTCCTGACATTATTATAAATCTCTATGATCTCGTTTTTTTTTTTTTTGCTTTGTTTTTCTGTGAGTGAGAAAAAAGATTGGTGAGCTCAGTTTATATAGGCATATTTAGCGACTAAAAAGTGACTATATCACGTAGTCACCAAATACAGGTACACCTACTCCACAATGCTAAAACCGTTTTTTAAACCAACATTTAGCGACTATTTTGCGACCCACCGGAATGTCGCAAAATAGTCGCCAAATATACGACTACACAAGCAACTACCCAATTAGTCGCTAATTTAGCGACTATTTTGCGACAAACGTTTGCGACCCGGCAAAAATATCGCAAAATAGTCGCCAAATATACGATTATTCTTATTTCATCGCGTTTTAGTCGTTATTTACGACTATTTTAGCGACTAAATTATTTTGTCGCAAATTAACGACTAATAAACGACTATATAAGAATAGTCATCAAACAGTCGCGAATTAATAAGTAATTAGTTGTTAAATTTAACAACTACGAATTTAGTCGCCGATTGTAGACGGAAAAATCGTATTTTATTGTAGTGTCAATTTGATTATTATTTTTATTTTATTTTGTTTAGAGGAAACTTCCGAGAAAATGAATATTTTCTTATCGTTTAGTATACTTTTCTTTTCTGACAGCATAACGTAGATATACAAATGTATATATATTTTTATAATTTTCTTGACTAAATATCGTAAGACGTATTATACAGTCCACATATTTCTTACTAATTGGGCGGATCCAAGAGAATTATTAGTATAGAGTACATATTTAAATATATCTAATAATCAATAGTATAAATTCTAGTATATAATAAAATATGTGACAGAAAAGGTTAAAACACAACAAATGAAGGGATCAAACATCCCGCGAAGAAGAATATTTAGAAGAATACATAATCAAATAATCCAGTAGATAACTTAATAGATTAACTATAATCAGTGGGGGGCACGTGCCCAACCTACTCCTAATGTAGATCCTGGTTTAAAACAAAGATATCATTCTTTCCCCTCCATTTCTTCCTATTAATAACTAGAATTTAGCTTAAAAACATACCCGAAGGAAAATACGTTTAATGAAAATACAGATAAAAGATGAGGTGAGAGACCATATTTTCATCAAATTACATGGATTTGATCGTGACATTAATTATTCTCTTTCTTAATTTACCACAATCCAGACGTAATAATATTATTGCAAATGAAACTACGTACAGAACCCTAATGGGTGCAACTACTTGAGGAAGAAGAAACCTAATACAATAAGAACAAATGTGAGAATCCCAGCTAAGGAACAAATCCTTTTTGGTAATTTTCCTTCATCTTTCCTCAACATCATAGCCTCATAGATTGGTAAGCAATTCACCACTGCGAAGCTCGCCAGCATCAATTCAAGTACGAGCCCTTGTCCCCAAGCGAGAAGACCATAAAGGCCCCAGACCAGAGCAAGGAGATTCACGATCGCGGCCGTAGTCATGGGCAAGAACATGGGCGAAGGGCCAAAATCAAAGATCTCTTGCTCATACCTCTTACTCTGTTCTTCATCATCGTTGGTTTTGCTTGTGAGGTTAAATCCATTCGTGGAGAGGTTTAGGGTTTTAAGAGTGAACTCTATGAAGCCAAATAAGAACGAAGAGAATCCTCTTATCGACCACATTCTTTGATCGTTCCACCATCCACCATAAGTTCCTCCTTCTAATACAAAGTCTAGTAGATCGTGCGCATATGCACCGAGGAACAAGAAGATGTAAAGCCAAAACCATGGATCTGATGACTTGGGGAAAACGCTAACTCCATATAGGAGGGCAAGTTGGGGCAAGAATCCATAGACGATAACAGGAAGCGACCAAAATGCCCAAAATGCATATTGACAATAGCCTACTCCCATTAATAGACCCAATGATTTGACACCATAGATAATGGGGCAATACCTTGAGAAGACAACTTCAAGAAGCCCAATTGCCCATCTTTTTTGTTGGCTCACTACATCAATTAGACTTTTTGGGACATCTCCACAAAATGCTGCTCTTTTGGGACTGCAAAAAACTGATCTCCATCCTTCACAGTGGAGTCTGTACCCTGTGTAGTAGTCTTCTACTAAAGACCCATATCTAAATCCAATCTGCATAGTTTTGAATGATAGTTTGAAGTTATAACAAATTGAAACCAATAGTACTAGATATTATTCAAGGTAATTACGAGGGTTGGTTTATTCTTACTTTGGAGCCCCAATTGGTGTTGTGCTCGTAGTCACATCCGGCTACATTGTGTGCCAATGCCAAAACATCTTGAGCCTCGATGGGCTTATTCGCAATACGATCGGGCTTAAGTTCATCTATCTCAGGCAAAATCAGATTAGATGGACCCCCATAAAAAACACGTCGGTTGAAGAAACAGCCAGTTCCCACATGATTCGGACCCATTAGACCATCAAACCCAATCGAATTGATATCAAAAAGACGCTTATACACGCATGCGTAGATATCATTCTTGCTTACTCCTTGAAATTTTTGAGGAAACTGCACAAACCCTAAACCGGTTTTGATTTCAGGATCAGTTAAGTAGCACAAGGCACGAGTTGGTGCTACAGGATTGTTCGAGTACATATCACAGTCTAGTGTTAGAATGATCGGTGAATTCGTCATCACTCCAGACACTCGTAGCTATAGTGAAAAGTTACAAAAAAAATCCTAATTAAAACTAAACAGATATGATATGCTAGTAGACTAGTAGTTAACGGGACTGGTAAGGTTTAGTGGATATATATACCAAGGTATTAAGAGCACCGGCTTTGAAATGATGTGGTGAAACTTTACTCTTCTCTCTTGAAACATAAATTAGGTTTGGCATTATGTATGTTTTGGTATCATCCATATCAGTCTCGCTATTTTGTAGCACCTGCCCTCAAATAAATAACATAATGAGATTTAATGAAGATAAATTAAGAACAACATATGGTAAATCATTATAAAAACATGCAATTTTATATGATATATTATATAGTAGTGAGAAAAAAAAAGAGTTAATTATTGTACCAGAATAACAGTGGGATGGTCATGACGAGTGAATTTTTCGGTCCACAAATCGAATACTCCACGAAACTGATCGGCTGTGATAAACGCTGTTTCAACTTTTCCACTCTCTACCACATGTTCTACTCTACTCTTCATATCTTCGTACATCAACTGTTCCATCAGGACCACCAGGTCCACCACACAATTCAGTTTTTGTCTTGATATAACATAGCCAATTACTAATAACGTCTAAAATATCTTAGAACTTACTAAGCTTGTAAACAATGAAAAAATATATATATATATATATACACTGTATGTTTACTACTCGTAATCCCTATGGCTCGTAATTAAAGACAAAAAAAAGTGTATTAAATTTAGAGTACCTTTAGTCGTCCATTTTCAAAAGATAATATTTTGGTACGTGTACATCCAGTACTCTCCATTTTCTATGTAACTTTTTATTTTCCATACCATTTTTTGTCAAACAGTCTATTCTATTTTTTTTTAGAAGTTTAACTTTTAAATTACTGTTTAATATTTAACTCATAATTGATTGATATATACAGGAAAAACATATGCATAAAGAAATTGTTATATGGTATTCATCAAACAACCAAAAACCTTCTATCATTTGATAACGCTTACTCCTATCGTATTAGGAGAAATCATTTGGGTCACTACGACGAGTCTTATTCTTATTGTTAAAGAAGAAATCATGGATGTTTAAACACTAATAATAAATGAATAAAGGTGATGTCACAGTCGTCCAAAGTCTTTAAACATGACAAAGTCGCTATTATCGTCGAGAAGATACGATAAGGTTTTTACCAAAAAAGAGATACGATAAGGTTTTGAAGGAGTGACTGACCAGCTCCCAATTGAAGCAAATAATTTTGTTTGTCTGTTTCTACTCTCTCTCTCTCTTTTTTCTTTTTCTGTTTTATTAATTACTTCTTCCTCGGAAAATAGTACTATCTTAAAAGTTCGATATGAAAAATTGGTAATAGAAATCGTTAATCCAGGCAATTATTAATTAAGATTACAATATTCGGAACGGTCATGGTGGTTAGTAATTAAGACTTGTAAGAACGGTCATGATGGTTAGAACGTACGAGAATTAAGACTCGACTTATGTTGACCTACCTCTGAGCATTTGTCATAATGAGATTTAAAAAATTACTAATATAGTTATAAGTGATTTAGTTGAAAAATAATACATACCTTAAGTTTCTCAGCTTCATCACTCCACGAATGTGACTTTGATGAGAAATAAACTTCAGGGGACCGATCTTGAACATTGTTATTCTTGCAAAAGGGCAGCCAATGCTTAGAGAACTCAGCAGCCTCCATAAGAGCAAACAAAGTTAACGAAGATCCTCCATCGTCCGATACGTATACTGAGATCTTATCGGACGGATACTCGTAGGCCATCACCGATAAGGCTGTGTTGACCACCATAATGGGAGGCTCCTTGTACGGATCAGCCGTGCATATAAACACGTCCAGCTTTGGAAAATCCTCCGGTTTAGCTGCATAGTTCTCAGGGTACTCGGTCCGGTGAACCGGGTTGAACCGGAGGGACGTTGAAGTTGCCCACATGAAGGTGAGAACGATATCGGAGAGGAGAAGAAGACATGTTATTATTAGAGGTGTGTTTGCTGTGAGAAGTGAGTGTACATGATGGTACATGAGGGCTACGATGCCACACGTATGAATTACGGCGTAGATTCTGTATGGAACGGTGCGCCGGCAAGGATGACACGTGTGGAGAGTTGTGCCGTTGACCGTGTTTTCTCTATGACGTTCCATCGTGTTACTTTTTTGTTTTCTTTTTAATTTATTTTGTATTATGATAAATATGAGAAGATTGCTACATAGAATTCCTTTTGATATTTATAGACGAGTTTCTTTTTGAGAGTAGTCTGCAGTCATTTGACATCTCGATTTTAGGATTTTGCTAATATGCTAAGTACTTATAATTAAGTAATCTTATTAATTTATTAGATAAGTGATTACATCTCTGTAATATCTATAATCTATGTCTACAATGTGTAGTTTAAAAAAAAAAAATACAATGTATAGTTCCTTCACTAGAATAATACAAATATAATTATTTGAGTAGAAAATATTTTTTTCAGCTAATAGATTGATTGTAACTTATATCAAAATAATTTATAAAAGTTTTCTTACTAGTAAAATGATGTTTATCAGTTTTAATAGTATTTTCCAACACACACATGTACATACATACTTATAAATTATTGATAAATACATTGATTGGTATAGAATTCGAAACCAACCTCTTGAATTGTTGCTCTTATTTTTCTGCTCATTTGACATATTAAGGTAAATAGCCTAATAGGTTTGGCAAACAGCAAACTCTTAGAAGCCAACATCACCGTCACCAGATTCACCACCGTCGTCGTCGTCGTCGTCGTCATCTTCATCTTCATCTTCATCTTCATCATCATCATCATCATCATCTTCTTCATCAACATCATAGTCATCATAGTAACTGTCTACGCAACCAGAAGGGCATTCTCGTTGGAAAATCTTCCATTTGACCCCACAAGCGTTGCTGCTGATTTGAGAAGCTATCACATCTCTTGCAAGTCTATAAGCAAACTTAATATCATTTGGTGCAACCAAGACAATCTCACTTGAAGCCAGTTTCTCTTTATAGTGTATGAATTCTCCCACGAGATCCTCCATCATTTGCGTAGAAGGATTCCCTCTACCATTTATCTGCAACGAAAATAATCAGATACCAAAGCTAATGATTTAGTTCATTCTAGTTCTCACTTACAATCAAATTGTTTGGGACTATATATAAACTCTACCAATTTCTCCAAATATAATTAGTAAACGTAACTCAGTGGTAAGAAAGTTAGTTGTACCGGGAAAAAAATTGGAAAAAGAGAATATGGTATTACAATAAATAAAAGGGTCAATTGACCCTTCCCCTCCAAATACCACTGCCCATGCTATCAAATCAGACAAATATTGAAACATATGGAAGATCAATTCATAAAGTTTATCCAAACAATATATCTCTAAAGCAAGATTTTTTTTTTCAAAGAAGCAAACAATTGCTACCATTCAAACTATTTTAGCCTCAGTAATTCTTTAACTAATTAATAAAAATAACAGAGAAAAGAACCACTTACCAATTGGTAAATTCGAGGGTGATCACAATAAATCACCACATTTTTTATGCCCAATTGAATTGAGTGATTTATGCCACAAATCGCTCCTAGAATCTCTACTTGACAGAGAATCTTGGTGGCGTCCACAGATTCTTTCATTTCAAATAACAAATTATCCACATCATCGCAAATCGCAACTCCAATACCAGCAAATATCATCTTTTCATTATCCATCGTCGTTTTGTCACTCACCAAACCTTTGAAGTACAATCTGTAAACTATACTATCAGAAAATTTGTTTGTCATACAGATAGATTCACCGACCTTAGAACTAGCCTCGCTTTTAAGGTTTGGGATATCTTCGGTTATCGTAGAATCTATCCTTTGTTTTTTGGAAATCAAAGAATCTAAATCATGTCTTTCCATGATTGTTTAGTCTCCGAATTTTCTCCAAAAAACTTATATAGCTATATATAGAGGAAGAGAGTGGGATCCAGGCGGAGCTTGCAAAGTTGTGAAAGAAGTTTTTTACAAGGAAAGATTAAGTTGTGGGTATGATTGGCGTGACTATTCATAAATGTATAGTTTGACTGAGATTTTTTATCATATCTAATTTTGTGAACATTAATTATTTTTAGTCTTTTGTTTTATTATCATCATTTATTTTTATAAAGCCGACAAAACAAAAATTTAAAGCAAATATAACTTTAAGACTATTATTTTGTTTTCTTTAAAATGTACAATACGTTTTTTTGCAAAATTAGCTATTTTGAAAAAGTTATTAAACATATAGTATCATAGTGGGAAAAATGAAATAAATAACACGGGTATATTAGAAAATGACTAATTAAGCCTTCTCTTGAAGGCATAAATAACACGTGTATATTAGAAAATAACTAATTAGCTATTTTTAGCTGGGGTCGCTTGCTTCTTCATCGGGGGTTCTTTCGATGTCAACGCAGGCGAAGCTCGATCCGAAGGTTGGGCATTTTGCTTGGTTGGCTTCATAGGACATGAGGTTGCATAGTGGCATGTTTCTTTGTAAAAGAAACATGTGATAAACGCAAGTTTGGGATTCTTGGTTTCCACAATCGTCAAGCAGGATCGAGCAAAATGTCTGACCTGGCCGTACGTATAGCATCCTCTCGGATCAAGGTTCACCTTAGTACGTCCTCCTTGGTTAGCGAACATACTACCCTTGCCACGGTTGTTGTTCTGATTTCGTTCGATCTCTTGGTTGTTCCTTCGAGGGCTCACCATCTTTCCTTGTGGCGTCATCTCCTTCTTTCTCTCCCGAACAGTCACACCTTTCTCTAGTTCAATCCCTTCTTCGACATTTACAGCCTTCTCTTCTAACTCAGTGACACTTCCATAAGTCACGGCTGGTAGTCTTTCCCAAATCTCTGGTGGGAGTCCCCAGAGGAATCTTAAAACCATTGAGGCTTCATCATCATTTCCATTGTACAGGTACCTTCGAAATCTTGTGAATACTTGACCATACTCTCGAACGCTCCTTTGTCCTTGCTATAAACCTATGAATTGCTTTTTCAAGCGATCACGGGACTCAGGAAGAAAATACTTAAGCTCAAACTCTCTCTCTTGAACATCTTCCATGTGATTGGTAGGAAATGATAACGGGAAATCACTGTATCCCACCATGCTCCGGCATCTTCCTCTAGAAAGTTAACCGCGATCTGTCTCCTATACTCTTTAGGACATCTTGAAGTCTCAAAGTTTATCTTTAGGTTGCGTAACCATCTATCTGCTAGAACTTTGTCTTGCTCTCCTTTAAACTTTTGAACACCTAAGTCTCTCATCATCATCACCAGCTTAAAGAATTTGGCTGACAGAGAGTCAGGTTGCTGATTTGCTTAGTTTTGCTGTTGTTGCTGCTGTTGGATCATATGCGTCAGAAGGTCGTGAATCATCGTAAGAGTCTGCTGAGTCTCTGGTCCTCAATGTTCCCTTCCTGATATCCTTGATTTCCCCTTAGAATTGTTGGGTTTGGGTGTGAAATGAACTGCTCGATAGGTGAGTATTGTCGAGTTGGCGCATAAGTAGGCTCCGACGAGCCAAAATGCATGGATCCCAGTGGAGAATACCTTGGTGTAGGTCCAGGAAAATCCCAATTAGGCATGTCACTAACGTTTGGTATGTGGTGCTCATGAACCGAATCATAGCTTGGCTCATCTCCTAAATGCTGACCTTATTCCTCTGGCCCAAATGGTTGATCCCAGTTTCCCTCACGCTCTGGTGAGAGTCTCTCGATCTAGTCATTCTTGAACCTTGACCAGACATTTGCAATCATTGATAGCAAGGTAAACTTAATCCCATCTACCTAAGTGTTCAACGAACCGGATTATCCTAAGTGCCCTTATGCGAGTATTTTGACTCGATAAAACATTTGAAAAATACGAGTCCTGCGAGGCATCATAACCATGCTTTGATACCACTATTGTAACGCCCCTGAACCGTCCTATGACCGGGAACGCCCATAATGACCCTGAGACACCACTTGGAAATAGTCACCAACGATCCGGCCGAAGTTCTAAAACGGATCAAGACCCTTAGCCAGTCCGCTGGCGCTATTTCCTCCACTTTAGACATCACTTAGGCTTGCCAACCCTCGTGATGCCCAAGTGTTGAGCCGACTCGGACTAAGTCATTATCAGACATTACTCGTACTTACAAATATATGAAACCCGAATTCATTCATTAAATAAAGTTTTACGAAATGCTACCAAAAAGACTTATAATTTTTTGTGGCCAAGGCCTAGAGCCTAAAAAGTTGTACATATTAAACATACTTACTTTACACAAAGGCACAAAAACTAGACCAAGATCAAAGTTGCATGTCGAGACGAATCACCAGGAAGATCAGCCATATCCAACAATTGATACTTAAGTTTTAGGTTTAAAAGAACACATAAAACTACAAGTATCAAGACTTAACCTTACATGCAATAGATCAAGTATATGGATCGGCGATCGCGTACATGATCTACCATGGAGAACATCTCAACACTCAACAACCAATTTAGATGCATAAAATCGAGAAAATCTATCAAGAAAATCAAGAGAATGCGATCTAAATGCACATACAAACCGAGAACTAGAACAAGTCTTTCAACATGGAACTAGATCGAATCAATGTTTCCCTGAACTCACAGATTGTCGAGAAATCTTAAACTTAATCGGCTTGATTCTTGCTAGCTTCGACACAGACTTCGAGCAACAGCTTCTTGATCGGGTCGAATTTGTTTTTTTTTTCTTCTAGATGAGTCAGATGAAGTAACTTAGTAGTACTAGTATATCTTAATCTTCCATTATATAATTTTTTGGCGTGAGATTTGGAATAATATCATAACATAATTCAACAAAAGCAATACACATTTTACAATTTATAATCTCACCAGGTCAGCATGTGACAACAAACTGTGTAAATGAATTACGGATTGCATATGATTTATTTTCCAGAATTCTATGATGTAACGGAATAAACACTTTTAGCATAAACAGGTCGAGAGGTAGCTAATAGCGAAAAGATGGTCCATATACGATTGATTATTTTGATTAAAGGATTCTATATCTAACGTTGGGAATTTAGCAAGTAGGGTTGCTTATTTTGATTTAAGATTCTATATCAAGCGTTTAATCAAATCTAAATACACATACTGGAACCAAGCTCTTTATATATTATTATGAGATCAGTCTTATGCATATGATATGCACATGCCACATTGTATGCGTATACTAAAATATACACATTTTTTGGTTAAAATCTCTATTTTATTTACTTTGTGATTCACACAAATAATACAGTGTAAAAGATACAACAACTATGTTATTATAATGCTAATGATTTAATAATAGTAAAATTGCCCATCAAAATCCACAGCGGAACCAGAAGATTTGAAGTCGAAAAGAGGACTTAGTGTTTGGTCTCCAGAAGGATTTTGCTTCGATTGAGAAAAAGAGAGAGAGTCGTGTTTGAAGTTTAGTTTTGAAGACACATATATATACACTGTCACTTACATGAGAAAAACAGAAAACAAAAAAAATATCTAAAAAAACGTAAAAAAGAGAAAGGCTTACACACGAGAGCCATGACTCATGAGGTATAATCCAAACGTCACAGAAGTCCTTCAGCAGTTATTCACAATCTCATTTTTTTTCTCATGTTTTTGTTCGTTACACTTTCGTCTCTCTTAACGCACACAAGTTTCAAGTTCCTAATTAGAAAAATAAAAAGAACACTTCCAAAAGCCTACTTTGGAAGTTGAGACCTCTCTCTCTCCCCATAAACCCCTCTTTTTCCACAAGAGGCTCCAAAAAAACGAGCCATTTTCCTAGCCTAAGGGGAGATGTGGTTTCCTGTTTAAGCCATTCTTTTTTTTTGTTCTTCCCTCGCAACAGAACAAGACAGTTCCGAAAGACCATTGAGTGTAGAGAAGAGAAAGAATTAGTTGGAGTGATTATCGGATTTGGATATTGTTGTTAACGTTGTTTCAACTTCCGTTAACATCATCCGTAGTTGGTTCCCTGGTGTCATTTTCTTCACTTCCTCTTTTGACCATATGAATATTCTCTTCACCATGTTGCAGAACTCACTGCATCACAAAGTTAAGCCAACATATATATGAGTTTTGTGCAGTTATTCTATTGAATAAGATATAAAAGGTGTTAACACTTACGGCCATGGGTCATCACCAACAAGCATCATATCTCCCTCATCGTCTGTGAACACTATTTCCCATTGATTGCGACTCTGCAGTTCCCCTTTTATGTCAAATAGCTTCTCAAGGTCGTCTATGAGCTCATTGTATCCATTTAGTGCAGTTAAATCCACAGCCCTGCCCACAGGTACGCCTTGCATCTGCACCTGTTCAGCAATCACGGAATCAGGGTCATGTTTTAAATCCACAGACATTATATACACTTCTCATGGCCTTGTAGGCATATATAAATCTAGATCATGTAAACAGAGACGTATGCTCTTATATGTTCGTTACATACCTTGATACGGCTTCTTGTAGAACTGATTTGCTTGCTCTGGACCTCTTTCGATGATGTCTGCGGAGGTTCCTGCTTTTTCTCTTCTGATACTTTTGAAATCTCGGATTTTGGGTCTGAGTTACTGTCCGGAGTCGATTTAGTTATGTTGATTGGTCGCATGGGTGCAGTTTTCTCCTCGGAAGCCGCTAGAGAGGAACTCATCAGATCAATTCCAAATAATCTATAATTAGCGGTTGTCTCGGGTTTCTTCTGTTCGACTGGGGAAACCATTTGGTCGTTCAGTGTTGAGTCCTTTGATAAATTTGACACAGAGTAAGAGTTATTTAGCCAGTCAGATTTCTTAGCATCCTCAGTTGAATCACGATAACATTGCTGAGAAGAACTCCTCTGTGAGGTGAGGCACGATTGTGCAAACTCATGGGATTGCCAAAGGTTAGAAGCTGTTATGCCTACATCTAAAGACAAAGCATGTGAGTGAGATATGTAGCAAGGAAAATTGAGCTATGTACTAGCAAGGATCACTGCCTTAGATTGTGTCTCACCAAGAGCAGATACTTCACTAACTTGACGGGGCCTTTTTTTCATCAACATAACTGACTGGGGGACACTTTCTGAAGTTACAAACGACTCGATTTCCCAAGGTGAAACCTTATCGGGTCTTGGAATTGATGCTGGCTCATCCCAATGAACCTACACAAACATGTAGCAGACTGATTGAGTTTTCGTACATAAGAGAAATTAAAAGAAGCATTTGTAAAAGTGGAAGGAATTTTACTTCTAGGCATCGCCATTTTGAGTCTTTCCAGTGAGGGGAGCAGTCTTTAACACCAATAACCGTGCCAGAATATCTTTGTAAAGAAACAGATGTGTTAGAGAACAGTTTTGGGGACAGAGAATTCGCAGGGTACATAATAAAGAAAAGATTCAGACTACCTTCTTTCAGGGGAATCCTCTCCCTCGAACCGCATCTTAAATCTCATCCCTACAGAGAACTTATTGTTCATGGCTTCTAGATATTTGTTCAAGCTAATAATGAATTGGCTTGTCCTGCTCGAACCGAGATTAAATCAGTAAGTAGAGTGTCAAAAAAATTCATCCCAGATGTTCCCGGAGAGTAATAATTGTATATACCTTGGTTTATAGTATACGATGAACATAGTTTTGGCTTGAGTAGCATGGCATGCAGTAGCAAGCACTCCCAGATGCATGCTATGACTTGATATGACGGATGAAGGCATACTGCTCTGTTGACGATTCGCACGTCTGACCCCAACCCGCAACTCTCCGTTCTCCCCTCTGGACAATATAATATAGTTTGGCAAATTTGAGTTCCAAAATTACCTAACGGAAATGGACTATCAGAAGAAACAAAACAAGGTAGCAGTGTGACTTATACCTAAGGAATACAAAAGTGTCCCCAGCTACCAATCTCTTTGATGTAACAAAGGTGCTCCACCCTGTCGTCAATAGATGCCTCCGTGGTTGGCCTGTTAAATAGGTTTCAGGAAAAAAACAAGATCAGTAAATCTTGTGGATATCTCCCAGAGGTAATAATATATTTTTATCATTTTATTTTAACTGGCCATGGATACATGACTCTTTGATATGAGTTGAGAAGAAATGGATCCATCACCTCTAAAAATATGCCTGAATTTCCACTGATAACCGTGCACATCTTCGGCTACTAACTCCTGGGTTGGGGTTTGCTGAGTCATATCCTAAAGGATAACAAGAGATGAAAAATTCATATTAAAAGGCAGAAATCCCAAAGTCAAATGTGAAGCCATTTTGGTATGCTCATACCAGGGGAGGAAGGCATTCGGTAGCATGTTTCCTCAGAACAGAAAAACCACCATGGGTGCTTGTATCAGAGGCAGTCAAAACCTTGCTGAAAGAGTGAACCTTTGGCTTTTGCAACTCGGGAGGAGAGGGATCAGGACTCATAGGTTCATCAACTTTCTGCAAATTTATATTTATTAATCAGGAAAACAAAATGGTAGTGATGATAACAACAACACTCAACTGGATTTTTTTTTTAAAAACTTAGAAAAACCAACAGAACTTTAGCACTCACAGTTCCTACAGGGATCAAAGTAATCTGGGCATAAACCTCATCAGTATCTTTCTCCGCCTGTGAACAAACACAAGTGATCAAATCAAAAACAAGATCGGTACTCATATTTGGTCTAATCATTTTTTTAGCTTCAAAAGATTCACACAGTATCCATCAATAAACAAATGGTCAATTCCATAGAAGAAGAAGAAGAAGAAACCATCTATATAATTCAATCCTCCTATATTGCTAAATTTGAGAAATTATAGCTAGCTAGTCAACCCAACAACTAATAGTCTAATAAAGATGCCAAAAGAGAGAAAAGCAAAAAAAAAAAAAAAAAAAGAGCAAGATACCTGAAGACGAACGTTCATAACATTACAGAGAATCTTAGGAGGAAGAAAGAAAAGTGGCTTTATCGTATTTAAATCCTGTTGCGTTGACGCTTCCAGCTAACCCAGAAATAGAAAATATCAGAACAAATTCTCAAAAGAAACCAAATCAAAATTTGCAAAACACCGATCTAAAATTCAAAAATCGAAAGAAAAAAATAAATAAAAAGAGAAGGTGGTTTAGGTTATTACTTGTTCCATGTGACCTTGAGGGAAATAATAAACTCTTTCACCAGCTTGAGGAACATCAACCAGAGGTCCCGCGCATAATTTCCATAACTCATCGTATAAACCTTCACCTGTTCCCACATACGTCCACCGGAAAATCAGAAATGTCGCCGGAAAAATAAAAATAATAAAACTCCGGTCAAATTCTCGAGTCCCATTCACACTACACAAACAACATACCTCCCTGATTCGTCATCCGCTCCAACTTCAACCGTCTCCGCCTCCGCCGCCGCCGCTATCAATGACAGTCTCTTCTCTCTTGGAAGCTGAAAGAGGCGTAATAAAAAAAATTGAAGAAAAGGAGACGATCGAGCTCCCCCAACCCCTTGGATTCCGTATCCACGTATCTTTTTTGTCTTCTTCTTCTTCTTCTTCTCTAATGCATGAGTAACGATCGAGAAAGAGAGAGAGAGATCTGAATCGTAACGCAACCAAAATCACCAAATCCTCCTGCTGCTTTGCTTTGCTTTGCTACTCTCTCTCTCTCTCTCTGTAACTGTAACCTCCTCCTTCTCTCACTCTCTCTCTCTCTCTCTCTCTTGGTGACTTTATATCTCCCCTTTTGATAGACACACACACACACTCGCTAACTCGCGTCTTTTATGTTAAAAACGCCATTCACACACCACCACCACCACCACCACCGCTTTTATCCCCGTTTCCCCCCTCTCTCTCTCTCTCTCCTCTACCTAATTTAATTTAATTTAATTGTTTCTATATTTGATGTCTGAAACATTTTTGTGTTTTTTTTTTTTTGGGTACTATGTAAATAATAAGAGATTCTGTTTATTTTTCTAAAAAAAAAATCTGATAATTAAAGGAAACTTTATAGGGAAACTTTATGGGGAAAAATGCCATAAAAATCAAAACAGCAATAAGTATTTGTGTTTCGTTAGTGGTTTATAAATCTACTTAGCGTAGTTGGTTACGCTTCGATGTTTGTGGCTCTGAGGTCTGGAGTTCGAATCTACAAGATATCTTTTATTTTAAAAAACAAAAAAACCTTCTTCCAAACCGAGTCGAACCCGCGGCAGGTGAAAACCAAACTCTCACATTAACCATTGGACCACATCATACTTTCAATAAATATTAGAAACAAAATTTATATATCTTGTCTTTGACTAAACGGAAATTGTTAACACATACTTAACGACGTGCTTAAAATGGCCAGGTTAACAAAATTTTACTATTTTATCAAAAAGTCAAACTAAACTTTGGGATTAAAACGATATTTCGAAAATTCATTCTTTTTTCGTTCCAAATTTAAAAATTGGATATTTTTATGATATTTTTCCCATAATTTATACGTAGCTTTTGTTTTTTTACCTTTTCTTCTACTACTTAACAAATTAAAAATACGATTGCGTTGGATTCGATGGTTTAGGAAGAATAATTGTAATTTACTGGATTAATTTAATTAGTTAACGGAGCGTGAAGGCGCGTGTGGTTCCGTTACGGTAACGAAACAGGCGTTATCGTTAAGATTCCGTCACTTTCACCCCGTCTGCCCCAACGCCAGGCAACAGGACTGGCTTGAATTGGGAAAGCACAATGAACAGACTTGACCTCCTTCTTTTCTTTATTTACTACTTCTGCCACTCTTTTTCTTTCTTTTGGTTGGGGACGACCAAAAACATTTAGCATCATGTTGTGGCTAGTGTTTTTGGACCTCTAATCTTTTTTTTTTTTTTTTCAACCTGTTTCACTAACTACTTACTTTACTCAAATCATAAAAGACTAAAAAAAATAGTTAGAAAATATGAAAAGCGCATAGCAGAATCTTCAAAATAATTTGTAATATATTCATACATATAAGTAAGATGTATAGTATAATGGTTTGTCCAAATATCATCGTAGTATCGTTTCAATTCAATTTTCGTGTAATGCATATAATGCATGATTTTTTTTTTTTTTGGGGAAAACGCTAATAAATAGATTTTCGACATTTTTGTTGTCTAAACAACTTTTTTGATGAAATATATATATATATATACAATATTTGGCAATAACTTCATCTTTAGGCGTGTCGTATTTATGGATAAGTGATGATCAAAAGTTTCTAAATTTTTCGGGCAAATCGAATATTTGATGTAGTCATTTGGCAATGAATAATGCCAAACTTAATTAAACATTTAAGAAAAAAACCAAAATGGAAAGATGAAAAGTCTATTATAATCCAATAGTCGATCTTTTTATTTACAAATAAATTAGGAAAACTTTATCGTTTAGTTCTAATGTAATTAAGGGTTTAATACTATATGACTAAAAATGCAAGAAAACGTCACGTATGACGTATTTTTGACAACTTCTGTTCCCTTTAAGGATATAAATAAGCAAGATGCCTTCTTCGAAACCCACCACCACCATCTCCGGATTTTCTCTTTCTCATTTTGGACTATTTTAATAGTAACATTTAATACTAATAACTTTGGTATCTTGTCCCAGTATATTCCCAGAGCTTGTTGTAACGAATCTCAAAACTTAGTAAGCAATTTATTATAGAATTTTCGTCGTCGGTCCACTTAGAGATCATTCATTCCCCATATAGTTCCCTAATGTTTGGTCTCAATTAAATTAAACGAGTTTGATTCTTTCAACGAACAAATGTGTTTAATTCGATTTTAATCAAATTTAGTAGTACTGTTTATGAGGTGAATTCAATTGTTCATCTATTTTTATATCTTCTTTGATTTTAAGTTTAACCTCATATTCAATCGATATACTCTAGTGTATACCACTTCTTCAAGCCTTGACGAATTCACTCGCTCATGACTCATGAGTCATGAGTTTTGTACGTAGAGATTTCAGCAATGCTTTGTCTTCATGGTTTGATGCAATCTGCTACTATTTTTTGAGGGGAAATGAAAAGTAAAACTATTGTGTGTGTTCCTTGAAGCTTGAGCATTGACTTGGTGTATCATGAAGCTAGATGTTAATTTCTGGAATAACAGCAAGTCAATGATGAATCATCTATTAAAAGAATGGGGTAATATATTTCCCTGCTTTTTTTTGATGGCATATTCCCTCAACTCTATGAAAGAAAATATGTTTCAGAAAGTTATTCATATTTGATGGCAATATCTCGAACAATGAATATGTTAAGAAAAGAAGAAAAAAAAAAGAGATATTTATCTTAAATTTGAAAAAGGTTCCTACTTTTATGAAAATCTTGGAACTAAGACTTTCATAAAGTATTAAAAATAAATTATTTTCTTTGAACTATAAGTTATGTGTTCGATATGCTTGATTCTTAGTTTTACCTATTTGTAGTAGTGATCAGTAAAATTAAGGTCTATATATGATCAAATAGACCATAAGTTATATATTACATGCATATGCTGCTTATAAACACAACCAAAAACTCGTACAACGAGACAAAATTTAGGGTTTCATGAATTATATATTGATTTGGAGTGGGATTTTTCTATACAAAGGTTCAGATCATTTGCTAGTGAGGCGCTTGTGGCTTGCTGTTTCAAATAGATTTGATGATATAGCGAGTTACAAGTTTTTGCCGATGTCTTTCTCTTTGGCCATATGTACGTACATACATCTGTCATTCTATAGATTTGATGATATAGTTCGATATTATAACCTATAAGTGGCTACGCAAAAGTAATGATAGTAGGCCTCGTATGTAGATCTACACACATAAAACCCACAGAGGATGATAGTGGGAAGGATAATAAAGGGTTTAAACATCTACTGTAATTTGGCTTTTAGAGCTCTAATTATAAATCATAAAATGCTATAAAAAGGAAAGAAGTTGCCAATCAAAGTAAGGATTTGTGTGAATGATTGTCTTTACACTGCTCATTATTGCGCCACAATGGTTGGAAATAGAATTTTGTATAAATAGCTTTATTGCTTGACACCTGTATTTTTACATAATGGACTATACTTTATAATGTGTATATGCTCGTGTGTGTGTGTGTGTTTTTTTTTCGTTAATTAACTTATAATTATGATCAAAGTGTCCCTTAACCCCCTCTTAAGAGTCAAGGGTCACATTTGGCGTTATTAAATTATAAAACCGATACTTAATATGAAGTTTGATTATATGTAGTTGAACAAGTCATCTTGCCGTGAAATATTTAGTAGTAAACGAGGATTCTAAGATGCATAATACAGTATATTACCGTTATATTATAAGATCCACACACAATAATAGTTTAGTAAGGGCTTTTATACGTGTGTACAACAACACTCGGAACAATAGCTAAATTTAACTACATTGTTTTCCTGCACATGAACATTTTTTGAATCAAGATCTTAAAAATTAAATCCATTAATAATTTATAAATAAAATGACTAAAATATGAAAATCAAAGGAATAAAATAAATAAAATAGCAGAGATACAGTACTATGATTGGCTGGACAAAGATAGAGTTTGCGCACCCATGTGGAGACCAACCATTTGAATGTTTCATGGCCTATATATCTAAATATTGCATTTATTAACCAGTGGACTTATTATATAAACCATGTTACACTCTAATCACTCGCAATTTAGTCCAGATTCAGAACTATACTATTAGATGGATAACATACATTAAATGAAATAATAGCATATAGTATAATACATGAAATAATATAACAGTACTATATTTTATTTAAACTCTAGAAAACGGTTAAATTTTAATTTTACCATTTCGAAGTTTATTCTTGCCAACATTTCAAAGAAAAAGTTATTCATAAAATAATTATAATGAAAAGGTAACAATATCTCACAATGGATAAAATACTCGACTATGATCAGGAGGGCTAAACTGAAACATACATTCCCATCAAAGGAGTAGCTGATGTCCTAAACCTCTGAACTAGAGTCAAGAGAGCATCGATACAGGAGCAGGCATTATGTGGTTCAACGGTTCAAAGTTTTTAATATTACAAAATTGTAAAGTAGTGTAGTGGTTAATGTTTGTTTTCTTTATCAAAAAAAAAAAGTTTTTAATATCGATTTATATAAGAAGAAATATAGGGGTTTTATTAAAGGTAAAAATAATCACTTTCTCAAAACAGTGTTTAAATTATAATTTTGGGAATTTTATGCTAAATATGGAATATTGTAAAAAGAAATTATCACATGAGCTACCAGATTTTTCATTCAGGTATATATTTTAAAATTTTAATATATAAATATATAAAATTAGAAAATGCTAGTTTTAAAAGAAGCATATCCGTTTGGATTTCACATTGAGACATTTTCCACGGGAATAATTATATTGAACGTTAAACAATAAAAACAATCCGATATGAGAGGGACACTTCTTCATATTCTTTTTATCTAATATATTTAAATCTAAAAATAATTAAATATTTCTATAACAAATTTTAAAAATTGAGTTACCAACTAATAAAATGTATTGTATAAGTTGAAAAGCAAGGGACCACATATTTTTTATTCAATTCAAGCAGCCGGAAAAAATAAACTTTATACATGACAGTGTTATTGGTCATTGATGTTCTTATTATTTAATAATGTAGTACACTAATAATGTTTTAGTAGGATTTGATTTATTGGACCGGCTACAAAACAAAATGTTCCGGGATAAGTGGGATCTTTGTTCCTCACGTTTCCTCCAAATGATGTTGACTTTCATTGACTTGCTCTCTCTGAGGTTCCCCTAGCCGTAGGATCTTTGGGTCCTCATTTTGAGTCCGTCAGACTCGGAGGTTCCAAATCTTGGAATACCATCATCCCAAATCTGGTGCATTTACAAAAACGCCATTACATGTGTCAATACACATCTTGTTTTCCACTATTATTCATTGATTAACGTTTTTTTTTTTGGAATTTTTAGTGATTAGATATTAAATTTCACTATCGTAAACAAATAAAAATAAAAATACACGAATTATATTAGTAGTTCGTTTCAGTATAAAACCGATGATAATTTTCCAACCGTTGTTAATTGTTGTTGTAAGTAGTTTGAGCACAGTATGTATATACGTACCTTGAATGTAGCGGATATCATCATCATCGCTAGTACGCATTATCATTATAGGCTCCACATACTTTGTGCCTTTTTGTCATTTGAAGATGATGTGTTTTTGGATCACGTTACTAGAAAGAATATGTCAAGCTAACATATATCGATAGGCAATCCAATTTTTAAAACATTGGCTAGCGACGTTTATAACTTATAGCACATATACATTTGTAGATCAGACCAACACTTTCCAAGGGTTAGTCTAGCTAGTTAAGTTGCGGATCCTACATTACACATGATGCTATGTTCTATATATATGCATGGTTTAACGAAATTCGCCTAAACTAAACTACAATATTCGTAAATTCAAAAGACTCGAATGTCTTCTAGAAAATAAATGTGTAGAATTTCATAGGGAAGACATAGAACAATGAGATCGACCCAACAAAAAAAAAATCAGCAAATCAACTTGCAATTAGACATCTTTATTTAGAACATAACTTTGTCCTGAGATTTAAAAAAAAAAAAAATAGTAATAACCAGATACCAGTACTATACCAGGTCCAAATACGCAGTTTTATTCTTCATTTTTTTCTTTCTCAAGGGATACTGGAGCTGGAGGATTGATGGTGGACCATGAGCCACCGGCCATTATGGAGTTCAAAGACATTGGTGATGTGGGAGTACGAGCCAGATATATGGGCGGCAAACGTGGTGACCCAAGCCACGCTGGTTAGAACCCGTGTCTGCACATCACGGGGGTCGTAACACCCAAAGTCCGAGTTGTCGAAACACAACTCCCATTTTTGCATCACTGCGTCATACCTATAAACGAGGAGTATAAGTGATCAACACGATGAGTGACTCTGAAGCTATAGTAGGTCGATGTTGTTCAAAAAAATCTCTTAAGAAACCCAAAAGAGCATTATTAATTAGAAAGTATGTCAGCCATTATATTTCTAGATATTATCAGGAACCCGTTAGAATGGAAGACACAAAGATGTTAGTAAGGCGCGTTATATATATATAGTTGTACCCGGAGACAAGTTCACCAGAGCCATTGCAGCACTTGACATAATCAGAGTTGAGCCAGAAACTAGTCATTCTATCAATTTCCCTCGAATCAATGATGCTAAAGAATTCATTGTTCACATCCCTGACTGCTTTAGTCGTTGCATAGAACGCCTTCCACCCATTAACCGGGTTTAAACCATTTGTTTCCTCTGTAAAATCCTTTGTGTAGAGATTGCAAATGAAGAAATCAAGGGATCAGCATCAAAAAGTGTCTCTAAGGCAAAATAAAGTGAAAGACCAAAATTAAACCCCTTTCATTCAGACACGAAATTACCTGGCGATAAAGGAACTTCCAAAGGCTGTCGTCATTAGCAGCCTTCATCATCGAGGTACTCGTCATTGACAACTGGCAGAGACTTGGGATATCCAAATAACTGAGAGCATAGGTCGTAGTAACCTCCGGAAGCAACTGTTCAATCATGGACGCTTCCGGCTTATCATCATCGACCCTCGCTGCCTTCGAGACCATTTTGAAGATGGACTCAAGGAGAGTGAGATGCGGCTATGAGAAATGGATAGAAGATTATGACGGCAAGTATCAAAGATCAAGTCCACGTTTTGTTTTGTTATGTGGTTCCTCCTTTATCCAAACCCTAAAACATCGTTGTGTAGTGTACTCTTCTCGTCGCGGAGTGGGCCGGTTCGTGGAAATTAGGCATAGTAATCGGTTTGGGCTGCGATTCGGTTCGGTTTAATTATTTTTGGTTATCAGTTTATTTGGTTCAAAACATAACGTTGCAAAGTCGTAAAATTACATCAAATGATCGAGATAATTTATTTCAAGGGAAATTATTACTGTAGTATGAAATAGCATCTCGTTCTTGTTGGTTACACAACACCGTTTTGAAACATGAAACACACAGACACAGTTAATTAAAGCTCTGAATTCTAAAGCTCTCAACTGATTTTTTTTTGGATCCAGTTTAACAATATCTATGAAAACTCAAATTCTATTCTTGATTCCTAGGCCTAGAAATATTAAATAGCAAGTCACTGTTAAAAGATACCTAAGCCTAATAACTCCTCCTACATGTACTAAACTACTAACTAAGACAGTAAAGTAATGAAAATCATGATGCTGCTGCTTAGAAGTATCATGATCCAACCGCTATCCGGCCACAACGATCGCACTTTATCCGTATAAGACATCCTCAGAAACGCCCAAAGTCGCCTTGAGACTAACCGAATCGTTGCTAAGACCACAAAAAAGAGGCTTATCAATAGAACTCCAAGCTCTTTGCTCTCTAGATTTGCTTGTTCTTTCACAATCTTCTCTACATCCAATCTGCTTTCAAGAAAACAAGAAGACAATTGATGTCAACTAAATAAAAACGTTTTAACTCACGTGATAGCTCCCTTACTGTATATTTCAGAAAACAAAACACTACTGACCTCAGTGCAGTGTTTCCTCTGGCCAAGGATTCTACACGGGAAGCAACAAAAGTTTTCCATAGCTCTAGGTCTCTAAGTTCCTTTTCCTGCTCAAAGAATATCAAATTCATTACTTTGTTCTTTTTAACAGATAAAGACTACAAAATCGGAAGAGAATTAAAATTACCATTTTCATTTTCCATTCAGTGATCTCTCTGATATCAGCTTTGCTTTTCTCCACAAGCATAAGAGTTCTCTTCATCTCCAAGCTAAATTCTGGTTGCTTGTCATTCATTTTCTTTACAGAGTCCTCAAGAACCGATAAATTCATCTCAATCAGTTTCACTTTCTGCATCATCACTTTCAAAACGTTATGCTTCTCCCTAACTTCATATTTCTTCTCTCCTATGAGATTAATCGTCTTCACAACGTCATCTTTCTTCTTCTGCGCTTCAGTCTCCTTACCAATCTGATCTGTCCTATTGCTTTTCACTTCCCCAACTTGCTTTTCATCTGCGGTTTTTAGTTCCAACATAGCTGGTTTACTGGGAAGAGTCTCTGATGGAACAAATAGATCTTCAAGCATTTGCTCAAGAGCATCAATGCCAAATACCTCCACAACACTCAGAGTACAGTAAAACTCAGATCCGTAGTGACTAACTAAGTTAAGTTTAAGATATCTCAACCATTTAGGTTCAAGGAGCCGGAATGTCTGAATCTGCTTAATGTTTGCAGCCACGAAACTCCCAGCGGGAGTCCACATCTCGGTTGGGTAACTCAAGCTACCTGACAAGCTAAACTCTTTGAGATTCGAAGAATAATGCTCAAAATTTGCAATTCTCACTGTGTCAACCAGCGTCTCCTCGGCAAGTTCAATCACGACAGACTTATTCGACACGGAACACGGGTTTCTTAGATACTTGTCATGATCTTTGCCAAGCACATTGCTAGCTCCTTTTGCTTCCTTGTTATGCTCCACCACTTTTGCTCCCTTCATAGCAGAAGCATAGTTATAACCAGTTCCATCTGGTTCTAACCTATAATGAGTCGCATTATTCACAAGCTGTGATGAGCCATTTGCTTTGAGACTTTTGTCTTCAAGATTGGCATATCTAGGATCACGAGCTTCTAGGGTCTTCTTGTTTATTCTTCGTTCTGGCATCACAATTTTGCAGATCAACAAAGCATTGTTCCCAAGAACATGCTCATACACATCTTGTAACTGGCCGTTTCTCAGGAGACAATAGTTGTTTTCTTTTCCAGTAGCTCCACCAGAACTCGTGGAATTGAGGATCTTTGGAACTGATCCATCAGTGTGATTCCCAATTTTATCTACAAAACAAAATTTAATTATTCTTCAGAGAATGAAAAAGGATCACAATGCAGCAGCACATCTACCCAAGTTCCAAAGATACTAAATTTGGAGTCTTTCCTTAATTAACATCTGAAATGATCATGTCATCTCTCTCTCAACAAATAAATTGCGGAGGAAACAAGGGTATACATTGTTACCTCCATAATCATGGCTTTGGCCAAGCTTGGAGTAGACGAGGAAGAGGAAGCACCAGAGTAAGAGAACGAGAGGGATAGAACGCTCGACGAAGCTGCTGCTTCTTGCATTAACAACATTATCAACCTTTTCGGAGATTCTGACAATTCGAAACCTTTGCGATTTTTCATTCACGCATATCGTCGAACAACTTCCGCGCTTCGCCATCTCTATAAGCAGAGAAGAGATCTATACTCGTGTGTGCATGCACAGATCACAGATGGATAGAGAGCGAGAGATCGTTGGTTGTATTGTATGAATGTGACCTGTATCTGGAGCAAAGGAGAAGAGGGCACGAGGAACAAGAGGAGAAAAAAGACTGACGAAGAAGAAAAAGAAAAAAGAGAAAGAGAGAGAGAGAGACAACAACATGTCTCGTGTTGCTGTCTTTGTCTTGTGTGGTTTGAAAGAAGAACCTAACTTTTTTGTCCGTCGAGAGACCATTTTCTTCGGATTTTTTTTTAAATTTAATTTCTAAAAAAGTAGTAACAAAATTTCATAATCTGCTTGGTTATAACTTTCAACGGCTACTTACGGTCTAATCTATTCTATTGTTAGCAAATTCAAAAGTGTCTTTGACCCAAGTTTTTTCTTTCTTTCTGTAAAATAAAAAAGTCCGAAACTTCAAAGATTGAGTCAAAAGTTACAATGCCGGACAAAGAATGAACCTAAGTTTGGTGATTTGATGTCTCCGGGGGAGACGGGTTGCCGAAATCATGCTTGAGCATTGATGTCCGTAGAGTGATTAACAAGGACGAAGTCGCCGGATTCATGCCGGAGATGTTCAGGGACAAAAGGAAGACTTCCCGGATTCTGCTCTTGTAAGAGCAAATTTAATGGAGTTTCAGGAGGGTACTGGTCAAGTATGAAATCTATTGCTTCTCCGCTTATCTCTTTTTGGTTCAATAGAACCTACACACAAAAAAATAAAAGTGTGAATAAGCAATGAAAGCTGCAATTGCGGTTAAATGTCTGAAACTTACCTTAATGGTTTTGAGGAGAGCGGTTTGGTTTTGTGTGAGGAGAGCAACTGTTTTGTCATACATCTGGCAAATGAGTTCTTCGCTTCTCTGTGCAACTTCATCGTCCATGTTGAAGTTAATCGGCGGCTCGACAAGGTCATCGTCTTCATAGAGAGATCCTTCAAAGTCTAAGCGTGGTCCAACGAACTGAGCCCTCTTTCTCCATGGTGGTGGTTCACCATGGATCACCATTGGGTTTTCCAGGTTCCATCTGAAATCCAAATATATACGTCTTGAGTAAGAAC
The DNA here is from genome assembly GCF_030686135.1 of Camelina sativa. Classification (NCBI taxonomy): domain Eukaryota; kingdom Viridiplantae; phylum Streptophyta; class Magnoliopsida; order Brassicales; family Brassicaceae; genus Camelina; species Camelina sativa. The sequence goes on from NC_141890.1 coordinate 8,713,417, forward strand.
CATATACTTTAGAAGGGAATGTGAAGATGTGCAAATTTGCGCCTCACATGGTTAGGATTTTACGAGCTAGCCATGAGGCGTCAGAGAGATAATCAACTGATGCCTTCGAAGTATCTGAGCCGTAGATCACTTGTTCTGCAGCTCTTCCTGCAAGCAAGACCTTTGCAACAGAAAAATTTTTGCAAGTATAAACTCATAATATCATATATAGGTGGGCATATAAACCAAACTGAACCGAAAAACTAGATGCTTAGACCTAATATTAATGAAATGAAAGAAGAGATTTTTAATAGAGAAAAAAGAAGCACCTGAAGACGATGAAGCAGTTGTGGAAAACGACCAAACATGTAGGATTCATCATCAAGTCGATGAAACACAACTTGAGACAGTGTCTGACCACGAGGGATGATAGATACGCGATCGCACCGCTCAATCTTTGCATTCTCGTGCCGCAATAAAAGATGAGAAGTGATTGCTACCCCGACTTCAGTTGTGGCTCTACGACACTGACCTTGATGTCCCAATTCTAAACCAATACGTGTCGGCCCAACAGTGAGTCTGTCAACAGCATCGTCCATATCTGATTGAAGAATCGAGCTATGCGTTTTCCTGACAGCTACAAGAGCAGCCTCTTGAACCAACTGTGCCAGTTTTGCTCCAGACCATCCTGTATTTAATATAAACCATTACTTTTATAAGTGTTTTATACAGACCAATATGTTCAGACACATAACTTCTCTGTGGAAAAAGGTACACCAAGAGCAGAACAATGATTCTTTGAAACATCAGTTGTAGATTTTATACCTGGCAAGTTACTTGCATAGGATGATAAGTCAACAGAATCTGACATCTTGACTTTGCTGGCGTGAATCTTCAGAATATCCAATCTCCCTTTCGCATTAGGGGGACGGACTCTTATCTGATAAGAAGATTAACATTTACGGTCTTTCAGAAACTCTTAGCCTACTATGTTAATGCGAGAAAACATCAAATGGCTCACGATTGTGATTTGGTAGATTATTAATTAGAAATAACTGCCATAAAAAATTCAGAGATAACCAGAAGATTGTGTGCCTATATTTTGTTAATCACAAACCTTTCGATCAAATCGACCTGGACGTAGAAGAGCAGGATCTAACAAATCTCTGCGATTGGTGGCACCCAAGAAAATCACACCTTTGCCGGTGTCAAAACCATCAAGCTCGATGAGTAGCTGGTTCAATGTGGTTTCTCTTTCTTGAGTGGCCGCATTGTACAACTGATCTGAGTTTTCCTTGAAAATCCCTTGACGTCTGACGAATACCAAAATATAGAGACATCAGTGAAACTCCGTCTCAAGTTAAAATATCACGCAGGAAGGCAGTAACTATATCAAAATCTAAATTAAGGGATGAAATTGTGTATACCGAGTTGCTAAGGCATCAATTTCGTCGATAAAAATAACGGATGGCTTGTTTACCTGCACAAGGACATGGACATCATCAAATACTATTGAACATCCCTTCACAAATATGCATAAATACACATATGTTCAATCACCTTAGCTCTTTTAAACAGATCTCTGATACGCGCTGAACCAACTCCAACTAGAACTTCAACAAATTCAGATCCTGCCATTTGGTAGAAAGGCACACCAGCTTCCCCCGCAATAGCTTTTGCTACGAGTGTCTACGAAAACAAATCAGGTTAGGTGAGGCTATATATTGCTAGCAATTGGGTTGTCAAAAGATTCTTGTAGAAAAAGCTACTCGACTACAACAAGAGGCTAACTAATCATTGACATTTTGTAAGATCTCAAACGAGAATAGGGAATCAGTAATGACTTTACAATAGCATTTAAACATTCAAAACTACATTTAGACAAATTTCAGGTTTAAAGTGAAGCAGTAGTGATGAAAGATCGTTCCAGTATCAGTGCCAAATTATGAATTTCCAAACATTCGCAATACTCTGAAATCCAACCATCAACATAAGCATTAATTAGTCTCAACTGTTACCGCTGCAAGTTTGATTGTCAATTATTTCTATAGTCTTTCATAGTATTCTAGAGTAAAATGCTGCTATAAAAAATACTCTCCACTACTTAAACAATGAATTTTTTAGATTGGCATTAACATAGATGGTTAGACATACCTTGCCACAACCTGGGGGACCCTCCAAAAGAACTCCATGAGGAGGTTTAATACCCATTTTATCAAACAAGTCGGGATTCTTCAAGTACTTTACAAGCTGTCAAGAAAATGTGATAAGCGTAATGAAAATGAGAGGTTTATTTCGAGCTTCCAATATTTCAAAGAAAGTATGTCATGCAACTGCATACTTGATGTTGTAGCAGTAAAGCCCTACGCAATCTAAATCCAAATATTAAAAGTAAAAGCTAACCAAGAGTGCACTGTGCACATATTAGAAATCCTAAAAAGAGATCCATACTCAGGGATGCAAGCATAACAAAAGAAGGAAATTTAAGCACAATAAGCAAGCACGTATATTATTCATTATTATGAATAAGCTTCTTGCATATAAAAATTCCGAGTTTCTTTGATGAATGTTCATGAACTTAGAAGAAGTAATACAAGTGCATGCAATGTTGGGTAAATAAGCTTAAGGTTTTGAATTTAATAGTAGTATTTTGCGAGGAATTTGGTCAAGCGATACCTCTTGAAGTTCGTCGACTGCTTCATCAATCCCTGCAACATCAGCGAATTTAACACCGGTTGAACCCTGTAACATAGTTATTCAATGTCATCAAAAACTCAACCAAAAAGTGTATTAGAACTGAAGAAACGTGCATATAGGAGTAGTGTTTAGAAACTTACATCAACACGAGCTTCTGCTTTAGACTGAGAAAAAGCAATCCCTTGCCATAAGTCCTGCAAAAAAAAAAAATTAAGTGATTAAGAGCAAAAGCAATATCACTGAAACATGCAAAGCACGCATTATCAGATTAAAGTATTATACCCATTTTCTAAAGTTCTTTGGTCTTCGTGACAGAGTGAAACGAACAAGAAGAACCATAGTCACGACAACAAGTAGGATTGGTTTGAGCATCTCCAAGCTTGATGATACACCACCAAATGTGTAAAAATCAGAAATCCTTGAGAAGATCCCCCCATCGGCGAGAACATCAACAAGGTAATCCCATACTTTTTCAAGAACAACAAGGAAGATGCCAACAAAAAGTTTGAGGAATGGCTTTGCTATAGGCCAAACAACATAAACTGTAGTGACAAAGGCGAAACTAGTGACTGCAAAAACAGCCGAGGCTAAGAATCCCCCAACAACAACTGCCGCTGCAGCAATAACTGCTGTCACCATTCCCAGCTCAACCATCACTCTACTTGAAATAGAAGACGCGACTGGGTTTGGGAAGTCTGCCACTTTTCCAACCCAAGACTGTAAATAAAACATTCAATAGCAGAAAACTAAGTCAATAATCGAACACAATACTTTTGTTTGTCAACCTAGTGTATAGATTCTGAAAAATTCCTAACCAACACAATACAAATATAGCGAGGACATTAGATAATATAATCTAGTAGATAAGATCCAAATGAACAAAAGAGTGATCACCGTTATGTGCCTTTCTATTTCGTACTGGGGACCCGTGTACTCTTTCAAAAGACTTTGAGCTTCTCCAGCTTCAAGCTTCATTGACCTATCAAGAAACAGAACAATAAGAAATCAATACATCAAAAATGAAACTTCATTTATCTTCTTCTTCTTAATTCCTAGTAATTCACCATTTGGTTCTCTGTAAGCTCTTGACTCCAGGAATCTCCTTAAGATCAACAACAAAATCTCTATAACCGCTCGTATAAGGACTAACAGAAACTTCCTTGGAAGTAAGCAGCTTAACTTTATCATTCTTCATAACTTTTCTAAAATCCTCCAAACTCATCTTTGGTAAATCTTTCACAGTTCTCTCAAACTCGTCTTCCTCAGATAGCTCTGGCCCAAAAACTTGCTCAGGAACATAGAGTTTCCCCCTGTATTCCCTCAAAATATCACTCAAATAAACAGACTCGTTCCCACTTTCACTTCCCCTTTCCTCCGTCTCCATCTTCGAATCAAGCTTCCTTCTGATAAATTCAAACGCACCAGACGACGCATTGGCGCCGCCTTTGCTTAAATCCTCTCTCTCCTTAAGATTATACAGCTTATCCCCAACTCGATAACGAGGTTCCACCTGGCTAGGATTCTCCTTCAAAACCCTAGTCACGAAATCATCAACAACCGCAGCTTGGGGTTTGTTCGTCTCCCCAGATTTTTTCAATTCGCACAAAACCGTAAACGAACGACGCAGAACCGGACCTCTCCATCGAGTTTTCGCTGAGAAATTAGATGCATTCGCGTGTTTCCAAATCGATTTCTTGGGAATTTCTGGTAAACGAGTACCACCGAGTGAGAATACAGTGTCTACAGAAGCCATATCACCATGTAACAGAAGAGAAGAAAAGAAGCTTCACTGAGTGATAGATACTAGTAAGATCGAAATTGCATTTGAGAATTTCGAATTTGCCTTTTGGTTATTATGGATTCTTCTGGATAAGAAGAGCAAAAAGAGCAAATCGGGTTTTTTTTTTAATTACTCAGTCAGGGGTTTGTTGTTCAGTTAACTCCCACGGCCAACACTACTATACTGGTTCAATAACCGGTTCCGGTTCAGGTTGACCCGACTCCGCCACTATTTTTAATTTTATTTCTTTCTTTTGTCTTATAGCGCTCTCGTCGACGTCCAAACTCCATTATCACTATGTCCAAACAGATAGCCTTTTTTGCTTTACACGACGACGTTTGCTTTCTCTTTTATCTCCCTCCACCCAACCAGCGAACAATTAAAACATCGCTACCAAACACATCATCTCCTCCTCCACACAATGTCGAAGTCTTCTTCAAACCTTGCTTCATGCGCCGTCGCCACGCTTTTCATCGTCTTCCTTATCATCGCCGCTCTAACAGTTTATCTAACTGTATTTAGACCGAGAGATCCAGAGATCTCCGTCACTAGTGTTAAGGTTCCGTCATTCTCCGTTTCGAACGGCTCCGTCAGCTTCACTTATTCCCAATTCTCCGCCGTTAGAAACCCTAACCGCGCAGCTTTCTCGCACTACAACAACGTAATCCAGCTCTTCTACTACGGAAACCGGATCGGTTCCACTTTCATACCCGCTGGTGAGATCGAATCGGGTCAAACGAAACGCATGTCTGCTGATTTCTCAGTACAGTCGTTTCCTTTAGCGGTGGCCTCTGCTTCTCAGATCTCCGCCGCCGGATTTCGAAATCTTGGATCAGGCGGTTACGGAACCGGGTTAGTGGAGTTGGATAATCGGTCCGGGTCAACGGTGGAAATAGAGTCGAAGCTGGAGATGGCGGGTCGGGTCCGGGTTCTTGGTTTGTTTACTCACCGAATCGCGGCAAAATGTAACTGTAGGATCGTGATTTCCACGAGTGATGGTTCGATCGTAGCCGTCCGTTGTTAGATAGTTGATAAATATACTGTAACAGTCTTTTCTGATACATTTAAAAGTTTAGAAATTTGCAAATATAAATACAAAAATTTTGTACCTGCAATGTTATTTGAAATAATTGAAATGCTTTTTCAGATTTTGTATGTATACTTTGCAACTTACAAGTAAAAAAAACCATATTTACCATTCATGTAAAGAAGCCTAAAAAACACATGTCATTAATAAATGTTTGTCCCTCAAAAATCAATGTTTTCACATTAATAAATAAAGTGATGACGATAAAATGCAGATAAAAAGTTGTAAAATCCAAGAGCCTCAAAGACATGTCATTCTTTGTAGCGTTTGTAAGTCTTTTATTCTCTCACACATGATTTTATATACTTACTTTGTTTCATCATAAATTTCGTTTGAAATTTTTTCATAATATTTAAAACAGTTAAATTTAGCTAACTATGGCCATGAATGTTTAGGACATTTTTAAAGGGTTTTAGATTATAAATTTTAGTTTTCAAATTTCAAATTTTATTTTTGGTTTTAGATTTTGTAAACGATTTCATATACAACAAAAACAACAAAGATATTTAAAGAAATTGATCCATGTATCAATTGTATGTATTGAGGAAGGACCGTGACAAATATTACTTTGTGTAAAATATTCGGTTATGTTAAATTTTTGACACCTTAATTAAAGTTGTTTCCCGTTCGAAGTACTAGTTAGTTACTTATACAACTTACAATTCAATACTTACGTTTATGTCCGATTATTTTTGGTTATAAAGAAAATTCGCGATTGAGGTCATAAAAATCCAAAGGTGATATGTATGTTGTAAGTTGTAAGTGCAAGCACTGTTGTAAGCTAAAAAGTTAACAACATACGGCTAAGATCGAACTGTCGTTAGTTGTAAGTACGGGAAAAAAAAAATCAAAGGTGATTAATTGTAAGTACGGTTGTAAGCTAAGCAAGTTAACTAAAAATCACAATATATAAATCAGACTAGTAGTAGTATATTGTCGTACGGATGACGAACATAAAAGTCAGAGACATGCTGCAGATCTCATTTTATTATTATGTCAAATAATACCATTATTTTTGTTTAATCTTAATACTAGTAACATCATTTGAGACCATTCAATTGTTCTACCAAGGATGGCACCTGGTTTCCCTAGTAATATCTGCATAGAGACATGGACCGCTTGCTTTAATAGACCACTTACATTTAAGGCATCGACCTTCCTCCTCGAAAGACGTCCATGCAATAAACTGTTTATGCTGATTATTCCAACCACAACTGCATGAGAACACTGTTGTTTTTAACCAAGATTCCCCAAATTCCCAATGGACTTGTTGTCCGGGCTGCAACACATGCTCTCCCAAATCGTCGGCATGGGATCTACAATGTATAGTTAGGACTATTCCTGGACCTAGATCATTGGTGATTGTGACAGCATTTTTACCAAAAAGGATTGAATCCATGACAAAAAGAACTGGCATAGAAAAAGATTATAGCAAAAACGGCGAATATCTTTGTTACAAGGTAATTTCCCCTCGTCCCTCATTGTATTGTATCATCAGTATATATACAAGTATACTAGGGTTACAAAGGACATAATTGGAATATTACATTAGTTGTTCATGACGCCGAGACTGGACTTGAACTCTAAGAAGAGAGGTGTAGAAAGGCTTTTGGTGAATATGTCAGCGTATTGGTTGGACGATGGGATATGAAAGACCCGGATGTGGCCTAAGGCAATGCGTTCATGGACAAAATGTATATCAATCTCGACATGTTTCGTTCGCTGATGTCGCACCGGATTGGAAGAGAGGTAGACCGCACTAATATTATCACAGTAGACAAGCGTGGCAGTGTTGAGTGGACAGTGAAGCTCGAGCAGAAGATTGCGTAGCCATATGGTCTCTGCTACAACATTGGCCACTAATCTGTATTCGGCCTCGGCAATGGAACGGGAGACTGTGTGTTGACGTTTGGGCGACCAGGAGATGAGGTTGTCGCCATAAAAAATGCAGTATCCGGAGGTGGAACGACGTGTCGAGGGGCAACTTGTCCAGTCAGTGTCGGTGTAAGCGGTTAACGTCGAGTTCTGTGTTGGCGTGAGCTGCAAGACATTGTGTATAGTGCCTTTGACATAGCGAATGATCCGCTTAAGAGCATTGAAATGGGATTCTCGTGGATTATGCATGAAAAGACAAACCTGTTGTACTGCGTAGGCAATATCGGGATGAGTGAAGGTGAGGTATTGGAGAGCCCCTGCCAAGCTGCGATATAGTGTCGGATCCGAGAAGGACGGGCTGTCATCTGCAGAAAGTTTGGACCGAGGATCCGTAGGAGTGGTGACCGGATTGCAGTTCTCCATGTTGGCTCGTTGGATAATCTCTAATGCATATTGGCGTTGATCAAGAAAGAGACCTGCAGGGTTCCGCTTGATGGATATGCCAAGGAAATACTTTGTCGTGCCAAGATCAGTCATGGAAAATTCTCTGTTGAGAAAGGCAATGATCTTATCACGGAGAATAGTGGAAGATGCAGTGAGCAATATGTCATCAATGTATAACAAGAGATATGCTCTGCCTGTGGAGTTGTTGTAAGTGAACAAGGAGGAGTCGCATTTGCTCTGTTGGAACCCAACGCGGCGAGCATAGGAGGCGAACCTATGATTCCAAGTCCGCGGTGCCTGCTTTAGTCCATAAATTAATTTGTGGAGCAGACACACATGATCTGGCTTGGACGGGTCACGATAGCCTGGTGGTTGGTGCATATAGACGGTTTCTTCTAGCTCACCGTTGAGGAAAGCATTTTTATGTCCAACTGGTGAATGGACCATTTGCGGGAGAGAGCAAGATCAAGCACCATTCGAATTGTTGCAGGCTTGACCACCGGACTAAATGTTTCATCACAGTCGACGCCAACCTCTTGAGACTTACCGTTTGCCACCAAGCGAGCTTTGTAACGAGTTAGATTCCCATCCTCATCATGTTTATGCGTGAATAACCACATGGACCGCACAATATTAACAAATTTAGGACGTGGAACCAAGGACCAAGATCTCTTTTTAATTTGAGCATTATATTCCGCATCCATAGCACCATGCCAATTTGGATCCTCTAGAGCTTTTAAATAAGAGTAGAGAAGTGGAGAAACAGTTTGAGTGAGAAGAGAAAGAAGTTGCCGTGGTTTGGTAATGCCACTTTTGCTACGAGTATTCATTTTATGGGCTATAGGCGGAGGTGCCACTGTTACTGGTGGCGGAGGCTCTGTGGTTGTAGGAGGCGGTGCCGGTATCGGATTTGTAGGTATTTGTGGTGGTTGCCGGAGAAAGGGAGAGACTATAGGAGGAGGCTCGAGAACAGGGGGAGATGATGGAGGTGGAAGGGTGGGAAATGGAAAGACGGTCTCGTCAAAAATGATATGACGGGAGATGATGATTTTTTGTGTGGTAAGGTCTAGGCAACGATAACCCCGGTGAGACGTGGGGAAGCCAAGAAAGACACACGCAGTAGATTGCGGTGCTAGTTTGTGTGGAGTGGTGGCTAAACGGTTAGGGTAGCACAAACACCCAAACACACGGAGATGATAATAAGAAACAGGTTGTTTGTAGAGTTTTGTAAATGGTGTTAGGTTGTGAATAGCTTGAGAAGGGAGAATGTTGAAGAGATGAGTAGCCATGTTCAATGCTTCCACCTAATATGTATGTGGCATGTTTGCTTGAACAAGAAGAGTACGCACGAAGTTGTTCAACGTGCGTAGTGTGCGCTCAGCTTTCCCATTTTGTTGAGAGGTGTGAGGACAGGGAAAGCGAGATGTTATGCCTTGGGTGGAAAAATGAGCAAGAAAATTGTGATTATTGTATTCTCCCCCATTATCACACTGTGAGTGGTTTGATTTTGCACCCAAACTGATTATGAATATAAGCAGAGAAGTGAAGAAAAGAGGAGAACACATCTGATTTTTGTCGAAGAAGATATACCCAAACAAAATGACTAAAATGATCAAGAAAAACAACATAATATTTGATCCCACTAATGCTGGAAACTGGTGAGGTCCAGACATCGGAATGTATTATTTGAAAAGGTTCTGAAACAATAGAAGCAGATGTATCAAAAGGAAGACGAACGTGTTTCCCAAGCTGACAAGCATGACAAATAGAAGATTGTGGTTTTGAACATTGTATTGAACCACTAGAAATAAGAGAATGGAAGAGTGTGTTTCCCGGGTGGCCAAGACGACGGTGCCACATATCTGAACTAACAGAGGTCGACAGAAAAGCTTGAGGAGACGAAGGAAGGGCAGACGAATTGGAAATAGAGTAGAGAGAGCTCGAGCTGTTACATCGGAGTAGAGGTTTTCGGGTGCTCAAGTCCTTAACAAGAAAACCAAAAGGATCAAATTCAACGGAAACTCAATTATCTGTTGTAAACTGTCTGACAGAAACAAGATTTTTTATAATAGATGGGCACACAAGGACATTATGAAGATGGAGAGGACGAGACTGATAAGGAAGAGAACAATAGCCTATATAGGTGGTGGGAAGAGAGGATCCATTGCCAACGGTCACGGAGGGAATAATACTCGAATTAAAAACAGAACATAATGTACCTGGCTCCGAAGTGATGTGTCCCGTAGCACCGGTATCCATATACCAGTTGGAATCTTGCGGATTCTGAAGTGTCATGGTACCAAACGCTTGTGAAATGTTTGACGGGATAATCGTCGGCATTTGTGGACCGGTTGGTACAGTTGGGTGATACGGTCCAAGAATGTTTGCTTTGGAAGGCAGAGCAGTGGAAACATGATACGCCATTGGAGATGAACGGCAGTGCTGTGGGTTTGGAGCCCATGATTGCGGATGCCACTGTTGTTGTTGAGGCGGAGCAGGAAAGTACGAAGAGTGTTGCGGTCTCCATGATGTGTTGTGCCGACCGCGACCACGATAGTTGTTATTGCGTCCACGACCACGACCTCTGTTTTGGTGACCATGATTGAGCGAAGACGGGTAGGGCTGCTGATTGTAAGAGCGGTTGGCGGTGTCAGGATCCGGAGATGGCGCTGTAGGACTCGTGCTGGTGTAAAGTAAGTGAGGTGTAGAATGATCTAGAGGAGCAGGTGTTGCTGGTTTGGAGGGTTTGTTGAGACGCTCCTCTTTGAGAATCAACATGGACCTAGCAGCAGCAAAGGATGGAAATGGGGACTTGTGTTGGATAACATTGTGAATGTTATCAAACTTTTCAGAAAGACCATTGAGCATATGCATCACCATCGCACGCTCAGAGACAGGAGAATCAACATTAGCAAGCAGATCCGACAAAGATTTGAGTTTTTGGCAGTAATCATGCATCGAGAGATCACCAATCGTGAAGGAACGCAGTTCGTTTTCCAGTTGAATTGCGCGAGCCTCCTTATTGTCAGGGAACATGTTTTCAATCGTGATCCACAGTTCGCGAGCAGTACACCGAGATTTCAGAACCGTGTCAAGGAGGGAAGGTGAGATCGTACCATAGATCCACATTTTGACTAAGCCATCACGTTCTTTCCACGCCGTATCTTGTAGATTGGCAGGAACCGATGTGCCATCAAGATGGCCAGAGACGCTGAAGCTGAGACAGTGAGTCTCAAAGAGTTCATGCCACGCATCATAATTTATTTTTTGCATATCAAGAACCAAAGGGATGTAGGACTTGATGTGTGTGACACCAAAAGCTTTTTCTGCCGGTTGAGCTATCGAGACAAGAGAGAAAAAAAACAGAAGAAAGATGGAGAAAGGAAGAGGAAGAACAGAAGCGAGGCGAAGAGCAAAGGGGTAAGAGAAAAACAGAGGCTGCAATAGAGTTTTTGAAATAGGGTTTTTTTTTTAGGGTAGCTCTGATACCATGTTACAAGGTAATTTTCCCTCGTCCCTCATTGTATTGATTCATGAGTATATATACAAATATACTAGGGTTACAAAGGACCTAATTGAAATATTACATTTGTCATATTCTATCAATCTTTAATGGTGTTTTCATTGTGTTTTGTTTTTTAGTTAGACATTTAGTGTGGATTCAAATGGTTAGTTAAGGTTCTTATTATAAGGTTAATATATTTATTCAAAATGTATTGTTTCTAATGGCAAATTCCAAATATTTCATGATTTGGAGGTAATTCAGATATCATACCAAAGATATTGACTAGAAATAAATGCTAAAAGAGAATAAAATATTAAATGAATGGTTCCAGACTTCCAGTTCCAGAAATAAATATGACGTTTTACGTAAAATGTTAAATTATCATATATATATGCAAATTTATTTTAGTATTTAGTTAAGGGTGGATTTTGACCAAAAATGTGTGAAAGTCACCTTTGACCTGAGAACATTTATTTCCCAAATCTTCTTCTCTTTCCTCTCTCGTGACAGAAAATCTCTGGGACTAATCCATTGAATTGTGCCATCCTTGCATATACAGAGATTTTAAAAATAAACAGACATTATCATATTCATTCTCTTTTAGCATCTATGACGATTTTAATAGAAACGCATAAATATATGTAAGAAATATAGCAAGTAAAAATGTAAAGTGATGATATTCAATTGTGTGTGGAAAGATTAATGAAATGATATACAACATATACAGGTACATTAGCAGGCTATATTCTTCTATACCACTAAGTAAGACCAAATTTTATGCTACTGTATTATTTTAAATAACTTATATATATTAGAATATATTACATTTGAAGACTACACAGTTGTTGTGTTTAATTTTATCATACAGATTCATCCCATACTCTTTTTGGAAAGTTCATGACTCTTCAAATGTGTTTAACAACTGATATTATTATAAAAGATCAAGAGATATTATATATTTGAAGTTAAATATGTTTGACAAAAAATGTAATATAATTGAATAAATAAAATAAAAAGATTAAAAAATTATGATTACATGTCAGCACATGTATTTCTCCTTCTTTAATATACTTAAAAGTTAAAAAATAGTCTACTTTACGAAAATCCGAAACCCTAATCCCCTAATAGTTAAGCCTTAAATCATACTAGAAACACAAATAATATGCACTAGTTTAATTTGACCCCAAAAAAAAATTAAGAGTCATAAGAACTAACTCTAAAGTCTAAAAATGGTGGACTTTCACAAATTTAAAAGAGTTAATATACTCGATGTTTTTCTATTAAGACTAGGCATATAAATTGTGATGGCTAGATTTTCGCTGACGCAAGAATCGAATAGCCTGACCCATCCCAAAAAAAACTTTCGGGCTTATCTTTCAAAGAAAGGCGTACACTAGACAACGCTATAGAATTATTCGGTTTTTGGTGATTTTCTTAAAACAAAATGAAATTTGTACCTAATTGTTAGACAACCACAATTTTATACGTTGATTAAGTGAAATAAGATTTATAGATTTTCGGGTCAGGTTCTCGGTAGAAATCAGCAAAAATTAAAAAGAAAATAACAAACTGAATTTGTATTCAATATCTTAGTCGAAATGTTACAATGTGTTTATTTACAACCTATCGCAAGGTAATACTAACAAACCCTAATAGGAATCCCTGGACTTTCTCTGGTGATCTCACCTCGTTCATCCGTGATCTCCTCAACTCACCTCAAAATCCTCAGTCGTCGACTCGACGCTCTTCTTTGACCAAATGACACCTTCTGGGCAAGTTGGCCCATAATAAATCCTCGAAGCCCACCACTTAATGGGCTTTGCTCATGGGCTTTAGATCGGTGATACGCAACACCAACACTAATTCAGTATTTGAGTTGAGTTTATTTATCAGTAAAAATTTGAAGAATAACGTACTAGTGAAATAGTTACTGAACATGGAGCTTTTATAATAACGAGTGAATCATCAAATAAAGCTTACAACATTTTATTTTTTTACTAAACCGTTGTAATTAAACTTTTTCGTTAATTTTTTCCTTTCTTAAATGTATTAGTATTACTGTATGAACATTTAATGATATTGACAGCTGTATTGAAACTTCTTTCCTCTTTTAGCTATACGCATGCAAACATATCTGTGCATTTTTAGAATAAAAGCAGACATACACATGTTTTGTTTTCACATATGCAACTTATGTAATTCTATTCAAACAGTCGTTCTCTATTAGGGTTTTTTATTTTATGAAAAACATTAACGGCGACAATTCTCTCTTCAGAAGAAGAAGAATATTCTCCGAGAGATTTGGGAACAAACAGAACTAAAACAAAAACCGACGTACAGATCCAAATTGCCTTCTTTGTGGCTCTCTTCCAGAAAGTCGTGACCATCTCTGTTCTTTTGATTGCCAATTTACCTGGTCCTATGTTGCAGCAAGTTGCAATCTCCATCCGCTTTGTTCTTGGGAAGACACCCTAAACCACCTTCAAACCCTAACTGGTCCTAAGGAGAGGAAACGACTCATCGCGCATCTACACTTCAGCAGCTTTATTTGGCGGTACTTGATCTCATCTCTCACTAATCGACTCCGTTAATCACTTTCACATGTTTCCTCCGGAAACGATACTATCTCATAATCTCATTCTCATAGTCAGAAGTCATCTTCTCGCTCAATCGTTTGATCTATTATTATTGCTCTTGTTTTTTTTACTGGGCTGGGCCCTCTTTTATTTATGGCCTTAATGGCAAACAAACACTAAAGCGGTAAAGCCAAGCTGGCTGTTGTATTTTCTTTTCTTTTTATGTTTTAAATAGAAAACCCTTTTTCAAAAAAAAACAAAAACCGAAGTCCATATCAAATAAAAAAAAGAAAAAAATCTGTAATTGTCTCTCCCCAAGCGACAAAGAAGGCGATTCTTAACAAAAACAACTTTCGTTAGTTTTCTTCGACGACGCCGGCCATACTTTCTTTTCCAGTTTTTTTCATCTGTAGTTTAAAGTATTCTTAATAAATCTCAGTCGGAGTCCCGATTGCTTGAAAGATTATCACCAACTGCTCTTGTGTGCTCCCTCTTGGCAGCCGTGATGGTTTTGAATGGTAGCATAAGAGATGAGTTTTTGGTGATGGGTTTGTCTGGCAGTGTAGAACATGGCGATCTGGTTATGATGATGTCTTTGTTAAAAAATCTATGGTTGAGTATGCCTCAATTCCTAATCTCCATAACAATGGCCGCTACTTCGTTTCTCACTGTCAAGGTTCTCTTTCCTCTCCATAGAGGCGTAATTGTCTGTGTGATGATGATGTGCTTCATTCACGGTGTTTTTCCGGGTAATCCCGAAGCGGCAAAAATTGTCGATGGTGTTATAATGCAAATATGCGACCCTCGACGCATATGGGATCCCGGAATCACAGCAGAAGCATTTGTCGTGAAGATCTTCAACAACGTCTTTGGAGCAATGGGTTTCTTCTATGCGATGTGGAGTCAAGTAAAAGGATCGACAAATTCAAGACATATTGCAACCGCGTTATGGAGATCTTGGATACAAACAAACCTTAATCGAAGAAACAGTCCATGGAAACTATCATGGAGAAAGAGGCAATTCGGAGATGAAGATGAAGTGATAATAAGCAATTATATATGGAGGAAAATCAGAAGATGGCTTATACCATATCCTCAACAATGGGTTTTAATTACAACCAAGACCATTGATATCTCTTTTTGTACGAGAGTTTTGATCAATCCGGTATTGCGATGTAACAGATGGATCACTGCTTATGATTTTCGAATGCATTGCCGGTATTTCATCCGTCAAAAAAAGATGATTCTCAAGCAAGAAAGTCACACCAGATTGACGAAAATGACAAAGATGATAAAGTATTTCGCAACGCGTAATTTGCTTTATAATATTTTCGTTACATAAATCATTGGTTGTATTTGTAATCTCATTGATGATCATGTATACTCTGATTCATATTAATAAAAATTGTTTAGATGTTATATAAAAAAAAAAAAAAAAAAAAAAAAAAAACCGAAGTCCATGATTTATCAATTTACTTGCCCTGAAAATTTGGGGGCCAAAGCAACAAAAAAAGGTTTTGGGGTTATTATAAAATCTAGATATTTGAGACTATTTCGTAAAGCTAAATATTTTTGGGGGCCTATTTGAAAATATTTTTTTTGTTGTAAAATTTTCAAAAACCTTTGGGGCCCTACTTTTTACAATTTAATGGTTTTTCTTGTTTTTATGTTTTTGGTTTATACAGGGGTCAGGGACTATGGACGTCTACGAGGTTCGGCTCGCATTGGTGATTATAGGTACCCATGCATTTACAGATTTACTTCTTTTTATATATACGAAAAATCTTTTATAAAATAAAATAATTTTCGAACGTTGAATTTTTTTCAGGGAACATTATTGCTGGCTGTATCTTTTTGGCACCCACGTAAGTATTTTTTTTTTTTTGTTCTAATAAAAGACCACCACGTAACCTTCATGATAAGACTTTGAAATTGCTCTTTCGTTTCCTAGTTTTAATAGGAAATTTATGTATTAGTGAAAAATTAGATTTTGATATTTCATTTTATAAACTCCTAAGTATAACTAGAGTATTCTAAAAATGAAGTGGTCTTTTGTTAAGATAATAATATAAAAGTGACCTGGTAATGAGTTTTAAAATTCTTATCATGAAGGTTGTTACGGTTGACTTTCTCTATCAAAAATCTTATTTTGATACTTACTTTGATGCCAAAGTAAGTATAGAGTTTGGCTAGCAGGCAAAATAACCCCTAGAATTTGGGCTAACTAGGCTTAGACCCAATATGTAAAGAGCAATTTAAAAGGTTTTCTAAGGAAAATTGGGCTTTAGTGAAAAGTTTAAAAAAGTGAAATGTTTTTATTTCTTTCTCTTAATACTTAACTAGGTAACCGACCGGCACTATGTGCAAGATAAATTGATTTAAATAAAATATTATGAGTGAAATTATTATTTGAGATTTAAGATTTGTTTGTATTAAACAAAATATGTAAGTAAAGATTTTTTTGTTTATTCAAAATTATGTTTATTTTGTGTAAAATACGTTTTACCCGTGAAATATTTGAACTTGGAAAAGAATTTTAAAATGGTGTAGAAAGTTTTGATGTTTTTTGTGTTTCTAAAAATCAAATTCCCATATTTTACGTTTCACATTATTATCTATATCACTATTCCATTAAATAGATAAAGCAATATTTTTAGACTAACCGATTTAATTTAAACTAATCCTAAGTTTAAAAATGCAATGAGAAAAATGATAAGTGGTAAATAAATGAATAATTTTATTTTTTGTTTGTGAAATGTAATTTACTTTTAATAAGTAAATAGGTTATGAAAATGGTAATTAAATATATTTTTGGATCTATAGTTGATTAAATATTTCATTTTAAGAAACTAATAGAAAAAAACATTAGTTCATAATATTTTAATAACGTATTTATGTAAATAATAATGAGAAGTAATGAATTTATTAAAAAATTACAGGAGTTCTGTGAGCGCGACATCTCAGCTTTTTTTTGTGAGAGTAATTATCTATTATAGAGGATAATAGTGTAAGTTTTGGTTTTTGTGAATAGTAGTAATAAAAATATAGTTTTGAGGTGGTAGCTGGTAAAGGCATCTTGCTCCCTCCTTTGGCACAACGGTTCAATTCCCTGTCTTAAATATTCAAATAGACATTATTGTGAAGCTATCGTAATTCGTAAATATAACTATAACATATGAGTTTGAGGCCAACGTATATCTATATCTGACTATATATTGTATAAATCAAAGTTTAAAGAACCCACCATTTGAGGGGGAAGTAGGTAACATCGTAGTAACTAGTAAATATAAGAAAAGATTTTTGACATTTTTCATACAAATTAATAAAATATATTAAAAAAAAAATCTTATACCATTAAAAGTTAAATTGATTTTTGATATTTTTTTTTGGGATAGAGATTAAATTAGAAAATTTATACCAAACTATACATTGAAAATCTAAAACGACATTTATTTTGAAATATACAAATAATTCTAAAATGACACTCGTTGTGAAGAAAATGAAGTATTATAATTATATAAAATGCATACATTATTCCAGAAAAATATTGAAATCATCAAAACTCTAATCCTAATATCAATTAAAAAACTTATTCAAGAGTTAAGAAATTGTATTACATTATCTTATTTTTGGGCAAAGTTTTAAATAAGAAAATATGTAATTATATTAGTATCTTACTAATTTGGTTTATGAATTTTATTAATAGGCCGACGGTTATACACATAGTTAGAAACCAATATGTGGGGGAGAAGACATCCATACTATACATAGCTACTTTTGGGAGATGTATGGTATGAACTGTTTATAGATTACCAGTAGTGCATCCTTTTGGCACTCCTACCCTCGTTACCAATGCAGTAGGAGTGACTATTATGGCGATGTATCTTCTGGTATATATCAAGTATTGCGATCAGACTAGACAGCGACGACTGATCATTGCAGTTATGATAGCTGAGGTCGTGCTTGTGGTTGTATTTGCAACCTTGATCTTTACGCTAGTAGATTCTAGAGGAGTTCAGCGGTTGGTGATTGGTGATGTTTGTTGCGTATTCAACATCATCATGTATGTCGCTCCCATATCTGTTGTGGTAAGTGAAGTTCTAAGTTTAATATATATATTATATATATCTCAAAAACAATTGTTTTTATATTAGTAAGGTAAATGATGATAAAATGCAGCTGAGGGTTGTGAAGACCAAGAGCGTCGAGCACATGTCTTTCTTGGTAGCGTTTGCGATGTTCCCATACGCTATAGTTTGGAGCAGTTCCGGCTGCTTCTGCTTTGGGCCACACAATATTAAGCAAAATATGGTGACCACATTGTTGAATATGTTATTGGTCTAGTGGGTTTGTAATACCAGAACACACTACATGCAGTTTCAAAGACACCTGGTTTCGATTCCGCAAGCTTCCATCTTTTATATTGTTATTTTCTTTTTCTTTTTTTTCTTTATTTCCAAAATCTTTTCCATTCTTTACATACTTATGTTCTACTTAGTTTTCTTTTACCTTTTTTCTTCATTCTTTTATTAATCACATACACAACAACCTGAAAATATTACTGCAACAAAAATAATTTCTAATAACTATGTAAAAGTTTCACAAAAGTTAATAATTACACTTCTATAAATTTGCTTTAGGCCACATAAACTATAGGACTGGCCCTGGTTTGGAGCCTCATCTCGTTTCTACCTCTGGATCCTATTATGTTTTTAAATTTTTTTAATTCCAATTAATACGTGATTTACATATATATCGGATTCTGAAAAAGGAAAACATGAGTTGATTTAACTTGATATTTTTTTTGTTTTGCAGATTTCCTTTGGGATATGCACATTACTTGGACTAGTCCAAGTAGTTGTGTACGCTGTGTATTACCCATGGTGAGTTTATAGAATATTGTAAATCGTATTATATAATACATATATACTTTCTTCAACCGATTATGACAATATGAAAATCGACAGGTGATCGATCTTCCGTAGGAAAAGAATCCGGTTATTCCTACCAGCTTTATTCTGCTCAGCCCATCTGTTGATTATCTCAGACTATATTATTATTTTTTTCTAGATTTATTGTTATTTTAAACCTTGAAAGCATCGAGTTGTTTTAACTTTGAACCACTGTAGTTATCATTCAAATATAATTTCAACTTACAAACTTTCTTGCGTACCTTAAAAAATGATTTAGAACCATATCAGTATAAGTGTGCTCGATCCATTATAGAAAAGCTAAAAAGTTGAAGCTATAATTATACAGTTATGTTTTTTGTTTCTTATATTTGCATAAGTTTTACTTATGTTTTGCTTAGTTTTTGTCAACTTGTTTTTTTTTCTCCTTTTATTTAAGTATTTTCAATAACTATTATGTATCACTAGATTTGTAGTACAAAAAAAAAATTTATTCTTAAATGCACAAAAAGAAAAAATAGATTATTCTTAAATTGTATAAAGAGAATCCAAACAACAAATTTTATGAAGAATTTTTATTCTAATTTTGTGAGGAGAAGAAAAATTAGAGCCATCTTTCTAAGGCTTAACGCATGCTAGATCTAAGGCATATCTCTCATTTTTTATAATTTTCACAGAAATTAAGAAAACATATTAAAATTTTTGTTATATCCTTAAAATTTAAATTGATCTTGATACTCTTTTATGGATTTGAGGTTAAACTAGGAAATTTATACCAAATTATATATACCAAATCTAAAACGACACATATTTTGAAACATACAAATAATTTTAGAATTCTATTTGTGAAACGTATGGAGTATTATAGTTAGATTAAATGCATACATTATCTCACAAAAATATTTTAACCATCAAAATTCAAAACTCTAAATCTAATATCAACTTAAAAACATATTCACTAGTTTATAAATTGTATTATAATCTTATTTTTGGGCAAAATTTTATATAGGAAAATATACAATTATATAAGTGTCTTACTATTTGGTTTATGTCTTTATGAATTTTATTAATGGACCCACGGTTATACACATAATTAAGAACAAATCTGTGGGAGGGAAGACATCCATACTATACCTAGATAGTTGTACGATCGGCAGGTCGCGTTTATGAAGTTGTGTTTATTGCGTTTTTTTTATAACTTTTTCTACCTCTTTTAGTCTTTTGACTAATTACAAGATAAAATCTATATTACTACTAACATTTTAATTATTCTTAATTGAAATTTTGTAATTTTTAGTCTGCGTTATTTAGTGTATATATAATGTAACAATGTTTCAACGGTTGCAAAGTTTAATAAAATATCAAGAGCTTCTATTATAAATTAATGGTAAACGAATCTTTCCCACTTTCTTCTAAAGTTTAGGTACTTGTCAGCCTCTCCTTTTCATGTGTTTATAAGAATAACTAAGAAAACAATGCAACATGAAAATAAAAAAGGAGAATTATGGGGAGGAGCCATTGGAGGAGGAATTGTAGCCGTAAGGGTTATTGCTTGCCCAATTCCATAGATCCCTACACATCTCCTCTATCCCATACTTGGCCCTGCATTCATTCATACCATACCAAACAAACAAACTGCGTAAATACAAAATCAGTATACTATAATGCTGTGACTGCTTCTAATTTTCAACCCATCTCTATGGTAAAAATTTTAACTGAGAGATTGATGCAATAATTTTAATGATGGTCATTCCTAATATTTACATGCTAAATTGTCATTTCTTCTACGTTCTAACTCTTCTATATTATGTTGACAAAATGAAATGAGCTTTACTTCCAATTGAGTTCACGTTCTGCCTTTTCCGTTGAGGCGTAAACAACTTCAGCGTCTCCAGGACGACGTCCGGCCATCACCAACGGGATTTTCTAATCAGAAACAATCAAATAATTTGAAATCAATGATCGAAAACTTGGGTAATATAGGCCAAAGAACAGCTCATTTGATTAGAGAAATGTGGTAATAAACAAACAAACCAATCAATGTTTACCTTTCCGGATGCCTTTTCAAAGGCAGCGACCATCTCTAAAACAGATGTTCCATTACCCGTTCCAAGATTGTATACCTCACAACCTGACCATTTCCAAGAATTAAGCTTGAATCCAATGACAAATCATGAATGAGAGGAGAAACAGAATTAGAGTTTTCAAGATAATCCTTACTGATTTTGAGATCATCTAGCTTACGCAGAGCGGCTATATGTCCATCAGCTAAGTCCATGACATGAATGTAATCTCTAACCTGAAAGACAGATATATATATATATATATATATATATATGTGTGTGTGAGATAAAATCATAATTCTCCCCACATGCCAACACAGTACATGAGATTGTAATGTTGATTTTTAAAATGGTTTCTTGTCAATTGAAAAACATCATAAGATATGTACATACCCCTGTACCGTCCTTAGTATTGTAGTCGGTTCCAAACACAGTGAGGTGAGGTCTCCGGCCAACTGCAACTTGTTGGACATAAGGCATGAGATTGTTGGGAACTCCAAGAGGATCTTCACCAATGTAACCACTAGGGTGTGCACCAACAGGGTTGAAGTATCTAAGCAATATGATCTTCCATTCAGGGTCAGAACCATGTACATCCCGGCAAATTTCTTCGATAAAAAGCTTACATAGCACACAAACAAAGACTCTCTCAGTCAGATTCATATTTCCTGATTACTACTACTATAGTAATCATGCTAAAAGATGACTACCTTTGTACGGCCATATGGGTTAGTGGCAGAAATAGGAGACTCCTCAGTGCAAGGAACCTCTTTAGGCCAGCCATAGACAGTAGCAGATGACGAAAACACAAGCTGGAAAAAACAGAGTAGTAAAAGCCAATCATGAGATCAAACAAGACAAAAACTCAATAAAAAAAAAAGGGAAATGCATTGCATGTGGTGGCAAAAAGCAAAAAAAACAGAGAGGAAGAGAGAATATACGTTTTTGCAGCCGTATTGAGACATAACCTCCAAGAGAGTAATAGTGCCAACAAGATTGTTATTATAATAGAGCAAAGGCTTCTCCACACTCTCACCAACTGCTTTCAGTCCAGCAAAGTGTATCACTGCATCAAACCTATAACAACAAATATTAATTCCCCAATTATTACAACAGTCCAATCATTTTTTTTAGTCATAAAAAGAAGAGTTTTTTTCTTTTATTTTTACTTTGTTTCTGAGAAAATCTTCTCAAGCGCAGACCTATCTCTGAGATCCACCTGCAGC
Source organism: Camelina sativa (assembly GCF_030686135.1). Taxonomy (NCBI): domain Eukaryota; kingdom Viridiplantae; phylum Streptophyta; class Magnoliopsida; order Brassicales; family Brassicaceae; genus Camelina; species Camelina sativa. The sequence continues at coordinate 8,735,559 of NC_141890.1, forward strand.
AGGTAGACAAAAACCGAATGTTAAAGAAACTAAACTGACCCAAAAGATTCTGATTTCAGCAAATGAATAAAATTATTATTCACCTTCCCCCAAAGAACATATCCCAAATTCCAGACAGATCAACCATGTCGAATTATATATATATATATATATATATAAATATTAGTAAGCAGGATAATAGTATTAAATTACTCATTTCACATGGCAGCATCAATTCAATACTTTATTCTGGAATCATAACAGTACACATAAAGTAATTTAGCCCACATGCTGTACAGAACTAAAAAATTAACAAGAACCCTGGAACCAAACACCACCATCATCACTGATACGCCAAATAAAAAATGAAAAAAAATTCGTGTTCGTCGTTGATGAACCGGTCATTCCAATTCCGGTATATAACCAAACCGGTGAAACATAATTCTATAACCACGCGTTTCCTAAACCAAAAAAAAAAAAAAAAATATCATTTGGGGGAAGGAAACAGAACCTGGTGGAAGGAGAGGCGGTTTCCGTTTTCGGCGGCGAGTTTTTTGACGCGCTGGAGAGAAGCAGCGGAGGAATTGTCGTAATTGTCAACAACGACGGCGGAGTAACCACCGTTTAGAAGTTGTAGCACCGTATGACTTCCGATGTAGCCAGCGCCGCCGGTGACCAGAATGTTCTTCGCCATCGTTACCTGAACAAAATGAATAATACTCACTCGCAGAAGTTATATATAATTCAAAACTTTAGGAAGAGCGTTTTGGGATCGAACGAAGAAAATATATAAGAAAAACAAAAAAAAAAGGGGGGTTTTAATTTATAGGAGAGAAGCGGTTTTGGGGTTTGACTGTAATATATTTCACTTTCTGAATTCTACGTTTCTTCTAGAGAGAAAGAGAGAAAGAAGAAGAAACTTTTTCCTACGTGGCATGATTTGGTTTGGGTGCGAATATTACCAGAATGTTATTAATTGTCTTTATTACCCTTTGACGTTTTTGTTTTTCGGAAATGTGTATTTTTATTATATAGGATATAGTTGCTCTTTTTTTTTTTTTTTTTTTTTGGGTTTTCTTGATATTTATTGGTTTCATTTAAAAAGTTAACAAACGAATGGATTTATTAATTTGGACGGATTTGTTAAGAGGAGTTTTTTTAGGTAGAATAAGTGGAACATACATTTTTTCCCACAAAGTTCGGGGGGGTCACGAGATTTGAGAATATTTTGACTGTGCTATATAGCATTCGAGGATTGTGTTTGTGTACGTGTATCAGTTAACATGACAAAAAGTAACTTAATAATAATCCCGTAATATATACACAGTTTCCTTCGAACCATACGATCTTTTTTTAAATATGTTTTGAACATAGGAAAAGGCTATAATATATTTTGAAACAATTCTCGGCAATATATTATTTTAGGGAGATAATATATATATTCATATAAGATTGGTGGTGGCACCGTTTATATCAAACTTCTCCAAGGACTTCCCGTGACTTCTTGAGTCGGTCATGAAAAGTATGATACATTGTTATCTTTCTTTATTTTGGATCACCTTTTCTTTCCTTTTGTTTTCAGTTTTATAGTTTCCTTACACTTCTCGTGAATCTAAGAATTCAATATACAGAGGTAAATTAAAGTTTAACTGTCTTTGAGTTTAATTCTGCAGCTCCGCTTCTGTGGTTCACTTCTGCAGCTCCGCTTGTCAACTTAAGTGACGTACTAAACTTAAGAGTTAGAGTAAGGCTAAAAAGTCAAAACACGAGGACTACCACTTTGCGAGTTAAAAAAGCTTCAATGTTAATTCATCGAATACAGCGCGGTTTACGTCAATTCTTTTATTAATCTGAAGTAAAGCATAGATTAATAACGTGGAATCACAGGAAAAAAAGAACTACCATTTATATAGATACTAGATGATTGCCAAATTTCTTTAATGTTTATTGTGTTTGAAGCAGTCCCCACACTCAAACATCATATGCATAAATTTATGTCAGTAATATGAAAGCGATTAGAAACATGAGTTTAATTACCAGTTATCAAAATTGATTAGGTCGCACTAAACACACAAAAGAGTCTGTTTGGAGTCTTTGGGCCATTATATGATCCCTTGATGATAAAATCATTTAATGGAGTTAGGCCGAACGTCTTTAGCCGCTTCTCGATGGTACTTACTTTTAGGGCCCGGGACCAGACTTTAAATGTGTGATTAACAGTTTAAGATTGACACAATCAAATCGTAAGAGATTTTATTTGGTTCAGTTTTTGGAATAGGACATATTTACTTTTATTTTACTCTCTTTTCTTTCTCGTCTAAATAGGCCATACATACTTAAATCATAATTTTTTGTTTTCCTTTAGTAAACAAATTACATCTTCCAAAGAAAGAAAAGTGGAAACTAGTCATATGGCAGAAGGAACGAGAGAAAAAGCTCCCAATTTATTTCGCCTGAATCAACTGAGTCTGAGACATATAATAGATGCAAAGTAACGGAAAATACAGAATTACCAAAAAATTGGAGGTGCGGGGAATCGAACCCCGTGCCTCTCGCATGCGAAGCGAGCGCTCTACCATATGAGCTACACCCCCAACTTGATGATTACCATGTTATATAAGCTGAAATGTTTCTCCGGCAACCCTAACTCACAGAGGGTAGAAGAACATGGATGTGCGTCACACAAAAATGCACACGCGAATGAAACTGGGAACCTTTAATTCAAGCTTTTTCGAGGAGACGTACACACTTACGTAGGGGGCAAAACATGTGATTAACAGAAATGCAAGTAACGAATGAAAACCCAAGATTTCACTTCTTATTATTTTCTTAGATGGAATTGTCAGATCCTAACAAGTCATAGATTCACAAAAGAATTACATTGCTTACTGCATAACAGGAATCTAAAGCTCTAAAACCCAAAAGCCACAATCTAAACTGGAACGATCCATAAAATCTTTCTGGTTTTCTCAGTGGGGAAATCTTCCGACTCTAGCCCATGGTGGCAACCTTGGAAGTTGAACTGCAGCGCCATACTTGTTAATCATCTTTCTCTGCTCTTTCATGCTTGCAAAGCGAGAGTCCAGTGTCTTACTCTTCCATTCTCTGTTTTCTACTTTCTGATCTACCTCATGCCTCTGCAGATAAGAAATTTATTGTTATTAGCCATCCAAACATTCAGTATAATGCCCTTGGATATACGATTCACAATAATCAGGCTCATTATTCACACACCACGCATATTTATCAGATCAAGCTCCTATCACATTCAATCAATCCATAAACCTTTTACATACTCCCTACCATCGACAGGCAGATAGAGCTATGGATGCAGAAGGCTATAAAAATGCACATATTCGGGTCCCTCCCATACACATACAGATATGAAAAAACAAGAATAATGTTCTGAGGAAGAGACTGTAAGAAGCTACTAAGCTAGTCTAATGCAATCTAACAGATAATCATGAATAAGTTACCTTTGCGTTGACTCTAGCCTGTACAGATCTATTTTGAACTGGTGGAGCAATACGCCTGCACAAAATTAAAAAAGGAATTGCTAAGGAACCGAAAAGACATACAGAGACAACCTTTAAGAACATCAGAAACTTGAAGTGCAGACGGTAACTGGCACCAACAGATGAAATGATCTGTTATCGAGTTGTTAACAACAAAAGCTGAACCTCTTCATATATAGAAGGATCAAGGATCTAAGGCAAAATCCAACTACCAAGTAACAAAAAGATGACAAATAGCCATTTAATTATCAGCATGGAACACTTCACTTCCCAGACCTATAGGCGCCCAGACACTGACAAAACTCCAAACCCGCAGTAACGACACAGAAAAAATGCAGCTCTTTTCCAGGTCAACCCACCAAGAGATGGCCCTTGTCCTCCCGTCAAAGCAACTTATAAAAGACTAAGAGAAGAGAGCCCAAAAGAGAGGACCCGATGTGCAATATATATACAGATGAAGATCCGGAAGTCTGACTTCACAATTTTCCCAATAACAGGTTTCTAACAATACAGTTTCAGAACCTCAGAGAGCTAGGCTTCTTCAGGATGCAGTAAGAAGATCAAACATGACACATAGGCGGCTGACATGAATGCAAATGAGTTTCATGTCCAATGTGGTTATATCAAAGGCCAAGTACAGTATCATATTGCTCGACTTGTTAATCTGACAGTAAAAACACGAACTTCAAGCGAGGTCAACCTAGCCACACCCTAACCACCCAAGGTCATATCAAAGGCCAACCAACTCTTGAAACAAAAACCCTAGCTCAAATCTCCAATCCAAAAATGTGAACTGACTCCTCCAACCACCATCATAAACTCAACTACATAAATCTTTATAACTATGCAGTCATTAAACTGACGACCATCTAGTGACCAGGAGCTTAGATAGAAGCCTCTTGGATCAGAAACAATCGAAGATACTATAAGGACTCCAGATTAAGAAACAAGGTCAGAGAATTATCCAGCATTCTAGACCTTGACTGATTCGCACTGGTCATCCATCCACCATGAAAAGCTTTACCAGCAGCAGCGGCTTTACGAGCCATGTTTGTTGTTGAAGGAAACTGATTTCCTTTGAAATTGGACCTTCTCTTGGCAACAGCACCCTGAAAAATATGAGATAATATTCAGAAGGAAAATCCCAAAAAAAATGGAAAACCAATATCCAAATGATAGACAAAGAAACCAGGACAACAGATCAACAGAGCAGAGGAGAAGGCCAAAAAGTTCACCTGTCTAACGGAAGAAAGTGACTTCACATATTTCGACACCTTAGATGTATCATTTCTCGCAGCACCACTGAAGTTTTGGGTTTTCTTCTGCACAGCAAAAAACGAAATTATATACCAACGACCAGTTAAATGACATTACAGTCTCCTAAAAACAAGAGGCATGTAATACCAGAGACCAACTATATGAAGAGTATTATTACCTTTTCCCTCCTTGGTTTCTTGCCCCTATTCACATTGTTTTTTCTCTTTGACAACTTGATGATATCATCTAAGACAAGAGATAATATAGACATCTTAATAAGCAATCAAACAACACGAGGGAAACATAATAGAAGCTATGGGGAGATTGTATCACAAACATAACAATACCTAAAGCCATGGAGACTTTCTTCTCAGTAAGGGCAATGACCTCCGAGATAGGTGGAACTTGAGTCTCCATCTGCACAAAACAAAGCAAATTCTTAAAACAAAAAAAAAAAAATTATACAACATGTAAGAAATTGTACACTTTTCATACAAAACGCCGTATACACAAAATGCTATCACAAGAGAATGAAACGATCGAAGACATAGGAAGAAACGAGTCCAGGGAAGATATAAAAAAACCCTAACCTACAAATGAAATTACAATAAATCCGCGAAGAACACAGCTAACGAGTCATAATAAATCAGGATAAGAATACATTCACCGAATCCATGAGAAGCTCGCGATAAACCCTAATTCACACAATTCAATTGATCAAGACGAAGAATCAAAACCTAAAAAATATCGGAACTCGTCAAGAAAAATAGAGGAAAAATCCCAGAGAAGAGAAAGCTTTACCGATTATTATGATGTCAAAATCTACAAAGAGATGAGAGAAACGAAGAAGAAGAAGAAGATGATCGGAGAGCGAGGTCGAAGCTATCTGAGAGTCTTTCTGAACAAAGAACAAAACGAACGAGTCAACACGTCCGCATAAAGCCACTTCTCTGAGACTTTTATACGAGTTTTTTTTAATCTAATCTAATCGAGTCGGCGGATATCGACCAGAAACTAAAACAAATTGGCATGTGTTAATCAGATTTTCAAGTCCATGTGTAAGCATCGATCGCCAACGTGGCATAATGTCATTGGTTCCATTATTAGAGAAGAAATCAACGACTAATAAAAATTAGCAAACAAATTAGTGTATATGTTTAATGACTTAATCCAATATTGGGTATAATTTACCATTATTGGGTAGTATGACCATATCAGTAATGAAATGTGGCATGGTAAATTATTATACTTCTAAATTTTCTTTTTATACCATTTAAAAAAAAATTAATAGGCATGTGACTAACCAGTTAATATTTTTTAAAATTATAAAAAGAAAATTTAGAAGTATAATTTACCATGCCACATACGTCACTAAATCTCCAAGACCAAAAGGCCAAAGTACGTCACTAAGCTACTGTTTTTCTTATCGGTTGAGTTCAAGAGCCAAGACTCCGAAGCTATAAACATACGATTGTACCAAATATTGCCGTGAAGTTCACACTCCGGAGACATATAACCAGATTGGTTAATCAAAATGAGAAATGAAATAAATAATTGAAGACCCAAAATCAACAACAATCGTGTGATTCGTAACATATAAAGTACATGGGATTAGGATAATCTAAAAAATAAAGAAAAAACATACATCTTGTTTATTTAATGTAGGTGCATTATGGTCTTATGGAAGGTTTACTTAAGCATAGGTAGGTGCAGTTATGGTCTTATGGAAGGTCCTCTGACTGCTGCTTCCACAACGTAGTAGCGTAGAGAACTAACTTGATAAGGCCGAGAACAACACAGATTCCATTCGTATAAATCCAATGATTTGTGTACCATATGCAATTTGACTTTGATAATGTCAAAACCAAGATCGTGATGATAGCCAAAGCTAGAAACTCAGTCGCTAAAGCGAGGAGTATGATTAACCGCCGCTTGTTGCAAAAACATGAAAAACGGCCACGTACACGAGGTTGATTGTAATTCCCAACCCATTTACAATCATAAGCATAGTACGTGGGTGATTTTTTTTAATGGGATCCCATACAAAAACCCAGAGCAAAGAGCTCATAAGAGAGGCTAGGTTTGGGAATGGTGAGAGATCACCAACTGATCGATATTTCCCCATTCGAACAAATGCTATTGTTCACAATGAAATTTTTATGAGAAATATCTTCTTTTCCAAAAGAGTGGATGTAGAAAACATATCTTGTGTTGCTGAAATTTTTTAAAATATACCCATTAGAATATACATACTTTTAACTAATTTCACCGATTTTAATATGAAAAATTAAATTAAAAAAATAGTAAAACATATGCAAAATATTAACTAAATATAAGTAAATTTTCTTTACGTATGTATTTTTATAACAAATAAAATAGATTCTCAATTATTGTCATATTAACATTTTGTTAGTTCACTATATAAGTAGACGTGCTATAGCAAAGGTTAAATTTTATTTTATACAAATTTGTATATATTATATTTTAAAATAAAATTTTAATATGTTGTATTAGTTTATGTTGTGAAGTTATTTCAATAAAGTATGTTCTACAGCATAACTTGATTGTCATTATAAGACATAATTTTGTAAATTTAATTTTTTTAAAGCGAGTTATTATATTATGATTAATTTAATATATGTCATACTTTTTGTTTTAATATATTTGGTTTCTTGAAATTCTTTCATATTATAGTGACATATTATTGACTCATGCTATAACAAATCAAATTAGAGTGTCTATAATTTCTAACTTTTTGATCTATTAAATATTTATGATATTCTTAAAAAATATCAAGTTCCAATATTTTTAAAATATTTCAAATTAAGTTATTTAAAAGTTTATTATAGTATATAAAATTATACAATTCAACAAAAGAAATGTATGAAATTAAATTTTAATATTCAAATTTTGATCCGTTATTCAGTCAAAATTTTAGTTGAATAGATATTTTTTTTAAGAATAATATTACTAAAAATTGAATATTTTATAGATTGCACAATTTATTTGTTTTTAAAAATTCAACTTATGGTATATCCATAAATAAAACTATTTTTTAATTATAATAAAAATATGATAATTTATTTGTTTCACAGAAATAGAGTCATATAAAGATGAAAGGTGAAGTATAATGATAATTAACAAATTAATATGGTAAGGTAGATAATTAAATGTTTTATTAGATGAAAAATTTAATAAAGGAAACTATTAAACTATATTCTTAATAATTTTAAATGTCATAATATCAGTGAGTTATATTTGAATGTCATAATATCTTAACAAAAATGTTCACCCATAATTTATTATAAAGTCTACAAAAGAAAGTCATGTACTTCCAAAATAGTAAAAGGATTAAAAAAGTCTTTCCGTGTAAAATTTTAGTACAAGTTCTCAAGTTTTATATGGTTTTTCATCTTTTTTTTTAAACATATAATTCATTATATAATACTCTACTAGTACAAATAAAAGATTTAAAAAATATGAAATTTTGTTAGGCCAAACTTTTCACTTCGAATTTCATTTTCTAACAGTCTCACTACATTAATTGGATCTATCCAATTTCTTTTTCAATAATCAATGGTTTCTGACCAAGCATCAGTGTTCGCCTACTAAGCCGCAGTCTTGATCGTTTTGGCCAGCGGTCATCTACTCAGTTTGGATCAGTTTGAGTTTTATTTATTGCTTTGGAAAAGCTGATTCACAAAGTAGTTTACTAGTCTCGAAATTTGAAAATTGTGAATTTGTGATACGATGAATGTCTTCGTTTGGTGTAATAATATTGACTCAGGATCATGATTTTGGGACAATACATCCTCAAAATCATTTTGTTCAGTGATTATTTAATTCTGATTTAACGGCTGATAAAAAGGGAGAAATTAGGATTAGTTCAGTTCTGGCCGTAGATCCACTTCTCAGCATTGCTGGTGTAAGAAACAAGTTCTTCAGGCTTAAACCACAAGCTGATCTCGTCTTTAGCTGTCTCTGGTCCATCGCTTCCATGGATTATGTTCCTGCAATTCCCCAATAAGCCAACAAACCAAATCTATAAACTCTTGAGAAAACAATTCAAACACAATCATATAAAATGCAGAATATATATAATGTACCTTCCAACAACAACTGCGAGATCGCCTCGGATAGTTCCAGGTTCAGATTTCTGAGGATCTGTGGCTCCAATCAGTTTACGTCCGTATCTAATCACTCCTTCACCTTCCCATACCTAAACAATTGTTTTTGGGATATGAGACCTAAACCAGACCAACTCTGTTGTTTATGGTTTCAAAAGTTCGAGTGAGAGTTGCTTCCTTACCATGGCAACAACAGGGCCTGAGCTAAGGAAGTTACACAAGCCGTTGAAGAAAGGTCTCTCCTTTAGATCATGGTAATGCTTCTGCGCAAAACCCTTTGAAGGAACCATGACTTTGATACCAACAAGCTTGTATCCTTTGCGTTCGAACCGGGAAATGATTTCTGATATCTGGTGAGAGAAGAACCATAAAATCAAACAACTTTGATCATCTATTCATCTTAATAACAAGTAACACCTGAGATCCATAAACAATAACAAGCAAATCCGCCTATCTATTTACCAGTCCTCGCTGCACACCATCAGGTTTAATAGCGATGAAAGTGCGTTCCATCTAATTAAAACAGAGATATTCAATTAGACAGAGAGACCATGGATAACCTCAAGATAAGGATATAGCTATATGTGTTAGTGATATATTATATTACCTCTGCAGCAAGTACTTCCTGATCTTGGAGCATGAAGGCTAAAACAGAAGGAAGCAAAATGAATAAGCTGTGTTAGTCATCAAATCTAAGTAAAACATGAGTAAGAGTGAGTTTCTGTAGAAACAAAACAACTCATCAGCTATAAGTCTTGCAGGTATATAGTTCAAAAGCAATTACCAATTCAGAAAAAAAGTTGACATTGTTTTCGAGTCAAAATGTTGAAATGTTATTACGTTTTATTGTATTACCAAGGTGAAAATTTTAGTGTTGTCATACAGAAGAGAATATATTCGTGAAAAAGTTAGTATGTAAAACCTGCAGCTGGAAGAGCGAGGAGTCCGGTAATGCAGCTCTTAGAGTCGAAGCCAGAACTCGATTTTCCAAAGCTGGATGCATACTGAGGGACTTTTCCAGACGCATACACCACTGTTGCTGCACCAATAGCTCGGCCTTCTGAAACATATAACCTAATGTCAAAATATACATAATAATCAATGTATCCACAAAATGTTCAATGAAATATGTTGTGACTTTGTTGATATGGGAATAAGAAAAAACAAGAGATCTAAAACAACCTCTTTATAATGATGGATTTATCAATTAAAAATCTTATGTAGGCAGATCAAGCAAGAGACAAAAACCTGAATATGAGAGTCGAAATTTGTTAATCCAATTAGTTTCACATAAAATGTGTTAACATGACGGATTCCCTCACAAGAATATCTCTACAGAACCAGCCACATAAGTGTCATATTCAGATAACAATAAATTTCCTTTTCTTGGGGTGATAAGAAAACATGTGATACTGTATCATGAAAAAGCTTTGATATTTTAGATTGAAAACGATTCAACAGATCACTGATTCGAGTGGATTCAAACGGGAAGACGAAGAAAACCAAAGGTAGATTCAGAATTTATTTGACGCATCTATCTACATATATCCTCCCATGAAATTTATCATATTTTCAGGGAAACAAACAGAACAAAAAAGAGAAGCAGATAGAAAATTAACGTACCTGATAAGAAACGAGCATTCTTGGCTGAAGAAAGAAGAGACCTGGCTGCTCTAGAAGCAGATCTGCAGATTTGGGAGCTCATCTCTCTTATTACTCAATGCGAGAAGACAGAGATGAGTGATGTGAAAAAATAGTGCCTCTGAAATGAGAGAACCTGTTGGAGGATTTTATACCAGCATGCTTCAATCGAACTGGCATGGGTCAGCGTTGGTTTGGTTGGGTCGGATCAGAGAAGGACTTAAAGGGTCAGGATTTATTGCCTATCTAATCACTCTTTTTCCAACGAGTTTTATTGCCTATTCCAGAAACGAATATATTCCAATGTCTTTAGCAGCTAAAAATATTGTAATCACCAGTTTAGTAAAAGAACCTTTCATTGACGTGAATTCTACTACAAGTCTACGTCTAAAGTAAGCATTTTATATACATAGAAATGAAAACTATACAGAGCAGTGGTCAATCTTCAATTTTATTATAGAGCTTTGCTTGATCCGTTTGGTAGCTTTTCTTCTGGTTCAAACTTGCAATCGAGGCGCAATAGTGACAACCACGAATCAACCTAAAATCATGCAAAACCGTAAAATGGTCGTGTTCAAATGCTGTAGGATCACTCAACAACAAAATCTGTGTGTTAAGAACTTAAGATGTATATGTAGTTGGTTCACCTGTATTTTAGAGGTGCTTGAGCACTCAAATCTTAGACCTTGACGGGTTAAGATGTAAAAGCAATGATGGGGTTCATCGAATTCCCTAGTGTAGCTAGGTAACGAACCAACTTCTACAATATCCGCCAGCAATGTCGAATCTTGAGGGCTTAAATCTGCAATGGAGAGTTTCAAGAGACGATACAAGAAGAATGCAAATTTGAAACAAGATTGTAAAAGTTGAAACTTAACTCACCTGTTGACAATAAATGGAAGAAAAGACAAGGGCCTTGAAGGACGACAAACCGAGGAAGCCAGTCGTCTACTTCTGTATCATCTATTGGTGCTGGCTCACCAGGAAGAGCTGCCCAACGCTGAAGTTAAACAAAAAAAAAAAAAGCAAATTTGTGATATAAGATACGCTAAGCTTGAGTCTTATGGATCAATAATATAAGTAATTCTCAGAGTAAAAGCCTACACTTCGGATAAACAAATAGCCAGATAAACGGGCAGAGCGCAAGACTTCATCCACATGTTCCAACCTATGGAAGGGTACAGAAAGAAGAAAGTAAAATAACCGGTTATGATCTGAGCATGGGACAATTTGAGCATTATGACTTACTGCGCTTTGAGGTAAGCTTCTCTTTCTTCCAAATCAGAAAGTTCTGATCTAAGTGATTCTAACTCCGCTGCTGATAGCTCTACCTGCAAATGAGAGAAAAATCAAACTTTGACGTGACGGGGTGAATCAAAAACAAAGAAGAAAGGTGTGAGAATGGAACCTTATCTTGACCGTCTGAAACCCAAGGCAGACGGCGAAGAGTGAACATGTTCAACATAAGTGCTGCTCTTTTCAAATTTCTGCGAGTACGTGACTGGCTATGAGACCTACTCTAAAGCAAAGCACCCAAAAATACAATCAATGTCAGCTCAAAGATTCTCTTTCTAGCATATTGGTGTGCTAACAAACAAGTTACCTTACCTCAGAGAAAGATCGTCCTTTTGCTGCGAAGATGATGGAGTATTGTCTTGAGAAGATACCGTGGTGGGACTAGGAGCACCAAAGTAATCAGGTAATATGTTTAACTTCCTAGGAGTACCATCACCCATGAATCTGAAATTTTGGGCTTATGAAACGAATTCAGAACCTTCCACAAGATGATGAATGAAAGCGTACAGCAAGAGTTCCTTCATTCAAAAATGAAACTACAGATTACTACCACAGCTTATAGATTCACTAAATCCGTGAATGCACATTAGTGTTCCATTGTGATAAAAAAAATACATAACTTGATTCCTCAAAAGAAGTCAACAAACACCACAGTTTTTGTCCACATATTTACATAGCAATCTTGACAAAGACTATAAAAAAAAAATAAAAAAAAAAAATAAAAAAAAAAATCATTGATAAAACTAATTTAAAGCATGATATAATCTTCGATTCTGATATGAAGCAATCAGGCTATATGAATTCTAGCATCCCATGAACTCTTAAATTTCTCTAAGTGACATGTCTCTCAGTACTCAGTAGTATGCTTAATTGCTTATTGTGGATCATACAACTAAATGAAGAAGTATCATCACAAGAAAGAAACAAACATACCTTTGTATCCTATCTATCTTTCACTGCTGACCCAATTTTTAATAATCCTACTTCACAGATCAAATTTGTTAATCTTCAAAGTTTCTGCAAAAAAAAAAAAAAAAAGAACTCTTGTGAAGTTTATCATAAGCTCTCAAAAATCAAAAGTTACAGGATCGAATTTTCTGGGAATAAGCAGAGAAGAAAACCCAAAAAATTGGAAACCCTAAACCACGAAAGCAATAAAAAACCTTGAAAGCACAATCAATAGTAGAAACTCTGAAAAAACAAAGTAGAAATAAAAAACGACGAAAAGATCGACAGCAGAACTTGTTTGTACCTTACCTACCTGATCAAATGAGAGAGAGAGAGAGAGAGAGGTTGAAGACGAATTAATATTTCTTAACGAACTCAAAAAACAAAATGTGATTTCTGTTTTTAAGGGAAAGTGTGTTTTTTTTTTTTTTTTTTGGTTAGGTGCTTTGGCTGCTCCAAGCAAGACGATGGTATGAAAAGACGTTTGTACCCCCAGGTTACTTCCGCCAGCCAAAGCAAGACGCTTGTTATATAGATTCTACAATGTCAAAAACTTTACTATTAATTAATGAAAATGAATGAGATAATAAACCTGGTCTTCCGATAACTTAGATAGTTTAATTACAATTATTAATGTCTGTATATATCTTCATCCTATCTGAATTATGCTTTTTCATATTTAAAATACTGTATTTGAATTTGAAAAAGTAAACAAATAATGGCAAGTGTTTTTTTTTCGTAATTGAACCTTTTTTTTTTTTTTTTTTTAGCCTAAGACAAAAGTGGATGGATGGGGTAATGATAATGATTTGAGAGAATGGGATTCCAATTATTAATGTCGTTGACCTCTATATGCTTTATCTTGTTCTTGCAGCCTTTTTCCTTATTTAATCAAACAAACCACATTATTAGCAATTTAATCACAAAAACACATTAGCAATATATTAAGTTTAGGCCCATAGTACATTGGTTCTCCAGTTTGAACATATGACAAAGCCCAAATGTTAATACGTTTTCTCCGGTTACGCGTAAATCAGTTCAGGTCCAACCAGTGGGAGAGGAGAGAAACTCATCTGATGAAATCATCATGATACATACATATGTGGTCATTATAACCTAGATTATAACAAGCGGATCACACACGCTTGGTTCCTTGTTTTTCTCTTCTTCGTCTTCTTCCTATCTCCCTCTTAGTCAGCTCTAAACTACTCTGCCAGACGAAAAGAAAATTATGGCGACTTCTGCGATCACTGTATCGATTACCGACCATGAGAACTCCAACTCATGGATCTCATTGGTTCAAGTGTTTCCTTCCTCCATCAAAGACAACACATTTCTCCTCTCTCTTCTTTCTTGGACTCACTAATACTTTAATACATACCAGTCTCAAACACAAACAGGTTCATCGCTCAATCCGTAAAATTTGCATCAAGATCCATAGCTAAAGCTGTAAATTTACCTTTGATACACTAATCAGACTGCAGACATTTTCTCGTGTGATTTTGGAATATTTATTATATCTTGGATATATGAGATCATTGTGGTTTAAGGCATTGGAGAAGCTTGTCAAGTTCATTGATCATTGATATCATGGATCATTCATTGTGCAGACACGTACGTAGAAATAAGAGAATCTTCGGCTAGTTGGTAATATCATCTATAGTGAAAAACCTTAACACCGTAATTAAGTAGCATCTATTGTCATACTACGAGAGCAGGAGATTAATACGAACATATATTATTTATTATTTAAAAGATAAAAAGTAGAAGACATATACAATCTAGAGAGTGACAATCTTCTGCACACATACACAAAAGAACAAGAGATTCATAACACTATCTTATTATATAAAACTTAGTTTTTAAAGTTAGTAATTTATATAATCGCGACATGATAACATTTTGATTTGTGTGAAAAGAAATTTTATTTAATAATTATAAGAAAATTAAAAAATTCTAAAAATAAAAGAATTATAATAGATATTTTTGAAAAGTATATAAAACCAAAAGAAGTATATTATATCACTAATTCTAATAGGAAAGTTATCTATTAAATTACTAATTTCAATAGGAAAATATGTGCAATTAATAAGGAAAATATTTGCAATTTAATTGCAATTATTATTTATTATAACATATAGTAAAAATAAATATATACAAAAAAATTATTAAAGTATGCAAATGTTCAATATATTAAAATTAGTGATTAACATAATAAGAAAAATAAGTTAACTAAAATAACAAATTAATGTAAATTTCTTAAGTTTTTCGATCGGTGAATGATTTGATAGCGTATTCAATATTATGTTATTATATAAACTTTGGTTTTCAAAACTAGTAACTCATGTAATCGCGACACATGTCAATTTTTACAACTAAATATTTTGTCATGTGTTATACAAAAACTTTATTTTTACAAATTTTTAGAATATAAGAAATTAAAAATTTAAACAATTTAATAAAGAGAAAAATATAGTTAATATATGTATATAAAAATAATACTAATTATAATTTTAAAATACTAATTCTATAAGAAAAAGAATTGAGAAAATTATACAATTAATTACTATAATACCATAATTAAATAAATTATACTGTCAATTATTAATCATAAAAAAAGGGATTGTAAATATTCACCTTTACATAAACAAATATTTTTTTTTCATAATAACGTCTTTAAATTTTTGATTAATTTATGATAATTTTAGTATAGTTTTATTTAAAATTAGTTGGACAAGTAGTAAAACTATTACATATGAGATTACAAAATATGAAATAAATATATTTAAGATATTGTTACTTTTTCAAATATGAGATAAAATTAGTTTTCAGTTTTTTTTCTTTGAGAATTATGTTTTATTCACTTTTAGTTTTTTTTTAATATTAAGTAAGATATAAATTTGATACAATGCACTTTTTTTTATATATGAAAGTTATATGTTACTCATTGGGATTGAGTACATAGAATTAAAATCTAATTTTATTATCATGTAATATACAAAGAAATTATATTGCAAGATGGACTGTGTGAACACTAAATCCGATTTGAAAAAAAAATCAAATGAAATAAAAATAATCTTTTGTCAATTGGTTTTGAGTTGGAAGCTCGTATCAAACCCTAGTTAATGTGGTATGAGAGCCTACACACGCTGGCCCGTTAATTAGTCCGGCCCGTATAAAGCCATGATCATCCCATTAATTGATGGCCCAAAGAAAGGTCAAATTCCATCGAGATAGCTAAAAAAAAGAGCATTATCTCGAGGGAACGTGATGGATTTTGTCGAGATTAATGGCTACATCATCTCGAGGAACATGTTGACGCCGGTCTGCTGTCCATCCACCACTGCTCAAAATAAATTTATTCTTTACCGGAAGGGATTAGGTTCAAAGCCACTATGTGCAAATCTCCGAGGCTGCAAAATTATTTCTAGTGGCCAATGTCCTGACGGATATCCGTATGACAATCTTTGGAAATACAGGTAAATTGATTAATATTGTGGCGCTTCTTTTAGATAACGTTATTTGTTACAAAACAGATCAAGATTTCATTTTGATGTATTTTAATTTTTGTCTCAAGATGATGTTGTCAATGAATATTGCAAGTTGGGGTGTTTATATATCATCTGTGTGTGGTGTCTTAAGCAGTCTCTAGACCTCCGGTAAAACAAATTTTCCGCTCGTTAAGACACTGCACACCTCAAAGTAGACAAGCATCTGTGATACCTCAACCCCACCACCAGTTCTTGCTCGATCCTTAAATTTTTGAGAATACTGCTAGATGATGACAAACTGAATTATTAGACAAAAATCCGAAAAGTTTTTTACAACGTGTTTTGTGTTTCAATATTATATGTTGGGACCAAATGAATGCTTGTTGTCATATCTATATTTATTCTGATTCATTTATTTTTCAACCACCCATTCAATTAGAAATTAGAAGATTATTTCTCTTTCAATGGTTGCCTAATTAATATGAAGAAGCATGATTACGAAATTGAGGTAATCTAAAATAGAAAAAAATAAAATCTTGAATCTTATCGATATTAACATAATTACATATTTGAATTACATTTTAATATTTTATAAACAAACACATATGTTATGTAAGTTCTTTACGTGGGGAAAAAACCGACATCCAAAAAACCAAACCATTTTGTGGTTAAGCCTAAAATCCATTTGGTTTTCATTTTAACTAAGTTTTTGGTTTTCATTTTAATTAAATTTTTGGTTTAGGTTTGGTCTATTTAAAAACATAAAACCACACGAATAATATATATCTATATTTACTCTAGGCCCATAGTACATTGGTCGAGTTTGAACATATGACAAAGCCCAACTGTTACTACGCTTCCTCCGGTTACGTGTAAACCGGCTCAGGTCCAACTACTGGGAAATAGATAGAAGAACTCATCTAACTGAAATCATGATATGTGGTCATTATAACAAGCGAATCACACACGCTTGGTTCCTTCTTCCTCTCTTCTTCTTCTTCCTATCTCCCCCTCTTTCTTAGTCAGCTCTAAACTACTACCAGACGAAAAGAAAATTATGGCGACTTCTTCGATCACTATACCGACCATGAGAACTCCAATTCATGGATCGAAATTTCTAGGCCAAACCAATCAATTCTCAACTCCAAACCGGTCGATGTTCCCGCTCGCAAAGCAGCAGCAAACAAACGTTCTTCAAGTAAAGGCCATGGGTAAGTTCAATCTATGGGAAGTGATGGGAGGAAGAGGACTATGCAACGGAGAGAAAGGTATTGAGAAGGAG
The DNA here is from genome assembly GCF_030686135.1 of Camelina sativa. Lineage (NCBI taxonomy): Eukaryota > Viridiplantae > Streptophyta > Magnoliopsida > Brassicales > Brassicaceae > Camelina > Camelina sativa. The sequence goes on from NC_141890.1 coordinate 8,753,095, forward strand.
CTCAAGAGGAACATTGAAGAGGAACAAGAGACATCAAAGGCTGAGAACGAGACAGAGAAAGAGAGCGATGACACTAACTTGTCATTTAAAGTACCTGAAGACGGTTTTGAGAAAGAAATGATGGGTCTCACAGGAGGATTTCCCGGTGGCGAAAAGGGATTGCAAACCTTCATTGAGAAAAACCCACCACCTCCACCAACAAAACAAGGAAGTGATGAATCGGCTGTGGCTGCTGATAAGAAACCAAAAGCGCCAGAGCTACCACTTCTCATGCCTGGGATGATCGCTATAGTCAAGAACCAGAACAGTCCGTATCACATGTATTGTGGGATTGTGCAGAGAATCACAGATGGAAAAGCCGGTGTCTTGTTCGAAGGAGGAAACTGGGACCGTCTCATTACATTCAGGCTTGAAGAGCTTGAACGAAGAGAGAAAGGTCCACCGGGTAAGAATCCAAAGTCTTGTATCCTTGAGCCTCTTATCGAACAGATTCAAAAGGAGGAAGCAGCACCATAAGTGATCTTTCCCTTCTTCTCTGTATGTAAGTTCCTGTGAATGTATATGCAAACGAGATCTCTGACTGGTTCTAGAAGATCTTCATCATGTGATATAAAAATGAATAAACGATGAAATTCCAAACATACAGAAATAAGAGTGATTAGAATGCACTCAATCAAATGGTGAATCAGTATAAAAGTTTTAAAAAAACTTTTGAAAACAGCAACGGAGTAATTTAATTGTATTCAAGGGTTGTGTTGTAAACATCAACCATCAGTTTCTTCTATATTCTTGGTAAAGATGAAGAAAAGGTCCACCATTTCTCTTCAACAGATCATGTTCAAGATCAGAGGCAGCCTCCCAACTGTGAAGATTTGCAAAAAGGGAGAAGTAAGTTAGAAACGGCACAAAACTACCACATAATGCAGAAAGAAACTCGAATATCGTTATTTTGGTCCATAAACTTAGTAGTTGGTGTTGGTCACACCATCATAAACGTCAGGATAACCGCAGATACATGTTTGTCTACGCAGCTCAACTCAAAAATAAGTAAATATGAAATGTTGCAATCAAACATTAAACTGTAAAGATGTGCAAGACTTAATCTAGAGTGTTATTCATATGTACATGAAGTAAGTTAGTGTACCAACCAAAATGGCTTCCATCTCTTCGTTTGACACTGGAGTACGCTTAGGCTGGGATGATGCCTTCCCGCCTATAGTCTTTGGGACGTTCAAACTGGAGAAGAACAATGTATCTGCTTCATTTGCCACCACCTGAGTCTTTCCCTCTGAAGCTGCAAAATTCCCAAAAACAAACTCTTAATGCCAGTAAAATAAAGTCTCAAAGTTCATGAAGACTTCCATCAACAAACAAATCCTTACCCAAACCAAAAGCTACAGCAAACAACTTCTACAACGACTCAAGATTTGATTCAAAAAAGTTGATAACAGACAAAGGATTCGATTTCAATGGCTAAACAAATCTTGTGTATCCTTAAATCTTAGGTATCTACAACACTAAATGATTCCTACGGGAATAGATCGAGGACACAAACAGATACTATCTCATATCTGATTCGTGAAAATGAAAACAGTACACAAAATTGTCGAATCAAAGCTAGAAAAAGGCCGAGAAAGATCATGAAACGTAAACACGAAGAACGATATAGATTTCAGCACAGGCTTTTTTGGAGGTAATAAAAAAAAAAAAAACCTGAAGGGTTGAAATGTCGCTGTGGGAATTTGATGCGAGGGATCCTCTTCAAACCTTGAACTACGTTCATCTTCTATTCTTCTTTCTCTCGATCTTTCGCTCTCTCGTTACCAAAGGAGAATGTTATAAACGGCGACCGGAAATTTTCTCTGTTTTTAAGACTTTTTCGAACCCTCTTTAAAGGTGGGCTACTTTACGGTCGTAAGGCCCATTTAAGCAATGGTTAATTTATGTCGAATAATTCCTCTCTACCAAAAAAACCAAACTAGAAATCTTTTGTTGATTCTTTGGCACACACAATCCTATTCCTATATATGTTTTGTTTTGAGTTTTAATGAGTACGTAAAACATAAAGAAGAGAACAAAAAATATGTTGAGTGAAATGATGTAATATAATTATGGGCAATTCTAAGAAATCAAATATGGAGGAAATTTTTTTGCTAATTGTTTTTCTTTTAATGTATTTTTCAGTCGCATTAACCATTTCACCACTACACTGACAAGTTACACCCATCCGTAAGTTATCAGACTCCAATTTTTGTTTGTGATCGTTTAAATCATTTTTTGTTTCTCGTTAAAGTAACCTCAAATAACATAGTTTTGTTATTATTTCATTTGTAATGGGATATCGATCAGAATATGAGTGTTTGATGGACAAGGGTAGAGAGACTATATAATCATGACTGAGTCAAGCGCAAAAAGATATTTTGGGTGGTTAATTGGTCGTAATCCACCAAAGTTTGATAAGCTTTTCAACGCGTTTTCTCAAGAAGAAGAGTATCTTTTTTCTTTTTTGTAAAGATGAGAAGTAATTAACCACCCCTTTGTTTCTCTCTATTTGTCTACGCACTACTAAATAATCCACCCTAATACATACGCTTCTATAATATAATAATTCTAATAAACTTTTTGATAAAAATATACTAATTTCCCAATAAGATTTGCTAATGTTGCTGTCGGATCTCACCTATAAATCCGATTCAAGAAAGCCCGGTATCGTTCAAGTAATGGGCGAAGTGAAGCTTATATATTGAACTAATTGACATGTTTCGGATGCATGTTAAAAGAGATTTTATCATTTTTATTTTTATTTTTAAAATTAAAGTAAAATAAATAAAAAGAATTATCATCCTTTGGTTCTTTCAATATATTTGCTTTTTAACGAAAATGTTTGGGATACATGTTGAAAAAATAATTTGTCATCTTATTATACGTAGCATTTATATAAGAGAAAGGAACAAAGCATATTGAATGTATTAACCGAGAGAATTGTGCTCAGTGGTGCGGGTAATGCAGCCTAGGTTGACCATAGGTGGAAACTCCGTCTGTCTTAACTGAAAATACGGTCGGGGCTGTGGTGGAACTGACCGGTACATTTCACCAGTGTATGGTTGTGCTTGTCTTGCCGCCACAAACCAAGGAGGTGGGTATGGTATGGGTGTTGTAAAGCCAGGCATTGCTCGCGGAGGAGGATACACCATTGGAGGTGAACCAGCGTTGATTAAGGGCGTTGGACTGCCGTTTTCAGCCCCTACTCCTCGATGGTGCCAATTTGGGATCGGCGCAAAAGGCTCCACCTTTGATTTACAACTTCTTTTCCCAAAGCACATAAGAAGACAACACTTTGTTGGTCTCTTCTCCTTCTTCTCCATTGTATTGTTTTGGTTTTGTTCCGGGGTTCTAAGAACATGGGAAGTGTTGTCTCCAAGAACAGAGACAAGCTCTGCCGTTTTGCCCCATTTGGTAAGCTTGTCAAGCAATGTTGTCGGGTTGACGTCACCTGAGACTGTTAAGAGCCCTTGTTCAACGTTATACTCAACTGCATTCACCCCTGTTTCGAAAATAATAGTAGCTAAATCAAAATGAGCAAATTTAACAACGATATAGCTTTAACAATATTCACTAGTGGATTTATTACCAGCGACTCTTAGCATCTTTTTCTTTGCTTTTACCCGGCAACCTTTGCAACATTTGAGTCCAACTCTCAGAACGCACGTCTACAGTTGTCACACATAAAAAAGAAAAAAAACACTCGTTAGCAAAACTCTTAAAGGTGATGGGTGATGCAAAAACCTCGGAAGTGAAGAGAGAAAGAAAATAAATACTTGAACCGGTGGAGATAGATTTGCCATTGCATAAGCAACTTAACTTGAAAACTCTAATGTAGAAGAAGGCAATGAGTATATATATGATGATTGATGAGAACGATAAGTTACTTTTCAAGTCCATAGACGTTTTGATATATTGCTGGAATTGGTGTATATTCTCTTGGATTTATATGGTTTCCTTATTCTCTTGATATCATACCCAACAAAAATAACCAACATCTGAATGTGTATATGTTATTTGTTACTATATTTTCATAATTGATGATTACCAAAAAAATGTATGGATACACTTCGCAAATTTGGTATTTTCGTAATCAAATGTAACCTCCTTTTTTAAAAGATCTTGAGAAACGAAATCCTCACCGTCTATTAGAAACTAGAAACCGTCGCTTCTACTTATTGAGAAAACAATAACAGAGGATTTGGACTTTCTAGTAAGGGAAGATATGGGTTGTGTGAGTGTGTCTTAATCCAATTTATCTTCAAATTTTGAGTAATGACCAAGATTGTGTTTATTTATGTAGATTTGCATACTAAAACTTGACCTATCTAGAACATTGTAAATAGTTGATATGGTCGAACGTGACCTTACGCCAAAATTACACAAGGAATCGGTGACAAACACTTGTTTTTCGTATTCGTTTAATTTCTATCTAGTTTTGTGGATATTATTCAATTCTTACGGTGTTTTTTTTTTTTATAAGTTAGACTAAATCAAAATGGAGTAATTGACCATGTCATATAGAATACCCCCAGAGGCACGGCACCATATTTACTTGTGGACAGTTCAAAAAAAAATGTTTAATAGTATATAAGAACGTCTGGTAGTTGATTATTCTGATAGATAATTATTGAAAAATAGATAAATTTGACAATTTTACTCAAATGTCATTTTCAGATCATGAAGCAGCAAATGAGATAAAACTTTAAAAGTCATGGACTCATGGTAAAGCTTTTTGACTGATTAATGATGCATGATAACGTCACTTTTCCTTAAGGATTACCTTTAATTCATTAGACCATATGACTTTTAAGTTTTAACTGCAATCTCATGAGCAAAAATATTCAGATACTTATATGATCGTTAGAAATCATTGATGTTCTCTGCTTAACTCTACATCGTCCGTGAAATCAAATGAACTTGTCAATTTTTTTGTATTTGATTATATACATGCATGATATATAAAATTAACGTAAAAGATGGTTCTAATTACACTTTTTGCATAGCAAAGCAAACAAATATACGAATAAATTAAAAAATGCTAGTATCCCACGGCAAAGTGTCGTCATCTTCTTACCCCAAAGCACACTCCACTACGTGTCTCTAGATATATGGTAAAGTTGGTCGCCTATATAATACCCTGTCCCATTTCAATATTTCAATATAGTAAAAAGAACTTTCAAGATAACATAAAAGTCTATCTCTCACACTCTCTTTGCCAATAGAGAAGATCAAGAAGAAGAAGAAGAATGATGGATTCTTTATCAAAATGCTTCAACAGACTTCAAGAAAGGTACGAAAACGTTCTAGAAGCGAAACCTATTTACAGAGAGGATTTAGACATAACGTTGCCTCTGAATGGCTCAGAGGTTTCAGTAGAGTCGACCAAAAAGTCTCGGTGCTTGGATAGAGCCAAGAGGATCGACAAGTCGCTGAGGTTCGAAACAGAAGACGAAGAAGATGAACAGAAGAAAAAGACTCTGGCTAAGCCACGTAAGGTTGTGAGGTTTCAGTTAGAGAATAATAAGATTATCGAGCCGAAGAAGACGGTGAGGTTTGATGATGATCACAAACTCGAACCAAAGGAGATGGCTCTGGAGGAGAAAGCGAGTTTGAATATGGTTGAAAGGGATGAAAAGGTCGTGAGGGTTAAGATCAAGATGACAAAGCAGGAAGCTCACAGGCTACTGTCGAAATACAAAAACGACAGCGTTTTCGACTTAGAGCACCTTGTGGACCAGATCGCACACGTTCCTGTTCTTCAGCTTCAAGTCAATATGGTAATGGTTGGCTGTAATACTGAGCGACAATGAAATGGCTGCTGGAATAATTTTAAGCTTATTAGTATATAAGATGAGAATAAGCTTCCTTTTCCTTAGTCTCAACACTCTAGTATAAATACCTTTGTATTAGTTACATTTTACTTTAATGAAAAATATACTTTACAAGAAAGTTAACATGGTATCGGAGCAAAATGATTTTTTCTCATTTGTTTCTCGGGAAAACGCTTAACAGAAAGTTTTCTCGAGAAAATTGAGCTTCCGCTTTTTCGAATTGATTCAATTCGTCTCTGTCCCAGCTTCGCTTCTCAATTCCGCGTCTCGCGATCTCTCTTTCAGTTATTTCTGAGCACCGATTTGAATCACTGAGTGCCTCACATCGCTGTTTCGTCGCTCTCTTCTTCGCGGAGTTGTTGATTGCTATTGTTGAGCTGGTTAGTGCCTCTTTCTGGTGTTTTGTTGCAATCTTGGTTGCCTTATCCTCTTGATCGGTTAGGTGTTTAAGATCATCGAACTCCGATTTAGCTTTGGTGATTCTTGCTTTGTGGAATTGGTTCATCGCTTATTGTATGATGGAATATGCGAATACTGGTACGAATTATGCAACAGATCAGTATGAGAATCCTTACTTTCTCCATAGTTCGGATCATGCTGGACTCATAATTGTTTCTGATCGTCTCTGTAATGGTGCGGAGTTTACTTCTTGGCGTCGTTCGGTTCGTATGGGATTGAATGTTCGTAATAAGCTTGGGTTCATTGATGGCACTATCTTGAAACCAGCTTCTGATCATTGAGACTTTGGATCTTGGTCTAGATGCAATGACATGGTCTCGACTTGGCTAATGAATTCGGTGAGTAAGGAAATTAGTCAAAGTTTGTTATTCATTCCCACGGCTGAAGGAATCTGGAAGAATGTATTGGCGCGTTTTAAGCAGGATGATGCTCCTCGAGTCTTTGAGATTGAGTAGCGTCTGAATAGTATTCAACAAGATGCGTCTGATGTAACCACTTATTACACACGACTTGTCACACTTTGGGAAGAACATAAGAACTACGTTGAGTTACCTGTGTCCACTTGTGGTAAGTGTGAATGTAATGCTGCAACCTTATGGGAAAAACTACAAGAAAGGAGTAGAGTGACAAAGTTTCTCATGGGGCTGAATGATTCCTACGATGCTACCAGAAGACATATCCTCATGTTGCAGCCCATACCAACCATTGAGACTGCTTTTAATATGGTGAGTCAGGATGAAAGGCATCGTTCTATCAAGTCTCTTCCTCGATCTGATAATGTTGTTTTCCAAACTACTGGCTCAGCTCCTCTACCTCCACAAGATTATCACGGACCCGTTGAAAATGTGGCTTATGCAGTTCAAGGTGGATATCGCTCTCGACCACCGAAACCTGTTTGTACACATTGTGGACAAACTGGTCATGTTGTTCACAAATGTTTCAAGCTTCATGGATACCCTCCAGGTTATATTCCAGGCTTCAAGAGCTCTCTCTCTAACTATCAATCTTAGAGACATTCAGCTCCATCACAACATTCTTAACCTCGAGGACTATCTCAAAGTCAGCAACGCCCTCATACAGTGGCGAATGTTATAAGTGACCCGATGAGTGGTCTTGGCCCGATGAGTGGTCCTATAAGTTCTTCCCAGGCTCATTCATCTTCAGCTTCAACTGTATCTACTCTAGACTTGAACAATATGACGCCTACTCAGGTACAAGATCTTATTAAGCATCTAACAGCACATGTTCGAGTTTCAGAGAATCCGGCTCCTTCCCCATCGACTGCGTCTGTTACCGAACATGGTGTTATGGCAGTCCAATCTACTTCTGGTATTATTCCTTTTCCATCAACTTCTCTTTGTTTTGAAAACAACATTCTTACTTTTCAACACCAGTGTCTCTCTCTTCCTTATACTCTAATCTTCCTCATGGTTATTGGATAATTGACAGTGGAGCCACTACTCATGTGTGTTCTAATTTGTCATTATTTAGTGAAACTGTTCTAGTTTCTGGAGTAACTGTTTCTCTCCCAAATGATACTAGGGTTGATATCACACACACTGGCACTGCCCCATTATCAACATCTCTTATCTTGACTGATGTTTTACATGTGCCAACTTTTAAATTCAATTTGATTTCTGTTAATTCTTTGTTACAACATGATCATTGTTCTCCACATTTTTACATTGACTCTTGCATTATTCAGGAGTTTATTCAGGGCTTGACGATTGGTAGAGGAACTCTCATGCATAAACTGTATATTCTCCAACTTGATGCATCATCTCTCGCCGTGTCTAAGTCTTTTGCTTCTTTAAACTTCTCTGGATCCTTGGTGGTGGATGGACATCTGTGGCATCAACGCCTAGGACATCTGTCTACTGACAAGTTACAACAGCTTTCTGCTATTTTGCATTTTTCCAAATCTGGTTTGTCTTTACAATCTCTTTGTTCTATTTGTCCATTAGCAAAACAAAGACGCTTACCTTTTGAGTCTCATAATCGTTTGTCTAGTTCACCTTTTGATTTGCTTCATTTAGATGTTTGGGGTCCCTTCTCAATCGAGTCTGTAGAAGGATATAATACTTTCTCACCATTGTAGATGATTCTACTAGATGTACTTGGGTTTACATGATGAGGAATAAAAATGACGTTTTACACCATTTTCCAGCTTTTATTCAATATGTTAAGACTCAGTATAATTCGACTATCAAAGCGATTAGAACAAATAATGCTCCTGAATTGGCTTTTAATGATATTATTAGACAACATGGCATGCTTCATCAGTTCTCTTGTGCATACACACCACAACAAAATTCTGTAGTTGAAAGAAAGCATCAACACCTTCTTAATGTTGCTAGAGCCTTATTGTTTCAATCTAATATACCTATTGCTTATTGGAGTGACTGTATCTTAACTGCTGTATTTTTGATAAATAGAACACCTTCTAAGCTGTTAAAGAACTTGTCTCCTTATGAATTGTTGAGTAAGAAGCCAGCTTCCTATGATCTTCTTCGTACTTTTGGTTGTCTTTGTTATGTCTCAACACTGCTAAAGGATAGAATGAAGTTTAGTCATAGAGCAGAGAAATGTGTTTTCTTAGGCTATTCTCCAGGTTATAAAGGCTATAAGGTGTTTAATCTGGATACTAATGTTGTCTCTGTGTCTCGTAATGTCGTGTTCCATGAAAACGAGTTTCCTTTTCATTCTAGTCATGATCGCCATCCTATTGACATTATTAGTGACTTGATTCTTCCATCCCTTGTTCCTGTTGCATTAGATATGTCTATTGTTTCAGCACCTTCATCATCTGCATCACACACATTCGTCCCTAGTACATCAAATGGGAGTGCAGAGACAATCACTACAGGAACAGGAACTATTTCACCATCTAATGCCAGACCGCGACGCACGACGAAGGCTCCAGGTTACTTATCTGATTACCACTGTTCTCTTATTCAACATTCTAACCGCTCTATTTCTACACATTCCAAACCTATTACTACACCCTATCCTTTATCTTCGGTTTTATCCTATTCCATCTTCAAACCACCCTATCAGTCCTATGTCCTTTCCATTTCTATCGAAACAAGACCAAAATCCTTTAAGGCGATGGATGTGGAGCTTGAAGCTATGGAACTCAATCGGACATTCAATGTTGTCTCCTTACCTCCAGGTAAAAATGTTGTGGGCTGTAAGTGGGTTTATACGATCAAGTACCATGCTGATGGCACCATAGAGAGATATAAGGCTCGTTTAGTAGCAAAGGGTTTCACACAACAAGAGGGAATAGATTAAATTGATACCTTTTCTCCTGTAGCAAAGTTGGCTAGTGTGAAGTTGGTCCTTGGATTAGCTGCTAAACATGGGTGGAGCCTTACTCAGATGGATGTTGCTAATGCCTTTCTGCATAGTGAGCTAGAAGAAGAAATTTACATGAGCTTACCTCAGGGTTATACACCACCTCCAGGCGTTACATTGCCACCGAATCCTGTGTGTAAGCTTCACAAGTCTCTTTATGGCTTGAAACAGGCCTCACGGCAATGGTATAAGTCCTTGTCCAAAGTGTTTCTCGATGATGGTTTCTCACAGGCATATGGTAACAATACTCTATTCGTTAAGGAAACAACTTCCTCTTATATTGCGGACTTGGTTTATGTCGATGATATTCTCATTGTGAGTAGCAGTGATGATGCTGTTTTCCAGCTTAAGGCATCTCTGGCGAAGCATTTCAAGACTAAAGACCTTGGTCCAACTCGTTTCTTCTTAGGAATTGAGATTGCACGTAATGCAAGTGGCATATCAGTAAGTCAGCGCAAGTATTGTCTTGATATTCTGGCTGATACATGCTTATTGGGCTGCAAGACAAAATCAGTGCCTATGGACTATAAGAAGGTTCTCACTAAAGACACATGTATCATGTTGACTGATGGTACGCCTTATCGGGAACTGATAGGACGCTTGCTGTATTTGTGCATCACAAGACCAGACATTACGTTTACCGTCAATCGCCTAAGCCAATTCCTCTCATGCCCTACAGACGTCCATCTTGAGGCTGCTCATCATGTCCTGAAATATTTGAAGAACGATCCAGGTCAAGGACTCTTTTACTCTGCTTCTACTGATTTATGCTTGAATGCATTCTCGGATGCAGATTGGGGAACTTGCAAGGATTCTAGGAGGTCTGTTACTGGCATCTGTGTTTTCTTAGGAAATTCTTTGATCTCTTGGAAATCCAAGAAGCAAGATGTTGTGAGTTCGAGTAGCACCGAAGCTGAATACAAGAGCATGACACAAGCTACAAAGGAGTTACTTTGGCTTCATCAAATGTTGAAGGATTTGCGCCAAACTCCACGAATACAGGCCAAGCTTTTCTGTGACAACAAATCGACGATGCATATTGCCAACAACCCGGTGTTTCACGAACGGACCAAACACGTTGAGATCGACTGCCACACTACTCGAGATCAGATTTAGAGTGGCTTCCTCAAGGTTCTACATGTTGCCACCGAGAATCAGTTGGCTGACATCTTGACGAAACCTCTGCAACCGGCACCATTTCACTCAATTTTGCAGAGATTATCTATTTCAAGCCTCTTGTTGCCTACTGCGAATTCAGCTTGAGGGGGGTATATTAGTATATAAGATGAGAATAAGCTTCTTTTTACTTAGTCTCAACACTCTAGTATAAATAGTTACATTTTACTTTAATGAGAAATATACTTTACAAGAAAGTTAACAAAGCTTATTTTTTGAATTTATTTTGTCGAAATTTTGTAGTTTTAGTGTAGTACAATATTTTTGATATATTCATAGAAGTAACAGGGTTTTGGGAAATATTTTGTTGTTGTCTAATAAATAATGTAACAAAAGTTTGACAGTAGTATATTCGAAGGCAAAAAACATTGAAAGAAGACAATAGAAAAGGGAAATAGAGAAACAAAGCAGAGGACGTAGAACAAACCATGAGTTATTCCAAAGGCATGGTGGAGATAAGTTGATTGAACAGAGTCAATAGACTAGTGAAGCCAAGTTCATCTACAGTAGAACCTCTATAAATTAATAATCGATAAATTAATAATATCTATAAATTAATAAATTTCTCTTGTCCCAAGTTGGGACTAGTATAATTTTAAACACTATTCGACAATATAATAATTTTTTGAAAATCTTTTGTAAATATATGGTCTCATCAATAATATATATATATATATATATATATATATATACACATTAATTTTTACTAGAGTTTATTTCAAAGTTTTTTATTATCTTTAAAATATGATAATTGTTATTTTATTTATAATTGAATTTATAAAAATATTAGTTGTAACGATTAAATCTTATTTTTAATATTTTTTAATCAAATTAGGAAAATCTCTCTATAAATTAATAATTATTAATTTATCGAGAAATTAAAACCTCTATAAATTAATAGATTTTCATGGTCCCAACATTATTAATTTATAGAGGTTTTAGTGTATTACCCAATTATCACTATATCATTTGTTAAGTTTGTATTAATGATAACATTTCTTTATACAAACTACAATTTATTGAGATAATTTCTTTACGTTTGAACCAAAAAGAAATAGAGACGATTGTTTTTTTTTTTTAGAATACAAAATTGTATAGTTAAAAGTTAAAACTGATCTATCAAAAACATATAGTCTTTATTAGGGCATTCCCATAGCTCATAGGGTATATGCGTAAAAACATTAATTTAATAATTTTATAATAAATAAATTATTTATTTAAATTTTAGCTAATAAAAAAAGATATATCTAAACTGTTTCTAATTTTTTATTTTTTTACTATACTGATACTCAATCAAAGATGTGGGATAGAAATGCTCTTACGAGATTATTGTATATTGATATAATATTGATTTTTACTGAAAAGGTAAACCATAATGATTAAAATTTATTTGATAAGTTTGACAAAACAGAGAGATTAATATTAATTTGATCATCTACTCTCTGTTTCTACATGTCCAACGAGATAAGACGACAGATCGAGCTGGGTCATTCGTTACAGGTAGATAGTAGTATAATTTTGATGATAATGATAATTGTCGTAGGACTTATTAATTTATTCTTGTAACAGTTATGCGTTGATTGTTGTGGTTGTGGGTAGGTTTCAACGAAAAGCTTAATGTAAATTAAAATTGACAATCAACTACCACTTACTACCCGCACTTTTTTAGTATGATGGGACCCTAACGCATACGCTTTTCTCTAATCGCAAATCAATTTGATGCACAAACCAAATCGAATTTTCAAATATCAGTAGTGTTTATGTACTTCCAATTTTCTAAAAGGCATTTAGATATTTCGAAGTTTTTTCTGTGGTAACTAAAACTGAATATATGTATGTATCACGTAGTTAAAACCCTAAATTGATCTACACCACGTTGGTAAAATGAAAATGGATTGTGATCATATGAACACTAACTTTAAAAGCAACAAAAAAAAAATTAATACTAAACTAATAATTTATTTATGTTGACAAACAGAACCTTACATGAAAGACGAAAATAAAAATACATAATTTCGTTGTTTCTTTGGATTTTCTCTAGGGTAAATAAGCCTTTGCTGATTTCAAACAGAACAATTCTCAGGTGAAAAAATATCCCTCGGTAATAAAAGGGAAAAAAAAAAAAAAATCAGCCAAAGAGCAAACTCCCCCACAGAAAAATCCTATTTTAATAAGAAAAATAAAATAAAACGAAAATTTTAAAGATCTCTAAAATAAAATTAAAAAGGATAAAAGAAAGTGATTACGAAAGTGTTTCTTCAGGCCATTCAGTGATTCTTTCCAACGACGGCCTCCACTTGCGACATGTCCGGCGAGACTCTTCCTCTTCCTCAGCCGCCTTAGCAGCCGCTTCTCCAGCAGATCTCTCTGCCTCTAACTCCCTGAGAAAATCTCCGAAAGAAGCCAAAGTTGTTTCTCCTTTGCCTTCAACGTTACCACCAGCGTTTAGCTGGAAGAGAATGAGTTTCTCTAACTCATCTCTTCTCAGAACAATCTTAACTTTACGATCCTTTCTCTTGTAATCTTTCTTCATTACTTCTTCTTCTTCTTGAACCATCTTTGCAATGTTGTTTCCTCCCATCATACAGTTTCCCATTTTTTATAAAATTTAAAATAGATGTAATAAGAACAAAAAAAAAGTTTTTTTTTGGGAAATACCCACAAAAAAAGTTAAGAGAAAGAAAAAAGAAAACTTGGGAAATGCCCAAGAAAAAAAGTCTTTCTTCTTCTCTTTTTTCTTCTTCTGTGTGGGTCAAGTTGATGGAAGCTTGAAGAGTTGTATGGATCAATGTGTGATGTTGAGTTTATATATAATGTTGTGTGTTTTCTATTTAATGATAGATGGATGACTCATCCTAAGGATGCTGATCTGTTGTATTCATTTTTGAAAGACTATATTATATCTTTATTTTTCTTTGCTTATAAATTCGACCAACCAAAAGTTTGTTATTCGGTTGTGAAGATGCTAATTTCAATTCAGCTTTAATTGACCATTTATATAAAATGGAATCGAAAAATTTAATTTAGATGATGAACTGAACCGTATATAAGAAAATGAAATGAAATTGATTTCTATGCAATTTATTCAATTTCAAGAAAATAAAAAAAGTATAGTACTTACTCCACTGCAATATCTAGTTAAAGAAACTGAAATTAACTGAAACCCTAATGATCACATCCACTGCAATAAGCTAATAAATTATGTAGTCATAGATGTCTTCAAATAATGGTGATAGCGAGATTAGTAACAACATTAATGGCGATAGCTTAACTAATTAAGCTGACGAATCGTGACCTTTCAGATCTTTCAATCTGATTTGCGAGTTGTTATAAAATCTTTGATAGAAAATTACGTCGTATTCTTTTTTTCTTTCTTTCCTCTCGTGTATTATAATCGACAGAAAATAATAATTAGGTTATAAGTTAATCGAAGTTCATATACTAGCTAGCTAAAAACCTACCAATTCATCTTATGTCCTATGTGGGGGTTACGTATATGAATTGTTCATGCACGCATCTAAAATTTTAATTTCAATCAAACAGACCAAAACGTAAAATTATAGTGGACCAGTGTACTTTACTACTTTTTAGAATGGAGAGGACATAAAAACGCTAGTACATGTTCTTTCTGGTTAGTTTGGTGTCTTCAAACCAAACCAAAACCGTGTTAAAACCTGGCAATCTCACATTTATACCAACCACCAACCTGTCCTGTTTTTTTTTTTTTTTTTTTTTTTTTTTTTTTTTTTTTTTTATATATATATAAACGTCGTTAGATTCAATAATCACAACAATAGTATACTTTAATTCGAATATAAAACTCATCTACTCCATCTCATTAAATAAGTGCTACATGTTAATTAGCTTGTGGTTGTAGTTACATTCATATTCTTTTCCCTCAAGAATTCAATCAATTAATAGAATCCAATCATTCATAGTATGATCTGTTTCAAACAATGTCAAACCCATTTCTTTTGAATTATTCTCTCCGGATTTTACGGACCAAAAACCAACAAAACGGGTTTCTAATCTCAAATCAAAACCAATAAAAACTATAGCCATTAGACGAATTTTCAAACACTCTCGTAAGACTGCACGATATACAGTTTGAAACCGTTGTAGTGGGTACATCGTTTGCATAAGTGTGCGATATTGATGTGATACCATAATTATTTTTCATTTATTCTTATAATAATAACATATGATCACAAAATAATTCATCATAGTCTACATGTAGACGTAAATGTATGTCATTAATAAGCGATCTTATCAGATGATCCTATCATTAAGCACTACGCGTCATATAATAATTGGATTGCATCAAATTCTTCTTATCAATATATGAACATGAAGGAAACTTCGTGGAAACTTACAAAAGGACGACAAGTACGTGGCGGTGTCACGGGGGTTGTCGTTACTTTACTCTTCTTCAAGGGGCCACGACTCACGAGCTTCCAAGTTCCAACTTTGATCCCAATATTCTTATTAAAACTACAATAACCCATGTCGAGAAGAAAAAACCAATAACTGAGGTGAAAGTACATTTGGTTTTCATTTTCTGGCAAACAAATTTGTGTGTATTTGGTCAAATTTATGTTTTTTGGTTTTCCGAAGCCCAAAAAAATGGTTTTCATGCTCGTCCCTCTTGTAATGGTGGTTTTTCTTCTTCTAGGAGGTATACTACATAAGCTCTTCCTGACGGACCTTCTTGAGTTACAAAGGGGTATGCATGCTCAAGTGGGGAGATCGTTATAGAATCTCCAACACTCTGACCAAGAGCATATAAGATTGAGGAAAGTGTAGACTTCCTTTGTATGTCGCAAGGGGTAGTCGTCGGTGGCAAAAGGATAATATCATTCATTCTGATTTCGAGAAGTTCAGAAGACTGTAATTGTTGCTTTGATCCTTACTTCAAATCTCTATGTTTTGAGTTGTTTTGACATTGGGGCATCTTTAGTAGTACAAGACATAAGCAAATCTCTTACATTTAGCATGTTCAGAGCACTTCCGATTCACAGTACGATAGATAGTGTTTATTTATCTTCATGGGTTGGGTATACAGGTGATATTTACTCCTAATGGAGTTTCTTTGTTACCACAAATCAATGCAAAACCAGTTGAAAAAATTGAAGTAAATAGTAGTTCTAGAAGAACTATTAGCTTATATATAATAGTCGACTGTTACACTCAAGCTACAAACTTCATACAATAAAAGTAAAAAAAAGTTTTTTGCATAACTTAGAAAATAAAGATAGACCAGAGCAGAAGAACGAGGAACCTCCTCACTCCCCATTTCAAACTAACGAAACAACATATCTAAAGAAAGTTACCATGAGATGGAGAAAGAGTTTTACTACCTTAACTCCTCTCACTCCATCCTTTTGCGTTTGTTTTTCAGATTTGAAAACATTTGCTCGATATCTGCAGCTGTTATCGCCTTTGACGGCCCACCACTACCAGACTCCTACAAGAACAAAAACAAAAAAGACTCTTAGATGAAAGTTCCTGAAAAATGTAATCAAATATTTTCATAGAGGTGACGATATATACCAGTAAACCCTTCAATTCATCTTTGAAGTCTTTGATACCGTGAAGGATTTCAACTTTGGCTACGTGGTCGAGATTATTCAAAAGATCAAGTGCTTCACCTTCTTGTTTCTCCAGTTTCTCTGTTCTTTTCTCCTTCGCCTTCTTCTCGTACTCAACAATTGTATCCTCTGCATCAAGTAAATAGCTTACCTTTCTCTCGTTATACATCTCAACGCACTTTTCGCATCTGCATAGGATGTTCCTCCAGTTTTTGGACAAAAACAAAGGTTTCTTCTCAAAATCAGGACACGAGTTTAGATTCGTCCCAATAGCACAACCAGCCGCAGCAACGGGTTCAGTGGCGTTGATCTTGTCAGAACCGTTTTGCACAACAGATTTCTCGGCTTCAGTAGTACTGGTCTCAGGCTGGCCGGGTTCAGAGTCATTCATCTTCTCAGAACATTTTCGCACAACAGATTTCTCTGCTTCAGAACAGTTGTCAAGATGGCCAGGTTCAGATTCACTGATCTTCTCAGAACATTTCCGCATAACAGATTTCTCTGCTTCAGTACCGTTCTCTAGCTGGCCGGCTTCCGCATCCATGTTGGTTTTGTTTGACTCAATTGTCTCTGAACAAGCATTAGCACAGCCAGTGGAATCTACTTGACCAGCAACCCACAATTTCTTAGGATAAAGTGTCAGAAACGAACAAACTGGGGAGCAGTTTTGACAAATGAAGTCCTCATAGATCGGCTCGCCTTCTTCATCTCTTGGAATCTGTTATAATCACATAAGAAATTGAACTAAAAAGCCAAAGCAACAGAAAAGTCAATCGTACACAAAATTAAGCACTGGCCACAGACCTGGCTACCAACACTGTCCGAAGGCTTGAAACCGAGATGCTCCTCGTGAAACCAATCCTCACAGAGACAGCACTGTATCATCTCCACTTGTTCTTCCACATTTGGGTCAGGGTAAGGTAGGTCGCAAGTGCAGTACAAGCCTTTGAAATTATGGTTGTAAGAATTCTCAGAGTTTTCTACATCTTTGCTAGGGAGAAGCTTACACGCTAAAGTTCCAAACTTGGAGTTCCCACAATCACATCGAAAATTCCTCTTAGTCCACAGTTCCAAAAGCTTCATAACCAGAACAACAACGTTCAAGCCATTAGGAAACCAATAAACACATCGAAGCCAAATTCAAAGATAACTTAATCTGGCTACATAATATTACCTCATGGCCATCATGACAAGATAAGCAACAAGCAGTGCAGATTCCAGCATTCCCATCTGGTGTACATGTAATGCATGAGAAAATTGCTTGCCTTTTCATGTAACCCTTGGGGTAAGTACACTCATCACCCTCATCTCCACCCAACACCAAATCCGCTGCCTTCACACCAATAAATCAAAAAAGCAAATAAAGAATGATCTTAAACACAGAAACACACACACACACAGACACACACTACTGAATTGATAGAAACAGATGAAGAGACACACACAGGACACACAATCATAACTAAGTAAGCAAGAAGCTCGAGACTGGTACAATAATAACCCAATCCAAACTATTGCATTAGATTCAAAAAAAAAAAGGATGTGGCTTTAAGGTCGCAATTCAATTTCTGGATATAACGGATTTCAAATTCTAAGGCTTCAGCAAAAACCCCCAAATCAGGAACCTATACGCCCCCCATACAAAAGACCAAACCAAAGGAGTGAAAATTGGGGGAAAGTATCAAACTTTCGCAAGAATCATGTAAAATTGATCTGATGGGGGGGGGGGGAAGAGAATTCAATAAACTGACCAGCTCTTCAGCATCCATTTGTTCGATAAATTCATTGATCGTTACAGTTCCCTCAGCCTCCTCATCCTCGAAACCACCCGATGCCATTCCCGCAATCACTCCTCACCAAATTTTCCCAGCTGAAATCATCAATTAAGAACATGAAATTGGATGAAAAGTAAAACTCAAAACGATATATTCCCTAATTTCCTGGAAAAAAAAACCCTAGATTCTTCGGAATACATAAAATCGAAAGTACCAGGTTGTATCGGTGTAGTTTTCAGACTTGTGAAATCCCTAAAAGTTGTCACTTTTCAAGACATAGATAAAAACGAAGGCGGAGAGAGAGAGAGAAGTACTTTGGGGGAAATGAAGAAGCTTAAATATATAAGCACACAAGGGTTTGTGGGGGAGAAAGAAGGATCTAGTCGCGATTACTAACAAAACACGAGTGTGTGTTTATTATATATACGGCAGGGACTTTATCGACATTTTCCCGCCAATAACCCTCTAATTCTATGAGATACTATTCCTTTTTTTCCCTCCACTCTTGTATCATCCAAGAATGGGGAGCACCATATAAGTAATCCAGTGATTTAGATTTAGGTACATTACTTTGTTAGCTGATTTGCTTTCTACATGTAATATCATCCATGCTTTGGTTTGTAAAATATGGATTTCTTTTTCGATTTGATATTTGACCTTACTGATTAGTAAAAGACAATAATAGAACGCACTTACGATCATCAATAATATAAGAAAATAATATAAAGAGCATAAAAAATGATAACACGGAATGTTTATTCCGTGCTATTCACTAATTACTTGTATTCCACGTATCGATGATTGTTTTCCCGCGAAAAATTGTTGACGGTGGAAAAACAAAATTATAATTTAAACTTATACATAAAATTATAATAAAATTTGCAAAATGAATAATAGGTGTCAACCAGTTAATTGTGTCCACACATACACTGAATTAAGCATATTCTTATAAATTTATTAACTATTGTGGATTTATCTGATAAACTCTAAAATCTAACACTTTTTATTTTCTTGTTGAGATCTTAGTAATAAAATCTAAATTATTAGCTAAAAAAAATATAAAATTTTCAAATCAATATAAATTTTCCATATGGATAATACTGAATTTAATGGGCTTAATAATAAAAAGCCCATTAAAAAGGTTGAAATATGAAAATTTTGACTTTTTTATGGTCAGAGAAGAGCAACCAATCACAATCGTAGTAGGCGTATTAACTTCTTCTCCTCCGATCTGCCAAAAGCCGCGTGGACCCTATTTTCTCACACTTCCTTCCTTCCCCTCTACAAGAAGAAGTTTCTGGTTGACTAGTTGGTTCGATCATCGATCATGGCGGAGCAGAAGAAATACATATTCCAGGTTGAAGAAGGCAAACAAGGTTCCGATGGTAGACCTTCAGTTGGACCTGTTTACCGCAGTATCTTCGCTAAAGACGGCTTCCCTGAACCGATCCAAGGAATGGATAGTTGTTGGGATGTTTTCCGGTGAGATTTTTTTTTTATTTCAGCTATCGGAGTTTTGTTTTTTGCATGAGTTCCATTCTCTGATTCGTTGACTGATCGTGGAAATTGCTCTGACTTAAATCGTTTTTGTTTTGAAATTGTTCTGTGAATTAGCAGTGTTTAAGCTTTGCGGATCATCATAAGCAGATCTTGTTAAGAGCTCTAAGAGTAATCGATCGATAGAAACTATAATTTGTTGGTCAATGATTTTTGCCTTTTAGTACCTTTCGCCATTTGTCTATAATAAACAATTGTTTTGAGTGGCGTGTGATTGATTCGTTGTTGCATGTATTTTTGGTGAAATTGTTTGGTTTGACATTTCCCTTTTTTGTTTTTTTGTTTCTACTGTACTTGTGTGTGTTTGCAGCATGGCGGTTGAGAAGTACCCAAACAATCCAATGCTTGGACGCCGTGAGATTGTAGATGGAAAGGTGTTGTTGCTGTTTCCTTTTGATTTTGGTTTTTGTGAATGTTAATTTAGGATTTATATTCACTTGTTTTATTTCGTTCTTCTCAGCCGGGTAAGTATGTTTGGCAAACATACCAAGAAGTCTATGACATTGTCATTAAACTTGGAAATTCTCTCCGAGCTTGTGGAGTTAAGGATGTAAGATCCGTTCTTTTCCTTTCTTATATCTAATCTTTAGTCTCATTGTTTCCTTTTTTTTTTGTTTTCTGCTTACAATGTGATTAGTTTTATAGTTGCTTAATCTTGTTGTGTTTGCTGATTGTGGGATTTTAGGAAGCAAAATGTGGTATCTATGGTGCCAATTCTCCTGAGTGGATTATAAGCATGGAGGTAATTTAGTGGCTGGATCATGATATGATATTATTGATTGTGTTTTTGTTTGAGACTGACTGTGAAATTTTGATTTAGGCCTGTAATGCACATGGATTCTATTGTGTTCCGTTATATGATACACTAGGTATGTCTTTTCAGTATTTTCCAATGTATACCTGAAGGATAAATGCAACAGTCGATATCCAGTGGGATGCCACAATATTTTTAGCTAGTTGTTTTTTCATTTTTGCTGCGTGTTACTGTATAGGTGCTGGTGCTGTGGAATTCATTATTTGCCATTCAGAAGTTTCAATTGTCTTTGTGGAAGAGAAGAAGATCTCTGAGGTACAGTAAGAGTACATCTCTAATGTTAAAATGTATATTTATCACTTTTATGTATTAATGACCGTGACCAAAATTTTTACAACTTTGTGGAACTTTTTCTCATCACTTCCTTTTCCTTTTCATTATCAGTTGTTCAAGACCTGCCCAAACTCGACAGAGTACATGAAAAGTGAGTAATTCTTTTTTTTTGTGTTATTCCCGTTTAGCTTTTTAACATATGATGCTTATGATCAAATGTGATTGTTTATAAGTACAGCTGTTGTGAGTTTCGGTGGTGTCTCCCGTGAACAAAAAGAACAAGCTGGAAATTTTGGGTTGGTTATATATGCTTGGGATGAATTCTTGAAGCTGGTATGAGGCTTTTCATCTGCTTTTCCTGAGATATACTCATTCTTTGAGTGGTCTAATATCTATTCTTACCATGTTTCGCAAATATTTCTGCCAGGGTGAAGGAAAGCAATATGATCTCCCCATCAAAAAGAAAAGTGACATTTGCACGATTATGTATACTAGTGGAACCACTGGTGACCCAAAGGGAGTGATGATATCTAACGAAAGTATTGTTACCTTAATCGCTGGAGTGATCCGTCTACTGAAAAGCGCTAACGAGGCCGTGAGTTTCCTTCTTGCTTTCATGCATTTGTCATTGTTCACAAAGCAGTTCAATCTTTAAGTTCCCACTGTACCTAGTTTTGGTCTTAATCAATTTTCTTTTTGGCTATGCAAATCAATAGTTGTCCGTGAAAGATGTGTATCTTTCTTATCTTCCTCTTGCTCACATCTTTGACCGTGTAATCGAGGAGTGTTTTATTCAACACGGTGCTGCAATTGGCTTCTGGCGTGGGGTCAGTACAGCTCAAATTTTATTATTTAAACCAGTTTTGAGTTTGTTGCTTTAACTCTCTCTGAGTTGCCCCCTCAGGATGTCAAATTGTTGATAGAAGACCTTGGCGAGCTTAAACCAACTATTTTCTGCGCTGTACCTCGTGTCCTGGATAGAGTATACTCAGGTAAGATGTTTGTAATAGCATATGTCCCAACTATTTTTAGTTCCCGACTGCATTATCTGTTTATTCCAAATATCTGTCTCTGAGCTTTCACATATCTACCACATTAACCACCCAAATGTAAATGTTATTCTCAACTTCAAGAATATTTCTGTTTAGCCATTTCTTCTTCTTTGGTGGATGTCGCATTTTCTAATTGTGTATATCCTAATTTTTCTTATTAATTTCATATCATTGATTACGAGTTACCGAGATTCATCACATTGACCTATTATGTCCAACAGGTCTTCAGAAAAAGCTTTCTGATGGTGGATTCTTGAAAAAGTTGCTGTTTGATTCTGCATTTTCCTAGTAAGTCAGAATTCTCTTTGCTTATGTGTTTCACTAATCTTTATTAGATCTAACACACTCTTTAACATTCGCAGTAAATTTGGACATATGAAGAAGGGACAGTCTCATGTGGAGGCGTCGCCAATTTGTGACAAACTTGTGTTCAGCAAGGTAGGAAAGTGCTTCACTAAAATAACTTGCTAGTTGGTACACATCTGAAGAGGCTACCACTCTTCCCTATAAAATTTCGTAGCAATTATTTCTATTGCTTTCTCATTCAGGTTAAACAAGGACTCGGAGGCAATGTGAGGATTATTTTATCTGGAGCTGCTCCTCTCGCTAGTCATGTAGAGTCATTTCTTAGAGTGGTGGCATGCTGTCATGTTCTACAAGGATACGGTACCCATTCACTATATTGAATTCCTTATATACTAATGAACTGATAAACGAGCTATTTCACATCAATTACCTTGAGTGTGAGAACCAAATGGACTATTTTTCTATTCGAACAATTTTTTAGTTGAGTCTCCACATGGGTCTTTGCCTACTAGAGTGTTGATATATATTGATCCCACATTAACAGAGAATGTGATAACTTGACTGTTTTCTCTCTGTATGATTGTTCTTATGTAGGTCTTACCGAAAGCTGTGCTGGATCTTTTGTCTCGCTGCCAGACAGGCTGGATATGCTTGGCACAGTTGGTCCACCAGTGCCAAACGTTGATGTACGCCTTGAATCTGTCCCTGAGATGGAGTATGACGCTCTTGCAAGTACTCCACGTGGTGAAATCTGCATTCGGGGAAAGACACTTTTCTCTGGATACTACAAACGTGAAGACCTCACAAAAGAAGTTCTCATTGATGGATGGCTGCACACAGGTTTTCCTTTCTCTGAACCTGTATTCAGTTAATGTTAAATTAGTTAGCATATCGGTTTATGTAATCCGGTGGGTTCTTCTCAGTTCTCACACCATTCTTTTCATGCTCAGGTGATGTCGGTGAGTGGCAACCAAATGGAAGCATGAAGATCATTGACAGGAAGAAGAATATTTTCAAACTCTCACAAGGAGAGTATGTTGCGGTCGAGAACATAGAAAACATCTATGGTGAAGTACAAGCTGTTGATTCCGTAAGTGTAGCTACAGACTTGTAGTTTTCTTTCTCACATAGGTTTTTGGTAGATTCTCGTCTACAACTAATCACAATCTTCCTCGCCTTTTCATCAAATTTATCAGGTGTGGGTGTACGGAAACAGCTTTGAGTCATTCCTAGTCGCAATTGCTAATCCAAACCAGCATATCCTTGAACGCTGGGCTGCAGATAACAATGTGAGCGGTGACTACAACGCTCTCTGTCAAAATGAAAAGGCAAAGGAATTCGTACTCGGAGAACTCGTTAAAATGGCCAAAGAGAAAAAGGTTATTCCTTGTTTTTATCCATTACGGATTCGTGATTCTTTGTTGTCTGTTTTTATTTCGTTTTAACTTTTTTTGTGTTGGATTTTGCAGATGAAGGGGTTCGAGATCATCAAGGCGATTCATCTAGATCCAGTGCCGTTTGACATGGAACGCGATCTTCTTACGCCAACCTACAAAAAGAAAAGGCCTCAATTGCTAAAATACTACCAGGTAATACAAAAACTCAATTGAAACATCCAATAAGCGTAAAAATCTACTGCCATTTAGTTATTAACACGGTCTCTTTCCTCATCTGACAGACTGTGATCGATGAAATGTACAAGACCACAAATGAAAAGTTTGCTGCTCGAGGGTAGATTCGTCCTCATCGCCGGGTCTCTTGCTTTTGCTTTTTCTTTGGGTCTCTCATTTTACATGACGAAGACTGCTAATACTTAATAGGGGCTCTTTCTATCATCTGTGTACAATATTCTGGGTATTTCATACTTTCATAGTGTCAGATCACAGCTACTAAACTTCTTTTATATGGAAATCTACTTTGATGTTTGAATACTTGAATTTTATCTAACTTTTTTTTATAATAAGTACACTTTGAGTTGTCTTTGTAATTTTTCGTAAATTTAGCCATATCACATGTTTTAAAGTGGAAGTTATATCCGATCAAACAGAAAAGAGTACATAATTTTCAACTAATATCCAAAATGTAGTACTAGTACAATTTAGTACACGATACATGTACTACTACTGTATGTCTTAAATGTCTTAACAAACTCGAGGAAGGGAAATCGAGGCCAAAACTGACAAGACAGATGCTAAGATCTCCCGAAGTTTCAACTCTTTTGCAAATCATTGAATCACCGTTCTTGTAACGAAATCAGCTAAAAATATCCGGTGCACTACTGACAAGTTCTTCCCGTGGAAGCAATTGTGACAAAGGCGAATTCTGTAGAGCAACCAACACTTCCCTTCTGTACTTCACCCTCTGGTCTGTATCCACAAATATCACACAACTTTGAGCCCATCTTCCTTATAAACTGTTACAATTGAGCATATTAGTGAGAAAAGGGCGTACCTAAGAAACCCCTGCGAACAGCAACAGAACTCTCTGGCCTTTGGTTGTTCCTTCTCCACGCTACCGTTTCAAAATTCTGGTGAGGCGATGAACGAGGAAGAGGTTGATTTTGGTCGAGAGAAGAAGAGTCATGCGCGAATTCATGCCTCACTTTAATGTGAGGGTACCTTCTGCAAAGACCAGCGATAGCTTCTTCGGTTAAAAGCCAACAACCTTTGAGGTCAAGTATTCTCAGCCTTAAAGGTGGGTTGAACTTCTCGAGACCATTGTCGGTCAAAACTGCATCTTGGACCCCGAGACTGACTAGGTTTGGGAGAGAGGAGAGATGGTGGAGAGTGGAATCTGTGAGGGAACTGCTTTTTAGGGACCAATGTGTTAATCCGGTAAGACCACTTAAAGGAGAGAGAGCAGTATCGCTCAAATATGCATGTTCTAGACTCAGGATTTCAAGGGAAGTTAGAGACTGTAGTGCTGCAAACGACGGCTCTGCTTGTTGAGTATGTTGCTGGATGAATCCTGAAAAAAAGAGAGTCGTAGAGTTATATTTTGATTGAGTTATTAATCAGTCATTAGTTTTTAGAAAGCTCATCATACATACCTTGGATCCTGGTCATGCTCAAGTCGAGGACTTTAATACAAGGCATCATGGTGCTGATAAGTAAGATGGAAAGATCGTCGACAGATGTCTGGGACAGAGATAATGTGTTGAGTTGCGGCACATGTCCCGCAAGATTCCCGACCCCATCAGAAGTGATTCTTGTATATGAGACATTTAGATTCCTCAGACTCTCGCCAACACATGCTACAAAGTCAACAGAATCATCCCCGAAAGCTGTGGAGCTCAGATCAAGATGTTCCAGGTTAATCATAGTTGCTAAGAAGCTGAAGTTTTGGAGGGGAGTGTTGGAAACGTCTAAGTAGGCTATCGAGCTTTGGTTGGTGAAGGAAAAGGATTCGGTTTCAGCACTGAAAGTAGCTCCGGACAAAACTAACTTTTTCAAGGAAGCTAGTGCGGAGTTATGCATTTTTGATATGGAGACAATGTCGCACTTGTTCATGTGTAAGCATTCAAGGTGCGGTATATTCGGAGTCTGTGTGACGCTGGTCCACGAGAGATTGAGGAAGCTCAAGTTTGAAAACTTAAGTATACTCACAACTCCTAGGTTGGTTACGTTGCTTCCCCAGATGTCAAGGTACTCTAGCTTTGTCAGACCCTGAGGAGCAAAAAGGAACTGGCGGTCAGAGAAAGGTTATATGACAACCATTGGACTACACAATTAAATCACATACATCTAGCAATCAAAACTAAAATTCAAGAACAACCTAAGAGACTAGTGACTACAAAATAAAGAAAGAGCAAAGGTAAAAAAAAAATCATGTACCCGGAGAGAAATCAAGTTGTGATCAGTTACAGGTAAGCCGCCCAAATCCAGAAGAGACAAGTTTTTAAGTGAAGCAAGAAGAGAAATCCCAGCTTCCGTAACACCCGTCTGTGGAATCCACAACTTTTCCAGGTTTACAACAGATTGGAGATGCTTTACACCAGCATCTGTGACTTTCATACATCTTGAAAGATCCAACTCGGTCAAGCTAGTTAATCCTAAAAACAAATCCAACATCACATTAAAAAAAAAAAAAAAAAAAAAAGAAGAAGAAGCCACATTTGTCATAAACTCCAAATGCAAAATCAGAGGTATGTCATGTAACATACCTGTGATAGGCCAGAGAGTGGAATTGTTGATTCTCAGGCAATCTGAAAGGTTTAGAGACAACAAATTAACAAAGCCTCCAATGTAAGCCATCCATTCTGCGTTAATGGAGCTTTCGCCTCGAAGATCTATTTTCTCTACAGAATGTTTGAATCCTCTGCACACAAAAAAGAGCTCACAATACTTCAGTGTCTATGCAAATCATTGCATTTCCTCAACGTTAACTAATTTAAAAATGAATCTAAAACCCTAAACAATGTTCCAACACCAACACGATTCTTAGAGCTACCAGATCTAACAACTCAATCATAACGAAGCAAAGAGAAACGAAAATTTTCCTAATCAAAATCTCATGCAAAAGAAACAAAAAAAAAAAAAAAAAAAACTAAGATCCCCAAGCGATCACACTCAATGATTTCAAAATCCAAGCTCACCATTTCGAGATCAGGAATCAGAATTACGTAAGGAAGCAGTAGTAAAAAAAAAAAAGAGAGTTGTTTACTCGATTAACGAAGGGAAAAGAAGTCGCCGTTGGATTAGGCGACGGAGGAGAGCATCAGCAAGGTGAGGAGGCAGCCTCTCAAGACTCCGTCTCTGTAAACGCCATCGTTCCACCGCATCTCCGCTCTTACAAGCTTCCTCTATGCATAGACGCACCAACGGACTCTCGAACTCCATCTCGAATTCCATCTCCAACTCGCTGAAACTTTCTTCTGATCTTAGCTCCAATTTTACAAACCCACCCAAAACACTTTTAACTAAATGAATAAAATAAAAAACCCCTACAAAGAATTAAAATTATTGGGCCGTTAAAGCCCAAATATCACTAATACTGGCCTGTTAATACACGTGTGATGGCACGTGCCTTCTTCTTCTGAACGTTGTCGACGGATATAAACATAATTAGACAATTCTGCAGATTTCATTTTACTTACTCTCATCCCAAATCCTTTGTGTCTCCCAACACAAACGAAAAATGTGGAGACTCTTAGCTTCAATTATCCTATTCTCATGTCTATTCGTTTATTCGTCGTCGTTGGGCGAATCGGAGGTGACGTGTTCCGGTATCGTGCCGTTACGGTACCGGAACGATAAGATCTCGATAACAGACTACGGAGGAGTAGGGGATGGCCGGACGGTGAACACGAAGGCGTTTAGGGCGGCGATTTATAGGATTCAGCATCTGAAGAGGAGAGGAGGTACGCTTTTGTATATACCTCCGGGAGTGTATTTGACTGAGAGCTTCAATCTCACTAGCCATATGACTCTTTACTTGGCTAAAGGTGCTGTTATCAAAGCTGTTCAGGTATTAATTTTCAATTTTGAATTCTGAAATTGGATTTTGGTATAATGAGATCATTTGAAATGAGTGACAAATTAGTTACTTTGCTGATTTGGAATTATTAGTTTATTAGTCAATGTGATTAATGTATACTCCAATGAGATCAGAGTGTGGTCAGTAGTGTAAGTGATTATACTCAAATGATCAAGTTGTTAGGAAAGATATTTCATTTAAAATTTGTCAACTATAGATGACTTTTTTATAAAGCAAGGTATCCTAAATATAGAATTGGTTTTTTTTTTTTCTTCACTTAGCTTGTTTGCTTGGATCTGAATTTTGAAAAATGGAATCAAGTTCGTTTTGTCTAATTAAGTTTATGTAACAATGGTTTTGGGGAACCATGCACGTATAATAATTGATAAGTAATAAATATGGATGTGGAATTGGTAATGGTAGGTCCAATACAAAGCATCATGGGTCCTTTCTTGGGACTAAAACGTTATTGTAAGCATGTGGTGTAGTGCTCTTATGTCTATGTTTACATAGCTGGCAATTTTTGTCGTTCGTGTTTTTCAAGAATTGGTTATTACATTCTCTATTAATGTATGTAATGTTTTAGTATTAAAAAAAACTATCTAAGAGATTAAATCTTGGTTGGAGTTTTATATCTAGTTGGGACTGTGGACAGTTATGGGTTTCCATCGTCGTTTAGTGAGAATCTCAGATCAATGAAGTAGTGGGATGCTGCCATATATGTTGAACCTCAATTTCAATTGTCTATTAGTCTATATGAATAAATTCTCGGCTTGGTTTGTCTTCAAGTGAGTGAATAAAAAAACACTACTTGTCACTGTAGTGTATATCAATGTGTGTGTGTGTGTCTTATGACCAATTTTGAGATTAGAAAACATTTGGCTTTTAGACAGAATCAAGACAACGCCACTTTAATTGAGCCTACTTTAATCAGACTTGGATGCTTTGGAATTTGAGTGATCACTAATATTATGAGTAAATGCAGGATCCCTTGAATATTTTTGTGACCTTTTGAATTTTGCTCTGTTTTGACTTCAGGATACGCGGAATTGGCCATTGATTGATCCTTTGCCGTCTTATGGAAGAGGGAGGGAGTTACCAGGGGGACGCTATATGAGCTTTATTCATGGTGATGGTCTTCATGATGTTGTCATCACTGGTTAGTTTGGTCCATCTTATACTTTCAGTTATATCTATTTAGCTATATATATAGGTTTTAAGAGATGCATTGTTTGGGTAGTGTAGGAAAACATGAGCTAATCAGGTTAAGAATCTGTTTTTAACTATAGTTACTCAAGAGGATTTTTATGGATAGTATTCTAATACATGTCCAGGAACAGAGTGTTTCTCGTGCATTTCCTTCTGGTGATATGATGTTTAGTGCTGTTTTTGACATTTCATTGCAACACTAAATACACAGGACAAAACGGGACAATAGACGGTCAAGGAGAAGTGTGGTGGAACTTGTGGCGCAGTAGAACGCTAAAGTACACAAGACCGAACCTAATCGAGTTCAAGGACTCTAAGGAGATCATAATCTCCAATGTTATTTTCCAAAATTCACCCTTCTGGAACATCCATCCTGTCTATTGCAGGTATAATGCTAGTTACTACCATGCCCTTTAGATATCCCAAGCATATATATTTAACTTACTCTTCTTTTGGTATTGACTCTGTTCCTCATTTTGATATGTGGCAGTGAGGTTGTCATACATCATGTTACCATCTTAGCTCCACAAGATTCGCCCAACACCGATGGAATCGATCCAGGTTTGGTCTTACTCTTAACTCCTTTTTCAGTCAACTAACTAGATTGGTTGATGTGTTATATACATATAAAACATGTCTAGGTAAGAACTTGAATATGTCTTTCTGTGTACAATAACTATATCATGCTAGAGAATTGTATCTCATCTCCTCATCGGTGTGCAAACTTGAGACATACTCAAATTTTAATGGCAATTCTCTGTCTGAATCAGAGCCGTTTACTAATCAACTGAACATAATTAAATTTGTTGCTAGATTCCAGCGTCAACGTCTGCATAGAAGACTCCTATATCTCAACAGGAGACGACCTTGTGGCGATCAAAAGCGGTTGGGACCAGTACGGAATCGCTT
The DNA here is from genome assembly GCF_030686135.1 of Camelina sativa. Classification (NCBI taxonomy): domain Eukaryota; kingdom Viridiplantae; phylum Streptophyta; class Magnoliopsida; order Brassicales; family Brassicaceae; genus Camelina; species Camelina sativa. The sequence goes on from NC_141890.1 coordinate 8,782,921, forward strand.
ATGGCCGTCCAAGCTCAAACATAACCATACGGCGCATCACAGGATCTTCCCCGTTCGCTGGTATCGCAATAGGAAGTGAAACATCAGGAGGAATCAAGAACATCGTAGCAGAACACATCACACTATCAAACATGGGCGTTGGGGTCAACATCAAAACGAACATTGGTCGTGGAGGATACATCAAAAACATCAAAATCTCTAACGTCTACGTAGATACTGCAAAGTACGGGATCAAGATAGCCGGTGACACTGGAGATCACCCTGACGCGAATTATAACCCGAACGCTCTTCCAGTAGTTAAGGGAATACATATCAAGAACGTGTGGGGAGTTAACATTCGAAAGGCTGGCTCTATTCAAGGCCTTAAGGGTTCACCTTTTACAGGTAAGAAAATATACATTTCTCAGTATTTACCAATATCAATTATATACTTGATTGTATAACTTGGAAAACAAAACTCTCACAGGGATATGTTTGAGTGAGATTAATCTCCATGGAAGTTTAAATACGTATCGGACGTGGAAATGTTCAGATGTTATTGGGACATCACTGAAGGTCAGTCCTTCGCCGTGTTCGGAGCTGAGAACTACTGGAGGATCTGACTTTTGTTCTTCCGCATTCTGAAAACTTCTGAGCAAGTCTATTCACCTCTTCGGTTCCTTTTAAAAAAAAATGTAATATATCATTATTTGCAATTCCTCCATTAATATATTTATGTTTGTACTTTGTATGTTAAGAAGTAAAGAGGCAAAACTATATAATGAAATTGTAATTTCAACATGAAGAAGGTTAAAAAAACAGAGAGGAAATTTATAGTAAATCCTGAAGTTTATGACATTTTGTAGTTTGGTGGTGTGTATTAGCTATAAGTAGTTTTGATTAACAGATTTGTATACTTATATTCTATTGTTTTGTTAATTGAAAAAAAATGTTGGGTATATCTACTAATTCAAAAAAAATTGGAATTTGTGAGGACAAAAGTTAAAGAGTTGAAGGATTTTCATTTTTTGTTTGTTTTGTAAAGTGTGAACTGGCGTTTGACTATTTTAAACAAATTGAAAGGAGAAAGCTTGGCCTTTTCCTACTTTACTTATTAATTGCTCTTTTAAGTTTTAACGAGTCCAATTGGCTATTCTTATTTTCTTTGGCATAGCAGCAAATAATAAATTAAATAATTATTTCATTCTTTATAAAACATACAACGAAATTATAGAGTGTTGGGTAGCGTTGACACTCACATACCACCCCCCACACACAAAATAAATACGATAGTTAATGCCGTAAAGTTTACAAGTCAGATAGTCCGATATACAGTATAATAATGAAAGTTCTTCAATTTTGTAAGCATTTCGGGGTTATGTTTTATTTGGCTAGTGACTTATGTGAACTATTTCAAATAAATTTGTGAATTACATATGAGTTAGTTCTAGTGAATTATATTAATAAGTTCGTGAACTTAAAAATTTATGTGTTGTTGTCTAGAGATAAGAATGAATGATGAATGAGATCCAAATTTCTTTATAAAAATGATTGAATGACGCAAAGAGAGTGACGCCATTTAAAAAAAAAAAAAATCGTAAGTAGAAAGAAAATAAAAAATAATGAAAAAGAGGAAATCCACGCGGAGTGAGGTTTGAAATGTCTTCGGTCCAATCCTGTCCTTTTGGAAAAAAAAAATAGGAATTTTTCTTTTCTTCTTAGGAATATCTTTCTATTAGATTTTTCTATATTCTTATCATTAATCAATAAATTCGTTTAGGGCAATTACGTTTTCTATACGTTGGAGTAAATTTCACAGTAAATAAAGTTGGCAATAATCCCATCAGTGAAAACTGAACTGTAAATGAGGTTCATATGACTTTAGTGGTTATTAGTATTATTACTCTACACTCCTGTACGTCAACTTCAGTCTTCAGCTATGAAAAATTTGCTGCCACTTTAATAAAATCAATTCTTAGAATATTTACCAAGGTTAATTTCTTCATATAAGTAAGTGGTCCTACTACTTTTTATATAATATTTTGATGGCAAATAAAGTTTAAAAAGTATTAATTAAAAAACAAACTGAGCGTTCGAATGGAATATTTATCAGACTATACATATTTGAGATAGCTTGATGTTGGACTTGGTCAGCAAATACCTTATCATACTCTTGGTTTATTATAAATCATGACTGTTTTTTTTTCTTTTCTTGGAACATATCATTCTGTCTTTCATATACTATATTTAAAATAAAAACAAAAACATATCATTCTGTATAAATAGATTTTTTTTTCCAAAATTAATGGCCATTTGTCTCAACTCTCAACTAAAATAAGTAATATTTTTGCGCACTTGAATTCAATATGTCTTTGTTACATACCTATATGACTATTTGAGATAACTGAATGTGACTTGGTCAGCCAAAACCTTATTATACTTTCTTGGTGTATTATTTCATCATCACATAGTTTTTTTTGTAAATGACTTGGTTTTTTTCTGTCTTATGGAACTGATACAAATTTTGTTGCACAAATTAATCCTAATTGTCACATACAGTAATACATATTTTGCGATCTCATCAAGTTTAATATTTCTTGTTTAGATACAGTTGACAACTTGACATAGCTTACATATATAAGTAAGTAATGAGAAAACTACTAATGAGAATTCTTTTACATCATATGTCTATTTTATTTTCCTGTTTGTCAAAGTGTTTGAAATTTAAATTTAGAGAAGTAGATTCTGAGTTTTTGCCCCAAAAAAAAAAAAAAAAAAAAAAAGAAGTAGATTCTGAGTAAATGTCATTCAATATAAATGTTTAAGTTCTAACTTAAATATTTTCTGCTAATAATACATTTTAAGAAGATAGAATGTGATTGTCCAAAAAAAAAAAACAGAATGTGTAGAAATATCATTTTTATGGTTAACAACTGATATATCTATCTATCATCCATATATATGTGATATAATGCATACTAATAAAAGCATCAAACAAACATAACATTGGGAATTTAATAGTAGAGAATCTCAATCACATGTACATAGTCGTAGTTTTGAAAAGTTATACATCGAAAGGGACATTTGTTTAAACCCTTGTTGTCTTGTCTAGTTATTTTAATTAACCACTATATATAAAATATGATTAACATGATTATACAAGTAATGTATAACTACATTAACAAAATTATGGAATGTTGAATTGGTCAGCGTTTGACCTTCACTACCACCACCCCACTTATAGATTACACTCTGGCCCTATCTTTCCTTATATCAAAGACTTTTCTCTACTTTGAAAGTTTTGTCTCTCTTTAGAAGGAAATTACATATCTTTTTATATATTAAAAAAAAAAATTATTTATGGTTCGTCATTTGGTCAAAATTTCAACATTCAAATCCAAATACCTTATATATTCCAAACCACACTCATCAATTTTACCACAACCTTATAAACACTCTCATATTCTCATTATACATACCATACTTCAATCTATATCAACCCATTCTTGATCATACTTTAACACACATTATATTATCATTCTCATATTCACAAAAAAATATATATATTATCTTTCTCATCATATTTTGGTTGCAATTTCAGACCAAAATCTTCTTATAGTGAACTCTTTGTTTAAGTATTTATCTAACTTATTTTTAAAATTTTTATTTTTTGAAACTCTATTTTGGGAATCATATTCTCAAAATGGAAGGTAAAGATATGTTAAGTTGGGAACAAAAGACATTGCTAAGTGAACTTATTCTTGGACTTGATGCGGCCAAGAAGCTTCAGTCACGACTCGGAGAAGCTACGGCTGAGACGGACGAGATTCTGGTGAAGCAGATAGTTTCTTCCTATGAGAGATCTCTTCTTCTGCTTAACTGGTCCTCCTCACCAACGACCGTACAACTTCTTCCGACGCAAATTACTGTAGTCCCGGTGAAAACTACCGGCGGAGTCCCAGAATCTCCGGCGTCGATTAACGGAAGTCCGAGAAGTAAAGAGTTCGTTGACGGAGGAGGTTCCAGCGAGAGTCATCATCGCCAAGATTACATTTTCAATTCAAAGAAAAGGTAATACATCCTCACAATTCACCAAATTGAATTATGTCAAAAATTTATAATATAAAAATCTGATCTTTATACTAAATTGGGTAATTTTTACAGGAAGATGTTACCAAAGTGGTCAGAAAAAGTGAGAATAAGTCCAGAAAGAGGCTTAGAAGGACCTCAAGATGATGTCTATAGCTGGAGAAAATATGGTCAGAAAGACATTTTGGGCGCAAAATTCCCAAGGAGTTACTACAGATGCACTCATCGTAGCACACAGAACTGTTGGGCTACGAAGCAAGTCCAGAGATCGGACGGTGACGCGACTGTTTTCGAAGTCACGTACAGAGGAACACACACCTGTTCTCAGGCGGCGATCACACCCCCACCAGCCTCTCCGGTGAAGCAAAAAGAAAACACCAGACTCAAACCAGCCATTACTACTACTACTACGACCGAAAAGCCAAAGGACCTTCTCCAGAGTCTTAAATCCAACTTAACCGTTCGAACCGACGGGCTTGACGTCGACGATGGTAAAGACGTTTTCTCGTTCCCTGATACGCCGCCGTTTTATACTTACGGCGACTTCGGCCACGTTGACAGTTCTCCTCCAATCTTCGACGTTAGTGATTGGTTCAATCCAACGGTCGAGATTGACACAACCTTTCCCACTTTTTTACACGAGTCCATCTATTATTAAAAAATAAATACTGTAAAAGACACTACTAGTCATCATCATCCATAGAGAAGAAGAAATCAGCGAGAGAATTAAGATAAAGTAGATAAACTTGTATCCATTTTTTTTTTTTCGGGTTAAAAAGTCACTAGAGCAAATCTAACAATGCATCATAATAAGAAAATGTTCAACAGGACTTGAACATATAATTTTTCAGTCATAAGAGAGTTTTCATCTAGCTACTGGTAGCAGGTGCAGACTTGTTGTAAGCTTCAAGTTCCTTTTTGTATGCTTCCATCAATTTTGCAGCTTTCCCGTTGTAAACTTGCTTCTCTTCTTCACCCAGTTCCTGCAAATATATGATAATATGTATTCACTCAGACATCTTGATATTGTTGTTCTACAAGCAAATGTTTCTTTTAACTCGTAATTGTGATTTTGCATACCTTCCATTTCACTGAAATCAGAGCGGTGATGGTAGAGTTATTTGTCCCGGGACGTTCTTCAGTCAGCTTCTTCCTCTCGTCGTTGCTGTATAACATGTTTTGTTTTTAGAAAGCTAGAAACTTGCATAATGACCAATTCAGAGATTAGGATTAACTGGAGGTAAAAGTTCATACCTGAAGAGAAAGTAAGAAGAAGCAGGCTTCTTGGGTTTGTTAGGATCAACATTTTCATTCTTCTTCTTCTTGGTTGCTTTCTCCTTCTGCAAAATGCAATTATTACGATCCTGTTAGTCTCTGAATTGGTAATGGACATATTGTGAGTGAAGTGCAAGTGAGTTACCTTAATCAGATTATCAGTTTTCTCCTTCTTCTTAAGCAGTTGAAGAGCTTCTTGTTTGTGGAGTTTCAGGAGTTCCTCTTCTTCTTTCCTCTGGCTCAGTGCTTCTTCTTCCTTTGTCCTCTTGTATACCTCCATTTCTTGCAAGTATGTCTCCTTGTTCTTCTTTGCCACCTGTTAAATATTACACTTCAATTCAGTCACTCCAAGTGTCTTAATGGCTTTGCTATGAATGCAAGCATGAGTATGGAAACAGACCTCTTCATAGGGTGCCTTCTTTTTGTCTGACAGGTTCTTCCACTCTTCTCCAGTTATCTTTGCAACCTATAAGCACCATTAAACGCAATAAGTTAGCTTCAGAATTGGACAAAAACTTGTCTGGAGAGGGACTAAAGTAATTAGATTTACCTCCACGACGGTCTTGTTTTCTTCACGTAAAGCAGCTCTCCTCTCGTTTGCATAAACCAGGAAGGCAGATACAGGATGTTTTGGCTTCAGAGGGTCCTTCTCCTTCCTACAAACCACAAATAGCTCTAGTCAGTTTACACCATTGGTGATCAATTTGATTTAGTCATTAGGAGGTATTCTGGTTCTTACTTGTTCTTCTTCTTGTTGTCCTGTTCAGCTTCCTGGACAAAGTTGAGATACTGATCAAGCAATTCCATTGCATTTTTCTGCTTCTGGTCATCTACCAGAAGCTTCATGGCTTCCTTCTCGCGCTTCTCCTTAGCAATGACCTGGAGGTAAGCTTCCTGCTCAACCTGGTACCTCTCCTCGTAAGGCTTCTTATCTTCAGCACTAAGAGACTTCCATTTAGCACCAAGGATGTTCGCAGTCTCCTTGAAGTCAGCCTCAGGGTTTTCCTTCTTGACTTCAGCCCTATGTTCTTTACACCACAAAACGTATGATGATGATGGTCGCTTTGTCTCAGGGCAATCCTTCTTCTTCTTCTTATTCGCCTTTTCTTGCTCAGCCTGTGTGAGAGATGGTTGACCACAAGCGAAAGTCTGAAGAACAAAAACACACAACAACACTCTCGAATCAGCTATCCAGAAACCATTTAATAGATAACCATCATTAACCATTTAATCAGTCCAATGAAATGAACATTTCTGCGACGTTTAAGCTTCACCAACAAATGAATCGACTCATCTCATATCTATGACTAAACTTCTATCAATCCAAAATCACAAATGATCGATTTACACAAGCGGAATCAGCATATTAACCAGATATATTCAAACCTAATCTAAAGAACTCAACCAGATCAATATCCAAAATCCAGATCTAGAACTGAACAATCATGCCAAAACCTAACCAAATTCAAATCTAATCACAAAAACGTAGCCAAAATCGACAACCAAAAGTTATAGATCTGGAGATTATACCATGTTAGGTTTGAACTCCTTCGTCTTCTGGAGTTTCTTCAACTCCAACTTAAGCTTCTCCTGCTCAGCGTCTCTGGTCTCAAGCTCCTCCTCCTTCTTTCTCAGGATCTCGTCTTTCTCCTTAAGCAACTCCTCCGTCTTATCTTTCTCGATCTTCATCTTCTCCATCATCGCTTGCATCTCCATCAGCTCTTTCTCGAACGACTTCTCTGGTTTCCCCTTGGCGGAGACTGGCGCTGGTGGCGTCTCCACGATCTCGTTCTTCTGCTTCAACGCCTTTCTACTGTTTCTCGGTTTCTTCGTCGGAGCTGGATCTGCGGTTGAAGCCATTTCTAAGTCGGAGAAAAAAAAAAGCAATAGAGAGAGAGAAGAAGACGATTTCGAAAATTAGGGATTGTGAGATTTTAGGTGAAGCCTCTGTAAAATATCTATTGGGGGATTATAAAGAAAGAAACGCACAACGGTCATATAATTCAAAATTCAAAAAAAATAATTTCGTGGATTTGATACTTGTTTGGCGTCCGAGTTCAGATTTGTTAACATTTTTTCTGAATTTTGAACAGTTGGAAGAATATTTTTTCATTATCCTCTTCTTTTTTTTAAGGAATTATTATTTAATTTTGAAGAATGTTTTAACTTTATCACTTTATTAGTACTACATTGATGTATGATTGTATTCAAATCAAGTTGGATGGTGGGTGTGGGTGGGTTCAGTGTATCAATGACAATTAAACCGAGTTCAAACCGGACAATCTAGTACTTGTAAACAGAAAAAAAAAAATTGATTTCACAAAACCGGGGAAAATAATTATTTCCACCGGCTAGCTTTTAATAACCAAAATCAATTTTTTCTTACACAATTTTACATTTTGTTCCAATTCACACAAATTTGCACAGTATTACTCTATGTAACCCGAGAAAACCGGTTTTCAATTTCTTCCGGGTTGATCCATTAGCAATGTGTTGGTCCGGTTCAGCCATTTACTATGGTCTCCAATATAACATCATTCAAGTAATCAAACGGACCAGGCAAGCACCAATGTAGACAGTCGTTCTGTACCTTTGCATTTTTGTCCTTATCAAACGGTCTGAACTGTCGATACGCACCCGGATGACCGTCCGGTCGAGTCAGCAACATCCCGGTGAAATCCAAAAGCTTTAGATTTCCATTACCCAGACCCGTCTTCTCACTAACCGCCCTCTTGAACTGACCAATCTCAATATCTTTTAGTATCTTATGTACATTTTTAATCTCAACTTCATCATCACTCGCCGGCTCTGTTTGCTTACACGTCCCGCCACTATGCCATTCCCCGTTCTGGAAATGATCTGGAGTCGAAGTCCGGAAAAACACCGTGCCTTTACAGTTACCTTCCTCAGCTAAGAAGTCCATGACATTCCTCAGCGTTGCGTTATAAGCATAGTCGAATCCTAACTCTTTCAAGTGAGGTTTCTCCTGACAGTTATGGCAACCGACTGGTTTTGCATTTTCGTGGTAAATCGCGGATTTAAGAAACCATTTACCGGTTGAGATAATCGCGTAGTCGAGGCTAGGCATGAGACTGGTCCATGTCTCATCGAGTTTATCAAGATGTAACTGAACTAAAGCCGTTGAGACACCGTTTGAGTCTTCGAAAATAGCGGCTTGGACTAGAAATGGCGACCAAATGTTGGATATAGTAAGGTTATGTAGAGGGAAATGCCAACGTTTGGATTTGTACTCCTTGTCATGGTACACTTCAACCGGTACTTCAACCTTTGAGAGACCCAAAAAAAAAAAAAAACAGATTTAATGAACTTGGCAAGTGAAAACTATGAAGTCACAAAGAGAATTTAATAGTAAGCAGCATCATACCGTGGAGAGCATACAAAGTAGAGATTCGACGTGGTTACGTGATATGGAGTCACCAATCAATGCCCAAGATTTATGTCTCATAAGTTGAAGAAATCTTAAAGGGTCGAAACGTGGTAACAAACAGTCATGAGGCTTCCATTTCCAGTAGAGAAAATCTGTGTCAGGCCGGCCATTGGTGATACAGTTTTGGTGACCGTCGATGAGCGAACCGCATGAGTTGTTTGTGTAGATTGGTCCTAATGAGTCTGGGATCCATTTTCCGGCAAAAAGATTGCACTTCTCTACTTCAATATCTGATTCAATAAATAATAACAAAGAAAGCAAAACTTCTTTTATCAGCCACAATGTGATATCAACTTTGAATCAAAAACGTTGTAACACTAATCAAGATCAATTCCATCAGAAACCAGTCATTGAACATTGCAGCTAACTGAGCTCACTCTATCAAAGAACTTTTAGAATCATAACTGTCAGAAACATAGCCAAGAAAGATGAAAATGTGTAATTAAGAGGCAAATGTTACAAATCATCACAACTAGTTTTAAAATGTTAACAAGATCCATGAATCATCACTTACTTTTACTTAAAATTTCTGTAAACCACAATTCATAAAACCCTTAAACAAAAGTCTAGATCTTGCAGATCCAAAACCCCTAGATCTCATAATTATGCTTATTAAACAAGGTTTAGACAGTCAAACACAATGGACAATTCACATAAAAGTCAACTAGTTTTAACTAGTAACTGATCTTACCCTGAGGAATTAGATCTTCGTTTTCCGGCACGAGAACCACTGGCGGAAGTAACCGAGCTTCGAATTTTCCGGTGACCGACGCAAAGATTGGAGAAAACTCACTGGAGTGTAGAATGAAGAGACGGAAAGCGAAAAAAGTTATGAGAATAGCGGAGATGAGCTTGATGAGAAGCACATTCTTATGATTCATGGAGACTGATCTCCACTTGAGCTTCATCTAAACAAGAAGAAGAAGATATGGTCTTTGGTAAATGTGTAATGTGTGTTATGTTTATTCGACCGACCAAAGCTCAAGACTTTTCTTTATTTTATGATATAAAATCATTCGAACATTTCTAAAAAAAGAGCCATATAGTCGAATAATGTATAGGTACGTATTAATCTATTTTTCTGATTATATCACAATTCACCAGACTGCAGGAGTTATATGACAGAATATGTTCGATCTAGTCTCATCAAAAAGCTGTTTTCGTTATAAAAGAAAAATATTGCTATACATTAGAACAAAAAATGTTACATACGAAATTGAGTACATTCATCTGAAAACTATGCTCATAGTATTTGCTAAATACAAAAAGAATTAGTGTCTAGATAGTTAGTTGTTAATTAAACAAATTAATAAGATTGTAAGTGTTTTAACGATTTAATTAATGGCATAATTTTGATTATGAATAAGTTGTTGTTATACATCTTTTTCCAAATTATTTTTTTGTTTGTTGGACATTTTATGATCAATATCTCATACTATAAATACATTTGATATGTACTCCCAAAGAGACAATAATTTATGTAATTAACACCGAAAGAGTAGAAAACAAGGAAAGGCCAAAAAGCTTTAGTTGTAATAATTAGTGACCAAGTGACCAAGGGGTTGGGCCTCTTCGTTAATGATCCTGCTATATTAATTCAAAAGTACAAATATAAAACTAACCTTAAAATATGTAAAAATCTATATTAACATTTTTGAAGTACATTTTGTGTTATACTTTTTAGGTTTTGCTTATTTAAATTTTTATTTACAATATTAACCCCTAAAAAAATTTCATAAATAACATTACAGAGAAATTTAAATACTAAACTTTCTTAAATCAACCAACATTTGTTACATTTATTGCCATACAATCTTAACAATATCTATACATTCCGATTTTTCCAAAAATAGCTATACCCATTAAAGTTTTAATCCCATAAAATCATCAAAACTATATTTAGAGATTTTGTTTGTATAGACTTTCTATAGAAATTTTTGCTTTACATATTTTGATTGTAAAATGTAAATTTAGGCATCTACATTACTTGATTTGAGGTATTTAGGGGTTGATTCCTCAAATTTCTCACATTATAATAAATAAAACTAAATAATTATCCCGTGGTGTTTCTATAAATTGAAGTACATTTGGTGTCCTTTAAGTTATACTTATTTACAAAGTTAATCCTTAAAAAATTGCACATACAAACAAAATCAATTAGATTCCTAAAATGTCTCTACAAATTTGGTATATAATTTCCTAAAACAATTTATATATTAAGAAATTTATTACACTTAATAACATATGCCAAAAATATCTATACAATATTTTCTTCTTTTAAAAACTCTAATATTCAGTAATAACTATATTGTTTCATATGAACAATTAAAACTTTAATGGTTATTAACATGCTGATAAAAAATGCAAAAATAATAATTTCACAGGTTAAATCTAATGAATTGGAGTATTTCTAATATAAATTAATATGCCGTATACTGCATAATAAATTTTATGGATATAATTCTTTTACAGGTTGAATCTAAATAACTTTAAACTTACGGATTAAATTTAAAAACACTAAAAATTTAAAAATATAATAATGTAAGAATAATTCTTTAATGGGTTAAATCTAAAAAGCAGTAAAAATTTCTATTTTTATAACCATAAGAAATTTGATACGGTATAAATGTAATATTAGTATAAATAAAACTAAATAATTGTCACGTGTCTGCGGTATACAACTGATCAAATTTTATAATTAACAATTACACAATCTTAAACACTAAACAAAAAAACAAAATTAACAAACAAATACAATTTTTAAATTTTTTTTTTTTTTGTAAAAATATTGTCTCGCGGTATACCGAGGGTTAAAATCTAGTTACATTCAATTTCCATTAGAAAAACTTAATTAAGATTAATTAATTAATTAAATAAATATTTCTAATTAAAAAACGAAAATTAGGGACACTTCAAATAAAAATAAATTGTAGAAAAGTAAAAAAAAAAATCTATTAGAATCAAAACTAATTTGTACTTGAAAAAAATTAACAGATAAGATTAATTTTTACATGGTAGTTATATCTTTTTACTTACTTCACAACTATAGCAAAGATTTTATTTATTACATGTAAATGTTTTATTGACAAGTTTTCGATAAAAATTTTAAAATACAAAAATTATAATATAAGCAACAAATTTTTAATCACAAACCATTATAAATAATAACATAATAACAAAATAAATTATTACAAATTTTTGTTAAAAAATTCAGCCCGCGGAATTTTGTTTTTTTACATGGTAGTTATATCTTTTTACTTACTTCACAACTATAGCAAAGATTTTATTTATTACATATAATGTTTTATTGACAGGTTTTCGATAAAAATTTTAAAATACAAAAATTATAATATAAGTAATAAATTTTTAATCACAAACCATTATAAATAATAACATAATAACAAAATAAATTTTTATAAATTTTTATTAAAAAAATTCAGCCTGCGGTTTTCCGCGGGATAGTAGCTAGTTAGTTAGGAGTTTGGTAACAGCAACAACAAACCGTCTGAAACGGTTCCACTTGGAGATTTTCAAAGAGAAGTAGGAGAGTCTGGAGAGAGCATGAAAGCCTGATTAAGAAACGCACGACTTCACTGTACGTAGATGAGGTGAGAGGGAGATTGAAATGTGGCAGCAGAACAAGTGTGGTGAAATGTGGCAGCAGAACAAGACCGTCGAAAAGGATAAAGACTTAAATAAAGGTCGCTCACTCGCTTGAAAAAACAGAGATGAAGAATGTGGCTTCGGGGGTGCTGCAAGAGTTGAAAAAAGACCTGAAGTGAACAAGAGTGTATTAAACGAGATGGTACTTAGGTGTACTTGACTGATTTTGATATTTGTCTAATAAACCGATACATCGGAAAGATAAATCGAGCTTAACAACACAAAGAAGAAAAAGATCCGAAGATCAAAAGAGAGAAACACTTCATTCAATGTAAAAGTTTGTTACAGAATCGTTAATTATAAATGTGATCCTACATCAAATTATATACTTCTGATGTTTACAAGTAAACCAGTAAACCAACACTTAACCAACATTACACCGGTCTATATCATAATATTGTCTATACTAATTTCGTATTTTCGATACTAAATATGTTCTTTGACTAAATCTCACTGCAAATTAAAATTTATGTATGTAATTATAATTTTTGGAATTTAATGTATGCAATTAAATTTTGTGGAATTTTAGGTATGTAATAAAAATTTGTGGTAGGTGGATTATGAGGATGGATCCGCTTGGCTAATGAGTGGTGAAGATTACTCTAAGTATGATTTTAGTGGATAACACTAATTAATATACACTCTAATTAACACTCGTTTCGCATTTTCCCGCTCTGTGTGTTATCTAGGACTCCTCCACTAATACGATTCCATCTCTGTCGCTTTGTCTCTCTATCATCGGCTCCGAGCTCTCCTCTCTCTGTAACTGAGCAAAAGATCGACACTTTTTCCCTTCCGAGTAAGCTTTTCTCCGGAAAGATCCCTTTTTTCCTCTGTTTATTTCGTTTCCGGGTGTGGGTTTAGGACAAAATGGTAGGAATCCGTTTTAGGAAGACCAAATCTTGTGAGCTGTCTCTACCATTTTTAGTTTGGTCAACAAAAGATCTGAGCTTTAGGGTTTTGTAGATAGATGGAGAGCAGCGTCTTTAAATTTCCAGACTTTTGTTGTTGTTGTTGTGATTTGTGTCTTTGTGTTGATCTAGGTTAAGCTTGAAGTGGAACAATGTCTAGTCGTTGGAACCAATCGGAGAAGAGGTGCGACAAATCTTCCGAAACTGTTCCAATTGCTGAGTACAATATTCTGAAAGACAAGTATGAGCGTGTGGTGATAGAGAACGAGAGTCTAATCCAAACGCTTGAGCTTCTAGAGAAAACGCATGGTTTGACTGTTGATGATATTGTGGAAAAGCAAGGACGAGCATTGGAGAGGAATGAAGAGATTGCAAAGTTGGCCAACAAGTATGGTGAAATACAGAAGAAGCTAGAGACTGTAGAAAAGGATCTCGAATTCATAATGTCTGTTGATGATGATATCACTGAGATGAAGGGTGGTGGTGAGGCTTCAGGTAGTGCAAGACCTGCAAAGAAACCTAAGGTGGAGACAAATGAAGGTGATTCAAGTGTTCTTCTTTTTATATGTCGTGTGTCACTGACTGATTGTGTGTTAGCTTTAGACATACTAAACCATGTTCTATTGTTCTTTGACCAAATCTATACGCAGATGTGATAATGCTGCTTAGTGACGATGAGGGAGGAAATCAAAGAGAGAGCAATGGAAGGCAGAGTAACTCATCACATCAGGACCCCTTCATATATGTGTGATCAAGATCTTGAATCAATTTTGGAGTTGGAGAAGGACAGTGTCAATTCGGAAGTGTTGAAACTGGAAACTTCTCTTATTGCTTTTATTTCTACATATATGATGACTATAAATATCCCCTGCATGTTCTTGTTATTGGCTCGGAGTTTGGAGATTAAAGACATTAATTTTCTTTGTATGGTAAAGTGAATTTAGCCTGACATAAGGTAATAAGTGAAGCAGCTTCCATCCTATCTTAGATCTACTCTAAGATAAGTTTCATAAACAGTTAAATAAGAATTAAGTGACAAGATTTCTAATAATATTTGATTGAATCTGTTAAGCTGTGGGGTTCCTTAATGACAGTGAGCAAGTCAAAGTTAGTTTTATTAAGCTGTGTTTCCTTAATGACTGTTAGTTGGTTATGTGCTGGTCACAAGCTCTAGAGTTTTGAACTAGTGGTAATATTTTCATCTTACAGTAGACATACTTTTTTGGGAGATTTGGTATAAAAACTTCTTTTCCTTACCTTAGCTTCTCTTTCAGTCTATGGTTATAGCATCACCCGTACTATTGCTTTCATGTGCCATTATGTTATCAAATACTATGTGATTGAGATGTTTAGATGTGTATACAGCACTTAAAGATCTTGTAAAATTTTCCTGCAGCTGTTGCTTGCCCCTGTGTTTTGTTATATTTTGGTATGCAGTTTTCTTGACCTTCCAAACATGTCAGCGTCTATAAATAGCACTGATCTGTGCAATAGACTTCGAGCATTCTTTGTTGCATGTCCGCTCTCTGGCCCTTCACCAACAGTTGCAGAGCTTGTGATTGCAAATACGAACATTTAACGTGATCTTTCCAACTGGGACATTAGGTAAGTTGTTGAGATGATTTGATTTTGTCGATTTTCTGTTATTTTTTACTGGCATCATATTTCAATTTACAGTCCTATCCAAGGTATACCTAAGCTTGGTGTAGACATCTGATATCCCATAGTAAGTGGAAAATTCTTTTCAAAAGCCATTTCCATGAACCATATAACAACAAGTTTCATTGTTGAAACGGCTGCAGTTTCAAGGCCACTTCCAGGAACTAGGCCATATGCGACTGTTTCCGCAACAGAACCACACTAAAGGAAGATGGAAAAGAAAATCAATACACCAAATCAAATGAACACCAATACAATGAGTTTTATCTGTGTTATTGAGACATAATTGACTGAAGATATGTCTTCATTAAAAAAAAAATAACTGAAGGCTACTGTTGTCCAAACTATGTAACATCAAGTAAACAAATGTTCAACCAAAATATTCTTTGCTGACCAACCCCAGTCAAGTGTTAGTTGGTTATGTGCTGGTCAGAAGCTCTAGAGTTTTGACCTAGTGGTAATATTTTCGTCTTATTACCTAGATGGCCAAACCTTTTTTTAGAGACTTGGTAGAAGCTTCTTTTCCTTACATTAACTTCTCTTTCAATCTATGGTTATAGCATGGCCTGGAAAAGGATAAGACTTAAAGCCAGGTCGCTTGAAGAAACAGAGATGAAACAATGTGGCTTCGCGTACTACAAAAGTTGCAGAGAAACCTGAAGTGAACAAGAGTGTATCAAACGATAGTACTAAGGTTACTTCACATCATATGATAGTCTATACTAATTTTGTGTTTTCGATACTAAATATGTTCTTTGACCAGATCTCTTTGCAGATTAAAATTTAGTAAAATTATTTATGTAATTACAAATTTGTGGAATTTTAGGTATGTAAGGGCATCCTCAATGGTGGGATATAAAATTGAGTCTCTTATAATTTTTAAACAATATATTATGTACTGTTTATAAAATAAGAACTTTTAGAATCTTAATTAAAATTATCCCCTCCAATGGTAGGATATAATTTTGAGTCTCTTATTTTTTAAAAGATAGTATTTTGAAAATAAATTTTTTTAAGTAGAATATAATTAGTATAAATGTTTAATTAGCTAGGAGGATTTGTGCTTAGGACAATTTTAATTAGGATTCTAAAAACTTAGGACAGATCGTATAAGAATGGGTGAATGGAGATGTTGAGAAAGGAAGCAACTTTCAGGATTTGGATGTTGTTGTAGGTCATTGCTTCTTACGGAAGAGATAGTTTAGGAGCAGTCCAAGTAAAGGCAAACCTGTAACCATGCCTATGTAACCAAGCAACCATAAGGGCCATGACGTCTGCCGACACAGTTCCTTAAAGCTTCTCTTTGTTACATCTTCCTCAGGCTTTCGTCCTCTCTGCTTTGATGATGCGGTGGTGGTATTGGTGTCTTTCTCGTATTTGACTGATCCACTAACCCGTCTTCTGCAATGTTTAGGTACGGGCCTTGGTTTATCAAAGGCTCTTGTTTCCCTGATGACTCTGAGCTTCTTTTCTCTTCAATCTGCAACAAAAATTTGATTATCTTAGGAAGAAAGCAATAGACAGAAGAGTTGTATAATCTAAACTGCAATTCTAAAAAACAAACATTTACTTTCTGTATATGCATATAACGACTGCAGCTAAGGGCGCCAAGAAACTCATTGGTGGCTCGAACCCACCTGTACACAACATATGTACCGATTTACTTTCTGTTTCGATAGACAACGTTGATAGCAAAAGAAGTATGTAAGTTATTTTCTCATGAACTCTGCTTGTTTCAATGCATTTAACTTATGGATATGTGGCTAAACTACTAATCTTTTTGATGCCTTCCCAATTAGCAAGCCGTGAATACTGAGGTTCATGCCTGCATTGAAACCAAATTCAATGAAGAAAATAAAAGAAGTCTTGATGTCTCATCAAGTGATTAGAGAGATAATTGTAGGATTCCAAATTGAGACACCTGCTAGTCTTTGTTGTTTGCCTGCACATAGTTGACACCAAAAAGGTTTACTAAACTACTCTCTTTCACAAACTTAATGCTGAATTCAAAAGCTTCCCCGAATTTAACTACAAAAGGGACAATATAACAGGAATCAAAGAAGTTACAAGAGCTGGTGGAAAAAGCTCACTTGAAAGTCTTGTTGTTATCGTTAGAGTACCGCTCAACCACATCAAACCAATGGGTCCGCTTGGCTAATAATGAGTGGTGAAGATTACTCTAAATATGATTTTAGTGGATAATACTAATTAATTACACACTCTAATTAACACTCGTTTCGCATTTCCCCGCTCTTGTGTGTTATCTAGGACTCAATTCCATCTTTGTCGCTTAGTCTCTCTATCATCGGCTCCGAGCTCTCCTCTCTCTCTGTAACTGAGAAAAAGATGGACGCTTTACTCTTCCGAGTAAGCTTTTCTCTGGAAAGATCCTTTTTTCTCTGTTTTGTAATTCCGGTGTGGGTTTAGGACAAAATGATAGGAATCCGTTTTAGGAAGACCAAATCTTGTGTGAGCTGTCTCTACCATTTTAGTTTGGTCAACAAAAGATCTGAGCTTTAGGGTTTTGTAGATAGATAGATGTAGAGCGTCTTTAAATTTCCAGCCATTTTTTGTGATTTGTGTTTTTGTGTTAATCTAGGTTAAGCTTGAAGTGATTGAAGACAACAATGTCTAGTCGTTGGAACCAATCGGAGAAGAGGAACAACAAGTCGTCCGAAACTGTTTCAATTGCTGAGTACAAGACTTTGACAGACAAGAATGAGCGTCTGGTGTTAGAGAACGAGAGTCTAACCCAAACGATTGAGCTTCTAGAGAAAACGCATGGTTTCACTGTTGATGATATTGTGGAAAAGCAAGGACGAGAATTGCAGAGGAAGGAAGAGATTGCACAACAAGTTTGGTGAAATGCAGAAGATGCTACAGACCGTCGAAAAGGATATCAAATTCATAATGTCTGTTGATGATGATGATATCACTGAGATGAAGGGTGGTGGTGAGGCTTCAGGTAGTGCAAGACCTGTAAAAAAACCTAAGCTGGACGCAAAAGAAGGTGATTCAAGTGTTTTTCTTTTTATATGTTGTGTGTCGTCACTGACTGATTGTGCTTTTGGCTTTAAAAATACTAAAACCATATATGTTCTATTGTTCTTTGACCAAATCTCTACGCAGATGTGATAATGCTTAGTGACGATGAAGAGGGAAATCAAAGCAATGGAAGGCACAGTAACTCATCAGATCAGGACCCCTTCATATCTATGTGATCAAGATGTGGAATCAATTTAAGAGCTCGGAAGTGTTGAAACTAAAAACTTGAAATCTTTTTTTTTTTTTTAAGTTGGTTCCTGTTGCTTTTATTTCTACATATATGACTATGAATAGCCTCTCCCCTGCATGTTCTTGTTATTGGCTCCGAGTTTGGAGATTAAGACATTAATTTTTTTGTGTATGGTAAGTGAATTTAGCCTGACATAAGGTAGTAACTGAAGCAGTTTCCATCCTATCCTAGATCTACTTTTATGATTAGTTTCATAAACAATTAAATAAGAAATAAGTGACAAACTTGTTTATTTATATTTGATTGTAGTAAACCTAGACAGAAATGAACAATTAACTCGGTTACAAGACAAGTCACGTTAAAAAAATTATCTCACTTCGATGAAGATCGTAAACATAACAAGAATAAAGATGACAATACGAAACACGAGCCAGGATGTATAAGCAGCCATACCGCCAGAGCAAGATTATGTTTGTATGCTTTTTCTCATGACCTTTATATTCCAAACTTAGTGACTATAATCTGGGATCAATTTCAAAAAGCTAGGATAGTAATGCATATAAACGACGTCTGATGCACTGACATCTTAATGAATCAAGCATTGATTGAACTTATTCGCTACTAGTAGTGGGATTTGATTTATATTTGTGTGATCATGTTTTGTAACAAACAATGGAGGATTTTGGAATACAAAATTGATTGGAGAATCTGAATCTGGATTCAATTCGAAGTGTTAATAACAAATCTTACAAAACCTCTTATGATTTGAATAACAATTGATTTGATATGATTTTCATAAATTATTAATTAAATAACAAAAAATTGTGAGTGATTTTATAAAAATATCATATTGAATAACATTGGATTTGGTAAGTGATTTAAAAATCACAAGTTGAATAACAGAGGATTTTTTTTTTTGTCAAAAATCTTCTAAAATCCAGATTTCAATACTCCCTCTTAATTAGATTTCTGAAAGAGAATTAATCAAATCACTAACAATACGATATTGTTTGATAGTTAAAATTTTTATAAAGATTAAGGAGGTGTATTGAAACAATGATTTGGGAGGATTTTATGGGATTTAGGAAATTTGGAATTTTGATAGATTTTAGGAGAGTTGATATGATTTATGGTAAAATTCTTTCAAATTCC
Source organism: Camelina sativa (assembly GCF_030686135.1). Lineage (NCBI taxonomy): Eukaryota > Viridiplantae > Streptophyta > Magnoliopsida > Brassicales > Brassicaceae > Camelina > Camelina sativa. The sequence continues at coordinate 8,802,332 of NC_141890.1, forward strand.
ACCTAAAACCATGAGATTTGAATTTCTGTATTTTTAACAAAACAAATCCTCTCAAATCCTCTAAAATCCTTAAAACTTATTAAAATCCAAATCTACAAACTATTTTGAAGTAGATTTTTAAATTATCAGTTGAATAACAGTGGATTTCAGGAGATTTTTTAAAATCCATGATTGAATAACATAAAATTTGTAATTTTTACACAAATCACTTAAAATGTTAAGTTGAATACACCCCCTAAGATCCTTATACACAAATTCTATTTCTAAAATTTAAATTCTAGTCATTATAGTTTCCAAAAATATAGCATTTTCGCCTAACAATTTTTGGGAAACCCTTTTAGATTCTAAATGTTTACTAAAATTATTTATAATTAATAAAAGATAATATCTATTATGGGTTATACCTAATAGATATTAAAGATATTAAAGATAATATCCGATTAGTAAAGTATCCAATATTCTAATTTCGGGTGTTATTTACTAAATTGAACCGACCCGTTGCTAATTATATCTCTAAACTACTCTTAATGACTCTTTAATTATAACTACTTTTCCGTGGCAGTTTAGGAAAACTGAGGGTAGTTTGATATTTATATTTCTCTTATATCCATCTATATATATAGGGATAATCAGAGGCTTCATCAATAAATATTTGGTTTCATAGTACGAAAAGGCTACCCACTGTCTATCTACGCCTTTTAATTTCCCCCATCTTAGATAGTGGGCCATTGGTCGAATATCTTCAGCTGGAAATTTATGTTTTTTTTTTTGTATTTTTTCACGCTGATGGTTGATTATAGGGAAATTGGCAAAACTAACAAAAAAAACTAAAATTAAATCCATAACTACTCTAACCATATAACTATGATATAGTGTATATAAACTACAATATATATAATGTTACCTTTCCACCACCACCTCTATCTATCCCTTTATCATCACCTCCGGCCACCACTTTTATCCTCTACCACCATTATCATCACCACCTCTTTACCACCATCTCCACTAGGGTTCTCAGTGTAACCTCTAGGGTTTAGATTTCCTCCAGCCACCACCTCCGGTCACCGTTCACCGGTCACCGCCACCTCCGACCTCCAACCACCATCACCTCCAGCCTCCAGCCACTGCCACCTCCGGCGACTTTCTCCGGCCATCATTTCCGGCGATCTTCTCCGGTCACCATCTCCGGCGACTTTTTCCGACGAACAACTCCGATGACCTTCTTTGACGAGCAACTCCGGCGACCTTCTCCGACGACAAACTCCAGCGAACTTTTTCGGCGACCAACTCCGGCGACTACTTCCGTCGGCCACCTCCGCCGGATACCTCCGCCGACCACCTTCGCCGGCTACCTTTGCCGGCCGGCCACCATCACCACCATCAACCAACACTAAATTGGTAATTTTCTCTACCCCTGATCCTAAATTCTTAATTTTTTCAAATAGTTGGTTATTTTCTTCAATAGTTTTTTTGTTTTGTTCAGTGAGCTAATTCACCTTTGATTATATTTGGTCTTCTCTCTTATTGTTCACAGAGATAGTCAAGCTTCAGAACAGGTACTAGCTACTCTCCCTCCTCCCCTCTCTCTCTCTCTTAACTTGGGATTTCAGAAATTTGTGTGCAAAAATTATCTGCTTTTTTGTTCTTTAACACACAAAAAAATGAGATTCTTATATATGAAGATATGTTTTTTTTTTCATGGTAATTAAATTTTTGTAGTGATGCACTTGGAACTATTATTTAATGCTTAAAGGGGTGACCGTTAATTTTTTACATGCATGCTAGTTTCGCTTCTTTTTTTGAACTTGAACTGTTATTATGGTGATATATGGAACTTGTATATGTGTTTTTAGGGTTTGGTAAAAATATTTCTCAGAATTGAGAGATCCACAAAATTTGGATTTCTTACACTTGTTTTTTGAAAATATGTGGTGCAAGGTGTTTGGCCATGCCGGACCAGATTTATTTTCATCCCATCTATGTCGTAATGAACCCATACAGGAGCACTATTACCATAATCGAGAAGCAATTCAAGCGGCATGTATATCGTCCCATCAACGGGCACGATATACTTATTGATCAGATTCAGATAGACGACGAGTCTCAGCCTAATTCATTCAATATTGAATCAGAGAGGTACGAAGGTGCCTCCAAAGAGGAGCTTATTCGGCTCATTAGTTACGATCTTTATGACCACGACAATAATAGGAATTGGACACACAATGCTACTAAAATGGCTAACTTCGTAAGTGATTCCCGACTCGAAATGGATAATTTCACGCTCATAGCTGAAGAAGGAGTCGGTACGTTACATGTGATGCCGGAAGAATTTTGGTGGGATGTTTACGGTGCAGATTGTGAGCCCCAACGTACTTCATACCCATGTTCCTGCTGTATGGAGGCTCTACCTGACGACGCGTCTAAGCTTTTGGGTATGAAATGTGGTCATGTGTTTCACAAACACTGTCTTGCTTCATGGATCTGGAAGAACGAGAGGTGTCCAAATTGCCGATCAGGGTTCGCAGGAGAGGAAGACTAGTTTATGTGTTTGCTGCTTGTTTTAATATCGGTACGTAATAATTAAGACTGGTGTGATACTGTGATATATTGATGTACTGATACTTGGTTTCGTTTCTGTTTTAAGACTAGTTTGATTTCCCTAAAAGTCGTAGCTATGGACTCGTTGTAGTTTTCATTTCCGTCTAGTTTCCTCTTATCAATGAATAAACTTTGTCCAAAGTTTTACTGATCTTCCCTTTACAAAACTCCATTGTTAATTAATTTATTGAAGCTGCGATTACCTGGAAAATCAATGAGCTGTCCACAGTTTGTGAAAATGACAGTTAGGTAAACGAAAAGCTCATGACAATAACATACAGATAAAACAAGTCACTGCCCGGATGATGACATTGTGAAGCATTTCTCACACAACTATTTACCTGCAGTATATTCTCTTGGATATTGTCATAAGTAGTCCTCTGATAATGTTTAAATTTGGTACATATCCAATGGTCTCATGACTCTCATGGATTTATTTGATTAATAAAACTATGTAGCAGTAATAGAAATAAGAGCTTATGGAGCAGTAATAGAACTACAAAAAAAGACTTGTCCACGAAAACAAGCCGTTCCTCAAAGCAAAATTTCTGAGCAACTTACGATTCATCTTGGTATGATACTTATGGAAGCCAATTAGAACATCACCTTATTTCAATGTGCCTTGTTCGGTATAGCAGGAGCCTAAGATGGTTGTTCTATATTATCTTTGACATGAAAGATACACAGTAAAAGATGCAAAAGGATGTCGGAATTTATATAATCATACATGGTCTCTGATGGTTGTTCTAATTAATTTGACTTCTTGAATTACATAATAAATAACAAATCTGGGAATTAGAATTTTAGTCTATGATGGTCAACCTAATTAGCAAAACAATTTTCCGGAATAAACACAAAACAGTGCAATCAAAATTACCAAGACACTCCGATGCCAATTTTAAAACAATACCGAGACTGTTTTCTTCTTCCTTAGTTGCTTTTTAAGGTAATCTATCAATCTTATCCTTTGCTTTGAGCTTCTGCTTCAGTTCTTTAATCTTATCCTCTGGTTTCCTCAGAATGATATTCTCTCTTCTGTTTCTTACTATTGACCGTGATCATCTTGTCCGTACAACTATGGTGAGGCCGTCCGTTACAACCATGCGATAAGGCCGAGTTATCTATGAGTGTATGGAAGAGTAAGGAGGCCTGGTTGTATTAAGCTCATGAGAAGGTTCGAGATTCTCCTTGTAGCCGTTAGAGAAGAAGAAAGAGAGGAGTCACGAGTCTTGCTTCTCCTAAGGAAACAAGGAAGGGTCGCTTTCACTCTTGGGAAGAGCCATTTCTCTCTCCATGTTCCTATCACTTATGCGATCGGCTGTAAAGGGTGTAGCCCTAGTTTTCCCTAGTATAAATAGTCTTTTGTTAACCTTTGTAAGATATACTTATGGAATCTTATCTTTACATTATTCTCTTTGCCGACTTCTCTCTCTTTCAATCTCTTCCGCCTAAAACCAACATGGTATCAGAGCATGTTTTTCGATCTTTGATTCTCTAAATCTACTCTTATTCTCCCTTATACTCTATTCTCTTCAATATTTCTCTCTATACTCGCTACTAGACATTCTTAGTTATTTCTCTCTCTCTCTCTCTCTCTCTCTCTCTCTCTCTCTCTCTCTCTCTCTCTCTCTCTCTCTCTCGCAAATCTTGCTCATGGACACTACCAAACCTATCGTTACTCCGGTGGTCTTAAAGGGGGCAAACTATTTGTTGTGGAAAAGAACCACAAAGACGGCGTTGAGTGGCCGAGGATTATGGATTCACGTTGAAATGGACCAACTCCCCAAGAAAGTCACCAAGAACGACGGTAAAGAAGAAAAGGAAGAAGACAAGGAGGTTGAACTCGAGAAGGAAGTCAAATGGTTCCAAGAAGATCAGACCGTGCTTGCCATTCTTCAGAATTCGCTTGATGCACCAATCCTTGAGGCATACTCGTACTGTGAGACGGCCAAGGAGTTATGGGAGACACTTGCGAACATGTACGGAAATGTGACCAACTTGACCAGGGTGTTTGAAGTCAAAAAGGCTATCAACTGTCTTCACCAAGAAGACTTGGAGTTCACAAAGCACTTCGGCAAGTTTAGGTCTCTTTGGGCCGAACTAGAAATGCTTCGACCAAGCACCATAGATCCGGCCATTCTCAACGAAAGAAAGGAACAAGACAAGGTCTTTGGCCTTCTTCTCACTCTGAATCCGGCGTTCAACGACCTTATCAAGCATATCCTCCGTGGTGACAAGCTTCCTACCCTTGAGGATGTATGTTCTCAAGTTTAAAAAGAGCAAGGGTCGCTAGGCTTGTTTAGCGGTAAGGAGGACCTGGCTATGGCAAATAAGGGAGTGTACAAGCATGAGGACCGGAAAACGATGGTATGCGACCATTGCAAGAAGAGGGGTCATCTAAAAGACAAGTTCTGGATTCTTCACCCACACCTCAAGCCGGCGAAGTTCAAGGCCAACCTCTCTCAAGAAGGATCGAGCGGTCAAGGCACCGGAGCAGCGAACCAAGGAGGCGCAGCAGCCACGGCCATGGTGGCTTCTCTTGGAGACCTGGTGTGAAAGTCGGACCTGGAGGCCCTTATCAAATCCATTGCCGCTCTAAAGGACTCCGGTACCACTTTCTTTGCTTCAAAACCTAGTACATCACTTGTTGTTGACTCGGGTGCTTCTCACCATATGATTAGTAACCCTAGTCTTATACACAACATAAAACCGGCTCTAGGTAATGTGATTATTGCTAATGGGGACCTAGTACATGTTAAAGGAATAGGAGAACTAAAACTGTTTGATAAAAGTTTTAAAGCTTTCTTTATGCCCTCATTTACTTCTAATCTCTTATCGGTAAAGAAAGCTACTACGGATTTGAATTGTTATGCTATTTTTGGACCTAACAGTGTACATTTTCAGGATATTGAGAGTGGAAAGGTTCTTGGAGAAGGAGATGGTAGAGGAGATCTATATGTCCTAGAGAAAGCTTCAAGTCCTTCTAAATCCTTTTCTTTTATTTCAAGTCTTAGTAGTAGTTCAAGTGATGTGTGGCATGCTAGATTAGGCCACCCTCACTTTCGTGCATTTGAATTAATGTTGCCTAATGTCTCTTTTGATAACTCTACTTGTGAGTCTTGTATTCTTGGTAAACATTGCAAGTCTATTTTCCCTAAATCAAGTACTATTTATGAACATTGCTTTGACTTAGTACATTCTGATGTGTGGACATCTCCTTGCCTATCTAGGGACAATAACAAGTATTTTGTGACCTTTATTGATGAAAAGTCTAAATATACTTGGCTCACCTTGTTACCATTTAAAGATAGAGTATATGATGCCTTTGTAAACTTTCAGAATTATGTTACTAATCAATTTAATACTAAAATAAAGGTACTAAGATCGGATAATAGAGGTGAATATACAAGCCACAAACTCAAAGAGCACCTAGCTAAGCACGACATTCTTCAACAGACCAGTTGTCCATACACGCCTCAACAAAATGGGGTGGCCGAGAGGAAAAATCGACACTTAGTGGAGGTGGCTCGATCAATGATGTTTCATTCGAATGTCACTAAGAGGTTTTAGGGAGATGCGGTCATGACGGCGTGCTATTTGATCAATCGGACACCAACAAAAGTCTTAAATGACATATCACCCTATGAGGTACTAAACAAAAGTTAAACCTTCTCTTGATCACTTACGCGTGTTTGGGTGTGTTTGTTTTGTTTTAGTACCTGGAGAACAAAGGAATAAACTTGAGGCCAAGAGCACTAGGAGTATGTTCATAGGCTACTAACCAAGTCAAAAAGGGTACAATTGTTACGATCCCATCACTGGCCGCACACTAATCTCTAGAGATGTGAAATTTCTTGAACAACAAGACTACTACGACAAGAAGGACTGGGAAGGCTTAAAAGACTTATATCAGCCTAACTCTGATCAGGCAGCCAACTTGCGATTCCTTCTTGACCATCTGGGCATCATGAATTCAACACCACTTGGCGAGCAGGACACCGCCAGTGTCGATCCTTTACCATCATCATCAAGTAAATCCGAAAATAGGCAGGATGCAAGTTCACCATTGGACCAAGTTCCTGAACACATAGTACCGACAACAACGGAAGCCCCTACCGGACCAGCTCATATCGAACAACAAGACAACTTGACAAGCAACGAAGATAGGGAAGAACTTCTTGACCAACCAGACCAGCCTAATACCCAGCCACTACCTCGGCGAAGTAACCGAATCCGCTCTCATCCGTCTACATGGAAAGAGAAGAGGGTTTACTATAACAACCAAGCTGTGGCCCACCATATTCAGGCCGTATGTTCACTTGACCTGATTTCCTCGGACCATGCTGCCTTCCTCGGTAAGATTGATGAGCATTTTGTACCTCAAACCTACGAGGAGGCCAAGCAACATAAGGAATGGCTTGATGCGGTGGACGACGAAACCAAGGCCATGATCCGGAACCGGACTTGGGACGAGACGGATCTCCCTAAAAAGGAAAGGGTTCTGTCAGTTCTAAGTGGGTTTTCAATATCAAGTACCTTAGTACCGGTGAAGTGGAGCGCTACAAAGCCCGCTTGGTGGCACGGGGCTTTACACAAACCTATGGGCTGGACTACACGGATACCTTTGCTCCGGTCACTAAACTCCATACCGTCCGGGTGGTCTTGTCCTTGGCCACTAACCTCTCTTGGGATCTATGTCAAATGGACATCAAGAATGCCTTTCTTCAGGGGGAGCTGACCGAGGAAGTTTACATGCATCCTCCACCAGGTTTAGAGGCCATCGTTGCTCCGGGTAAAGTTCTTCGACTCCATAAGGCGATCTACGGTCTTAAGCAATCTCCACGGGCGTGGTACCACAAGCTCAGTTCGACACTGCATACCAATGGTTTCAAACGCTCTGAGGCTGATCACACTCTCTTCACCCTTCGCACAAACGGTGGCCGTGTAGTAGCTCTCATCTATGTCGACGACATAATCATCACCGGTGATGATAAGGAGGGTATTTGTGCCACTAAGGCTCTTCTTAACTCTACCTTTGATATTAAGGATTTAGGTGAACTTAAATACTTCCTTGGGATCGAAATCTCTCGCTCTCCGGAGGGATTGTTTCTTTCTCAACGGAAGTATACACTTGACCTTTTACATGAGACATGTAAGATGAGAGCAAAACCGGTGTCGACACCACTCGAGGAAGGTTACCAGGTCAAGTGAAAGGGGGAGAAGCCAACAATCGGTGCTCCGGTTAACAAGTTACACGAGCCATATGAAGATGTGGGACGCTACCGTAGGCTGGTGGGAAAGCTTATCTATCTCACGATCACAAGGCCGGACATATGCTATGCGGTGAACCAAGTCAGCCAACATATGAAGCCCCTAACTAACTTTGACTGGCAAACACTCGAGCGGATTCTGTGTTATCTCAAGAGTAGTCCGGGGCGAGTCATTTGGATGGGCAAGAACAATAACACTGAACTTGTCGGCTACTGTGATGTGGACTACGCTGGTGACACAATGGATAGGAGGTCCACGACAGGGTATTGTACATTTGTTGGAGGAAATCTAGTAACCTGGAAGTCAAAGAAACAAAAGTCGTATCTTAATCAAGTGCCAAATCAGAGTATAGGGCCATGAAGAAGCTAACCAACGAGCTCACATGGCTCAAAGGTCTTCTCAAGGATCTTGGAGTGGAGTCTGATCAACCAATCACTATGCATTGTGATAATAAGGCAGCGGATACACATAGCAACAAAATCAGTCTTCCATGAAAGGACTAAGCACATTGAGGTGGATTGTCATAAAGTGCAAGAGAAGATTGAAGAAGGTGTAGTCTTGCCGTGCCACACTCCAAGCAAAGACCAGTTGGCGGACATCTTCACCAAGGCTACTAGTTCTCAAGTTTGCGAATACATCTCCAGCAAGCTTGGACTAGTAGATCCCACACATCCGTGATAAACTTCCCTAACCTGTGGAGATCACACTCTTTTTCCCTTAACATAGTTTTGTCCCATGTGGTTTTCTATGTTAAGGTTTTTTTTAATGAGGTGATCTTTCACGGGTTCCAAGCTTAGTTATTTCACTCGGCTAAGCTTTAGGGGGAGTATTGACCGCGATCATCTTGTCCGTACAACTATGGTGAGGTCGTCCGTACAACCATGCGATAAGGACGAGTTATCTATGAGTGTATGGAAGAGTAAGGAGGCCTGGTTGTATTAAGACCATCAGAAGGTTCGAGATTCTCCTTATAGCCGTTAGAGAAGAAGAAAGAGAGGAGTCACGGGTCTTGCTTCTCTTAAGAAAACAAAGGAAGGGTCGCTTTCACTCTTGGGAAGAGCCATTTCTCTCTCCCTGTTCCTATCACTTATGCTATCGGCTGTAAAGGGTGTAGCCCTAGTTTTCCCTAGTATAAATAGTCTTTTGTTAAACTTTGTAAGATATACTTAAAGAATCTTATCTTTACATTATTCTCTTTGCCGACTTCTCTCTCTTTCAGTCTCTTCCGCCTAAAACCAACACTTACAACTCGCCTTCATATCCTCCGGGTAACTTACTTCTCTTTGTTGCACAGATATCCTCAACAGAATCATCTTCAACCACTTTACGAACGTATAAGTGTAACATAGGTCCTGAGCGTGAACCTGGCTTTAGAAAAACCTGCTTTTTCGGCAGACTTGCGCCGAGTCCTGTAAGAGAAATGCGTAGAAACTTATTACAACTCACTCATCTGTTCAGATCCTGAAACTGACCAGAGAGATGATGCTATTAAACTAACCTTTCCCAAGTCTCCACCAATGTTTTCAAAAGCTTTATTTGCTTCTGCTGAACTACTAAAAACAACAACCGCACTATAGTAGCAACTCCCTTGTCTTTTCAATGGCTTCCCACACGGAAAAAAACACAAATTGTCGTTCAGAAAAACAAAAAGAGAATAAATATTGGGATGGATAATATGTACGTGTTCTAGGGATTCCTACCTTAATTTCGGGTGTGAAAGTTCCGGAAAAAACTTCGACGAACTCTTCAGATGGAACACTGTGAGGTATATTATGAAGCAAGAGTCTTGACTTCTTAGTTTCCAACATCTATATGTTTATATGCAGACAAAGTATAAGTATTTGCTTTTATAATTGTAGATGCAACTTGTATTAAAGTATGTAAAAATTTGCCTTACAAAAACATCACCTAATGTTATGTGGCATATGCACAAGAGTCTATCTAGATGTTCAAGATACTCAAAATCACATTCTAGCCAGATAAACAGATAATCCGAGACTTATACACAAACCAGACTACATGATTTTTGGAAGCTAGAAAACTCAACTACAATACTTCTCCTCAGAGAGGATGTTCCTCGAATAGCCTACTCAGTCACGCATGCATTAAGAGGAAATTTTTCTAAACAAATGTTCATCCTTGGTCAGAACGTGAGAGTGTACCTCTTTAGTCATTGGAAGGGAGGTTTCTACTCCTTTCTCTATTATAGCAAGTACGAGTTTCATAGCAGCTTCTGCGTCATGAACACAATTGTGGGGAACACCGTCTTTCTGCACTGCATATCCTAATACAGACTAGAAAAGAAAAAGAAAAAATAAATCAATTGCAATAATAGTATGTATTCGAGTTCACATCAAGAACAGAGAAATTAACCTTTAAGAGGCTTACCTTGCACAAATTATTCAAAGAAGGTCTTCGAGTGAAGTAAAAAAAACATAAGTCTTTGTGATTGAGATTGAGAAAAAACACAACACTTTTACCAAAAGCTTATGAAAATCATCAGTCTCTGTGACTGAGTAATATGATATCCACGAAACTGAGACCAATTCGAACATTAATACTGATAAGCCTCATAGAGTGTATATCAGAAGGAAGAATGAAGATTGAAGCTCACGTGTACGGAGAGAAGCGAACACATGCAAGTCTTTTTAGTATAAAAGGTTGTTGTTTGTTAGTTGGGAAGTTTATGTTGTTTGTGAGTTGTAACAGAGTCTTATGCGACTTCTGAGGGAACGAGAGTAATGTCTAGCTGCGTCTAGAGCTCTCGGGAAACACTTGTATCATTCTTGAGAGTTAATAAAGGAAATTTACAGTTTCTTTCTTAACCATTGGTGCGGTGAAACTAGTTTGAAGCGTCAACGCGAAAGAAGAGTTAGGGTTCGCAGAATTGGGGATTTTATCGAATTGAGAAATTTCTCAAATCGACGATGGTGATGGAGCAGATTTTAACACCGATCAAGGAGGCGGCGACGGCGGAACAAGTAGAAGCTTCGGCGGTGGAATGTTACAATCGGCTTGCTGATATGGCGTCAATGATGTGTTGTACGGAGACTCGCATGGATTCAAGAATCGATGGGTTAAGTGATAAGATCGGAGCTCATGATCGATGTCTGTTAGAGATTGAGCGTAAACTCGATCTGTTACTTCATGCGTTACCAGGGAGACCAACAACCCAAGAAATCCGAGGAACGAGTCAAGATTACAACTCGGGATCGTAAGTTCAACATAATCAGGTATCAATCCCTAACTCGGAACCTTGCCGTAGTTCGATTAGGCCTGGAATTAGAGAAAACTTACTCAAGAATGTGGAGATGGCTGTGTTTGAGGGTGTGGGAACCTTTGGCTGGATCGCAACAGTGGAGAGATTTTTCAGAACTGGTAGATACAATGATGAAGAGAAATTGGCTTTGGTGGCTGTGAGCTTGCAAGGTGAAGGTTTGAGTTGGTACAACTAGGAAATTAACAGGAAGGAGTTTGTGAGCTGGGATCAGTTCAAGAAGAGCTTGTTATTGCGTTTGGTAATCTAAAAATAAGAGGACCAAGTCAGAGTCTCTTTTGTATTAAGCAAACTGGATCCATAGCTGATTATGTTTAGCGATTGGAAGACCTTTCATCACAAGTGTCTGGCTTGGATGATAAGAAACTGGAAGGCATCTTTCTGAATGGCTTAACTCCAGAGATGCAGGAACTGGTTCATATGCAAAAGCCAAGAGATTTACCTGAAATGGTGGCAGAAGCAAGAGCAATGGAATCTAGTATTCTACGAAGAGTAGTTAAGAAGGAGCTCTTATTAGCTAATAAAGAGAACAAAGAAGTTTACAATTCGGAAAATAAGAATACTCACTCATACACATCAAACAATTGGAAGACGAAGGCAATTGTGACTGATGTGGCTCAAGGATCGGATAAACCACAAGCAAAAGTCAAACAGAGACCTCGACGACACAACTCGAGTGCTGAACTTGATGAGAAGAGAAGAAAGGGACTTTGTTTTAAATGTGATGGCCCATGGTCCAAAGATCACAAGTGTCCTAACAAAGAACTTCGAGTTTTGACAGTTTTCAATGGGTATGAAGTGGAAGTGCTAGATGATAGCAGAGATGAGCAGAACAATGAAGAGCAAATAGGAGAGTGAATGGCCTTGTCATTTAGTTCATACAGAGGAATTTCATCACACTCTACGACTAAGACAAGAGGCATTGTGGGAAACTCGGGTGTAGTTATTATGCTCGATAGTGGAGCTACCCACAATTTTATATCTCTTGCAGCAGTTCAGAAACTTAAACTGAAGAGTAGAGAACATCCAGCCTTAAATGTGATACTTGGATCAGGAGTAATGGTCCATGGAACAGGAGTTTGCGAGAAGGTGTGCTTCCAAGTACATAATCTGGAATTTACGACTGACTTTGTAGTTTTGGAGTTAGGTCAAGTCGATATCATATTGGGAATATACTGGTTAAGCACACTTGGAGATTGTCAAGTAAATTGGTTGAAGAATGAAATGTCCTTCTTATACAAAGATAAGATAGTGACTATCAAAGGAGAATCCAACTTGGATATATCAAGAATGTCTCTGAAATCTCTATCAAGTGGATACAATGTCAACTCAAAAGGGGCGGAAGTAGCATTATACAACCGTCAACTGGTCAATCAAGTGATTCAACCTGCAGAGCAATGCATTCAAGAGATATTGGATCGGTTTGATAAAGTGTTTGCAATTCCCACAGATCTACCTCCTATTCGAGGGCGAGAGCATTCTACTAACTTGCTTCCGGGAAATAATGCAATAAGTGTCAGGCCCTATAGATATCCTCATGCTCAGAAAGAAGTTATGGAGAAAATGGTGAAAGAGATGTTAGAAGCAGGCATCATCAGGCCTAGTCAGAGCCCATTCTCAAGCCCTGTTCTCTTGGTAAGGAAGAAGGATGATCGCTGGAGATTTTGTGTAGATTACAGAGCTCTTAATCGAGCAACTATACCTGATAAGTTTCCAATACCGATGATAGACCAACTCTTGGATGAGTTAAATGGATCGTTGTTATTCTCAAAGTTGGGTCTACGTGCGGGATACCATCAAATAAGAATGAAGGATGAAGACACTGCTAAGACAGCATTCAGAACTCATGATGGACACTATGAATTTCTAGTGATGCCATTCGGATTAACGAATGCACCTGCTACATTTCAGGCTTTGATGAACGAATTGTTTCGACCCTATCTAAGGAAGTTCATCTTGGTGTTTTTCGATGACATTCTGGTCTATAGTGCGACATTGGAAGAACATATGGAACATTTGACGATTGTTATGAAGATACTTGAGAAGCACATATTGTTTGCGAATAAGAAAAAGTGCATGTTTGGGCAGAAACAAGTTGATTACCTGGGACACATCATTTCTGGTGAAGGAGTATCAACTGATCCTGAAAAGACAAAAGCTATGGTGCTCCCAAGTCAGTGAAAGAACTGAGGGGATTTTTGGAGTTAACAGGATATTACAGGAGGTTCATTAAAGACTATGGTGTGTTAGCAAGACCTCTTACTGATCTGCTGAAGAAAGACTGTTTTGAATGGAGTAAGGAGGCACAATCAGCTTTTGACAACCTGAGTACCATCAGGTGTTGAACATTTGCATTTTTAGCTGTTTTTTTTCCTCCCCGTGTAGATATGAGTTTTGTAATGTACGAAATCATTATCAGGAGATTGTAGTGAAGCCCTTGGAAGAAATAGTAGCAAACGCATGCCAAAAGCCGCAACCACAACCGCTTCAGCCACCAACGGCTGGGGCGGCGGGTGGAGAGAGGAAGGCAAGGCCAGAAAAGGACCAAGCTGTAAACGGTCCGAGATGTAACTCAACCAACACAAAGTTTTGTTACTACAACAACACAAAGTTGATCTTTATATTCCCATTTTTGCCTTTGTTTTTAACCGAAGGTTTTTTTTTTTTTTTTTTTCAGTTAAAAGTGGTTAAGAAAGTAACGTTTTCAATTTATTTGGTTGGACAGATTTGCATTTTGCATAGTTGATATAAGTGTTGATGAAGGTGCACCGTCAATTTCTTCTTTTTTTGAAAAATTTAAGTGTGATTCGTAAATTTATTAGGCATACATAAAACGTTGGTGACATCTAGAAAGTAACGTTTTGAATTTTTTTGGTTGGACAGATTTGCATTTTACATAGTTGATATACTCTTTGACATGCATTACCTTATAGTGACATCTAGAATAAAGCTGACATTATAGAATTCATAGTATGATTCAAGGTTAGGTCACTGGACTGAGGCAAGTTTCTTATAGGCAAAAAAGTCTCTGACAAAACCAGAGTAGATCAAAACGAGTACCTTTAAAGCTTCTCTAACACATTGTTTCCAAAGATACTGATTGAGAAGAGTTAGGAGTTCAATATTCACTCAAACTCACATTCGAATAAGCGCAATAGAGCTACCAACGTGACAAATGAGCTGGAATACTTCAATGGACACTTCATCATCAAGAAGCACCAGTGTGCAAGCATCATTCATATATGGATAAAAAACCATAAGAGATATATGGAAGACTTCAAGGAATTAAAAAAAAAAAAATTCTCTAACCAAGTCTTGAAATAAATAGCATATTTCAAACCCAAGTCTTAACATAAGCATACACGCAAGCAATAAAGTCTTATTACAACAATGGGCGGCCGATCATAAAAGTATCATACAAGTTAACTACCAAATAAACCTGGGGGAGATACAGAGGCGAAATTGTTACAAATCCACAGGCATTTCAGAGGCAGTTGTTGAGAGTCCTTGGCATTTGGATTCGGAGTCAGCTAACTCTTCTTCACAGGCAGTTTCTTCATCATATTCAGAGTCAGGTTCATCTACTTGGTTCAGGAGAACCTCATCTGGGTGTGCTAAGGCAACAGGGAAACCTTGGTTTATTAAACCTTCACGAAAACTAGAGAATCTGGGATCTTGTTCAAGGTACTCCTTGTTTTCAGAGAGTATCAGAACATTAGTATCTTCAGCTGTCCAGATAAATGAGCAGACCATAGCTTCCGCCAGAAGCCTGTGAAGTCTGGTACGTTTATCCCCTGGAATATCACGTACATCAATAGATGAAAAAGATAGACGATATATATAGATTACTACAAGTTAGAATATAAAAAGTGAATGAAGGAATATTAATTTTGATCACCACCTTTAAGGGGACTGACTTCAAGTCCAGCGTGATAAAATTTGTCTTTCGATTGCCTATCAATCAACCATGTATTCTCAGGAGCGTAAATCCAGATGGACAAGTCCCCGATTTTATAACCGTCCTTCTTGAGAGCTGATCTGACTTTCTTCTTAAACGAACGAGGGTTGAATTTTTTCTGGTGTTGCGTAATCCTCCCATTCCCATATCACAAGTGTGTCACGACCTGCCATACCAGGTTT
Organism: Camelina sativa; assembly: GCF_030686135.1. Lineage (NCBI taxonomy): Eukaryota > Viridiplantae > Streptophyta > Magnoliopsida > Brassicales > Brassicaceae > Camelina > Camelina sativa. The sequence continues at coordinate 8,817,618 of NC_141890.1, forward strand.
TAACAAAACGAGGAAACGAATTTAAACAATCAATTTACGAACAAGATCGCCAAAAAAAAAGAAAAAAAAAATTACAGATCTAATCCAGATCGATGACAAAAATATACTAGGAAGAACTAGCTAGACAGATCCCGATCATACATCATAAACAATTTCGAGCAAGAGATGAATCTTACAGTAAGCTCTGGTATTGGTGGGCTTGGGGAATAATCTGGAGGACATGGTGAGAGACGCGATGCGCTGGATCAAGAGACTTTGTGATTATTATTAATTAGGGTTTACATGACTCCTATTGGGCTGGCAATCGTTGGTCGGTTGTCCATGGGCCAAACCAAGTTCGCAAGTTTTTGGGCCCGTTAGATATTTATTTGGCTCAATATGTTGCAAAACCAAACTGATTAAAATATTGTTACCAACTAAGACATTATGAGAAGAATGGGAATTGTGCCCTCTCCTATCCATCCTATCCCACATGGCACATATACAACAATACTGATACAATACCAGAGTCTAGCTTTAAAGTTATTACTCATCTAAAACCTTTTAGAATCTACTAATAAGCCATATAATATCATTCATAATTTTCCTCCTCTTTGATGACCATTTATAAAAATGTATAATCTTATGATATATTTTGATTCTGTCAAAGATATAAAATTATACATGGAAACATAAATCTGCAAACCAAATTTAAAGAGTGGAAGTGCATATCATGTACATGTCTCAAAATCGTTGACACTAAGATCCTCGACATGGTCTCTAAACAGGCATAAACTTCACCACGTTTCTCAATCGCTTCAAGCTTAGCTCCAAAACCATGGATTTCAACACTTTGAGGAGTGTTCTTTTTTTTTCATAGTTTAAGTAGAACACATAGTACGGTTTACATGTATATTTCATACACAAAACAACAATATCACCATTAACACTCATTCACTCCTCAAACCTACCATCAAATCGAACTATCACAAGACACATGGTTAATTCTCCTACTGACTTCTCCATATCCTAATGTTATAATGATATGATAATCACTCAAAATGAAAATAAAAATATTATTGAATTAAATCACTCAAAATGTATCACAATACTAAATAATTTATGTATAAATGAGATATACATAGTTATTATTAAATAGGTTAGAATCAATTCAATTAATTGATACAAACCAATATTGATTTGTATTATTTTAATAATATTGATACAAAACTATCAATTCAATTAATATATTGACTTGATTCCACTTCGAGGAGAAAGATGACTCTTCCAGCTTTCTATAGACACCAAGCATGATATATTTTGAGTTCTGGAAGCTCTTCAAAAGTTGCTCGTACTGTAAAGCTTTGAAACTTTCCTAAAATGTATTTTCCTTGTCTTTTGGTCCTTTTTGCTATAAAACCTGTAAAACTTTCTTCAAACCTGAAATACTTGATAATAGAACTTTTCTACTTGAAATCTTATCAAAATCTTCCTAAATGCATATGAAAACTATAGCTAATATGAGTAAAATAATGATGTTATCATGATTCTCCAAAATCAACTTTTAAAGTATCAAAAACCGGTAACGTAGAAAGCACTTTGTAGGAAGGATGACCAAGACGATGATGCCATAAAACAGAAGGAGAGATGTTGCCCTTGCTGGTTTGATGGGCTTGTGCAACCTTGACACCCTTGAAGTAGTAGACCCCCTCTCGCACTTCACCGGCGCCAATCAGGGTCCTCGTAAAACGGTCATGTACAACACATAAAGTATCAGTGAAAATAGCAATACAGCCGATTTGCTTAAGAAGACGCGACACCGAAAGCAAGGTACAGTTGAAGTTGGGAACATATAGGACATTGGACAAATAATAGTCCTTATTCAACTGTAAGGTGCCGATTTTGGTAGCACGAGAAGTCGTGCCATTAGAAAAAGTAAGCGGAGAAAGAGTAATGTCAAAAGTGTTGCATAACAAGGACAAATCTCCTGTCATATGGTGAGAAGCACCAGTGTCTATAATAACATCAGTAAGATCGGTCTTACCAGACAAACGTTCGGTAGAGAATTGATTCTGTTGAGTCTGGAGCAAATTGATGAGAGCCGCAATTTGGTCAGTAGGAACGGAAGAGAGCGCATTGTTGACAGTAGCAGATGCGGTGCTCACACGGCCACGACTGCGACCACCAGAGGAGTATGACCGTCCTCCACCACGACCGCTAGTGCTCTGTCCCGGAGAGGTAGAAGATCGTTGTTGTTCGAAGAACCAATCAGGATAACCATGTAGGAGAAAGCATTTGGAAGCTTCATGACCCTTATGTTTGCAGTGAGTGCATGAACGATTCGGATCACGACTTCGAGAGGTAACAGGAGCAACCGTAGGAGAGTGGCGCAAGTTCTGTCTTGACGGAAAAACCAACAGCATCGTGTTTGACTTCAGATGCACGCATTGTGTTGATATGTTGTTCAACACGGATCACACGGGAATAAACACTGTTCAAGTCGGGTAACGGGTCTTCATCAATAATTTGAGACCGTATAGTACTAAATCGAGACTCATCAAGTCCAAAGAGAAACTTGTGAACACGTCTATCTTCATGTTCCTTATCGAGTTCAGCAGCAGCGGCACAAGTGCAGGTAGTAGTCGATGTAAAACCCTGCAACTCGTCCCAAAGTCTGGAGAGACGACCATAGAATTCACGAACAGATTGACCGTTCTGTTTGCAGTTGTTAATCTCTTCCTCCAAGAGATGTTTACGAACACCGTTCTTCACAGAGAACCGACGTTTGAGAGACTCCCAAAGTTTAAAAGCCTCTGGAACAAGAGCAACGGTAGAGCAAACTTGTGGATCGATGGCAGTGTGTATCCAACCCACAATCATAGAATTGGTAGAGGTCCATCGGGCAAGATCAAGGTTAGAGGCCGGTTTGGTTATCGAACCATCAATAAACCCTATCTTCTGTTTAGCTTGTAGAGAGTTCCAAAATTCCGTTGCCCATTCTTAATAGTTATCACCCCGAAGTAAAACCGGTGTGATAAGAGAGCCTGGATTATCAGATGGATGTAGAGTATATGGAGTCTCCAGAGGATTGTTCCACAAGAGCAGACGTAGAGGTAGACGTAGAAGTAGGAGAAGTAGACATAATAGTAGGAATAGGAAAAAAATATGTAGGAGTAGTATATGAAGAAGCGTAAGAAAGAAGAAGAAAAAAAAATCAACAAAGATATCAAGAAAGTTTATAGATCAAAGATCATTAACTTGCTCTGATACCATGTTATGAATGAAAGAAAAATCTATGTATATTGATAGAACGATCAAAGTATTTATACAAGAGAGATCCTAAATATTAGGAATATACGATAAGCCTAAATATTAAGTAGATTACAACATCATGTAAGTATCCTTATCCCAATATTTATGATGTTATTTAAGCCGTGACCATTATCACGAAACTAGTAACATGTATTCAAACTCGATTTTATTTGTTAGTTTGTTGTTGCATATTATGCAGAGAAAAGATAGAGATAACCGAAAAAGTAGTTGGAAGGTTAGTTCAGTAAAATTAAAAAGGAGGGAAGCAGAGCAAACATGTTAAGTGCATGGGAATGACACGAGAATGGTATACGTGAAATATTGAAAATGAAAGACATCATCGTTTAATTCCTTTGTAGTTGGTCCATGTTATTTATTAATGGTGTCTCTGCCACTTTTCATGAGACACTGTCTCACTCACTTTCTATTCAACATGTTAATTTTTACTGATGCATATCCTAAATGTTAACCCCATCTATCTAATTTGTACTGTTTTCTTATATGCATATCTCTCTCTACCTAGACCTTGGATATGCATTTTTTTTTTTTTTAGAAATCGTATGTACTTATATAATCTCAGTCAAGATCATTATGTCAGCCTTTTTTGAATTATTTGAAAATGGACGTGATCAAGAAGAACATATAAAGGGATGCTGATAGAACAAACTTAAATACGGAAAAATACGGAGTAAGGCATTATGTATACGGAAAGGTCAACTGAGATATTACTAGGAAGAAGTCAAACTTCCGTTGAAAGTTTGAAACCAACATGTGTGTCCTTTTTTTTTGGCCAAGAGACAGTCGTTGACCGGTACAGATCAACAGAATTCTGGTTTGATCCGGTTTAACAATTGGTTGATTTGGCAATAACTCTCTTAAGATCTCAGACGACACTTGGTTTCATTTCAACCATTCCCACCAAAAAGCTTATCCAATGGCCCAACAGGTATCAAGTGGATGGTTCAGATTCGCTGGTCCACGGGATCCAAAGCCGTACCATTTCCATATCTGAGACGCGTCATCGTAAATGTCTACCCCCCTTACATGGTCGTTAATGCTTAGTTGGAGACCGTTAGATCAATATATGTCATGACGTGAATGGTTAGGATTTGCTTTTACATGTGGTTTTCTCACCTTCTAGTTTTATTTCTCCTTCTACCTTTCGAAATTAACCAAATAACGGTTGATTGTGTCACAAAAGATTTATATATCATGATATATGCTAAAGTTTAAGTATAATTAGAAAAAATCACGAGAGAAGATCTCTCATGAAAGGTCCCCATTTTATCTCTTGGCATAAATCTTGCAAGTGAGCTCTGGAATTTTGTGACAAACAAAATCTTTGCTTGAGGGGACACCATATAAAAATATTATATGTGTTTGTATGATTGTGTGTAATATGTATTTGTATATAGATATTATCTATGGGCAATGACCATCTTCAAGCCTTACGAATTTTAGGAAAGGGCACTGGGATAGTCATGGGATTTATTACTATTTTTGTTCTTTTGAATTAACGAAAATATATATGCAACAAACCTCTTTAAATATTTGAAATTTGAACCCACATATATACAAAAGACTATTATATCAATTTAGTGATTAACAGTAGTAATTAATAAGCTTGTATATGCTTAATGTAAACTTTGATGATTCAGTTAATTATATTGATCATCAACAACTTTGAATACGCATTGTTGTTGTAGCATGAGATTAAAATGTGAGTCCATATGCATTTTGTGAGTCCATATGCATTTTGAATTTTTTTTTTTTTTTTTGTTATAGAAGAATGGACACTATGGGCCTGTTCGCAGCGACCAGCGATCAGAAATATGCCTTTACTTCTCTTTCAATTCTTCTTCATCTTTTTTTTTTTTTTATGTCTCTGCAACTGAAATCCCATAATTTTTGGGTCGCCAGATGAAATAGCGATGACACCTATGCCTTTGTTTCAAAGAAGCGACTGTTGCTGATTTTAAACCATGACAAAAATCTATGGAGAAGATGATCTCAGAAAATATTTTGTTACCTAAAAAATCTGAATTTTAGTTGGGAGTTTTCCAAAATTATAGTTATACCCTCTAATATGTTAATAATTACAATATAATGTTAATAAAAGAGTCGCTGGTTTGAGTCGTGCCACATAAAAAAGATCATCATAACTCGGTTTTTTGGGATCCAATACTTTTTAGGTAAACGCTCCAAAACATCTAGTATTATAAGACCTACTTAACTCTTTTGTTTCGAAGTAACAGTATGTTCAAGATGGTATTTAACAAAACACATGAAATTTTATCATTTTGTGATTATGTGACGGTAAGAAACAACAAGCAAACAAGCCAAGCATAAAGTAACAATGCATCAAAGGATGTGAATCACGTCTACTATTGGTCATGAATCACACCAAAAAACAAGCTCCATCAACTCTTAACTAAGATCATGTTGTGGAGGACCAAAAAATCTAAAGCAAATTTGGCCCGAGCCAGACGACTAAATATCGACGTAGGCAAGTTGTAAATTTTTGCTATTGATCGGTTGAGTAAATTGGGATCAGCAGGCCAAATCAAGACCGTATGGGATCAAACCAAGGCATGGACCAGGAGATTTAAATGTTTAAATTACCCATCGCAACATCACTATTCCTAAATAACAATGAAACTATATATGGACAAAAAGCAATTATGAATATTTTGATTATTCAGGATCAGGACCATCAGATTTTTATGTTTTACTCTTAGTTAAACTAAGCTCTTCATTTCTCTTACATATATGTACTAGGTGATATCCCGTGCTACAGCACGGGATTATATATTTTGTTAGTTAGTTTTTTTTTGTAATTTGCATTTTTGTAATGTAGTTTTTTATTTTGACTTATTTTCTTTGTTTGTATAGTGTTTATTTGTATATTGGGGGTTATACAGTAAATTGGAAATCCTAATAGAGTAAGTAGTTTGTAGAATGTAGCTTTTCACGGAAATAGACACACCGCAATATTAGATAGTATTTTTGTAAGAGAATAGACACTCCGCAATATCGGATAGTAGTTTTGTAAGAGGATAGACACACCACAATATTGGATAATAGTTTTAAGAGGATTAGTATTGCTTTATTTTAGCTTGTCGTCAAAAGAGAAAAAGTTGCTTGTTAAATTTTAGTGTGAGATATTTCAATAGTTAGGAAACCATTGTATTTATAGTGAGATTATGTATATTTAAGTTATCATTTAGAAGTTAATATTTGATATATCAAATCTCAGCAAAATAATTTAATTTATAGTTTGATAAAAATACATGTTTTAACGGGTTTAACTCAAACTTTTTTTATATTTTAAAATTTTTAAGAGTAAAAATATTAATATTACTTAAATATTTTATAGACTTAGCAACATAAATCAAACTTTGTTTTCGACCCAAAGGTATAATGGTCATTTAGACAATTCGAAATTATAGAGTAGTTTTATTAAATTAGATAATTCTCTAATCATTTTTAATGAAAAACCTACCAAAACAAAATCATGGTCTAATTTGAGTCTAGTGAGTACTCTTGCTTTAATAGTATACATGTCAATTTGAATTTGTTACATTAGTCGAGAGATATCATTTTGAATTTTTTTGTAATGAGATGTATATCTTAATATATGGGGAGAATGAGCTATTTCTCCCTGAAAACTATCATATCTAGCTAGATAGAGCCTGAACTTTGACACCGAACTAGATATCTCCGAAAAAAAAGTTTGATTTCTATTACTCCCCGAAAAATTACTTTGAACCTGAGATCAAACCACATACACTCAAAATTAAACCAATTAAAACCGGACTTAATAAAAAAATTTATCTGATAAAAATTTTAAAATAAAAAGAAAAAGAAAAATTGTTCGTTCTCCTTCACGGCTTCACCCATCGCCAAACCTCCATAACTTATCTTAGTCATTAAAGCTTTAATGAAAATTGAATGGATCTTATTCTCAGACAATGTGGAGTTTCGGAGATTTGATTTCTCTTTGCTGAATTTTTTTTCCCAGGAATTTAAAATTTTCAGATCTCATGGTTGAATCCCATCGGAGTATTATCTTCTCTGCCGTCTCTAATTCAAAAATCAGATACGGATTGGTGTTTGACTTCACTGATCGATTCTCTCTTTTATTCTATTTTTCTTCCTCCTTTGAAATGAGATTTATTTGGTGGTGAAGATTATAGCGAGAAAACTAATGTCTGATTTCCAATTTTTTTTATGAAGAACTAAAAAATCAGACAAAAAAACCTTTTAAAAACCCATTTATTTCTAATAAAAAGTCATCCCTTAGATCTTTTTCTCTCATCTTTGTGTGAGTTTCTTTTAGCCGATTTGACTTTTGTTTTTTGCTTGTTTGTTTGTTTTGTTTCTCCTTTTGCAGTGAGTAAATCTCTTCTGATTAAGAGGAGACAAACGCCAAGTGTTTGATTGGAATTTCCCAATTCATCGGTTAGTCGATTCCTTTCATGGAAGGAAGAAATCCTTCATACCCCCTATTGGTGGCCGTTGTTGGCTTTGGATGAAGGTTTCTTTTCAGATCGCGAGTTGTGATGATGGGATCTCATCACTCGGCTCCTTTTTTATCATCTCCACCAATCTTCCCACATTTCCAACTGAGTCAACTCGGTCCCGGTCCATGAGCACGTGGGAATATCAAAAATTAAATAGTGTGTGAAAAAAATAGTTAAGGCGATATAATATCGTCGAAAAAAAGTGATATAATATCAAAAAAAATATATTCGGTAAAATAGAGGTTTGGTTTGGTCTAATTGGATTTAGGTTCTTCATTAAACGGTTAAGTAAAGAGTAAACCAATAGAAACCGAAGACTAGGTGTAATTAGATCTCAAACTTTGAATTAGGGGAGATATAGGTATAGAACTATATTTTCAGGGGAAAATAAAAATCAAATTTTCTTTTCGGGGATATCTAGATCGGAGTCAAAGTTCGGACTCTATCTAACTAGATATGATATTTTTTATGGAGAAATAGCTCGTTTTCACTTAATATATGAGAATACATTAAAATTATGATAAGATAAATTTCAAAAATAAAATATACGAAGTATTTTTGGTTCTCAAAATTTAATGGTAAAAATTATTTTAAAAATGCAAATTATTTCACGTCACGTTCTCTCCCCTGTAGAGACTCTTCTCCATCGAATGAAATTCTTTTTCTTTGCTTCTCTCATAATCACCATGGTCTTCTCCGTCTTCTTCTTCTCACTTTGGTTGCTAACTTGCTATGCTCTCAATCTGTCTTCCAACATGCATTGTCTTTTTATAGAGGTTATTATTCTTTGTGTGAATAGGCCTGTACGTATTAACATCATTAGTATACCATCAATCCGACAAATCTCAGTAGAAATGAAAAAAAAAAAAAAAAGAGAGAAAGGTGAAGTAGTTATTACCGTGATGCTAAACACAACTTTTTGACTATTTTCCAATTCCTCAGTATCACATGTTGTTATTTCAACATTCTCAGAATTTTGAAACCCTAGAAAAATGGCAAAGTAAATAGACTTTATCAATCAAACAAAGTAAATAGAGTTATAAATCAAACAATATATCTATCAACAACAGAAAAGAGAAAATAGATATATGTTTTGTTTTGTTTTGTTTGTTTACATGATGATCATTTGTTCATAATTATGATGTTTTACATTAAAACCAAAAAACTTACATACTAATTCAATCGACTATTATTTCCTTGATTTCCCCAGATTTTACAGAAGATCGTTTCCACACATGCATGCTATGTTAACCTTTAGGATGTTTTTCTATATTTATAGGTACTATATGATCAAAAAATTCGAGGTTTTAATTTATTTTTGTTGTTTGCTGCTCGTGACCATTCCTTCGAGCATCATCACCATTCACCGGTAACCTCCAAACCATGATCCAATTCCAATTCTACGCATCCATTCGTCTCCACGACTATTGTTCTCACATTCCCATTTAGCAAAAAAAAAAATCACAATCGATTTTTGAAAGGAAAAAAAAAATTCTTAGGAGAGATTGAAACAGATCCGCGTGTGCCAGCAGTGGAACCTGACCCGAAGGCATACTCGTATGGTGAAGGTGCGAATCGTCATTTAAAGGAGGAAGCGGTGGCGACGGAGGTTCTGAGATTGGAGCGACGGATCTTTCAATTGCTTGAAAATTAAGGACCTGCTTTGTCCTATTTGTATGCAGATAGTTAATAATGCTTTTCTCCGGCTTGCGGTCATAGCTTCTGCTATCATCGCACATCTTAAGAACAAGAGCGATTCCCCTTGTTCTAGCCAAAATCTGACTAACAATCATCGTTCTTACTCATAAGGTTAGAATTTTCTATTCCTTTCTCTAGTTTTCTCATAATTTGGTGTTTGGGGAGTTAGTTATATGATTTTTATCAGTCGATGATAGTGAAGATTTTGTGGTTTTGTTGTCTTTACTTTTAAATACAAGTGTGAGTGCTGCTCGGTTGTGTTTTAGCTTGTAGTCGAGTTCAGTTTTTTTCATTTGCAGCTTCTACTTTCTTCACTATGCTTCTGTTGCTTCTACTTTCCTCACTCTGCTTTTGCAGCTTAACTTCTAACTTCTAAGAAATTTCTACCAACAGTAGTGAAGCTAAAGCTGAAAAGGGTGGACGGAAGAGAAAGATCGGTGCAGAGCAACAAAAATTAAGAAGAACGATAAAAAGAAATTCATGGCTGTGTATTGTCTTAGTACTCTGCTCCTACTTACCGTCGCAGCTTTTAATGGTATTTTATTCATCTCTAGAATACATGTGATCTTGATTTTGTTAGCAGATTGATGTATCCCTGAATAGTTTGCTTTTGAAACTTTAGTTTGAGCTTCGATTTTAATTTGAAATGTTCGCAAGGCAAGGCTTCTAATCTTATTGTAGTGGTTTGATCTAGGATCTAGAGTTCGATCAATCATCTTCGATGCATTCTGAAAAATAAATCTTGGAATCAAAATTGGATTGTATGAGAGATATATGATTATATCGTCTCTGTTTGGTCACGTGTGGTTGCTGAGAACAGAGATTGGAGTTCTCATTATAATCTTTGCATCATCGTCCATATCTTTTAGGTAAAAATATTGAAAATCAAAACTCATATGTTTTTAAACTTACGGGGTCACAGTTTATAGTGATACATACTTTTGTGGAACTTCATTTTGAAAAATCATTATTTGTGGATTTTATTGTTATTTCTAGTGGTTTTGCATATCGTTTGATGAAGATATAACATCTGTTCTCGCATTGGTAGTCATGTCATTTACTATGTGTGTTTCATTTGGTGTTTGGGTTCCCTCAGTTATACTTCCTTAGGGTTTAGTGTTCTGCGTTTAACTGGCTACTTGGGTCCCCTCAGTTGTAGTTCCTTAGGGTTTAGTGTTCCTTAATAACAATGCGGTTAACGAGCTGCTTGGGGTCCCTCAGTTATACTTCTTTAGGGTTTAGTGTTCTGCGGTTAACTGGTTACTTGGGTTCCCTCAGTTGTAGTTCCTTAGGGTTTATAGTTCCTTAATAAGAGTGCGGTGAACTAGCTACTTGGGGTTCCCTCAGTAATAGTCCTTAGGGTATAGTTTTTCTTAATACATGTATGTGTGTTTGATTCGGTCCAATACATTAGTTGTCCTCATTTGCATTCCCTTAATACTCTTCCCCTTGTAAGTTCTGTTAAGTACATGGCTTCTACTAGCCGCCGAACTCTTCACTCACGAGGTATACATACTCGAGTCCATGAATTTCTTCCTTTTTCTATGATTTCTTGCTATATTTGAGCTTATATGACAATGTTTGTTTAAGGGTTTGCTTGTTATTAATTATCTTCCTGAACAAATCATTTTTACATGGTTGGTGGCGTCGACGAGATAGTTGTGAAGGCAAAAAACTTTTCCAAGGAGTCGACAGCTTAAAGGACTGATTTACTTCTTCTTTTTTTCATAGCTGTTGTATAGTTGTCTTATGAGATCAAAGGTTGATAAGTATATGTAATTTTGTTTAGTTTTTTCTACTTCTTGTTTAGGTATTTAGGATTGACAATGAAAACCAAACAATTGCTAATTTACGTTATATATGAAGACTAAATGTCTCTCTTTTTCATGTTGGTTGTGATGAAGAACGTGCGTTAATTCAGTAGTGCAGTGGATCATTTTCAAGCACCACCAATTTTATTAGGGATAGTGTTGTCTTTTTGCTATCACAAAAAATGCCCAATTTTGAAAGCATGGATAAAAGTACCTAAAATGAAAGTTTTGTTGGAACAAATGCCTAAATCAACAATTACCCCTTACAAGAAAGCTGTAGCTTCAATAATTGAAGAATACTTCAGTACTTCATCATCAAGAAGCACAAGTAAGCAAGCATCATTCATATATGGATACAAAACCATAAGAGATATATATGAAAGACTTTAGGATTTTTTTTTATTCTCAAACCAAGTCTTAAAATAAATTGCATATTTCAAACCCATGTCTTAACATAGCAGCATACACGCACGCATTATTGTCTATTACAACAATGGGCGGCCGATCATAAAAGAATCATACAAGTTAACTACCAAATAAACCTAGGGGAGATACAGAGGCGAAATTGTTACGAGGCAGTGTTGAGGAGCAAGGACACCCTTCGAGACATGCACATTTCCGATTCGTACTTTTTCGGCTTATATATATTACCATTATTCAGAAAATAAGAGTGTATCTTTTTTTTTTTTTTTTGTCAAACACTTGATTTCATTCAATAACAAAACAAAATACAAAGAGTGGGATTCAAAGATCCAGAGTTCAAAGCATGATAAGAAGAGACATTCCCCAAAACCAGACATAAATAAATAAAAGAGATCAACAAGGGATCCAAGAGAGCTTTAAAGCAAATGCTATGAAGCGATTTGCCACATGTGAGATCAGGACTTGTTGAAACGTCTTCCACGAAAAAGATCGATGGTAGACCAATTGGTCATTGTCCAACTTGGACTAAATGACGTTGATAAGGTGTTCGAGGCGACTGGATGGTGGTTGAAGTAGTTAGCTTGACATGTCGAGGGCTGATTGTTGATCAAAGAAGCTATAGGACCATACGCACGCCTTCGGCAATTTGAGTTCCAAACAAAACAGCCATGGGACTTCAATAACTTGGGAGCAATAGGGATCATGATTGAAGCTAAACTAAGGATTATCAATGAAGACGTGTACAGCTGTAACATAATAGGTAGGTCCTCTCTCACAAGGCCTTGGCCATGGAGATTAAGGATTCTACCCAAAGTTTGTAGCCAGCACGACACAAGCATAACCAGAGCAGACCTGAGCTTCACAAAAGATGGCGGATGATGAAGGTTGACACCCAAAGGTTGTTGGGATAATATCTGACATACAAAGGTGTTGCCAAATGGGTGATAGTTGAAGACGTAAGCCAGAATTGACTCAGGATGAATGCTGGTCGTGGTTAATTCCAAACCATGATCAACCTTTTGCCAATTAGAGTTCGGAGCTACAATGCCAAGAGTCTTCAAGAGATCGAGACTAATAACATTCACCATAGATAGAGCAAGAACCAGGTATCTTAAAGAGATATTGTAACACCCTAGCAGTATAGTTGATTTACTTCCCAAGAGGAGTCTTCGACCTCTGGGTTTATAAACACAAGCTATAACTAGTCTAGGGGTTGACAAGAGGAAATTTGACTCGGACCTGGTTTTAAAGAAGTTGGGTTGGGGCTGTAGAATTGTTAACGGGCCAGCTTCAAATATGAGGCCCACCAAAGGAAACTGAAACCCTAGTTTACCTTTGATTGACCAAACGCAGATTGTTGTGCGGCGGCTGGTTGGAGAGGTTGTGTGAATTTGCCGTTAAAAGTCCATCTCCGGAGAGAGAATATTCTGCCCTGTCGAGCTCCGATGGTGGTGGTTGACAGACGGGGAGGTCCTTGTAGTTCGGAGAGTCATTACCCTGAAGAAAAGATCGTCGTGCGCCGTCGACATCTTCCCCTGGAAGAGCGCATCTGATGGTCCAAGAGGAGTTTCTTCTGCCATCACTAAATCCAAGGTGAAGAGTTCTTCAGGTGAGAAACGAGATCCGACTTTAAGCTTGAGTAGATCAGTGACCTTTTGATTCATTGTCGCAGGGGTTGGGTACTTGAAGAGGGTGATGGGTTTCGCTGGAAACCACCTCCCTTCTTTGAATGAAACACATCCCAGATTTGGGTTCCCCATAGTTTGTGAAAGGTGAAAAAGGGTTGAGAAAATGGGGATAAAAAGAGACAGATCTAGAGTGAAGAAAAGCCAGTGAACAAACGTCCCGACGTCGGCGAGCCGAAGCTGCGCCGATGCCGGAGAAAAGGAGGGGTGAAGGTGCTTCGATATTCGTGCCTGGAATGTTATCAGAATAAGATTTTAGATGATTATTATATAAGAGTGTCTCCCCATCACCATAATTTACATACCAAAAACTCCAAATTCTTCACCAAAACTCCAAATTCGGCGTTCAAGATCTGGCAGTGGGTTCTCAAGATCCGGTGGTCATCTCTCAAAAACCGGTGGTCGGAGTACCTTTTCAGGCTGACTATGCTGTTAACCGAAGATATCTTTCTCCTTTAAGCGATGGTCTCGTCTCGGTCGGAGTTTCCGGTGAATGCCCTTCATTCTCCCTTAACCGGTTGTCTCATCTCCGCACTCTCCTCTTGCTCTAACCATGATGACCACTTGGAGAACACATATTTGGTGGTTCGTGACCCAACAGAGGTGAAGCTTCACCAATCCTTTAGAACGGAAGTACAAAGACGATCAATGCTGTATATCCGTCAAACCTCCTCCGGCTACGGCCGCGCCATCATCTCCGGCGACATCGATGTCCCGAGAGGCTTTCCAAACCTAGCCGCCAGCGGATCCATTGTATTTCCAAATCGAAGTTTTTTGTGGTGGGCTTGGACTGAGGTTAAAATGTATTTTGAAGATTTAAATTTTAATTCCCCTTTCCGTTACACTATTATGGGCCTAATTGTAAAGGGTCAAACCCTGTCTTTAACATTTTCCTTCTATATGAAGCGATTACCAAAGATTATGAAGAAGAGGTACCTAAGGCTTAAAAGCTACTTACTTCCTCTTATGAGTCTACAAACTTCCTCTAAGGAATGGCACCTCCAACACTCATTGGTGTTGCTATCAGTTTTAATAGTGATACAAACTATGTATGCTTCCTCTTTTTTGGAGAGACTTCTCAAACTGAAATGTCACATAATGAATTTTGATTTGCTAAATAAAAAACGACTTAAACATTCAGTTTACATCCTTTCTAATGAAGTGATCCTATGTTTAATGTGCAAAGTCACTCGATTCTTTTTTAGTACGGCGGGGTTTGTTACTCCCTCCGGAACTAACATATGAGGACTTTAGCATGGAACTGTCAAGAGGCGAGAGCTAAAGAAACTTCTCGTCGACTGAGAGAGATGTGTCACATGTACTCTCCAGGTTTTATGTTTTTATCCGAGACAAAAAATGATAAAACATTTCTGCAAACCTTGCAAGCCGAGCTAGGATTTAACAACCTCCAAACTGTTGAGCCGGATGGCACTAGTGGAGGTTTAGCCCTTTTCCATTCAAAGGACTATCCGGTTAAGTTTTTGTTGTTAGATGATCGATTGATCGACATCGAAACAATCTTTTTATGACTTTTATCTATGGAGATCATGTGGTCAAGGGTCGAGATTATGTTTGGGAGAGATTGACACGGATTGGCATAGCTAGATCCGAGGAATGGTTCATAATTGGCGATTTTAACGAGATCACAGGAAACCATGAAAAAAGAGGAGGAAAAAAAAGATCTGAAGCCTCCTTTCTACCCTTTCGTGCTATGATCAATGCCTGTGGGTTTATTGAATTTCCATTTCAAGGCAATCAATTCTCATGGATTGGTCAAAGAACAAATGGTAAGGTAAGATGCCGATTGGATAGAGCTATGGGGAATGAAGAATGGCATAATATTTTTTCCCACACAAATGTGGAGTATTTGAAAATGTGGGGCTCAGATCATAGACCCCTCTTAGCGTCTATCAGCTCGACTCCAAAAAATTTCCGCGTAAATTCATGTTTGATAAGAGATGAATTGATAAACCCGGAATAAAGGAAGCGGTTCAAGAAGGATGGAGTGTAGGTGGAACTCGCGAGAATTGCCCTTTGTCAAGAAAAATTCGAAATTGCCGAAGAGTTCTCTCCATTTGGAAGAAATCTACCGTAACAAATTCAGAAAAACTTATCAAGGAACTCCAAACAAAGATTGATGAAGCTTATGAGGACGAATTCACTACGACGGATGACATCCTATTGTTAAAAAAGAGATTATGTGATGCTTATAGGGAAGAGGAAACCTTTTGGTACCAAAAGAGTCGTCAAGATTGGTATGCAGAGGGAGATAAAAATACAAAATTCTTCCACGCCTCGGTGAAGCAAAGACGTGCAAGAAACAGAATTACAGGCCTTCTTGATCGAAATGGATTTTGGGTGGATAACGAAGAACGGCTAGAAGAAGTTGCCGTCGAATATTTTGATAACTTATTCTCCTCCTCGAATGCGAGTGATTCTTCCGAAGTTCTTAGAGAAATCCCTTCCATGGTCACACCGGCCATGAATGAATTTCTAACTAAGGATGTTACAGAAGCGGAAGTTAGAAAAGCGTTATTCTCACTGAAGCCAGGAAAGACCCCGGGGCCGGATGGGATGACCGCTCTTTTCTTTCAATGCTTCTGGGATATAACGAAAAAATATCTCATCATTAGGGTGAAGAATTTCTTCAGTTATGGTATTTTTGATGGCAAGATAAACGAGACTAATATATGCCTTATACCTAAGGGAGATAAACCCAGAGAAATGTCAGGATTTCGTCCTATTAGCTTATGTAATGTAAGCTATAAGGTGATATCGAAGATCTTGAGTCTCCGATTAAAGAGATTTCTTCCAGAGTTAATCTCTGAGACACAATCTGCCTTTGTAGCAAATCGACTGATAACTGACAACATCCTCATCGCTCAAGAAAACTTCCATGCCCTTCGCTATAACTCTGTTAATAGGAAAAGAATTATGGCTCTCAAAACGGATATGAGCAAAGCATACGATAGGGTAGAATGGCGATTTCTCCAATCTTTAATGGAGAAAATGGGCTTTAATGAGCGTTGGGTGGGGTGGATCATGCAATGCATCACTTCCGTATCCTATCAGGTTCTTATCAATGGGGATCCCAAAGGCCTTGTTAGGCCGACGCGTAGAATTCGACAAGGGGATCCAATTTCTCCGTACCAGTTTATTTTATGTATGGAAGCTCTCATCTCTAAGATTAGAAGAGCAGAGGCAAACAGAAAAATTCAAGGCCTTAGGGTCGCTTGTGCAAGTCCATGAGTCTCACATCTTCTCTTCGCTGATGACAGTTTATTTTCTGCAAGGCAGATATTCAACAATGTAAAGAAGTGATAGACATTATTCGCAAGTATGGTGAGGCTTTAGGACAAGAGATCAATTTTGCTAAATCTTCCATTATGTTTGGAAATGAGGTAGAATCATCTTTACGTCAAGAAATTAAATCAATTCTGGGAATCTCCCAGGAAGGAGGCATGGGGACGTACTTGGGTCTCCCTGAAAAGATTCATGGGTCAAAAGCCGAGGTCTTTGCGTTTGTCAGGGATAGATTACATAAACGAGTCAACCCATGGCCTTCAAAATTCCTCTCGAAAGGAGGAAAGAAATTCTTATTAAGTCTCAAGCACAAGCCCTTCCGACATATGTAATGTCGTGTTTTCTATTGCCTAAAACAATATGTTCTAAGCTAACTAGTGCGATCGCAGATTTCTGGTGGAGTAATAAGGCGGATAGTAGAGGTATACATTGGATGTCTTGGGACCAGTTATGCTCTCAACTTTCTGATGGAGGCCTAGGATTCAAAGCCTTAGAAGAATTTAATCTCGCATTATTGGCGAAGCAACTATGGAGACTATTAAGATTTCCTGATTCTCTTCTTAGTCGGGTCCTTAAAGGAAGGTACTTTAAGTACAACAGTTCTTTAGAGATAACAGTATCCAACCGTCCGTCATATGAATGGAGGAGTTTACTTGCTGCTAAAGATGTTTTGAAGTATGGGATTCGGAAGACTATAGGCTCAAGGTTTGGTACTTACCTTTGGACAGATCTGTGGATACCCGATTCCCCTACACGTCCTCCGAAAGGACTTTCAGATGTTCGAGATCCTTTGATCTGTGTTAACACCTTGATTGACTTCGAGACAAAACAATGGAAACTGGATCGTCTCCGGGAACTCTTTCCCCCAGAAGAAATTACCCTCATTTTAGGGTTAAAACTGAGTCGTATTGCATCGAATGATGGATATTGTTGGACTATGACTAAGTCCGGAAACTATTCCGTGAAGTCTAGTTACGAGGCCGCGAGAATCATTTCTCGTCCTGCTTGTGAACTCCCTTTTCAGGGGCCTAGTGTTACGGCACTAAAAGCACAAGCTTGGAAATTAAAAACTACACGAAAGTTGAAACATTTTGTGTGGAAATGTATTTCTGGGTGCTTGGCGACAAGCCAAAAACTACACTATCGCCATATTGGCAGAAACAAAGGATGTTCTAGATGTGGAGCGGACGAAGAAACCATCAATCATGTGATCTTCGAATGCCCCCCAGCTAGACAAGTATGGGCTTTGTCGAATATCCCTGCATCCCCTATGTTGTTCCCATCATCGTCAATATACAATAATATTGATTATTTATATTGGCGGGGTAAGGACGTGGGAGCAAGCGAGGAGAATTTAAGAGTTTTTCCATAGATTATGTGGTATATTTGGAAGGCACGAAATAAAAAAATCTTTGATAATATTTCAGAACCACCACAAGAGACCCTTGATATCGCTATTCAAGAGGAAGAAGCATGGAGGCGAGCAAATAGGAGAGAAGATCCCTTAGCACGGACGGATCCCACAGTGGAAATTATGCCTATTCCATCTGATGTTCTTGTTTGCTTTATTGACGGATCTTGGCATGCGTCAGATTCAAGAAGTGGGCACGGTTGGATTGTATATTCTGGAGGGAGAATGAGGCATTTAGGATTGAATGGTTCGCGTAAAAGTCTTTCCCCTCTTCATGCCGAGTTGGAGACTCTTTTATGGGCGATGAAGTGCTTATTGGCGATTCCGTTGACGAGTATCCTCATTATGACAGATTGTTCGGACCGTCTTGCTATGATTTCAAACCCAGAGGCATGGCCTGCATTTGCAGTAGAGCTGAAGGATTTTATGTATTACAAGAATTTATTTTCTTCGCTGGTTATTAGATATATCCCTCGTAGTGGTAATACTTCCGCTGATCATCTTGCGAAATGTGCAAGAGGTCGCGGATTCTATTTTTCCCATGTAAGTTCGACGGTTTCTCACTGGCTCTCTCTAGAAGAGAGTTCTCAACCGTGAACTAGTATATGGAGTTTAGACAATTAAAAAAAAAAAAAAAAAAAACCTCACATTCTCTAGTTTTTGTAGATGTGCTAGTTTATTAAAGGTCTCTACGAGGGGAGATGAGTAATCAATCAACCAAAGAGTAGCGTCAAAACTGTACTAAAGGCTAAAGCACAAGTATTTGATATACTTGATAGATCAATGATGGATATATTATAAGTAAGTTCCAAAAAAATGAAAAATCAATAAACAAAAACTAAGATTTCCATTGAGATTATGATGCTAATCACTGACTGTACTTTAGAATGGAATAGAGCAAACTCGTAGATTATTCACTAGAGCTATAACAAAAAAACGAACCATTGAGAGAACACATTCTCTATGAGATTGCAAGAATCGGAGACATGTCTCTTGATCGAACTGTGACTCCGCGACGCAATTCAGAAGTTGGAGAGCCTCTTGGCCGTATACTGGTTGGGGACTCTGTTTCCGGTGAAACGGATAAACCACGATCACGGGACGATGACCTCAAAAAAAAAACCGCAAGTTTTTAAATGGGTCTGAATAAAACCCAGTTTAGATAGTTCAATAAAGCCCTTTTCAAAATAACAATATTACATGTTCTTTTGTCTTCTTAGAAAATTAGACTGATCAATCATGGAAGTGATCTCAAATTTAATTGTTTTGCTAAACATTTTCGTTTCTAGTAATGTATATATTTAACTTTTGGATTCAAAATGCATTTTTGAAGGCTTCCCATATGTTGCACGTAGCACAAAAGCTGATTAGTAAGAGCTAATTAAGATGACCAAAAGCTGATTAGTAAGAGCTAAGATGATCACCGATTCTATAGAGGAAAACACAAACTCTCTGGGGTATATATTTATGATTTAAGCCGCGACCATCGTCACGAAACTAGTAACCTATAGTACAAGGTATTCAAAATCGAAGTTTTTTAGATTGTTGTTGCATTATGGAGAGAAAAAAAGATAGAGATAGATAACCGAAAAAATAGTTGGAAGGTTAGTTCAGGGTAAATTAAAATGGAGGGAAGCAGAGCAAACATGTTAAGTGCATGGGAATGACACGAGAATGGTACGTGAAATATTGAAAATGAAAGACATCATCATTTAATTCCTTTGTTGTTGTTGGTCCATGTTATTTATTAATGGTGTCTCTGCCACTTTTCATGAGACACTGTCTCACTCACTTTCTATTCCACATGTTAATTTTTACTATGCATATCCTAAATGTTAACCCATCTATCTAATTTGTACTGTTTAATTATATGCATATATCTCTACCTAGAAATCTTATCGTATGTACTTATATAATCTCAGTCAAGATCATTATGTCAGCCTTTTTTGAATTATCTGAAAAATGGACGTGAGCAGGAAGAACAGATAATGGAATGATGATAGACCAAACATTAAATACGGAAAAATACGGAGTAAGGCATTATGTATACGGATAGGGTCAAGTGAGATATTACCAGGAAGAAGTCAAACTTGCGTTGAAAGTTTGAAACCATCCTGTCCTTTTTTTATTTTTTTTGGCCAAGACAGTCGTTGACCGGTACAGATAAACAGAATCCTGGTTTTATCCGGTTCAACCATTTGGTTGGTTTGGCAATAACTGTTAAGATCTACTTAGACACTTGGTTTCATTTCAACCATTCCCACCAAAAAAGCTTATCCAATGGCCCAACAGGTATCAAGTGGATGGTCCAGATTCGCTGGTCCACGGGATCCAAAGCCGTACCATTTCCATATCTGAGACGCGTCATCGTAAATGTCCCCCTTACATGGTCGTTAATGCTTAGTTGGAGACCGTTAGATCAATATATGTCATGACGTGAATGGTTAGGATTTGCTTTTACATGTGGTTTTCTCACCTTTGAGTTTTTATTTATCCTTCTACCTTTCGAAATTAACCAAATAACGGTTGAATGTGTCACAAAAGATTATATATCATGATATATGCTAAAGTTTAAGTATAATTAGAAAAATCACGAGAGAAGATCTCTCATGAAAGGTCCCCATTTTATCTTTTGGCATAAATCTTGCAAGTGAGCTCTGGAATTTTGTGACAAACAAAATCTTTGCTTGAGGGGACACCATTACACATATATCATTATATAAAAACATTATATGTATATGTATGATTGTGTGTATAATATGTATTGTATATGCATGCATATATAGATATTATCTCTGGGCAATGACCATCTTCAAGCCTTACGAATTTTAGGAAGGGGCACTGGGATAGTCATGGGATTTATTACTATTTTGTTTTTTGAATTAACGAAAATATAAATGCAACAAACCTCTTTAAATATTTGAAATTTGAACCCATATATATATATATACAAAAGACTATTATATCAATTTAGTGATTAACAGTAGTAATAAACTTGTATATGCATAATGTAAACTTTGAAGATTCAGTTAATTATATTGATCAACAACTTTGACGAATACGCACTGTTGTTGTAGCTAGCATGAGATTAAAATGTGAGTCCATATGCATTTTGAATTTGTTTTTGTTTGTTATAGAAGAATGGACACCATATTGATGGGTATGCATGAAAAATCACGCAATTCACATGAACATTTTTGGGAAGAGGGGACCAAACTAATTAATACTTCTTCGATTTTTTTTGTTTTTGTTTTCGTATCTAATAAATCTTACAATATTGTTGCATCTAGATTCTGAAGTCTCTAATAATTAACCGTAGTACGTCTTTGAATTGTGTACGTAATAAATATTTCAAGCGTTTTCGGTAGCTATTTTCCTCATTTAATAAGTGTTAGAATATTATTATACCCTAAAATCAGCAAGTTGCATGGGTTAATTCTGAGATTGTCGGAAATATTTTTATTTTCATATGAATGTTACTAGTTCACATTTTATATCCAACTATTAAAAAAAATGTAGTATTTCTAATTAAAAAAAAAAAGGACTGAGAATAGTAGCAGTAGCCTCTGGAGGAGCCTTACGGGCACAGAGGAGAAAAAGAGAGTACAGGAGAGAGTAGTATTTAACGAAAGGGACACGACAATGCTCTTTCTCGAGTAGTTGCGGCTCTAGCCTACGTGTCGTCAGTTCTTTTCCCTGTACCTCACCTCTCTATATTTATGTTTTTTTTCAATCTTTCTTTTATCGTTATATTTTTTTTAGATTTTTAAATTTTATTTTATCTTCAGATTGCTTTACCAACTATATTGGTTGTTGCTTTTTCATGATTTATCAAATATTTCGAATAAATTTGTTTAGGTACTTGAAGCATCAATACATTTTGTTTTTTTTCACCAAAACCCATTTCCTTAAGAAAATTTTAGGAGACGACTCTCTTCTAAAGAGAGTTATTCTGAATATGTATACACTTTGTTGGAAACGAAAGAGTTATTCTGAGACGCTCCAAAACATTTATAATAAGATCTACTTAACTCTTTCGTTTTAAAGTAACAATATGTTCAAGATGAAATAATTTTATCTTTTTATGATTATGTGACGGTAAGAAACAACAAGCAAACAAGCCAAGCAAACAGTGCATCAAAGAAAGTGAATCCCGTTCACGTCTACAATTGTTCATGAATCTCACACCAAAAAAATAAGCTCCATCAACTCTTAAATAAGATCATGTTGTGGAGGACCAAACATCCAAAGCAAAGTTGGCCCGAGCCTGACTAGATATCGACGCAGACAAGTTGTAAATTTTTGCAATTGATCGGTTAATTAACTTGGGATCAGCAGGCCAAATCAAGACCGTATGGGATCAAACCAAGGCATGGACCAGGAGATTTAAATTACCCATCGCAACATCACTATTCCTAAATAACAATGAAACAATATATGGACAAAAGGCAATTATGAATATTTTGATTATTCAGGACCAGAAGATTTATGCAAATCAACAAACCAATATAAAGCAACAAATATAATTTGATAAACCCATACGAATCCGACTAAATTAGTATATGAGAGAGGGAGACATATGAGATAGAGATATGAAAAGGACACAAACACAGTAGAAAATTTAACTTCTCAATAGATATAAATCATTGTGCGTGTGCGTTTACGTTTAGGGACTATAAAGAATAACGTTTGTAAACCTTAATCAAATCAATCATATCAATAGCTCCAAATTATTATATCTATTAGCAATAAAAGAACAGTGTTTTTGGATCTTATCTACTACACAATCTAGCTTAGTATAAAAGTACTAATAAAGCAATTAGATTTTTTGCGTGCATAACAAAACAACCGTAGTAACATTACATCGTACTTTTTTTTTATAAAACTGTTAACAGAGTGCGATTGAAACACACTAGACAAATCAACTACCCCAACTGCCTCCTTCTCATTTAATCCTCATGAAAGTATCCTACTGTATAATTTATTTTCGTTTTCTCATTTTCTTGTGAATAAACTGACAAAAATTATAGCTTCTTCTATGATGTGCCACATTTCAAAATCAACTTAGATTCTCCCCCTCCTTCGTATCTAGTCTCAATCTACCTGGCATATCACACTATTTCTGTCTACTACTATTTCATATTATTATTTTATGAGTTTGGAATTGGATTATTAGCTTGTAATCGTGTAAACAATAAAATAACTATTAGCCTTTTCTTTTTTTCATAAAAAATGATGATTAGCCTTAAGAAAACAAAAAAAAACTAGCTAAAAAAGCTTTTCAATTGTTCACATCACGTGAGATCACACGTGCCTTCACCACCAACACTGAATCAAAAAATCAAAGGAATTTTTTCAGTCGATTTAAAATTAATTAAAAAGAGAGATAAAGAGAGCAGAGACCACGTGGAAGCAAAAAGAAACACGACCTCCCATTACCGTTAACAGACGGTGTCATTTTAACAAACGTTAATAATTTTATACTTAATTAATATCACCATTTAACTACATTAATACAGTTTGACTTATATATAATTATATATCACAACAAAGAAAAAAGAAAAACAAATTAACAACGAACATCACCGAGATTATCTCACCGGTATACAAAACTTTCTCCGGGTTCCGTTTAGTAACGGCCGGTTAAAAACTACTATTTATTTATTTATTTTAAAATTTAAACAGCTAAAAGAGGATCCGACCCGAATAAATCCCCAATATCTTGAAAATGGTCCTCCATCTGCCAGCTGGATAATCCGGAAGATCCGAAATCGAATCCGAAGTTCATATCCGTACACATATCCACCGTGAACAAATCTTCCCCGAATAAATCGCCGCCGCCGAGATAGTGTGGAACAACCGAGCTTCTGAAATCGAACAGGTCATCGTCTGAGAACAGCGGCGCAGAGAAATCAGAGAAAGTTTCGGACACCGTCGTCATCGACGGCTCTTCCTTGACAACAACCGCCGCTGCAACTGCTGGTGGAGAAGAGCTCCCGGAGAATTCGTCGACGGTGAACGGAGATCGGAGAACGGAAACAGGAGAACAGAGACAGTCGTTGCTGCTGCTTCCGCTGATTGTTGAAGAAGCTGTAACGGAGTTTTTGGTTTTGCTGTTCTTCTTCTTCGTCGTCTTCTTCTTCTTCTTCAGCGGTGGTGGGGATTTTTTCTCAGCCGTCGTCGTCGTGGTGGTGGTAGGAGTGACAGAGAAATTAGTGAGAGCGTCGGGACCACGGAGCTGAATGGCGGCGCTGTCGTAAACCATGGCAGCTTCTTCGGCGGTGTTGTAAGTACCTAACCAGAGACGTACACGTTTAAGCGGATCTCTTATCTCCGCCGCCCATTTACCCCACGGACGCTGTCTCACTCCCCGGAACTTCTTCTCTCCCGTCACCGTCGTCGTCGTAGTAGCTGAAACAACCGGAGAAGCAGTAGACTCCGACTTAACCGCAATCATCTTTCTCTTCTTCGATTCGGTTTCGGTTTCAATATTAGCAACAGCAGCACCGCCGGAATCGAGAACGACCTCGTTGACGAACTTCTTGATACGACGGCGTTTAGAGACGAATCTGTTGTTGTGGGCTTCATCTTCGTCTTCGTCGTCGCTAGAGGAATCAGTAGCGTAAGGGTCAGTGACTGAGATACGAAGAACCCTGGTTTGGTGGTTGTTGGTTAAATCCGGTACGATTCTCGTCGTGTTGGTTTTGTGCTCTGTGAATTTTACCCTCGGAACAACCATTGTCTTCTCCGCTTCCATTTTTTTTTTGGTTTCTCTCTCTCTCTCTCTCTCTCTCTCTCTCTCTCTCTCTCTCTCTCTCTCTCTCTCTCTCTCTCTCTCTCTCTCTCTCTTTATTTCTTCACTCAAGACTGTGACTGTGTCTCTCTGTGTGTGTTTTTATAGCATAAAGCAAAAAAAGGAAAGAGACAAAGAATAAAGATGGGATTTTTTTAGAGGAAAGATGAAACTTGAAGAACAAGAGTGATGCTCTCTTCTCTTCTTCTTTCTTCTTCTCTCTGGTAACAAAAAGTTTTCTCAAAGGACGCGAATTTTTTTTGTTTTATAGAAAGAACAAAAGGCACGAAAAACACTGCGACAGAGAAGAAGCCTTGAAGCGTGAAGATTTTTTTTTTTTTGTTTCCCGGAAAGTTGAAGAAAGGGGGGGTAAGGTAAAAGAGCTTTTGGTTATATTCTTATGGAATCGTTTCGCAAACGAGAGAGAGATAAGGAGAGGGAGATAAAGAGGAAGATGCTACTTTTGGGGGAGAGGAAAGCTTAAAGCTTTGCTTGGGTTTTTCTACGAAATATTCCTGGAAAATTAAAAATTTGGGCAGAGAGACAAAAATAAAAAAATGTTTTTGCAGAGAGTGTGAGAAAAGAGTGACACGAGGAAGAAGAAGAGAGATTTCAAAGCGGCAGAGCACATGTAATGTAGAGAGAGACTCTTTTATAGGATCTTGAAACGGCTCATTATTTACTCTCTTTCTTTTTTCTCCTATTTCAATTTTCTTTTCGAATATCTTTAAAAAAAATCTTTTCAAAAAACAATAAATTAAAGATTTTTTTTATTATTATTAAAGGTGAATATAGTGTTTAAAAATATGAATGTCTTAGGCGTCATTGATGGTGTTTAAGTGAATGAAAGACAATTGTCAAAAAGACTATTACAATCCAAAACGAACATTTAATTGAAACTGAAATTTATAGTGATAAAATTATATTAAAAAACAAAACCATACTACTACTGCAAACGTGTGTCGACAGTAATTATTAGTACTAGTAGTCGTTTGTAACGCAAATAACAATTATGACATTAATGTACATAATTAGATATTAGTGCCGACCACCAATTTTTTTTAAATTCTTTTATCATTTTTAAACAAGCAAAATTAGAAAGAAATTATTAATTTTGGCTGATATTTAGTAAAAAATAAAAACTAATCAAGACAAAATTAAAGCCGGTTAAAAAGAGCTTGACGAAACCAAAACGCCGCATAAGTCAAACGATTGAGATATCGACACGTGTTATATCAGATTGGGTCTAATCCAACGGCTGGGACGTGCCTTTATCCTGTGCAGCTGACAAAGAGAGAAAAAAAAAAAACATGTATTTTAGTATCTTACTAAACTAATTACGAGTGTGTAATTTAAAATTTTAAAATGTTCTTGTAATTAGAGATTCAGGTCACGTGACACCGGAGACACGGTCCAGTCCTACTTTTTGACCAGAATCATTAATTAAATTAAACTCCTTTCGTTTTAAAATATAAGATATTTTAGAGAAGTTTTTTTATTTCATAATATAAAATATTTTCAAATTTTTATATAACTTTTAGATTAATTTAGTATTTTCTATTATACAATATTGTTTATGATTGGTTAAACTTATTAAAAATAAAATTTTTTTAATCTACGTACTTTAGTTAAAACATCCTAATAATCAAACTGCAGGTGAGATTAAGTCCTCCATGGAAAGTTCTCTTCTTTATGTTATTTTTAACTACGAAGTTACTTTGGTCATTTTTGTTAAGGCAAGTTGCGTTGTATTGTAGTGAGAAAATCCAAAAGACCGTTAGAGCATCATTAGTGGAGTAACCCACCATGGTTACTCTCACATTAATTAATTATATAAATAATCATAAATTAAGTTAAGTAATTCTAAGAGAACTTAAGCAAAATTACCCTATTACTAGAGAACCCCAAATAGGTTACTTAGACATTTAAATAATAATTTTTTAATTTTTGTTTATTAATTATCAAACTTTAATTATCTAAAATGATAAAACAATTATTTAAATTTTTTATATTACATAAAATAGAAAACAATATTTTACAAATTGAAACAATTTTTTACAAACTTTAGAATATTAAACATATTTTACAAAATTCAAAATATTAAACATATTAAACAGAATTTGGAATAAGATTTATTGTGCGGTTGCACCAAATTTTTGCCAGATATGCTCAATCAAGTCTTTTTGCAAAAGATCATGCATTTCTGTATCATGAACATCATTTCGAGTGACCATCATATTATGTAGATTTGTTGGCGTATCTGTAGAATATGATAAATCGACTTGAGAACTTCCGCTTCCTTCTCTGTGATGGAATTCTGTTGGATCGTAGAAATTGTGGTCATGTCGTTCGTCTTCCACTATCATGTTATGCAGGATGATAGATGCTCTCATTATTTTTCCTATTTTTCCTTTATCCCAGAAAAGTGCAGGATTCTTCACGATTGCAAATCGAGCTTGCAAGACTCCAAATGCACGCTCTACATCTTTACGACATCCTTCTTGCCATTGAGCAAAGAGTTTTGCTTTTCGACCACGTGGAAGTGTAATAGATTGGATGAAAGTTGCCCATTTGGGATAGATACCGTCTGTGAGGTAGTACGCCATGTTGTATTGCCGTCCATTGACAAAGTATCTAACTCTCGGAGCTCGGCCCTGTAGGATATCATCAAACACCGGGGAGCGGTCCAAGACATTGATATCATTTAACGAACCCGGTGGTCCAAAAAAGGCGTGCCAAATCCATAAATCTTGTGATGCCACAGCCTCTAGTACGATTGACGGTTTACCTGATCCACGTGTATATTGTCCTTTCCATGCAGTGGGACAATTCTTCCACTCCCAATGCATGCAATCTATGCTCCCTATCATTCCGGGGAAACCGCGATGTTCTCCAATGTTCAGTAATCGTTGGAGGTCTTCCGCTGTAGGTCTTCTGAGATACTCGTTGCCAAATAGATTTATAACTCCCTCTACAAAATGTAGAAGGCATTTGTGGGAGGTTGTTTCAGCGAGTCGTAAATATTCATCCGCCGCATCTGCCGAATATCCGTAAGCCATCAAACGAATAGCTGACGTACATTTTTGAAGTGCAGAAAGACCAAGCCTTCCAGTAGCATCTCGCCTTTGTCTGAAGTATGGGACTCCATTCTCAACAGCGGTAACAATACGAAGGAACAATAGTTTGTTCATTCTAAAGCGACGACGGAACATAGCGTTAGTGTAAGTTGGATTATCACTAAAATAATCATTCCACAATCGAATGTGGCCTTCTTCGCGGTCTCTCTCAATGTGCACTCTTCGGATTATTGGAGCTGGTGGTACCTCTGGGTGAGTGTAGTTGTATTGGATCTCCTCCACTATACTATCAACCTCCTCCTCTACCATTTCTTCAATTTCTTCATCAGAACTCCAATTAGACATTTTTTGGTAACTTGGGTATAGTAGTAGGCTTATATTTGGATTTAGTAGAGAATGAGTAATAGAGTTGAGTAGTGAAGATAGGAGTTTGAGTAATAGATAGAGAAATATTTTTTTGTAATAGGAGGTTGATTCTTTTCAATGCAAAGGTGAAGAGAAAAAAAAGATACAGAATCGGAACACAATGCAAAGTTGGTTGCAAATGGGAAAGAACGATACATCAATATATAGACTTTAAGTCTCGAGATACAAGCAAACACACAACTTCACAGGTTAAAATAAAACCAAAAGCAATACACAAGTGACTGTCCTCTTGTGAAACAAATACACATGTGACTGTCCTTGCCAAACAAATACAACCAAAAGACAAAAGCCTTTCTGTCCTAACCGACACTCAAAAGCCAAAGACACAAGCAAACAAAACATCCGTGACATGTTCCACAAGCAAAAGACACAAGCCATACTGTCCTAACCGACACTCAAAAGCCAAAGACACAAGCAAACAAACTATCCGTGACATGTTCCACAAGCAAAAGACACAAGCCATCCGTGACATGTTCCACATCCGTGACATGTTTCCCAAATCCGTGACATGTTCCACATCAAGCAAACTTCTTCTCTTCACATGACATGTTCCACAGCTACATTTGTGTTCCCGAAACCCTGAAACAAAAGAATACAAGTAGAGTTAAGCACAACAAAACTTATTAAACACAGAACATAAAATAATTGAGTTAAACTTATTAAACACAGAACAAGAAGAGTTAAACATAACAAATGATAATAATTGAAACCTAAATGTTTGTCAACATTTGATCTACGAGTTTGTCTCTAAGAGCAACTTCAGCAGTTGTTAGTTCACTCTTGTTAAGCAGGCTGTTTAGCAATCTCATTTTGCCATGCTTCTCTTTAGCTGCTTGTTCTTGATCCTTCATTGCAATGATCTTGTCTAACTTATGGACAGAACCATCTTCGACATCAATACTAACAGTCGGTCTCTTCCCTTTGTTCTTAGCAGCTTTAACTCCCGGAGGCCTCTTCTCAGCACCATCATTACTCGAAGTAGGAGCCTCAGATGCAAGCTTAGTCCGCTTGTGGCTACATTCTTCTGTGAGCCATTTCTGATCGTGCTTCAGCTCCCTCCAGCAATGTACAAGGAGAAATGGCTTCTTCATGTCGTTATTGAAAAGCTCATAAGCCATTCTCAAGACATCATCTTCTGATTCTCCACTCTTCCTTCTTGTACACGCTTGTGCGTAACAGCCCACAAACTTGTTGACTTGGTGGTTTATCTTGTTCCACCTAGCCTTACACTGTGTTTGCCCTCTTGCGTTTGAACCAGCTGATCCACCATTTGCTTCGAAATACCTTGTAACTCTCTGCCAGAAACTATATTTCCGCTGCTCATTACTGGTAACTGGATCCTTGCTGGTGTTTAACCAAGCACTTATGAGGTTGACATCCTCCTCTGCAGTCCACCTCTTCCTACTTCCTCTGCCTCCGTCTTCTTCAGTCTCTTCGACCTCAATACAGTCTTCAGTATCGGATGCTGGGCTAAAGTTAAGATTCTGAGAAGAGAATGTTGAGCTAAAATGAGGTGGCTGAGAAGAGAATGTTGAGGTAAAGTGGGGTGGCTCAGAAGAGAATGGGTTGCTAAATTGAATCGGCTGAGAGGATTGAGCAGAATGTGGAGGGTTAGGATTATCAGAAACGTTGAGAACTTTTTGAGAATTCAAAAGATCAACAAAATTTTCATCTGACAAACGATAAGGATCCATTGTTTTTGTTTAATGAAAGCTTATGTTTAACGAAAAGAGTTTGTAGCTTGAGGGTTTATATTGTTTAACAATGAGGGTTTATATTGAACTCAAGGTTAGTTTATCTTTTAAACTGAAGGTTAGATAACAAAAGGTAAAGGTTTATTGAGTAAAAGGCTAATGAGTGTTTAGTTGAAAAACTTTTCAGTAAATCTACATGTGAAGAGAAAAACTTTTCAGTAAATCTATGAGTAGACAACTGAATAACTTTTCAGAAAATCTACTTGTGTACCAAATTTTCAAAAAGTTGATGTTTAAAGTCAATACTAATTTCAAATTCAATCATGTTTCTCAATAAACCAGTGTAATTATGCTTTTTATTCAAAATCACAACAAATATCAAGACAAGCGAAAGAACAACAATCGGGTTTCAAAAAGACTAAAAAACACTAGAGCAAAAAAAGAAAACAGCAATATAGAACAAGAACTCACAGTTTTATAAAAAAACATAAACAATTTATAAAACCAAACCTTTTCAAGTTAGAACAAGAACAAGAACAATCTATAACACCAACTCATTCATCCCAATCACAACTCAAAAAAACAAGAACAACAACATATGAGAGATATAGGACCATACCTTATCAATTTTGACTGTCCGTAAGCCAAGAGTGAGCTTACTCTTGTTGTAGCTTACTCTCTGACCTTGCTGCTGGCTTCCTCCTCCTAACTTACTCTGCACACACACACACACAATGAATAGCAAAAACCCAGAAACCAAAAAGCTAGTAGCAATTGAAATAGAAAAACAGAACAAAGTAAAGGTCATATCCGATAGAAAGCCATAAAATTTCTTGACAAACCCACAAACCAAGTAGAGTAAGAACAACGTAAAAGGGAAAAAGTCACAGTACACACCTTGATGCCGATGCAGCCATTAGCATCAAGAGTGGTGAGTGTAGCAGAGCATGTCTGCGAGAGAGTCTCTAGACATCTATCAGTCACTCCTACTATCCCAAACAAGCTGCAATTTTTCGGTTTTCATTGGATGGTGTCAGCAAAAAGAGTCACTGACAACAACAACAAAGCAAAATAGTTCTAGAATTGTAAAAGAATAATACCTGAGAAATTCGAGGGAGGTCCAACTATTAGCCATGGTAATCACACCTTCATCTGTGATACGCACACACCTGCCATGTTGAAGAAGCATTTGGAATGAAAAGCATCGAGGGAGGTACAACATATATAATCTGTACTATGGATTTGCTAGCAATCAAAATCCCTGAGTTATACTCTACAAGACGGTGAAAGATAATCCAAGATCTCAAATAAACTCATCTATCTATCCACCAAGGAAAAAGGACAAATGCAACCAAATAAATGGATTCATTGACTCCAACCTGAGCGCCACATAGATCCAAGAACCTTAAATCAGCTAGAAGTGATATTTTTTTGAGTGAGGAACGTTCTGGATTGAAGTGAACATCAAATTAATCTCATAATCGATGCCTAATAAGTCAAATTGACAGCAAATATTAATAATTCTAACAAACAATCGAATTAATATGAAACCCTAAAAATTAAAGACCACCGGTGATAAATTAGGGTTTAAACAAACAATCAAAAATCAAAAGACGAACCGTTTCTCACCGATTCGCTAGACGGTGGAGCTCGCCGGACATCCGCCGTTATCCCACCAATCGTACGCCATCGTGCTCCCACCGCTGTGAAACATTCGCCGTCGCCAAAGATTGCAAATCGAAACGGATAACCCCAATTACGCCAATTCAGTCACCAATAACCCTCCGTCTGACCAACAACCATCGAGATTTAGCCGGAAAATCAACGATTTGATGGTAATCGGTTGATTTTTCCGATGGTTGTTGATTCGGCTTTTATCTCCGACGGACGAGAGAGACGAGAGAGACGAGTGAGAATCGGGAAAGAATGAAAAAAAAATTAGGAAAAAAAAAATTTACCTTTTATATTTCTCAATCAACCAATCACAAACGACCACGTCGCGTGACTTAGGGTGATTCTCCCAAACCTTCCCATGGAACCGATACTCTGTGTTTTGGACTAAAAAATGGGTTTAATATTACATTTTTGGGGCCCAATATAGAGAGTAACCCAAAGAGTTACACCAGTAATCATGCTCTTACGGTTCGTAGTTCTTTACTACTCCACTGTTTTAACCTTTACCAGACTCAAAAACCTTCTTCCCAACTTTTTTAGTTATTACACAGCTGTGGGGGTGGCTAACGTGGCAGACAACAACCTTGGACGTTGCGCCACAACAAACGAAACAAATATATTTATGCACGGTAATTTTTGGAATCGTTTTGTATTACTAGTTCTTAATTGTCTGATTAGTACTCCGTTAATTTCTGTTATTTCCCTACAATTTTTTTAATGTGAGTTGTAACAAAGTGCCTTTAATCCACTGACATTTTTTTTAAAGACGAGCATATTTGGCATTTCTTTGAGAGGCAAATTAATCATATAGAGAATATATATGTGACTATTTTCTCTAGTAAAAAAAATAAAGTGAGTTTGGAAATACTTTGACCAATGGTCAACTATGCAGCATTCCTATCTAACGTAGGGTTGAGTTCCCAAATCATGACTGAAATATATTAATTGGTAGTTTGTTTTTGTTAGCTATGAATATATTTGATTATTGAATGTGTGTGGTGAATTTGTTTGAGAATTTAACACTTAATTATCAGAAAAATTTGAACATGTGCTAGTTGTGATAGATACTCACTTACAACTTCTAACTAATATTCACAAACTGATTTTTAAATTATTAGTATATATATAGAGTGAACAATGATGTTTAATTTTTATCGTATTTGTTAATGTGAGTATCATAGAATTGTATATAATAATGTAAGTGTATAGAAGGTATTGGAAGCCCATGCTACATTGCCAAAGAACGCAGCAATATTTTGATCGCAGGGTATGTGAACCATGTACCGTTTGTTCTGTCTTGTCTTTCGCCTTCATTTTTTATTCGCCTGCTCCAACGTTATACAGTTTTTGTCCAACTTCTGTGCTATACATATATATGTATATATATACTATAAGTAAATATGGCTAGTTTTATATTTATATAAACTATATACGCTTAGCCTTAGAACATTATTTTAAATAAAGTTGGAAAACACATAGTTGTAATACGTGGTATATACATTCGCAGAACACAAAATTTAAAATTCGTGAGGAAAAACGTGAAATAGATCATTGTATATCACTACCGACTAATATAAGCATCGAACCTTAGATGAGCAAATTAACTTCGAGCCACGTAATTTATTCAGGAATCCCATAAGATATGATTTCGTATGCTGTGTTATAGTATACTAAATAGTTCCATTAAGTAAAAGGAATTAAAAACGGTGATTAGGAAAAAGCTAAGACAAATAAGTTCTCATTTCTCAACAAATCAAATTTCATTTCCGGAAATAAATTACTCCTTCTGTTCCTAAAAGATTGATGTTTAGAATATTTTACACATTTTAAGAAAACAATGATTGCTGAGTTTAAATATATTTTTTCTTTGATTAAAAAGATATTATTTAACTTTAAACCAATAACAATTCAAAATTTTAAATATTTTCAATGATTATTTCTTAAAATTTACAAAATATAAATTTTTATGGGACAAAAAAAATTCCTAAAACATCAATTTTTATCGGATAGAGAGGGAGTAGTTTAATAATAGGCACTAAATATTAAGATAATGAAAATACATTGGTCCACGAAATATTAGTCATTACACAATCATCAGTTCTTGTGACATCGATAATTTCATAGAAATTCGATAACTCACACAATGTACAATGTGCATAGTTTTTACGTGAGAATCGAAAGTTTTTTTTGTTTTTTTTTTCTCACTGGACAAGAAAAAGAAGTGGTAGACCACGGTGTTTCGGATTTTATCATTTTTACAATTCACTGAACAAATTAACCTTAAATATCCATTATATTCAACTTCAAAACATTAATTATAAACAAAATAAAATTGGTTAGCTTGGAAGAAACTATATTGTAGCAAACAACCGGATTAGGATTTTGGAATGTTGATGATTTTAATTCGGCTTTGTTGGCAAAACAACTATGGAGGCTAATTGATTATCCTTATTTTTTGTTTGCCATGGTTTTTAAAGGTAGGTATTATAGGAATTCAGATCCCATTGAACCGATTCGTTCTTACTCTCCTTCTTACGGGTGGAGGAGTATTGTTTCAGCTCGCTCTCTGGTACATAAAGGACTTATTAAAAGGGTTGGATCAGGAGAGTCCATTTCTATATGGACTGACCCTTGGATACCAGCTCAATCCCCGAGCCAGCTCTCAGTAAGGGTCCGTTTAAGGACCCTTCTCTTGAAATTTCACACTTAATTGATTGTCAGACAAATTCGTGGTGGATGGATGTCCTTTCTGAGCACTTTGATCCAGTTGATGTTACGTTGATAGGAGCTTTACCTTTAGGTAGTTGTCCAAGGATTCTCTTGGTTGGCATTTTACGAAGAATGGGAGGTATATGGTTAAATCTGGTTATCATGCGGCATGTATGACAATCTCCGGGCCTTTTAAGGCGCTTGGTGACGGGCCAGAGATAACCTCTCTCGTAGCTAGTGTTTGGAAGGTTCGTTGACCACCAAAACTCCACCACTTTATGTGGCAAGCATTGTCTGGGTGTATTCTGGTTTCACGAAACTTGCGGCGGCGTGGTATCGTGTGTGATTTGGGCTGTTCACGTTGTGGTGCGGAGGAGGAAACAGTTAATCATGTTCTGTTTCTCTGTCCACCAGCGTTTCAGGTGTGGGCTTTATCTCAGGTACCGGTAGGATCACATTGTTTTCCGGTGGAGTCTGTTTATGCTAATATGGATCATTTCTTGGATCCCAAAAGCCTGGGATCCCATGTGTCAGCTTTCCTGTGGATTTTGTGGTATTTATGGAAAGCGCGTAATGCAAAGGTTTTTGAAAATATCACGGAGCGGCCAGAGGAGGTCGTTCGGGTAGCTGAAGGTGAGGCTTTGTCAGGGCCGTGCCTATGGGTAAGAAAAAAGGCATTTGCCTCAGGCTCCCAAATATAAAGGCTTTTAAAAGGCTCTTAATTCTGAAAAATATGATGTATCAATATGGTTTTGGGACTCCCAATGTTTCCTAAGCAACCCACGTTCGACTCCTATGAATAATATGTATAGATATATATTTTTTTTTTATGCAAAAAAGAAAACGATACCCTAACTTGTGAAGGAATCCAGTAAGGTTGTGAATTTATAAATAGTTTTTTTTACCAACTTCTATGCCTTCTGTGTGTGTGTTTGTTTTCTCTCCTTCTTCCAAGTTCAATCTCTTTTGTTTTCTTCTTCGTTGGTGGTAAGTCTGTCTCTTCCCTCTGTTTCTTTCATTGCTTTTAAATCTTTGTTAAGTTCATCAAATATTTAAATATACTAATTTATCTTTATAATAGCTTCGTTTATGAATTACGATTGTCCACCTGATCTGATAAATTGTTTTTTTAATCTTCTAGAAACATGTCTTTTAGATCGTATCCAACTGGATCACAAAATAAACATAAGAAAGACAAAGATGATGCGTTTGTGAAATCACAATCAGGAGCAATACTCAAGTTTCTTAGAAAACCTGAAAATCCTACTGATTCAATGGAGAATGAGAATGAACCCTCGAGAGTAAATGATCAGTTTGATGATCCAATGGAGAACGAGAATGAACAAGATGATGAGAATGCTAACAAGGTAGGGGATCAGAATGTTAACAGAGAAGACAATCAGAATGTCAGTGAAGAAGATGATGAAAACAATGATAAATCAAAAGAGCATCATGAACTTCTAGATATTTATGATCCTAGAAATTGGGGAAAGGTTGAGCCTGGACTAAGAATTATTATGGTTGAAAAAGGTCCTGCTGCAAGACAACCTGTGGATTTTACTTTTCCGAGAGAGAAGATTAGTGGTCGACATTTCTCTCATTCATAATATGGACGTGTTTTGAGTAATGGAGAGAAACAAGACAGGCGTTGGCTAGTTTACTCAAAGACATTAGATAAAATCTTTTGTTTTTGCTGTAAATTGTTTACCCGAGATAAAAATCCTAGTCACATGGCATCTAAAGGATTTAGTGACTGGAAAAATATTTTGGAACGGCTTAAGAAGCACGAGACTAGTCATGAGCATATTAAATGCATGAGTCAATGGATGGAACTTGAATCGAGGCTCAAGAAAGATCAAACGATCGATAAGCATGTGCAACAAGAACTAAGGAAAGAGAGAATTTATTGGAAAGATGTGATGCTTAGAATATTTTCGTTGGTAAAGACTCTTGCTAAACAAAATCTAGCATTCCGTGGAAGAACAGAGAAGCTAAAAGCAGAGGGTAATGGGAATTTCTTAAGTTTTATTGACATGATGGCTGAGTGGGATCCGGTAATGAGGGAACATGTTAGGCGGTATGAAGATGGTGAATCTCGTTACCATTATCTCAGCAATAAAATTCAGAATGAACTGATAACAAGGATAGCAGATGAGATCAAGGGTATAATCATAAAAAAGATCCAAGGTGCGAAATATTTTTCTGTCATTGTTGATTGTACTCCAGATACTAGTCATCATGAACAGATGACTCTTATTCTTCGATGTGTTGATGTTTCAACATCTTCAGCTAAGATAGAAGAATATTTTCTCACGTTCTTGATAGTTGATGACACGTCTGGAGAAGGGCTTTTTCATGAGATTCAGGATGTGTTGGTTGCTCTTGATTTAAATATTAATAATGTGAGGGGACAAGGATATGATAATGGGTCTAATATGAAGGGGAAACATAAAGGAGTACAAAAGAGATTCATTGATGTCAATCCACGTGCATTTTATACTCCGTGTGATTGTCACAGTCTTAATCTTGCACTTTGCAATATGGCGACCATTTCTGAAAAAGCAATTTCATTTTTTGGGATAATCCAGCGTATATATTGTCTATTTGCATCTTCAACTAAGCGGTGGAAGATATTGGAAGATATGGTGGGAGGTTTGACTGTTAAAAATTTATCACAAACTCGATGGGAGAGTCATGTTGAATGCGTTAAGGCAATAAGGTTTCAAGCTCCAAAAATAAGAGATGCTTTGATTTATATAGCTGAAACTACTAATGATCCAAAAGCACGAAGTGATGCTGAGTGTCTTGCGACAAGTGAAACACATGGGATTGGAAACTATGAATTCTTGTTGTCTATGGTGATTTGGTACAAACTTCTATTTGCTGTTAATACCGTAAGTAAGAGTTTGCAGTCACAAGACATGGATATTGAAGTTGCTGTTTCCCAGTTAAAAGGACTTGTTTCTTTTTTTCAAAATTATCGAGAGACGGGGTTTGAGAGTGCAAAATCAGAGGTCCAACAAATAGCAGAATCTATGGAGATTGAAACCATATTTCCTACTAAGCAAAAACGTGTCACCAGAAGAAAGAAGTTTTTTGATGAGGAACCTGAGAGAGTTGACGAAACTGAGAATTTATCTCCAGAAGAGAGCTATAGAATTTCTTATTTCATCCAAGTTATGGATCAAGCTCTATATTCTCTTGAGACAAGATTTGAGCAATTTCAAAAGTATGAGCAAACATTTAGATTCCTATTTGATTTGGAGAAATTGAAGTCAGCAAGTGATGATAGTTTGAGAGCATCTTGTACAAATCTTGAAGGATGTCTAAAACATGGAGATCACTCAGATGTTATTGGGGATGATTTGTATTTTGAACTATCAGTTCTAAAAGATGCATTGCCTGAAGACTGCAAGAGACCTATTGAGGTGTTGAACTATTTGAAAGGAATGGAAGATAGTTACCCAAACTCATGGATTGCTTATCGCATATTGTTGACAATTCCAGTTTCTGTTGCCACTGCTGAGAGAAGTTTTTCAAAGTTAAAGTTGATCAAGTCATATTTGCGATCAACTATGTCACAAGAAAGATTGAATGGGCTAGCTATCATATCCATAGAAAGAGAACTAGTTGGGGACCTAGATTATGAGAAGTTGGTGAAAGAGTTTATTGAAACAGAAGGAAGAAAGATTATGTCTTAGTTTTTTTTACATTATTATTTAATGTTTTGGTTTTTTTTGGTTTATGGTTTTTTTTTGAATAATTTTAAATTTTAATATTTTATTTTTATTTTAATTTTGAATTTGTAATATTTATTTAAAAAAAAAAAAAAATTAGCCCCCGATTTTAAGTTTGCCTTAAGCCCCCATAAACCTGGGCACAACACTGGGCTTTGTCCTGGTAGCAGGCTCAAGAGGAGGGTGAAGCTGTGGTTTCAACTGTCCAGCCAACGGTTGCTGACTCTCATTTACGGGGGCCAAACACTTTCCTTCCCATGTTCTTTTCAGGCTATCGTTGTTTCGTTGATGGCTCTTGGAAGTCAGGAGATCTTTTCGCATGAGCCGGATGATTTTGTACCCAGTAAGAGGATCCAACGTCAAGTATGGGAGCTACTAACTTTCGACGAAGTCTTACCCCTTTACACGCTGAAGTCGAAGCTTTCATTTGGGCGATGCCTTACATGATCGGACATGATTACCATGATGTGGCGTTCTACTCAGACTGCACTGATTTGGTGAAGATGGTGTCTTCGTCATACGACTGGCCGACGTTCTCGACGTATCTTGATGATATCAAGATGGACATGGAGGAGTTCTCTTCTTTGTCCTTATCTTTTATTCCTAGAAATGCAAATGTAAAAGCGGATCTTCTGACACGTTGTGCGCGCGCATCTCCGTATAATGTTTTGTATGTAAACAATTTCCCTTCGCATTGGTTCATCTGAGCTAATCAAAAAAAAAAAAAAGGTAACATCATCTATATATATATTTTTTAAGTTACGACTACCTATTTTAGGTGAATTTATGATATATATATATATATATATATATATATATTCTCTCTCGAAATCAAAAATAAAATAATTTTCAACTCCTCTTTTTAGCTTACTGTATCTTTGGTAAGATTATTGATTATAGAGAGGTAATATAACTATGCTTTTATGGTTGTGAGTCTCTTCTGGCATGATATTAGATTACAAGCCCATAGAAAATCCCTGTTAGATACTGTATTTTGTTTCAAATTTCAACTAAACAGCTGAACAAATTTCTATCAAATTATATATACTATATACTAACATTATATATTAATTAATTTTAATATTATGTGTTTAAAATTGATAACAGATTATTTATTAATAGGTAGCAGCTTATATAGCGAGGTAAAAGATTCACCGATTAATTTTGCAATAGAGAGATTAATACCATTAGTCCATTACTACTTCATAGTTTTGAAAGAAAATAATAACATGATCGACCAAATCAAGTCGGAACCGTTATGGCATCTTTAACGCTACATCAATTGTAGTGGTCTTAGGAAAGTTAAAATATTTAAATAATAGTCTACACTTAATAACACACCATTCAACAGTTTTTACAGGAGACCAATTTTCTATTTCTTGAAAACAGTTGTATCCACTATTCAACATTTTTATTATTTTAAAACTCTTAAGAACACACCATGTGTTGTAGGGATGAGGATGGTCTTAGAACAAGATTATCGATGTATATATTAAGAAAATTGATCGATAAGTATAGAACTGGGACCGTATAAAACGTGTTGTGGAGCTGTGTTAATATGGTCATGGGTCATGGCCTAAAGAGATGAACAAGAAGGTTAGTTTCATTTTGAAGCAAAGAAAAGAGACCGTACGGATAATTTGTCTAAGAATACAGAGACACTCGTTGGACCGACGATGGTACCACTCAGGACCCGTCAATGGACCTACCCTCTCCGTTAACTTAGTTCGCTAACTAACGGCGTTGCTCTCTCTTTTCTCGAGCCTTTCTTTCTTTCTTCTATTCCCTCCACTTGGTCACTTCCTCCCGTCATGTGACGGCTGACGTCCTCTTCTCAGTCTCTCTTTTTTATAATAAAAATAAACCCATAATCTTTTGAAAAAATGGGAAAACTCAAAACCTTCTTCTAAGATATTTAATTGCAGTTTCGACAAAAATGGTTTCCGATCATTTTTTTTTTTGTGTGTGGGAATGGAAGGACACAAAATGATGTCATTTTTAGTGTTTATGACAAGAACATTAGTTGGGTGGTTGTAATGAGTTATTTTCTCGATGATTACTTTATATAGTAAAATTCATATACCATTCAACTTCCTAATTCCTTCCTAAAAATGGCATTAACATTTTATTTTAACTTTTAATGATATAATTGGTGCCAGAAACAAATACGTGATTGGTGAAATATTTTTTCCTTTAGATTAAGCGTGTACACGAGGGAAAAAAACGATTAGAGAATTCGGTAGTATTAAAATACAGAAAGAAAGAGTAAAGTTTCAATAATGACCTAATTATCTTGTTTGAATGTACGTTATGTACCTGGAAAGTGTTTCAATGATGCTGGTCAAGAAACACATTAGGGTTTAAATTAACTTAGAAGAATTATTTGAGAAAAGGAGTACTTATCATACGTTTTTCTGTTATTTTATTGATATTAATTTAGGTTAAAATCCAATTTTCCTTATGTTTAAAACACATACATAGTAGTATGACTTTTAAACCGAGAACCTTTCATGATTGTAGATTAATATATAATTTCAAGTTAGGTTTCTAGAGTCCCTAAGGAACTTGTGTTTTATTATTATATATATAATTAATCAATCCTTTCTTGTTTGTACTGGGGATTGCACAACACTAAATAAATATCGATTTTAGAGGGAAATAGTGAAGTTTGTTCTTTATTAACGATAAGAATGCAAGGTCGTCACTAAAACGAGTCAAGATCGTGCTCGTCAGTTCACAGGAGAACTGACAAGTGAGTCACGACGAGCTCGGAAGCTAACAGAAAATTATACAGAAAATAACAAGAGTTTTTAGACGCAAAGTATTGCTCTCGGGGTATTGTACGCGAGTCTCTCCTCTTTCTCCAGTGAGTATTGTTTCTTTATATAGTGGACTGTAGACCGAGGGTTTTCTAGGGTTCCCATCGTGAATTCCCGAGATTGCCCTTTACGGATTATTAATGACTTGCATCCAATTTTGTCGGGCCGGAATCACATAATTCGTCTTGTTGGGCTGAGTGGCATATTGGGGCGCAGCCCATGTCCAACATTTCTTGACTATAAATGAATGTACAGAAATTATATATGCAAAATTCTGAATGTCAACAAAAATATGAAATCAATATTAAAGATGCTTAAAATTCGCTTAAATTTTGATTAATTTTTGACATTTATTTCTGTTATGTACGATTTCGATTCTTTTTGTTGCTCGAAAATTCGAAATTTTGTAGTTGTTCAATGTTCGAGATTGCCACCTTACACAATTATTAACCTGGTACCTCGTGCACCGAGAGTTAGTTAATTCTGACATCTCTATGTAATGTTCAAAATATCTATTACTACTACTAGAATTTTAACTATATAGTTTTAATTTGTGCTTGTAGTTAAGTAAAATAAAACATAACTTTAGCTTAGTGGAGTATATTGTAAGCACAGAAGCCGGTAAAACACCAAACAACAAACTCAAACCGGTTTTTACTAGATATATACTTAACACATTATGCGGTGGTGTAAGATGCCCGAGGGTTTGGTTTTCCGATCTCCTGAACCCCACGAGCGTCCTTGGACGCCTCCAGCAGGTTTTATCGCCCTCTATGAGCATTAGTTTACTGATTGCGGTCTTTGGTTTCCTCTGCCGGAGTTTTTGACGCGTTACTGCGCGAGGCGTAAGATAGCTATCTCTCAGCTTTCTGTGGGAGGTATCCACAACGCAGCTGGTTTGGCGATACTAGGTACCGATTGTGGCGTAGAGGTTGATGTACATTTCCTTGAGGAGGCTACCAGGTTTACGAAAGTCAGAGGTAGTCCGGGGTACTTTTATACTAGTGCTAAATCGGGTTATCAGATCCTCACCGGAGCTGAGAAGAAGATTTGTCATTGGCAGCGTTACTTTTTCTTTGTCAAGCTAGATGAGACTTCGGTTGACAATCTCGATATGTTTTACGCTACTGAGTGGAATATGGTTCCCGGTAGCTTTGCTGTTTCTTATCCTTACTTGTTGATTTTCTTTGATTGGCTTCTAACACTTATCTTGTTTTTGTTGATGCTTGCAGAGCCTATCGTTCGCTTGCGTGCTCATCCTCCAGGTTTTTTCGACAATCTCAGGAAGATCATAGCGAGAGGGGCGATTGATTGGCGCTTACCTTAAGGTTGTCCAGGAGCTGTCTGGCTCATTTGAGTCGTTTGAATTGACGAAAATCCCTCGTAGCGACAATGCTCAAGCTGACGCCCTGGCCGTCCTCGCTTCAACATCCGACCCCGACCTCCGTCGAATCATTCCTGTCGAGAGTATTGATCAGCCGAGCATCGATCTCCCAACGAACATCGATCCCATTGCTCAAGATTATAAAAAGAAAAAGGTTATGGAGTATGCGAGCGTCAACATTCCATCCTCAAAGAAACAAAGAACAGGTGAGGGTCCTCCCGTGCTAACATTGCGTATCTCTGAACCATCGGCCGGTGTGCCATCAACTTCTGTTAGACGCACGACCGAGCAAGAATCCACCGAGCTGATATCCAACGAACAAATAGCTGAAGAATCAGAATCCGCCGAACAAGAATCCACCGAGCTGATATCCAACGAACAAATAGCTGAAGAATCAGAGCCCGCCGAACA
The DNA here is from genome assembly GCF_030686135.1 of Camelina sativa. Lineage (NCBI taxonomy): Eukaryota > Viridiplantae > Streptophyta > Magnoliopsida > Brassicales > Brassicaceae > Camelina > Camelina sativa. The sequence goes on from NC_141890.1 coordinate 8,860,487, forward strand.
AGGATCCACCGAACGAATATCTGCCGAACGAGAAACTGGACAAGCATCTGCCGAGCACGAGTCCGTCAATCAAGGACATACCAGTTCCGAACCAAAAGAACGATCATATGACTGGCAAGCAGATATCCGTTCCTACATCACCGATGGCATTGCTCCGTCCGACAAATGGGAAGCCCGGCGCCTTCGGGCCCGCTGCACACATTACACTCTCTTGGATGGTAACGTTTTCCGCTGGACTGCATCTGGCGCACTCTTGACCTGCGTTGGTCCCAAAGAAGTCGATGACGTAATGAGAGAAGTCCACGAGGGTTCCGGTGGCAATCATTCTGGGGCTCGCGCGCTCGCAATGCGAATACGCAACAATGGTCATTACTGGCCTACTATGAACGACGATTGCGAGAAATTTGTCGCAAAGTGCGAAAAATGTCAGCGCCACGCTCCCATCATCCATGCGCCGACCGAGCTCCTACGGACAACAATGCCGCCATACCCCTTCATGAGGTGGGCAATGGATATCGTCGGACCACTCCCCGTTTCTCGTCAGAAGAAATACATCCTGATTATGACGGATTATTTCACTAAGTGGGTCGAAGCAGAAGCCTTTGCCAAAATCGGAACACAGCAAGTCCAAAAGTTCGTATGGAAAAACATTATATGTCGACACGGACTCCCGTACGAGATCGTCACTGACAACGGCACGCAGTTTACCTCACTACAATTTGAAGGCTTTTGCGCGAAATGGAGAATTCGCCTGAGCAAGTCTACTCCTCGCTACCCGCAGGGAAATGGACAAGCCGAGGCGACCAACAAGACAATCATTGACGGACTCAAAAAACGGCTTGAGGATAAGAAAGGTCTCTGGGTTGACGAGCTCGATGGTGTCTTATGGTCGCACCGTACCTCCCCCCGCCGATCTACAGGACGGACCCCGTTCTCCCTTGCATACGGAATGGAGGCACTTGCACCAGAGGAAATCAGCGTGCCAACCTTGCGACGCTCTATGCTCTTCCATAACCCTGCTCTGAACACAGAAATGATGCTCGATACTCTAGATACTCTCGAAGAGGAGCGCGACAGAGCACTCATCCGAATCCAGAACTATCAGCAACAAGCTGCGAAGTTCTACAACAAGAAAGTCAGGCCTCGCCACTTCAATGAAGGTGATCTCGTCCTCAGGAAAGTCTTTGAAAACACTGCCGAGCTCAATGCCGGTAAGATGGGCGCCCACTGGGAAGGCCCATACCTGATCTCTAAGGTTGTCACCCCCGGCGTCTACCAGCTCCTCACCTTGGATGGCACCCCCATCCCCTGTTCATGGAATTCCGGAAACCTGAAACGTTACTACCACTAGAAGACGAAGCATCGTCTGCAAAAAAAAATAAAAAAATAAAAATAAAATAAAAAAAGAACGCTCGTACTACCGAGCTCTCCTTCTGTAATATGAACTACGAATGGCTTGATCCCTTTCTAAGGGTATGTAGGCAGCCCGTCATAAGGCACAGCTATACCAAAAAAAAATAATAATAATAATAATAATAAAAACAAAAGTTTGAAAACTTTAAAACAAAAACGAGCTCTCTCGAACGAGTCCGTCTCAGCGAGATGTCCAGCTCTTACATCGACCCTCTGGCCAAGGGAACGATTTAAAACGCGTTCCTCATGGATGCAGCGGCGAAATAATCTGCACAAAATAAGCCGATCCATATCGCATTCAGCTAGCAGGCGGTTAAGTTGTTATAAGCCGAGTTCTCACTTGCACTTTCTTACCGACCTCGTGGCAAACACAGCTAGCAGGCGGTTAAGTTTGTATAAGCCGACTTGAAAATGACGTTTACCGAGCTGCCAGTATCAATCAAGATTTTGATGACTATGCTTTCACCAATTGTCATCTCGACTACGAGGGGGTCGTTGTGCGGCCCAGCTAGGCCTGACGCATCGTCTTCCGTGAATGTGATCGGCTCATAGGTTGTGGTCGGTGGTGTACTTTGAGCCATCCAGTCCCGCTTCACTTCTAGTCCCCGCCGATAAGCTTTGATGGAACGAACCGAGTCTCGGCAAGTCGTTAGGCCGCCCATAATCATATTAATTCTTCGGCGCGGAGCTGGAGCGTTTGGGTCGTCGGCCGGCTCGGGGTTCCTTTTAAGGGTTCTCTGTGCTGGGGGCGGGGGCAGGGGTAGGGCCTCTGTGCTGTGCTGTGGCGCGGGAGCTGTGCTGTACTGCCTACTTGGGTTCTCGTTCTCAGGGTTAAAAAATTGATTATCCCTGTGGGCCGTTATTAGTCGTCGCTCGTGTTCGACGTCAATGTGGCCTCCCTTGAATTTATCCAGAAGTATTTGTTGGAGGATGCGGCATTCTTCAGTGGTATGCCCTGCTCGTTTATGGTAGTCGCAGTACTTCTTTCCACCCTTACCCGATGGCGGGACCCCATTTGTTATTCCAGGGTTTCGATGATGACGCTTGGGGGTCCTGATTGCTAACAGCGAACGCTTGAGCTTTCTTTGCTTTTTTCAGCTTGTCAGCGTATTCCTTGTCGAAGTGCTGACGAGGCTCATGATGCTCGTCCTGTGCCTTTTCTTTTCCTTTGGCCGACTTTGAGGTAGGCGGTTCTGGCAATGGTCGGTTCGCTCTCAATGCGCTTTCTTCGTCCAGCTCGATGTACCTGTTGGCGTGGTGTAACACGTCGTCCAGGGATAGGGGCTCGTGGATGATGATGTCTTCCCGAAATCGGGAACCGTGAGTAAGAGCATTACGGAGAGCTGAGATTGTTGTGTCGTCGGCGATCGAGAGTTTTGAGACTATTCTTTTGAATCTCTCCATGAATTCCCGGAGTGACTCGTTGTTTTGTTGAAACATGTTCCAGAGGTCAGCATTCGAGGCACCTCGAATCATGAACGTGGAATGGTGTTGTAGGAAAGCGGTTGTTAGCTTGTGATAGCTTCCGATCGAGTTCGGCGGGAGTCGGGAGAACCATCCTAAGGCCTCGTGGGCCAATTTTTCAACAAATAGCTGGCAGCAGCCAGCTTCGTACTCCTCTTCGCTGAAATGAGCTCGGCTAATCGCAACACTCATTGAAGTTAAGAACGGTTTTGGATCATCCAATCCATTATACGGGGCGAACTTGAATTTGTTCACGTAATGAATGCGAACGCGGGAGATTCGTGCTGTAAATGGTGAGCGCTGGACTTCCTCCAGTACTCGATCGAGATTGGGAGCGGAGCTCGTCACCCGGTGTACTCTCGAGGAGAGCTCGTGGAGCATCGTCTCGAGGCGCCGTATTGTTTCATCCTTGAGGTCTCCTTCAGACTGTCGGGCCGGTAATATCGGAGTCCGTGGGCTTCGGCTCCGTTGGCCTTGACGGTCCTGGTGTTCGTCAGCTGGTTCCCGCCTGCTTCGTCGATCGATGGAACCTACGACTATAGACGTTGGGCGGCGTCTGTGGCCTTCGTAGCGTTCTTCGACGGACAGCAGCGCAGGGGGCGGTGGATTTGCACGCTGCTCGCCATGGTCGTTCTCGCTCTGGCGCTCGCTCCGTCGTTGCTGGAGCCTGCTTATTTGATTTTGCGATGCTTCTTGTGCCGCCACGATTGCTTCGAGCCGTTCGTTTGTTCGCGCTTCCTGACCGTCGAGTCGATCGAGTATGACTTGCATCAGGTCGTCGAGCCCACTCCTCTGGACGGGCAAAGCATTGGGGAGGGCGGCATTGGTGAGCGCGACAGCGTTTGTGAGAGTGGCGCTGGGGAGAGCGGCAGCGTCGGGGAGATCGGCAGCGCATGTGAGGGCGGTGCTGAGGAGAGCGGTGGCGTTAGTTACCAGCTGGTCGGTGACAGGTCCGGGTCCGGCTGCAGCAGTTGTAAGAGGCTCGAAGGGCGCGTGGGGCGCTGGTGGAGGTGTCGTGATCGGCAAGGAGCCTTCGGCTGAGACGGTTGAAGAAGGTAGAGGCGGTACGGTTCGTGCTCTCGTTCGCCCCTATCGCTGCTCCGTCAGTTGCTCCGTCGGTTGCTCCGTTGCTTCGTTGAGATCGTCGCTAGGGTTCGTCATGAATCTTGAAACTTCGAGGAAGTGAGGACCGTCGGTATTGATTCGTCAAAAAGAAGCGTTCTACTCTTGCCCCACGGTGGGCGCCAATTGTTTGTACTGGGATTGCACAACACTAAATAAATATCGATTTTAGGGGGAAAGAGTGAAGTTTGTTCTTTATTAACGATAAGAATGCGAGGTCGTCACTAAAACGAGTCAAGATCGTGCTCGTCAGTTCACAGGAGAACTGACAAGTGAGTCACGATGAGCTCAGAAGCTAACAGAAAATTATACAGAAAATAAGAAGAGTTTTTAGACGCAAAGTATTGCTCTCGGGGTATTGTACGCGAGTCTCTCCTCTTTCTCCAGTGAGTACTGTTTCTTTATATAGTGGACTGTAGACCGAGGGTTTTCTAGGGTTCCCATCGTGAATTCCCGAGATTGCCCTTTACAGATTATTAATGACTTGACTCCAATTTTGTCGGGCCGGAGTTGGGCCGAGTGGCATATTGGGGCGCAGCCCATGTCCAACATTTCTTGACTATAAACGAATGTACAGAAATTATTTATGCAAAATTCTGAATGTCAACAAAAATATGAAATCAATATTAAAGATGCTTAAAATTCGCTTAAATTTTGATTAATTTTTGACATTTATTTCTGTTATGTACGATTTCGATTCTTTTTGTTGCTCGAAAATTCGAAATTTTGTAGTTGTTCAATTTTCGAGATTGCCACCTTACACAATTATTAACATGGTACCTCGTGCACCGAGAGTTAGTTAATTCTGACATCTCTATGTAATGTTCAAAATATCTATTACTACTACTAGAATTTTAACTATATAGTTTTAATTTGTGCTTGTAGTTAAGTAAAATAAAACAGAACTTTAGCTTAGTGGAGTATATTGTAAGCACAGAAGCCGGTAAAACACCAAACAACAAACTCAAACCGGTTTTACTAGATATATACTTAACACATTATGACATTCCAATGATATTGAATTTGATAGTTGAAGTATCTCAAGGTTATATATAGTGAATTTGAAAGAAAACGTTTAAAAAAATATATGGTGTCTCATAAAATATTGACGTTATATATAATGATATAAAGTCAAAATTTGAAAACAAGTTAATTAGAAAATGGGATACATAAAATAATTTGGATTGCACATATTCAAAGTGGAGTGGAGGTGAAGTGGGCGGTGAGCTAGCAAGTGTTTGTCACATTTTGTCATGTAGTGAAGACAAATCTCAATAAATAATAGTACCATCTTTACTCTTAAGTTAATAGGTTGTAATTAAAATCTAATTAGGGAACCCTTAAACTATGGAGTCACGAACTCTTTCCAACACTTTCTCACGACCTTATTGCCGGCCAATTATATATGTACATTGAATCCTTTTTGATTTGATTAGCACAATTATGTTGGTTTCGTGAAGTGCATCACATTATTATATAAATGACCTTAACTAGCTAGTCTCACTAATTAAATGTTTTACTGATTAAACAACGTTTTAAAACCGTACTTTTCGCGAAAGTATTCACAATCAACTTATAAAATATTTGAGAACCAGTTCACTGCTGACCAAAGGTGTAGACATGGGTCGTAATGGTTCGTCTAAATAATTATAAACTTTATACAAATGAATTTAATATAGGTATCACTGTTTTGTATTGTGGAAAATTTAGACAAACTACACATATTCCCATGAAATATTGAATTATTTATATACATTTGGTGTCATAAACCCGGAGCCTCAACCGGAAAGATTCAGGTTCAATATAAAAAATGCTATATAGTACATCCCTGTGAGTTGTGTGAAATATTTCCATGTCTTTGCAAAGGTAAATAAAAAGAGCTAACGACTAAAGTTAAATGAGATACAAATGCCTCGTTTGACTCCGTATTTTAAGGGACTACACAGCCAATCAAATTTAATACTAAGGTTAGAAAAAAATCAAAAACTTTTTGGAGATAGTAATAATCATAGTCATAGGCTCATACTCATACATAGCACATAGAGTTAGGGTAAAAAGCTTTTCAGTTTTACCAGGAAATCTGGAACCATTGGTCTATTATAATACACACATCACTGTTTTGGAACACGCATGGAATTGACTTTTTACTATCACTACTTTTGATAATTTACATATTAACAAGGCAATTGTTTGTTTAACGAAAATTATAAGTAATTTATCTCTTGTTTTGTGTAACTTGTAGACAAACCACAAGTTTTTGACCCTGACTTGAGAAAAGGCAAAGAAGAACATATAAAGCAATTGGACGTTGACTGTTATGTCTATTCTCATGTTATTTATTTTTTTATAAATGGTATATGATATTTTGTTTTTCTTTTTCCCTTGTCGAGAAATAAAGTTTATTTTCTTCATCGTTCATATAAGCTTCAATATATTAGTACACTAGGGATATATGTACTACCATGTGTGAGCAAAAAAACCAATTTACGTATACAAATCTAATCTTATACTCTTCGTAGTTTTATACGTGAAAACTTATATGCCATGCACATTGGTAAAACACAAGTCAATAGTTTAGCATTCCAATTATAACAAGACGTTAAAGATGGTTTAACTCCATGAATTTCCTAATAAGCCGTCGTTTTAACAGCGGAGAAGTAAAACAAAAAACATGTTGATCCACTGATTTCGTGGGGACATGAGGATTTACATAAAAATTGACATATTTATATAACATTGAGATTCAATATGTATATGTGTGTGGGTTTCTAATTTCGCAACTTGGAAAGAAGAAGAGAAAGCCTTATTGCAGTATACGAGCAGGAGGACACGTCATTTTCTGGAATTAGACAAATCAAGTTCACGTTGTAACTTGCCTTATTTGTCTCCTTCCTATTGTAATCTCTGCCACCTACCTGTTCCTCCTCTAAAACACAATCACGACAAAACTATGTACTGTTATCATGAACCTTTTTCTTTTGACTCAAGAAAATATGTTATTTCAGTAAAAGATTTATAGTTTTAATGAAAAAACATATATTATCAGTCGCAAACTCCATTCAAATATCATCCTGAGATAACCATGATGTGGGGTTATTAAGGCTAGTGGTGCTTTTTTACAAGATAGAACCCTCAAAACGTTGCATTTGTTGAGACCACTAGTTCCAGTTTTGTCGGAGTTCAGATCACATGCCGGGATCTGCGAGTAAAAAATGAACACCGATGATCTTTTTTAACTCGTAGTTTATAATAGTTTAGGCCCAATGGGCTTAATTTTGTGCTATGTAATTATAACAAGTGAGAACTTTTGTCATGGAGGCCATTTCCTTCTCTTTGTCATGCCTGTCCATAGAGACCGAGACATGCCGCTTGATGAAGTAGGGATGATATTCACTTGAACCAAGTTCAGTTATGCTACCACATAAGCAGAAAGTACTATTATGCTACCACAAGAAGGAAAAAATCAACATCAAACAGGAGTAACAAATGATAAGCATGCTTCTAAACCGCAGCTAAAGAAAACCATACCAACACTTTCTGAATAGCTTCATTAATTTGTTCTGGTTTACCAAACCAGGAAAAATTCAGAAAACCCATTAGTGGTTATAAACCGTTATAGAATGATAAAAAAAAATTATAATGGGTCAGTTTGGTTAAAGACCATTGAGCCGAAAATACAACCGCCCAAAAAACTTGCGACAAAATTGATAGCTCTCTGGTTGTAACCCTAAATTCACAAACTATGTATATGAACGATGCTTGCTTACTCCTTATCTTTGTGTGTATTGTTTACGCAGCACCTATCATGACCTCCAATTTCCACCATTCGGCTTCCTTAGTTTAGAGGCTTAACCAAATCTTGTTCTGATCCTTAGCCCCGTTTAATCGATCTCGTGTTGCGTTTCTGAACGTATTCGAATTCGAATTCTTTCTTTTTCCTTACGCAATACAACTTATGAATTGGAAATTTGAATCTATTTCATACTGAGTTTTGAAAACCAAGAATCTCTAAACAGAAAATATGTTTTGATGAACCGGTTCTAAACCGAAGAGAGAAGAAATAAACAGAGGAGTATACAACTTCACATGATAAATATGATTTGATGAATCAACAGTTTTGAATTTGATAGGTTCAAATTTCACTTGGCGTGGAACCTTCTGAGGCTTCATTTTCTGATTTGGGTTTGGATTCAGGTTCAATGCTGGTTCGTCGGTTCCCAACGTTCTCGATGAGCCTAACCAAATCAGACATCTTCGGCCTCTGGTCTGCTGCTTTCACAACACAAGACATTGCAATCTGCAACATCTCAACCATCTCTTCTTCTATGTTTGCATACCTCAGAAGCTCGATGTCGAATACTTCTGCCGTCCATTCCTCTCTCACTACCGAATGTACCCATCGAACCAAGTGGATAATCTCGTCCCCTACAGTTTCCATTTCCCAAAAATGATTAGAACTGAATACATATTGTAACCGTTAAAACATGGTCCAGTCTCCTCGGGTTATATAACTTTATACCTGCGGTTGTGTGAATGGGCGATTTTCCGGTGAGTAGTTCCAGCAGCACGACGCCGAAGCTGTAGACATCTGACAACTGAGAAGACTTTCTTGTGTCGGTTACTTCTGGTGCACGGTAACCAGCTTGTCTAGAGATCGGTGGAGCAAGAGGGCTCATCACAGCTGTTAATCCAAGATCAGAGACACAGCCACTACGCTCTGAATTCAAGAATATATTTGAAGATTTAATGTTCCCATGGACGAGTTTCCCATTGTTTTCTTTGTGGATACGAGCAATCCCTTTAGCTGCACCTATCGCAATTCTCATTCTGGTTTCCCAGTCTAGAGGAATCCTGTTTTCTCCTCTGTTACCTGTAAAGATCCAGTTGAATCAACAATGAGCCTCAAACCACATCTTGTAGCTATGATGATGCATTTTAGATCAAGAAAGAGAAAAACATACCATGAAGCAAAGAAGCAACACTTCCTTGGCTGAAATAGTCATAAACCATTAGCTTCTCGTCTTTGGAGTAATAGTAAGCCTTAAGCTCCACAACGTTCTCATGCTTAATACCACCAATGATCTCCATCTGCTGCTCAAAATCTCGTTTCCCAGCGGCAACATCCTTAAGCCGTTTCACAGCAACAGAAGTAGCATCTTCAAGAACAGCTTTGTACGTTGTACCAAACGTGCCTTTACCAAGAACCTCAGCAGAAGCTCTCAACAGATCCTCAAGATCAAACGAGTAGTTACATCCTTCAAAGAAAGATAACCTGTTGTTCACATCTTCCATCCTCGAAACGAATTTCTCAGGAGACATCCCTCCTTTCTTCTTCTTCTGCAGCTTAGTATCCGAAACAATCCCATCACCTCGTCTTAAGTTCCTTCTCACGTAACAAACAGCCAGCACAAATGCCAAAGCCGCAACTACCACAATGGAAACAGAGATAACGATCAATAGAAACACCGTCTCTGATAGCCCCAAGAAGTGATCTTTCTGTTTCTGATGAGTCTGCTCGGCAGGTGGAGGCGGCGGTTCAAAGATGGAGACGTCACCAGGAGGAATAATGCCGATGCCTTCATAAGAGGAAGACGAGAATCTTCGAAGCCAACTAGGTATAGGTCCATTGAGGTTATAATTGTTGGACAAGTCAATGTGTTGGAGAGTAGAGAGCACACTAAGATCAGGGATATCACCAGAAAGCAAGTTGTTAGCAAGATTCAACGACTGTAAACGGTTGAGACGAGACAACGAACTCGGGATTGTTCCATTAAACCCGTTGTTGGAAAGATTCACACTAGAGAGATTCTTCCAGACAGAGAAATCTAAAGGCAGAGAGCCAGACAAGCTGTTGTCTTGTAGATAAAGAAAGGCCAAGTCTTTCAACTCGACGAAATCAGCTGGGAACTCTCCGGAGATTCGATTGGATCTGAGACTGAGGACTCTGAGAGAAGAGAGTCTGCTTATAGTGTTGGAAGGAATCTGACCATTGAGTCCAACCCCTGGTAGTCTAACAGCTATGATCCGAGATCTGTCTTTATTGCAAGTAACTCCGGTCCAGATGTTGCAGACTTGTGAAGTCTCGTTCCAGTTGAGTGAGCGTGTGGGACGCATAATGGTAAGAAACTCGAGTAATGCGCGTTTGTCTTCTAATGGATCTGCATTTGCTCCTCCATAGATAAACAAACATAGAGACAGAATCCATAGAGAAGAAGAAAAGCTCCAAGCTTTCATTTTGAAAGTAGGAAACGAGCTGTTTCTTGAATCTGGAGCTGGAGAAGAAACAATCAAAAACCCAATTAACTCTCAAAAATCTGATTGATGATTGATGATGATGATGATGATGAGGATATATAAATGGTGAAAAAATTTGGTAACTTTAATTTAAAATAAAAGGTACGAAAAAAGCAAAAAAAAAAAAAACTGCGGATTACAAAAGTAAAAGGGGAATCTTGAAGTTGTTCTATGCGATGCGACCACCACTGGAACTATTTTAAAATCGAAACAGGAGTGGGAGACAGAGAAAGAGAGAGAGAGACTTTAAGCTTCGAAAGTGACGAAACTGTAACATTCGAAGCTTTAATTTAAACTCTAAAAAAAAAAAAAAACCTAAAATTTCTGTGAATTATAAAGTTGACAAAAAAGTGAAACCTTAACTCTATATTAACAGACTAATAATTATTATAATTGGAAGCTAGAAAAAAATTGAATTGGTAACCTCGCTTTTTTTCTCCAGATCTGAACTTTATTGTCGACCCTCGCGCTCTCAGTGTTTCTTCTTCTCGAGAATCGAATCAGGTTTGCTGACTAAAGAAATATAAGAGGAAGAGAGACGAACTCATAAATTACGGAGTGGTGATAATGTGAAGAACGGAGCTAGGAACCGCCATTGAAACACTAGTGAAGTTAAGGGAGCTTGTGAATTTTTTATTTTTAATGAATAATTCCAAGCAACGGATATAAATTTATTTTGTTCTCTTTTTTTGGCATTCAAGTGGGTGAAAGTGACGAGGGGAAGAAAGATACTGTGTGATACGACTTTTTTATTCGGTTTACAGATTGGTCACCGGTTATTTAATACCGAACCGGGGACCATTTAGCTTTTATGTACCGGATATTTATTTATTGTGTTATCATATTAAGGTTTGGGATTTCAATTTCCTTATCGATCTTTGTCATATTTTAAATAGGGTAAGATAAATTGGAACATTAGCTAATTTCTAAAACAATAGTAATTGTGAAGCCGGTTTGAGTTTTATGAACCGATATAGACATAACCGGGATGATAAGACATAAGAGTTAATTTAGTCAACGCTAACGAAAAAGAGATTAGTTTATGTTAATCGAGTTAAAGGAAGAAATTATCTAACTTACCAAAACGTTTATGCAATATTATTTAGTACGTTTTTATTTGTTTCTACTTTACTTGTCATTTATGAAGCTTTACAAAGCCTGAATTCAATGCGTATCGATTTCTACCATTTTTATATAATTTTTTTTCTTCCTCTACTCTTTGGGGGCATTAATAGGATACTTATAATAAGAGTATATTCTTTTAAAAATAGTAACTGTTTCTTCGGTGTATTAAATATTGGACCGACCCAATTATAGAATTTATGGTGCATCATAATCGACCAATAATTTCAAATCTTTCATGATTATTGTGATGATTTTATACCCATCTTACCACGGTTGATTCCTCTTTCTCTTTTCGCTACCTCCAACATTGAGTGGCAATGAGTATCAGGCCATTAACTAAAGCCTTTTGAATCTAGAAATAATTATTTTTATTTAGTTTTTATTCTTAACATACCCATTTAGACTAGCTTATGGTTTTTTTGAGGAAGGGGGTTTGTCTTTATACTCTGTTTAATTGGCAGTCTTTTGTGGATGTTTCTCTTGTTAAGGGAATTTTTGTTGTTGCTGGGGGACCTTTATGGTGGTACCTCAGGTCCAGCACCTCCGAATGGGGTTGGAGGGCGTGCTAGATTAGGCTAATTTGTCTCTGTGGTTGTTGGTTTATGCTAGCTCTTGTACATTGATGGATTAATATAAAACTTAGACGACAAAAAAAAAAAATACTAGCTTAAGGTTATAGAAATGGTTTATTCAATAATTGTTAACCATGAGAACAAGAAAGCTTTATTTATTAATTGAAGATTTAACAAAATAAAATAATACAAATTTCATATAGTATAACAATATCTTCATACACAAGTTAATTAAATCTCGCACAAAACCAGGATCTTATCTAGTCACTTCCTAAAAATGGGTGACCTTTTCAAATCTCAGGTTTCCTTTTTAATATTTCGGATTCTGATCATACCGAAGAATCAATCACAAACACACTGTGATGTTCTTCTATAGACTATACATAAAAAAACAATAGCCAATGAAAAGACACACAGAAGAATCGGTTTTCCATTACCGGTATCGGTTATTTCAGGTGGATAAGACAAGCGAGAGGTTTAATTTCCCGGTCCATTCTTCACCCGGTTTCAAGGTGATGGGTTTCTCAATGGCTGCTCCATCAACACACAACATGTGTTTATACTCATCATCTCCCAAATCCGCCAGTGCTCTAGCTTTCTTCTCCCATGGATTCCATACCACTGCGATAAAACCGAGAATCTGATTCTGTTAAAATACCGGTTAGAAAAAAAAAGGCGGTAAAAGTTTTCGATATTTTTGATCTTACCAACATCGGGTAGACCTTCTTTCCTGATAAGGAATGTGCGTTTTCTTTCATGGTCGAAAACAGCAACCACGTCTTTAGAATTTAGGTACACTCTATCGATCTCAGATTCAAAGGTTAGTGCATCGCCTTGCTCTGTAAAACGTTCTTTCTCGTGCAAGTTATCAAGATAGTCGAGAGTTTCCAGCCCTTCAAGTCTAACTTCACTGAGAAACACCAAATAAAGAGAAAGAAAGCATTAGAACTCTTTAAGGTTTTCTTATGTGTGATCAGTAAAGAGACTAGAGAGAGGCTAAACTCAGTGTTTCACCTAATATCGGAAATGGAGAAGTAAGTGTGATAGGCAATGGCAAAACTAAAAGGCTTTGAATTGATGTTTCTGACTCGTGATATCAGTGTTAGGTTCCCATCTAATGCCAATGAGACTCTCAGGTGAAACTCAAAGCTGAAACAAGAGCAATACCATTTTAATATGGAGAAAATACAATATCACATCATATCGAGGAATCAACTTATGATCCGGTTTGCAAACCTGTGAGGCCAGATCCTCATAGTGTCTTCATCGGATGATTTAAGTACCAAATCGACAAAGGCTTTGCCGGTTGAGTCAAATGAAGGTAAAGCAGGTGGATTGTTTTCCACAAGCCACATCTTGTTTCTTGCAAACCCGTGTTGCTCGAGTGATCCTCGAGTTCCAAACTTTTTAAAGGAGAAAGTACATATTTTTAAGCAAAGTGATCAAAACCAAGGTTATTCATGTGAAGATTTGAGGAGTCTATGTACCTGAGGAAAGCATATAGGGATTCCTCCTCGTACCGGATGAGGAGGCTTTGAGTTGGCCTGAAACAAGAGCATAAAGTTCACCAAATTTGACATAAAAAATAGCTGCAAAAATGTTGAAAAAAGCAGAGTTCTATACCTTGGTGCTTGTGAATAACAATTCATCACCCTTCTCAGTCTTCCAAGAAAGAACTTGTCCTCCATGTAAACTAATCTGAACAAAGCATCATCCGAAAAAAAAAAACCGTCAGTTCAATAAGGCGAAATGGAAATGCTTATGAATATGAAGGCCAGAATCACAAAGAAAACCATAGTTCCCATGAACAAAAAAAAAAACAAAAAAAAATATAGATTGATTCATCTTGTTAAGAGAGTTTGAAGTAACAGCAACCATGAAGCCTTCAACTTTAAACAAGAATGGAGAACCCAAATCACCAATTAAAAACAGAGCAATCAAACACGCTTATAAGTTAGATATAACGCTCTGATACAGAGAAACTCAATTAACACATATTCCCCTAAAAATCCGACCTTTTTGGACCAATTCAAATGTATAAAAGACAGGATACAATCCAACAGTATAGAGAATCCCATATTTTTTAATCTGAAAGATGAAACTCTAATCCTCTAGTAGCAAAGAAGAGTTTGGAAGAGGAAAAACATCAAACAGTTAGTGGGCAAATGTTAAAAAGTCAACATCTTATCCTCTATCTCTATCACACGAATCAAAATTATGAATCTCTTTTTTTTTTTTTTTTTTTTGCATCCAAGAATGATTCTACCAATAACACAAACGGAATGATAATAATAATAAAAAAATAACCTTAACAGAAGCGCCTTTAGGATTCTGAAGAAGAATCTGATCGGTTCCATTTTTATCCTTGACCAAGTCAACGGTTGGTGGTCTCTTCTCAGCACCGACTCCAGAAGATGGTTCCATTGTTAATAACCAAACAGATACAGACAGACTTGAGAAGGGGGGTATTCTTAAATCCACCAAAAAATTAGGCGAAGAAATCACAAGAAGAAGAAGAAGAAGAAGAAAAAAAACAAGTTTCTTGTGGAAAGATCAACAAGAAACCCTAACTTATCTCGTGTAAAACGAAACCGAAACCTCAACCACCACTTTCTAACTGCTTTAACAAGTCCTTTTCTCTTACAACCAACACACAAAACTCTTATTATGTTGTTGCAATAGAGGATAAAGTGTAAGAAAAACTCCGGATTAAGACAGATCGTGTGAGGTTGAGATTGAAAACGCAAAGATCTCTTGGAGATTTCACTTGAATGGTCCAACCAAATATCAAACACACAAAGCTTTCCCCCTGGGGAAAATTTAACAATTTGGAGCCTATAAGAACCCAGATAGCAAAAAACACAACTTTTTTTTTGACCCGGAAGAGGGAAACACCAAAAAAAAAAAAAAAAAAAAAAAAAAAAGATATTTCAAAGAGAGACAAGTCAGAAAAAATTGGGTGATATGTAGAAAAGTTGCAAAAGATTCAAAGGGGTTAATATAAAAGGAGCGCAACTGGTATTTTAAATATGTATTGTTTTTCTTACTATTTCATGTTTTTACTGTTTGGTTAGGTAATTTAATGACCAAACTCTACAGTATATATAGTTGACGGAAACAAGAAAAAGAGTTTACTCATAAGCGCCATAAAATGTCACATCTAAAAACTTGCGTTTCAAACAATTAAACCCTCACTTGATCTTGATGGTATGTGTATTTTAACAGTAATTATCAACTGTCTAACCATTTCTTCACTAGTGGAACTATTTAGTTTTTTTGGGGTTAAGTTTTTTTTTTTTTTAAATTCCTTGAATCTTCTGATTGGATGAGTTAATAAATCCAAAAAATGAATCTAGCTAGTTGCAAAAAGGAAATGATGGATGATAAAAGAATAAGGAAGATGATGGCAGGAAGACAGCTGGTTGTGATGAAAGGTGTGGGGGATGGGTTAGATCTTGACATGCGACCATGATTAACGGAATTAACTACCTGTTCAGATTTGGACGGGAATTAATTAAATTAAAATTTTAGGTTAATTACTAATTAAATTAATTTTATAATTTTATAGTTTAGTTGATAAGTTTATTGTCAACTGTTTCTTTAAGCTTTTCGATCCATTTCAGCAGATAAATAACATGCGTACACATTAAACGAAAATGTGTGTTCAACAACATAGAGAATGTAATAAATCAAACTAAGACGTCTGCGCAAGCTAAGAATCTAAAAAAGACAGCGACCATATAGTATTTAATAGTTATTTGAACTTAATAAAAAGAAGATTAGTAGTTTTATTTAAATACACACGATTGTAAAGATTCGTGTTTTCGGTTTCTGCCATCGTTTTATAACTTTTACACCACCAAAAGACTAAGGGCTGCTAGGATTAATGTATTGAGTTTATAAGTGCAGAGTGCTATAATAAAGTTTTGGTGGGATTATATGTAAGACAAGAACAAGATTCATTTGCTAAAGTAAGATAAGCTTATCATGGTGGGATTAGTTTCCAGGATCTAATAAATTTCCTTGTTTAGTCCTTAAAATCGATCTATATACATTACAAGGTCTTTAAACACTTATCTTATGTCTTTGTTATATACTTATATCTACTAAAATGTATTTTTTTTTTCATTTATAACACATCAAAATATTAATTACGAAATTTGCTAATTTACTTAACAAAGAAATAGTTTGATGTATATTTGCATTTAATATGGTCCACATGTTATTTTGCCAAAAGATTACATTATAGCTACGATTGATCAATGCTTTACTTTACAAAATTCGATTGAAACGTGGGAAATTAAGGTATATCATTTGTTCTTGTCTTTTATGCCGAACTATGATATCTTTAATGAGCCAATTACGTCCCTCGGCGACGCCGTTGGTCGTCCCATTCGTGTTGTTTTGTGATATAATCATTAGTTTCTTTAATTATCTTGGAAAGAAAATGATTCATGCAATAATCCGATCGTGATAAAATATGTATCCATATTTTCACGTTGCAATCTTACGATTTTGCTAGAGAAATTTGCATTATTAAAAATTGGAAAACGATTGAATAAGATGGTTTTGCTGTTAATTCTTTTGTAATTATGCGTTCTGGATTCCTCTATAATTCTTTTGCAATTAAAAAAGAACAAAAAATGATACAGAGACATTTAGACACATCAGGCATCTGTATAATTATTTTTTGAAAATGACCACGATGAATATATATTAGATTACATTTTTTTTTGGTATATCCAATTGTATGGAAAAAAAAACATTAAACTACAAAACATATGTATGGATTTTTTTTGTTGAAAAAGCAGGAGAAATAGAAAAAAAAAACTTGTAATAAGCCATTTTGTTTACGTTTTGAGTAAGAAGTGAAGTGTTGTTAGTGTTACGCTTAAACATAGGACTTTTGATCTAAGTTTATTTAGAGACTTAAGAGTAGAGGCTATGGTTTACGATTTAGAGTTCAGAGATTTGATTTAAACTATTTCATTAACTTATCAAATCCTCAAATATTTGTGATAATTGATTTGTTAGAACTTGATAATACTTGTAACTTTTTTTGGTTTTTGGTTTTTTTTTTTTTGTTTTTGTTTTCAACTTTTAAATGTCATGATGATTGTGTCCCTAACTCCCAATAGGCTTTTTCATTTTTATATGGACTGGACCCTTGACAAAGAAAAGTCATGGTCTCGGCCTTTTTGGTTTCTCGTTTAGTAAGGTGGCCCAATACTAAGTCTTCCTCAACGTTGCTTCGTAGTTTCTCTATTAGATTGGAAAACTGCATGTCGTTTCTTGGTATCACAAAAACACCTTGAGAGACTAGTCATCACCACGGCTTTAGAAGAACTCCGGTGAAGATGAACGACGGAGATGTTTCGAGGCAGATGTCGATGCAGCTATGAAATCATAAATAAGTAATGTATATCATATAGTTTTGTCTTGATAGTACATACTAACAGTCATAGTCTAGATACGAGTTTCAACTATTTATTTGGGACCAGTTAAGGAAATGGGTGTAAAACAGAGTGTTAAGACTCACTTGAAAGAGATCAACGCAGATTCAATGCTTTGCATGTAGGACTAGTTAAGGAGTAAAGACTAAAGTAAGCGATGACATATCAGGAGTAAGTTCCAATTTTGAACCAATTAAATAGACCCAATCATTTTATCCATGAGACCCGTTTTCGTATCCGGATTCGGGCTCTGGTTGGGTTCTGGTTACAGTTGCAGATGGCATTTTACTTCCACCAACCCATCTGCTCTCAAACACTTCACCATCAACAGCGTGTCTCTCCATCATCACTTGAATCTTCTTCGTTCTTGAAACCCTAATTCCCATTATACACACAAACCCTAGAAACCCTAACACGCCAAATCCTAAAATAAATCCCACGATCCACAACCACCACCAAGTCCACCACGACTCTAACTTCTTCTTATCGTTCTCTAAAGGCTCGACCACTGAATAATCTCCATGGCTCGAGCCGTAACACACTCCCGGGAGAATCATTCGGCTTATATGAGTCGCCTCTTCGTCTTTAGTCTGTGCCTTGAAACTCACGCATCTTACCCTAGATAGCATTTTCTCATCCGTGTCTTTAGGTAGATCCCTAAACGAAATCTCTACAGAACTCTTCATCCTTAGACTTATCTCTTTGACGTTATCTTGATCGGAAACGTCCAAAACCTTAAACTCTAAGACAGAAGCGATTAACCGGTAACCGGGTACGGTATACCAATGGTTAGACCAGTTCCCTAGATTTTGGTACACAATAGCGACTCTCCTTGCAGGAGGAACCGAAACTGACCTTGCCGGAATTAGCACGTTGCTAAACTTGGCTCCCGAGTTCCAGAGGCTCTTCCCGGTGAGACGGACGATTGATACTTCGATACCAGAGAGATTTTGCGGTAAGATAGCTCGGTATAGAGCACCGGTATGATGTTGAGTGGTTAACGTTTTGAGGGCGAAACTCTCAAGGGATTGAGACAAGGAATGTGGTAAAGTGACATTAAGGACTGATGTTGTAGAGTTTAAGTGGATAAGAGAGGATTGCGAAGTTGAACAAAACAAACTGGTGTATAGTAAGAGCACAACACAGCAAGTGAGAGACTTTGAGTTCATGTTTCTCTTTCGTTTTTTTCTTTGCTTTTTCTTTTGTTGGTCTTTGGGACAATGTTCTTTTAAGAGTTGTCTAAAGGAACTGAGAAAGGCAAAACGTAGGGCCGTGAATAAATGATGACGCATGTATTAAATAAAATCTTAATTAATGGATCTAGTTTCATTTAGGATTTGGATTTCTAACGAAATTAACAATCGGTTAATTAAATTATATTGTCAAGTCTAAGTGTGCCGATGGAAATGGTCTTGGACACTCTTGATATTGTAATGAAAAAGTGTAGTATCCTTTGTGAAACTTTAGGATTTTGTTGTACCTTAGTTAAATTGAAATGTTTTGATTCAGAAATTAATAAGTGAGATAAAATGGTTGAGAAAGTAATAACGCATGCAAAGAATAAAACATCAAAGAGTTGACTATTTTATTGTGTCTTTTGACTTTTGAGTAACCATATTAGTATGTTCATGCCGCTGATTGCGCCTCCTACTCTTTTTCTTCCCTAAATCATTTTTCTCTACTTTACAAAATTAAAGGTTCAATTATGATTTCCTTTTCTTTTTTTTTGTTTTTCTCTTTTTTCGTTTTTCACAATTTCACAACTAAACTTTGATAAGAAAACAAAACGTATTATGTCGAGACTTAATTTATAAGAATTTTATACACACGAAAATGCGCAATATAAATATCATAAGTATCAAGTGCGCAATCTATCGAAACTAGTTTCAAACATTGTTTTGCACGTCATATGAGTAGAGCTTTCAGTTTCAACATGAATTGGATTTAAACCTTATATGTATAAGAAGGAAAAAAACATGGATTGGAAATTTGAAGTTTTTGAAGTCATTATGATTAACACAGCTCAACATATGCAGTTACAAAGACTCAAATTCAGTAAAAACTTAGTTGAGACTACAATTAACTTTTTGTTGAGCCTACTAAGCTTTTATATCCTCATTAGAATATATATGGGTCAAATCTATAATAATGGGCCTGAGTATACCCAAAACATGCATTTGAAATTTTGATATATATGTATATTTTTTAAAGCCAGCTTATTCTTTGATCATCTCCAGTGTATGCCTTTTCCAGAATCCCAAACTTTCAACATCTGGAATCTTCGACCCCATACCTGAAAAATAGATTAGAATATTATTAATAATTTGGAAAAACACTTTTTTTTTTAAATATACTAGTTTTTAATTGAAAATTGAATATATAAGAAGAAAGAATTATTAAGAACACTGAACTAAACCAACATAAATGAAACGGTGAGATCACTCAATAGTATAAATCCATAAAACGAAATCTTTATTTTTGACTTGTATCATGCCAAGAAAGAAAGAAAAAAACATCTCGTGGATGTTGCATATTCTATCATTCTGAAGAATATTTATATATTTTTTTTGAGATAGTTTTGAAAGTAGATTAGAGATTGGTAAGTGAATAAATATAAAAAATTTAGGGTGTGAATGGTTGCAGCGGTTAGAGCGGACAAATCCGTCTGCGGATTGAACCGCTTTTATTTTACCATTCAGCAAATGTAGTTTGCAGTGGTGCGGTTCAAATAAAGCAGAGACAAGATCACTGCGAATCAACTGCAGACCACTTTTGCATATAAATAAAATTGGTTCGCAGCAGTCTGTAATCCGCCCCAAAAATAAAACGGTCCAGACCGCAGACAGATTTAACCGCCCTAACCGCAATTACCATTCAAATCTTAGAAACATAAAATAAAAGTTACTGAATGGTCATATCAAGTGATGGAGAAAACTGAGGATTCACTCTTTTTAGAATAAAATAAAAAGAAACAGGTAAGAGAGAGAGTGTCTGCTTAGCCATGAGTTGTGTGTTTCCATTTCACCACAAAATAAAGCCATTCACCTTCTATACCCAATTTGCAAATCCGCTCTCTTCGTTCAACTATATATATTTCTTTGATGTTGCTAATAATTATTTTTTAATATGTTGCTAATATTTATTTTTAATATATATATATTGTATTTCATATATAATAAGTAAAGAAAAAAAAGAAAAGAAAAGAAGTACTATATCTTTTGTCGATTCATAAATAATGTTACACCGTCTGTGCTGACTATATCACCACCGTTGCAAATTAGTTGGGTAATTGTCTGGTTCACCATCTCATTAACTATATGAGCTGCCATGTTGTTACTGCTAAATACTATAATGTTCCAAAAAGAATCGCATATGTTTAAAAATGTATATATATATATATATATATCCGATGCTAAGTATCTTACAAAACGGTACGTATTTTTCGTTTTTTTTGAATGCCATATATAACAAACCAACCTTGATAAAAGTATATATTCATTTTACCATTGGACTATCATAAGATGTCAGTGAGCTTTATAACATAGCTGATATGATTATGAGAAGACTACAAGAAGACTGAAGCAAGTAACAAGAGACTCATGGAATCTCTGCAGTTTTGTTTCCCACTTCTGTATTCTTCTTCCATGCTTCACTTTTTCTATCAATATCTCTTGTTTTATATGTTAAAATCCAACTAAAATATACACATATATATATATATATTTGAAGGATAGAAAATTAGGAGATATTAAATTGCAAAAAATTAATTAAGACAGCTGTAGAAGGACAGAGTCAAATCATGGGATAACCCTATATGTCCAATAAAGGCATTGGAAATCCCTTCGTCTCTCCTCCAATTACCTTATAAGTTTCACAATTAATTTATACTGTATGTTCTATATCCCTATAATTTTGTATATAGTTTAGATAAACTCATAAACATAGTATATTTAATAGGACGTTGCTGACTGCAAAGTCGAGTCATACAGACAGACTTACAATATAAAATCAGCCCTCGCAAACCGAACCAGGTTAGTACATCGGAGTTTTATACTATGTACCAAGATGGCAAAGATTTGATACATGTAGATACTTGGTTGACTACTTTACGCACTATAGTCCATAGTAAGAAGATTTGTTGCACGAAAAAAAAAAAAGAAGATTTGTTTTGAAAAGGTTAATTACGTAGTAGATAAAAGAGAGTTAGTTAGATAGATGGCTAAGATTTGCAAAAATATCAATCTGTTTTACTCTAGCTAATGTGTTATAATACCACCAATTCATAATCATTTATTTTACCCAACCAATCATCATCACTATTGGTGTGGTTAAATTCAAGAATAACCTAAACATAATTTAAAATTCGTATATAAAATATTCTAACAAAATACGAATATTCAACTCTTTTGAAGTTGGAGAGAATTGTACCAAAGCATAGACGACATGCTTGATTGCTTATAACTGTCGTATGTTTTTTTCTTCTATCATCAAATTATTGCTGTCTCCATATTCTTCTAGTTTTTTCTGCCATTGGTAAGTCTTTTGGGCCATAAAAACCTTGCCGTCATGGAAAAAAAGGTTTTAACTTAACTCATTTATCAAATCGCGTGATTCTACAACTGTTACTCCAATTGGCAACAGTATGAAGTATGAACGGTTGATTTCTAACCAGTTCTTAATACCAATCATACTTTATATGGTAACATTGAAGAAAAAAAATCTAATACAATGAAAAAAAAATATATCGTACTACAAGAAATGATGGATGGAGAAGAAAGGAGTGGCATGAGACTTGATGTGCCGATGGACAGATGAGAAAAAAGTTTGATTAGACTAAATTTGTTTTTTTCTTTTTAAAGTCGTGACACAAAATCAAGCTAGCAGGTTTATTTTATTATTTTTACTTTTGGTCTCCACCGAGAATCTGATGTGATGATATTCCCATTTTTTTTGCAAGAAATTACACTGCTTTTTTTTTTGTTACAAAATAAATTACATTTCATTATACTTTATACTAATAATTCAAAATTTGCAATTACGTCTGTAGCGTAGTGGCCATACAGGTCGGGTCAAGTATGTTACATTTGGGTCAAGTAAGTCACGTGAATGGAGTTGTAAGTTGTTGTTAGTGATGGTTTTTGACGTTTTTTTTTACCTACATGAATAATACCACTACAAGTCTACAACTGTTCTACCAGTTTATATATTTGAATACCGAAGCTACTCATCACTAAACAATCATTTTTCTTTCTTTCTAACGATAGAGTGAGAAGAACAAATTAAATAGTCAAACATAATAGTTTAGTAACAGGGTGGAGAATCCGGTGTACGATTCAGTTTCTATGTTTTTTTTTTTGTTTTTTTGGGTTTATAGGAAAGAAAATCATTTGCTTCAGTTTGATTCTAGCTAAAAGAAATACTACCAAATAATGATTAGTCAACAATAGATAAAACTGAAATGATCGGTTATTGCATGTACACAACCTACAAGGCTAACAATAGAGTAATACTCTAATTAAAAGCACGGGTTTATTGGGTTATAACTTATAACTCAAAAGCAAGAAAAAGGGTAACCTAAATGTGTCTCTTCAACAAAAAGACCCTAAATGTGTCTATAGATTCCAACATATAACATTTTTATATCACTAGGCATCCAATTATCCACGAGAAAGCTTTTTCTTAAATTGATTCTTAATAATGACATTGACATTCTTAGTTTTCACAATGAATAAAATAAATCTTTTGACAGAACTATTACACCAATCTATACATTTGGTTACACTTATGTGACTTATCAGTTATCAGGCTTCTAACCAACCAGATCTCAACCAATAGCAGTCCGAGTCTTAAATCTGCTTAGACTTTTATGATTTAATTCATATAATGATCACTTCCCATTAAATCGTCAATACGTTAACATTCACGATCCTCTCTCCAATGTTCAATCGAATCTCTGTATGCCTAGATGTTCATCTCCCTTTCGTTTAGTCTGCCATATATATTAACAAAAGCTTCAGTTGTCTCGAATGTAAGGTTGTGTGGATAAGATATATAATAATTGCATACGTAAATCTACGTATATGTATCACATACATACGTATACAAAAAGGAATGTAATTACCAGTTCCTGCAGCAACTAGTGGGGGACTATCTCCACAATCTGCCGTTCCTTCGGCGAAACGACGTAGGTTTGGGTACTAGGTTTTACAAAATAATTAAAGATAAATTATTGAACTTTCTGATTTCTCTTCTTTTATTCACTTTCTAAAAATTCGAAAGTTTGTTTGTTTCCTATAGTAAGCCATTGTACTTGATGTTTAGACATAATAGGAAGTGCCAAATCATATGCTTAGATCATCTTTTATACTTATTAGGTTTAGATAACATTTTCTTTTAAGAGAAAACACATGTTAGGGCCAAAATAAAAAGGAAAAATGAGAAAAAATATTTTGATACACTATATAAAATAATTATTGCTGGTTCTAAAAAGTAAAGAGAAACGTGTTTATAAGGAAGTGGTGAAATGTGACAGGAAATACAGACCAACATCGACACGTAGATAACAATGTAACATGTGAGCATAGGAAAAATTATTCGTAATTAGAGGTGTGAATATAATCTGTTACATGATGTTTTCTAATATTTGTAACAACATTAATATCAATAATTTTTGGAGACATAAGCCATAAAATCTAATTTTAAATAATTTTAACAAGTCAGAAATATAAAATTGAATAACAAATGAATTTTACAACACAGATAATATCGATCATTTCCAATTTCTAAGGCTAGAAAAGCAGAAACCGAAGCGTTTATAAAAGGTGATAAATACCAAAAATATTTTATAGAAAAACTAAAGAATGTCATTGAAGAGGGAGGAGGACCATAATTGGGAAGTGTAAAATAAATGAAAATTATGGGAACTTGTTGCTGCAGTATTAACTCTTCAAGCCCCAAGAGAAACAAAGCTCATGAGTTTGTCGCCAAACTTTATCTTTCTTCTTCCTTTTTATACAAAATATTTTTAATTACGCTAAACCCTAGCCATCTATATAATAGACAAAACCCTACTTGTAAATTGCAACCGCTAATTCCCAGAGAGGGAGAGACAAATAAAAAAGAAAGAACATACGTACACATCGTTTCAGCTCTTAAGAATTGGTAATATAATAAAAAAATAAAAACCTAATTAGCTCAGTTGACCTAGAAAGATGGCAAACGCAGGTTAGGAATTAAGAAGATTACATACGCTAAGATAAAGACTAGGGAGATATGAAGAAAATTAGAGATACCAGGTTTGAATATACCCAGAATTGGTCATAATCTTCTTCACCTATTCCTGCCTGAAACATAGAGAAACACGAAGTTAATTTTACTAGAAATAAATATACGAAGCCTACATATATATATATATATATAAACTATGACTATATGTATACAGATCTAGCATGTTTAAACGCAAGAAATAATAATCAAGAAAATTGGAATACCAAGAAGAAAGGGAGCTCCCTTCAGTCCAATCAAAGAGAATCAATGATCTAATTTGTCTACCGCATCATTCATTCATTTAACGAGTCTAGTTCGAATTTAGGTGACTCGGTATTTGGATGAATGAGTCGGAAGCTAATTGGATCATATCACGACCTGTGAATGGACTCAAGGAAGCTCTCTCCATTAATATATCCCTATAATATCAATTCAAAATAAGTAGAGAGTATTATTGTAAACTACATGTATGTACTAGTGTTCGAGCGTGTGTGGATGTACATATACCCTATATTTGCATGGATCTAGAACATAGCAAGCGAGAAAGCATGATTTTGAAGAATATGCTGCAAAATTTGAAAGAAAAGAAAGAAACCCTAGATCTCATCTAATAGTTCAAGCAATTTTATATGGATCTATGACAATAATAATTCGTATGTATGCATATGGAGAGATACAGAGTTTTGGAACAAAATTGATGAAAAACTAGAGATGAGAAAAGATGATGATGGCATGTATGTATGTGTGTATGCATGTGTTGTATGGAGAGAATTGATGAGAGAGAGTTTGAACAAAATATGATTTGATGGAGAGAGAGAGAGAGAGGGAGAGGCGTAGAAACTGGATGGTAGATGCGAGGAAATACACTATGGATACATTGCCAAAGCAGTGATGGGTTTTTATAAGCTGCAAGTTTTGAACTTTTTAGGTAAATTTTGTAGAAAAAAAAAAAGGGAAATTCTCTAAATATTTTTCCTTACTTCATTGGTACGTGGACTTGGACACAAACTAAGATAATGTTGGAAACTGTCAATTATTTAATGTATAGACGCTTGGACCGGATAGTTCCCTTTTCTCATCTACAAAGTTTGTATACCTATAATTATAGTCTATTTTATTTTGCTTTTATTACTACTCTATATTCTTTTATTCCTTTTTTACCCAAAATTTACTATTGTTTTGTTTCTTACATGAGAATAAAAACTTAAAAATCCTTAATGATTGTGTTTCTCGTTAATATTATCAACCCATGAATATAAATATCGTACCATTTTCTTTTAGAAAAGATTCCACGTTTTTGTATAAAATAAGTAAATTCTTGAATAACAACTAAAAATGTGATATTTTCTTTAATTTCAGAGATAATATTTTTAAAGGTTATTTAAGTAAATTATATGTTGATGCCAATAAACATTTTAACTATTTGAATATCATTTACCTGGAAAAGATAAAGGAATTTTCAACACGAGGTAAGTACTTAAAAACGTTTCCATCACTCGATGCATGGTTATAAACTACAATAGTGAGGAACTGAAACGATTGCTAATTCCGAACAAGGCGACGAATTAGAGAAACCGACCATACCCCCATCATACTTAAACCAGACCAACAAATGACCAAGAATCATGAACATAATTCAAAAGAGGCCATGAACTTAGTTCGTGGAGTATCGAGAATGATGGGAGGACCCGTACCGCATTGTCCTTAATTCAAAAACTCGTAGACGAGCTAAAAAAAAACTTATACCATTGACCAGCACCAATACCATCAAGATTAATATTTAATGATCACAATCACATACCAAGTGTATGTGATCCTTGCCCTCCAAATTCTTGAATTTCTAACCGATTTCACCGTCAACATTCTTCACTCATTTACATCAAATCTCTACCGTTCATCATCATCATCACCCTTCAGCCAATTTTCTTGATCACTAGTTTAGCTTATCTTGGATGGCCTTTCACCCATCATGGATCCAAATCCACTTTCAGGAAGTCCTATCTCATTTCAAACAACCATATGGTTAAAAAATATCCTAGGTAGTGCCAACGGGAGACTTACCTAAACTGACTTGGACAAGATTTCCTTCAATCTTTCTTTATTTTGCAATCTTCTTGATGAGACAAAATGCAATGAATTGATCCTTTGTTCTCAATCTTATTACAAACACAGAAAGTCCTAAGCAACTTCTGGAGAGATGAATACAATAATTCAAGACACAAATTGAAATTCAAAAGCAACAGTTGGAATCTGTGATCCACAAAACAATATAAAGAAAGGAATGAACAAATCCACCCAAATCAAAAATTACACTTCACACCATTTTACAGTCGATGGTTTCCTTGTGGATATACTTCAGTTGTTCACTGTGGTCACGTTTTTCAGAAGCATTTCCACAATATCTTTAGAAATTCTCGAAGCTTCGTTCTTCAATTGCTCGATTTTAGAATCAGTCTCTTGCTCAAGCCTCTTCACATTTGCACCTGAATCTCCGCTTGTCTGTTTTCACATTTAAGATTTCTCATCAACAACATGTCTTCGGAAGAACCAGAATGCATAAAAGAACACATTTTTAGTGGCGCGTAAGATCAAAGTTTATGATATTACCGCTTCGAGTTTCCTCTGGAAACCTTGCTCTGTACTGGTTTTGTGCTCAGCAATCTCTGTTTCAGCCTCATCCTTGGCTTGCTTCAGTCTTGTCATTTTTGCTGGAAATAAAAACATATACACATTCTCAATACCAAGTTGCAGCTAACTAAATCCCTGGAGAGAGCTCTGTGTTACAATCAAATGCTAGCCAAACTAAATACATTATGTCATCACTCTTATCACCAATAGTATTATGATCCTAACACTATATTATCTTGGTTTCAAGCACATCCTCGGTACATGAAGAACTCTGGCTTTGCATACAAGTCATTCATCTAGAAACCGAAAGAGTTATACGAACATGTAACTATACGAGTAAAACAATCAAAAGCAAGACCTTTAGCGATTCTAGAGTTTCAGACTCAAAGGCATATGTATCAGAATATAAGAATGGGAGAGCTTGTAAATACCGGTCCTAGCAGCATTGACAATCTGCTGAGCTTCGTGTTCAGCAGCAAGCAATTGCTGGATCCCTCCTCCATGATTCGATTCCATGTTTTCTTGAAAACTTCAAAAAAAAACCAAAAAAAACTGTTACAGATCATTCAATTAGTCTGATCACATGAAGTATGTGAGATATCAAACTCCAAAAAAATGTGAACTTCAACAAAAGTCTACGCATTTGTTCACAAATAACACACAGGAATCTAAAACGGCGATCGGATCGAGCATTAAAATGCGATCAGCCTTATATATTCAGATTCAAATCACCAACATACACAAATCTGTTCGAAAGAGTCAAAGCAGATCGATCTGTTCAGCCCAGCAACCAAATTCAGAATCAATATAATAAGATTTCTGATCTAACATTGGATCAAATAAGATCTAGACTCCTAAACTTGCACAAACTGGTTGAGGAATGAGAACAAATCTAGCGAAAAATCAGCGAAGTGGAAGAAAATATATCATAAACCCAGAAATCTAGGAGAGACAGAGAGAAGAAATTTACCTGCTTTAAGCACGAAAATGGAGAGAGAAGAACTATGAAGAAGCGTGCAGATCAACAGATTGAATACAACAATACAGACAGAGGAGGAAGAATAGAATTGAATAGAGAGAGATGAGTAAAATATATTTTTCTATCAGAGTAATGGGCCATTATACTCTTTAAATCAGGCCCATTAAAAATAAAGGAATGGACCGTGGAGTAAAATGTTCAAGTCCTAACATTGTAAAAAAAAGGTTATTCATGAATTTTGTAGGGATTTTAATCTCTTTGGCCCCTACATCTTTATTTCCATTCTAATTAGCCCCCTTATAAAAAAAAATATTATTTTGATTTAGATAATTAATAAAAGATTAATAAATTTAGATCTTTTGACATATTTATAGACCCAACCTTATTTTGGATGTAGAACCATATCAATTTCGGGTATCCATATCTATTTCGGATCTTAATCCCTAAATCCTTGGATCTAAGAGGGGGGTATTGAACTTGATATTCTTAGGATTTGGTAGGATTTTAAATTGTAGAATTCTGAAAGATTTTAAGAGATTTGATAGTGTTTTAGAATTATTCTATCAAAAAAAAAAAAGGAAAATAAAATCTGATTTTATGAGATTCTATTAGATTCTATGAGATTTTAGTAAACTTTGAATGATTTTAAAAATATTTTATAACACCAAAAAAAGAAAACTCTATACCATAACATAACTATTACGTAAAGCAGAATTTGCCCCAAGTACATTATTTATATTGGTGGTTTGTTGGCCACGTGATTGAAAAGGAAGTCTATGTGAAGTGGAGAACTGCTACGATGAAATGGTTGTTTGGTCTGGAGAGCATGAAAAGGAAGACAATGGTCGAATCACTAGGTTGCAAGTCGTTTTCAAAACAGAGAAAAGAAAATAAACTTTTACGTTTCTAGACAAGAACCAAAACAGAGAAAAGAAAAAAGAATTACCCAACAAAGGAAATGAAACAATCTAAAAATAAAGCATAGTCATAGTATTGCATCATGACCCCATATTCATAGCATCAGTCCACATGCTTGCAGCTATATTTGCTCTCCATGTATTAGCGAGCACTCTTTGTTGTTCTTGAGTACAATGAAGTTGTTCTTCTTCTTCATCATTTATTTGATCAACGTTAGTTTCTTCGACATCATCTTCTTCTGGAGGAAACAAATCGGAACGACATTCTTTACGGAGATAATTATGTAAACCAACACAAGCAATTACTAACTCTACTTGCGTCTTATACGGAAAGGGTGGTGCATATTTGAAGATGTGAAATCTTGACTTGAAGATGCCAAAAATCCTCTCTATTATATTTCGCAAGCTAGAGTGACGATTGTTGAACAACTCATTTGGATTTACAGGGTCTTTTCCTTGTACTCTAAAGTCTTGCAGATGATAGCGAGTACTTCGGAATGGAGCTAAAAAACTGCGTCGATTGGCGAATCCACAATCAACTAAGTAAAATTTTCCTAGAGTTTAAAATTATAGGTGAGATAAATTGCAGATAAATAACATAACAATTTAGTTTTATACAAATATAAGTGAGACATACCTTCAGGAACTACTAATTTGTTTGTGTTTCTTGTTAAAGCATCCTGTAATACCTTTGCATCGTGAGCTGAACCTTCCCACCCGCTAAGAACATACGTAAATTCTAAATCAAAATTACATGCAGCTAAGACATTTTGTGATATTTGTCCTTTTCGATTACGATAGCTAGCCGTGTCTTGTCCTGGTATCATTGCAAGGATATGAGTTCCATCAATCGCCCCCACACAATCCTAAAAATAATATAAACAAAATATCAGTCATAATTTTTTGAAATACTTGGAAACGAACAGAAGAAAAAAAATTATCATACCTTAAAATAAGGATAAAATCGAGTGCTGTCTTTTATTTTTGTAGGAATTGCAAGTCCAGGCTTAGCCATAAAACTTGGAGCAAGTGCTTTTAACGCCTTTAGAATTGTGTTAAAGCTCTTACTTATTGAGAATTTTGATCTCTGGAATCTATCTTCAGCTACAACGTACCTCGCATTTTGACCAACGATGAATAAAAATGTGGCAAGCATTTCTTCAACAGAAACATATGTTGTGTCGGTTAAATCCATCTTCAATCTAAGAATAGAGCATAGTTTCAGAAGTGCTTCTGGGTACATACGATATAGCTCTCGAAAATGCTCACGCTCTTTAGTTTCAGCCAACGCCTTCAGTATATACTCATGTCCAAGTGTTGTTGCTGATTTTCTAATCTGGCGTGGTATCTGCGGTACGAAATATCGAGTTCTCGCTGACAAAACCAATAACATAATATCAACATCTAACTTGAAATTTCTCATTCTTTTTCTTTTTCTTCTAGATTCTATCTCTTCACTTTCTTGAACAATGCGATCCATTGTTGAAATCCTACACACAAAAAAATAACATAGCTATAAATCATAACAAACAGCTCCTAATCATCAAGAGAGAAAAAAAAATGAACGATAAGCATAATATAGAGATAACTGAACGATAAGCATAATATAGTCACATAATCGTAAACGAAACGATACAAAAGCATAGAACAATGAGAAAATTTGGAACTTACAAGGAGAAACTGACGGCTGGTGTGTGGAAATAAAACAAATGAGGGTGAGCATCAAATATATATTAACCCTACCTCTAATGTTTTTTGCCCGCCACTATGTCCTAAAAATCTATATTTTACCCGGCAAAAACAAATCTTACAACTAACATGAAAATATGCAACATGTATACACAAAACATGTATAATCTTATTTTGACATATCATAAACGTGTATACATTTTTTAGTACTAGTACGTAGCACAAAACATGATTTATAATCTGATTTATATGTAAAATGAAAGAAATAACCAAGACCAGTGTTAAATAAATAAAAAGAATAAAGAAAAGCTCATCATGTATTACTAAAATGAAAACGAACAAGTATATTATCGAAAAAGAAAACCATTTTCAGTCCATGCATTCAACTTCCTTTTCATGGTTTACGAAGGTTTTGTATGATCCATCCCTTGCGATCTGCTATCGACATATTAACGAACCCATATTTCATCCCTAAGCTGTGAATGAGTGTCATGGCTTCGTAACGCAAATCTTCCTCCAAATCAGGAATTTCTTTGA
Organism: Camelina sativa; assembly: GCF_030686135.1. NCBI lineage: Eukaryota > Viridiplantae > Streptophyta > Magnoliopsida > Brassicales > Brassicaceae > Camelina > Camelina sativa. The sequence continues at coordinate 8,891,946 of NC_141890.1, forward strand.
TAGCTTCCCACACATTATTAGCCTTATCCTCAGCTTCTTTTTCTTCGGATTCCTTTTCCCACCTTTTCTGTATCATGTCAAAAATCTGGTGACTAATTTCTGTGTTCACTTCATTAGAAGCATTGGTTGAATTAAGTGCAGCAGTTCTAGCTTTCTTTCTATGAGGTAGCTTTCCCCTCTTCTTTTCTCTAATGAAGCGAAAACTTCTTGAACAGATGTATCTTCGTAGGCTCTTTCCTCTTCATCATCCTCAACTTGAACAGATGTATCTTCTTGATATGCATCTTCATCAATGGCATCACCTAATTCCATGGCATTTTTGCCAGTTGCAACATTTGTTGAAAATATCAGGTGTAAATCTCCGAAATCTTCAAATGTTTCATCACGCAGATGATTTTTATTTGTATGAGCCTATTCAAAACATAAAAACCATTTTAGTAATTTTGGTACATAAGAAACACTACTATATTCACAAACTGTATACTATAAAGTTTCTTACCTTCAAATAGTCATCCCATACTTCATCTCTGGCTGTGAATTTCTTTGTTTCAGGATCCCATCCAAAACCAGAGCTGAAACGGAAAAGTTCTGCCAAGCCGTTGTACCTACCCCTCAAAACCTTCATCCTATTTGTATACTCCTTATAAGTTTTTTTAATACCAAGATTTTTGTTTAGAGTTGCTAATACTCTTGTCTCCACAGTTAATTTGCTGAACTTGCCACTAGCATCACGATAACCATCGTTGATTGCATCAACTAGCAGCTGCACTAACATCTTGCTTTCAGGTTCTAACCAATGATTATATGGATTTTTATTTTTTTCCACTACCTGTGAATTTTCCATGGTACTATGGCCACACAATACAAAAAAAAACCAAAGACATTTATATTAGTTATGCTACACCCCAGATCTTAACAAGTATTATTATTAAATGGCCGTCAATACGTTTCTAAGCTAAACTAGCTTTCAAATTGCTTTCAATGGTATCTACTAGCTATCACCATGTTCTCTTATATCTTTCATGATACAAAACGTGGAAATACAACAATTAAAGTAATTCAGTAGGAAAAACTCACCTTGACAGAAACGGAGATGAACTTCAAGTATGATGATAGTAATTGTGCAGGGCAGAAGAAAACCTACAGATCGAGATATATATATGCACCAATAATTTAACCCTAATAAGAAAACAACATAAAAAGCCCATATACTCAAAAAGAACAGCCCATAAACCATGATCCACCGTCAAATTGCAGTACAAAAACAAAATGATCTCCTTTCTCACGTGTGATCCCCTTTCTCAAACTCATTACGCCTTCCCCTATGCTCTCCACTATACTGCAGACACATCCATAGACACAATACCAGTATTCAAACCAGTTGTCTATTTCTTAACTCAATTCACAAATAACTACACCATAGAAGACACTTGACCAATGAGCAAAGTCTCTAACACTCGACCAATGCCTATACCAAGACCCTAGACAAATTCAAATGTTGCTAAAATCACACTAGTCTTATGCTAATTGCTAAACACCGGAACAATGTTGCTAAAATCACACTAGAACGACAATAGAACACTCAATACCACATCAAATTCAACATATTCGAAACTAAAATGCAGAAGTATAATCTGAAAAAAATGCAGAAGTATAATCTGAAAAAAATGCAGAAGTATAAAAAAAATCAAATAATTCCTAACCACACATTAAAAAAGATGATCAAAATTATACCAGAAGCAGTCTTCCAAATCATTGGAGAAGTGTTGTCAAGAACCGATTTCTTCCGAGATTCCATCTCGTCGCTCCAAATCTATCAAAAGGCATGAATAATGATCCAAATTCCATTATTTGATTTAAAAACAAAACCTTCTATTGAGTGTATATCTTCTATTGAGTATATATCTTCTATTGAAGGAAGAGAGAGAGAACCTTCTTCTTAATCTCGCTACGGAGGCTGTTCTCAGAGTCGATATCTTCTATTGAGTGTATGATTTGCTATGACAAGCTTGGGCGATCTGCCAATATCTGGTCTTGCTCCAGCTGTTAATCTAGAGAGAGAGGATTCGAAGGATTGTACAGAGGATCGGAGAGGAGAAGTTAAGGTTTTGAGAGAGAGAAAGAGACGATGCTTCACCGGGGACATATGATTTTCTCGGTTGGGTTGGGTTGGGTTGGGTTGTGTTGACTGTTTTTTTTTTTTATAGAAATCCTCCGAAATTCCACCTCCTAACATATGATTTTGGTATTCATATTTTTCAACTAAAAAATAAACAAAAGTTTTGTAGAATCATTCAAAGTAGCATTTTTTTAAAAAGTTGTGATATTTTGAATAACAGTAGATTTTAAATAAGTTTTATAAATCATTGATTGAATAACAAGAGATTGTATATTATTTTAATTGATTTTATATAGATTCCAGGTTGAATAACATAGAATTTTAGAAGATTATTAAAAATCATTAATTGAATAACAAGTGATTTTAAAAATCCTCTAAAACCTTCTAAAATACAAGTTCAATACCCCCCTCTAAAGAAAAAAAACTCGATTTTCTTTATTTTTTTCTTCTCGTCTTCTTCTTCTCCGACTCAAGTCGACGGACACAGAAGAAGTTCAATTTCGTTTCTTCTTTTTTTCTTCTTCTCTCTTCTATCGATACTCTTTCCTCTTCTTCTTCTTTTTCGTTCGTCCGTCTCTCTCAATCCCCTTTCTTCTTCTCTTTGGAGAAATCTGCCGTGAGAAATCAAAATTTGTTATCTGTTTCTTCTCAGTTGTTAGTCATTGTAAGCCATTCTCTTTGTTTCTTTCTTTTGATCCCTCTTTTCGATTTATTGTTGGGTTTAGCTTTCTAAATTATGTGAAAAAAATTTGAATTTTGTGAGTTCTAAGTTTGGGATAGTGAAATGATTTCGTGAAAAACACAGTTTATTTCTTATAATTATGTAGATAGATAATAAGATTATGTGAGATTGTGTGAGTTTAAGTTTGTGTTTATGTTTGGATTGTGTGAGTTTGTGTTTGTATATGGATTGTGTGAGTTTATCTCTTTGCTTTAGATAATGAGATTGCTTTTGATGTTTGATATTGAATTTGTTGTTGCAGGTACCAATCCCAATGGTTAAAACCAGAGGAGGAGGATCTAATGCAAGGTGAAGTGAAAGCTCACCCTCTATTCCAAAGAAGGAGAATTTGTAGTTGAGATGAATGAAGGAACAAGAAAGAGAATAGAAAAGAAGGAGAAGAATGAGCATTTGTGGTTGAGATGGAAGAAAAACAGGAAGGAGAAAGTGAGGCAGCTGGTGGTGTGATTGTGACAATCTCAAACTCAGGTGGCTGCTAATGGGATGCCCAATAGACGAAAGTTCAAGCAGTGTGTAAATTTAGTGGATGAAGTATTTTGGTACAACTGAGTAATCTAAGTGCAACTATGTCTTCGAAGAAATAGTTATCTCATTTGAAAATTATTTTGGTACAACTAAGTAAATCTAAGGACAACTATGTATTTTGTGTTTAACCTTTTGTGCCATCAAAAGACCACATTATGACATCTAGCGCCATCAAAGAACTGACATGTGTAAAGTTATTTTTTTCCCAGCAAAAAGTCATATAGTTGTTCAGTTGTACACAGCTGCACAAAAATGAACATAGTTGTTCTTTTTTCTAAAAACCACAAAAATTAGTTGTTTTTTACTCTAAATCAAAAAAATTTAGTTGTATTTATGATATTACGTAATCAGAATACATTTACTATGTAGTCTTGTATTTAAATGTTTGAAACCACCATTATTTCTTGATTTTCATAATTTGTGGTTGTTATATACAAAGTAAGTTTAAAAGACTAAGGTTGTTTATGTAAGAATTTGGATTTTTATGATTTAGATTTGTTTTTACATGTAAAGTAGATTTATATGTTAAAATTTTGTGGTTGTTATATACAATGTAATCTTAAATGACTAAGTTTTTATAGTTTGGTTCTAAGTTTTATAATTTAATAAAATTCTGCAAATTAAGCAAGGCAATATAATATAGTTGTACCAGTTGTACCAAGACAAAACAACTCAAATTTGTACAAATACCACAATGAAATTAACTAGAGTTGTACCTGTTAAAACTTAGTTGTATTAAACACAAACACTATAATTTCTAAACACAAACACTATAATTTCTAAAATTATCATAATGAAAGCAATCAAAAATATATTTTGGTATTCCCTTATAGTTCGGGAATGAAAAAGAGAAAGTAACTAACTCTCAGATTTTTCATAGCCTCATTTACCATTATCCTACTGCATATCTTCTCAACCAACTTAGTATATGATACATCAGTAGCGATGTCTTCATAAGAAAAGAATACACTTCCTTATCTTTTCTTGAAATCTATCTTATACTTTCTCTGATACTTGAATAGTATCCATCTTAAAGAAAGCTTATGACTGAAGGAATTTTCATTGTCAACTGCAAAAGAAAGGAAAGAAAACGGTCTCTAATTTTACATTTTTTTGTAGCAGTTCATAAATATAGTTGTACTCATTTGTCTCAGTTGCACCAAATTTTTGTATCAGTAGTTTTCTACATAGTTGTATCTAATGGTTCCAGTTGTCCCATATCTGCAATTCTCAAATTTTTCTATAAATCTCGCTTTTTTTTCGGTTTAATGAGAGAGGAGAGAAAATGTTTATTATTTGGTTATTTTTTTAATTTAAATTTATAATATAATATAAAAAGGGTATAGTGAGATTTTAATAATATTGGAAAGAAAAGGGATAGTGAGAATAAGTGGGGATTTTTTAAATTAGATTTAAAGCAAAAAAGGCTAGAGAGATTAAAATCCATTTTGTAGACATAAAATTTTTGTAGGATGTGTGATTGATTATTAGTGTCTATGTTATGGGAAAAATATAGTAAAATATTCTCTAAACAATACATGAACAAAAATGTTTCTATAAATTTTTCCTTTTTTTCTTGTCTAAAAAAAAAAGTCTATCTAGTACTCTAAACATCAATCATACACCTTGGAGTCGTGGACGTATCTATGTGATTATCTGATAGAAAGTGAGGTAAGAATATGGGATTCTTATGTATGCCAAGTTGATATACAAAATAAATAATGTATGAAGCTACGTCATGCATGATTACCTAAACACTGATTGGGGGAAAAGTCTATGTATCTACGATCTGTATCACCATGTATATCTATGTTTTCACGATAAGATGTAGTATTTAACATAACTTGGTGAATGGTGATACATACACTACAAGAAAATAAGGTATTTACAATTACGATTGGCAACTAAATGCATAGTCGGGAAATTAAGCGACTATTTGCCAATTATCTTACGACCATTTTACAACTACGTAACATTAGTCATAACTCAGATGTTATTTGCCGACCAAATACAATAGTCGGTATTGTAGTCATTGATTGACGACCATTATACGACTAAATGGAAATAACTTAAATTTGTTGCATCAAAACAGCTAATTTGGCGACTACGTAGCGACTCTTCCTATTAGTCGGTAATTTGGCTACTAAGTAGCGACTAATGTTTTGGCATTCTTCACATATAAACTATAAATACAAGCATCATATTGTGGCATTCTCATATTATTCTCATTTTCAAAGGCACAAACAAAATATATGTAAGTAATATCAATTTTTTATGCTTGCTTTACCATATCTATACTTATTATTATTTATTAATTGTTAATTGTTTTAGACTTGAGCTTTTGTTTTCTAATAGTGCAGATGTGAATTGGTTGCAAAGTGAAAAATTATCTATGAAGGTGAAGCTCAAGAAAATGTATATGAATCAGTAGGCCTGAATTTTTAAAATTAGTATCTTCATTTATGCTAAGTCATAAATGTAATTTTAATTTAAAAATAGAAAATGTAATTTTTATTATAGTAAGTATATATGTAAGTAATGTTTTGTAAATTTAAAGTGATCAATATATTATGTAGTGTATATATAAGTAGTATGATTTAAATAATATGTAAAGTAAATTAAATTATATATTTTTTTATAAACTTAATGTTGGCTACTGATTGGCGACAAACAAGTGACTAAATTCAAAAAAATGGTTATTACGTGTTGGACCATATTTTGGACTCCAAAACAAGCCCAATTGTTTAAAACATTTTGCACCAACTGATCCGCGACTAATAAGCGACTAAGTTTAAAACATTTTGGGTTAATTAAACCCGGGAATCCATTTACGCGGTCCAGCCCATAACCCTAACAAACGAGATAACCCTAATTTTTCAACCCTAATCTCTCATTTCTCACCATCCTTCATTTTCCTTCTGCCAATTCTCTCTCAATCGCCGAAACCCTAATCTCTCAATCTTATTTCTCACCATCCTTCATCTTCGTCCTGCCAATTCTCACGATGCGTCCTCTTAAGAAGCCTGGACGAAAGAGGAATGTTGTCGCCAACACTCCTCTCAGAGTCGGTGGCTCTAACCCTCCGTCGAAGGTGAGAAAAGTCAACCCTCTACCGCCTCAATACAACTTCACACCGGCGGCTCAAAATCCTACGCCTCAGACGCCTCAAGAACAAGTCCGCGTTTCCCCCCAACTTTCGACGTCAGCCGCACCGCAGGTCAGAAACTATCCACCACCATAAACTCTATTTCAGAACTCCGTGAATCGAAGCGTTGATGACCAACCAACTCGGTCATTACCAGAAGTTCAGAACAATCCTCCGGTGAGATCGGATCCTTTGCATGATTCTGCGAGATCTCCAGCTCAGAACAATCCTCCGGTTCGATCGAATCCTTTGCATGATTCTGCGAGATTTCCAGCTCAGAACTCTTACGCTCAAGGTCATCCTTCTTCTCAAGGTAACAACTTCGACGAGTCAGATCCAGTGTTGCCGGAACTCCGAGAGGACAAGTTGAGGGCTCTTAACGCCATACTTATGGTGCCGGACCGTCATACTTTTACCATTGTCCTCTCTTTGGAACCGAAGTCTAACACGACTTGGTATGTAAACACGTTTAAATCTACAGCTCAGAACATGTTTTCATATGTTTTCTCTAGATTAGAGTTTGTTTTCTAGATTAGAGTCGATGACTTCGTTGATTTTAGATGACACACAACATCACTATTGTTTATTGTTTTGGCGAGTACATGAACTATTGTTTATTGTTTTGTCATTCCCAAGTCTCTCATCATTTAGTAGTAACTAGAAGAATATATGTGTTTTATCATGAACTATTGTTTATTGTTTTGTCATTCCCAAGTCTCTCATCATTTAGTAGTAACTACAAGAGTATATGTGTTTTGTCATGAACTATTGTTTATTGTTTTGCGAGTATATGTGTATTGTCGAGTATATGTGTTTTGTCATGAACTATTGTTTATTGTTTTGTCATTCACAAGTCTGACTTGATTCTTATGTTATGAGGTTTACTCGTGATGTCAAATCACAACTGGTGCGGAAGATTACAAAGGTTTTTACAAACAAATTTGATGGTCTATACTACAATTGGTCATGTGTGCCTCCGGATAGAAGAGAAAGATACTTCCTTGAGTTTGCGGTATAGTTTTCTGTCATATATCATTCATAGATAGGTTTTAATTGTTGCTTATCACTAACTTAATTCTATTTTCTTTTTCCTAGAAAACACACACTTGGGATCCATTGATAACAGGGACAGTGCAACATTTTTTCTATGAGATATGTCAACGCCGGATGAAGAACATGGTAAGCGACGTTAGGACTAGTCGAGTGCAACCTAAATGGATCGAGGGTGAACTCTGGAAAACAATGGTTGCGCAGTGGGATACTGAAGAAGCACAAGAAAGGAGTCGAATCTATTCCAATGCTCGTATGTCAGACCGTAATGGTCTCGGTCCACACTCGCATTTATCTGGGTCAACATCGTATCAACAAGTCAAACAAGGCTTGGTGAGTAACTTTAACTTATGTCTTAACCTTTTTTTTGTAACTTTAACTTATGTCTTAACCTTTTTTTTGTTTTTGTAACATTCCAGGAAGAGAAACTTGGGAGACCGGTGAGTCTTGGTGAAGTTTTCAAAGAGACACATACAAGGCCAGATGGTACGTATGTCGATCGAAAAGCCGAGAAGATCTTCTCAACTTATGAGAAAAACTTACAAGCTAAGATATTTGAGATCGAGTCAGATCCTTCACGAGCTCAGGAGCTCACAACAGAAGATTATACGACCATCTTTCTTCAAGTAAAGTACCATTTTCACAATCTATATTTAAAGAGTCTTCAAAACTTTCATTTTCAGAACTAACAGTTTCATTTTATCTTTTCTAAGTCCACTGAGAATGATTCACGAGGTAATCTTTTTGGACTTGGAAGCCTCAAGGATCATCTTCAGGATCTTCTCAATGGCAAGAGCTATCAATGAGGAGAGTCGTCATCGTTTGTAGCATTACAAGAGCAAGTGAAGGAAACTCATCGTATAATTGAAGAACAAGTTGCTTATACTACAAAACGTGATGCTGAGATCGCTGCTCGTGAAGCAGAACACTCCAAAATTGTTGCTGAGCAACAGAAGAAGATAGAGCACTTGGAAAAGTTCATGCGTACGATGTGTCCGGCCTTTGTCGAATTCCAAGAGTCTGAATCAAGTGATGCATCCACCGACTCTCCAACACAACAATCTCCTTCTTAGTTTACTTCTTAGGCTACTTATTCGGCTACTTATTATGGTTTAGATTCTCTTTTGGTTATTATGAACTTGTCACTTTGGGATGATGTGTCAATCATAGTTTTTGATTGATCACTTTTGGTTTTCTTTTTGTAATTGCTAATATGGTGACCAAATTACTATTGTGGTGAACTTTTGGTTATTAAAAATATGAATTTTAGGTTTCTGTTTGATTAGAAATTCAATTTATAAAACAAAACAAAACAATTATGGTTTTAATCGCTATAATCGTCAAACCAGTCATTAAATCTGACTTAAAGTCGTCGTAACATAGTCGTCAAATAGTCGCTAAATAGTAGCCATAGAGTCGTATAATTTAACGACGAATTCACAACTATTCTCAAACTAGTCGTAACTACTTCTGTCAATATTTTATTAATCGTAACATAGTCGTCCAATAGTCGTAACTAGTAACGACTAAATTACGACAATGTTTACAACTACATGCCATAGTCGTAATATTGTCGCTATTTACCGACTATGTTACGACTGAATTTCTTTACCGACTACCGATTTACGACAATAAATATTAGTTGTAAATTAGTCGTTATGTATGATTTAGCGACTATTTAATGACTAATAGTGCAGTCGTAAATCACATGTTTTCTTGTAATAATATATAACCGTAAAAATATTTTTTTGATTAAAAAGGATAAATTCTGGATTATTGGATTTGGGTCAATCATAAAACCATAGTTGAATTAGAGAAAATGAAAAATAAATACTGCTTTATCTTTCTCACGATAAATCAAGGAATTGATAAGTAATCCCCATCGGATCATTCTATCCGAATCCAAAGTTGAAAGTTAAAAACGAATTGTGTTTTGTTTAACATTATAAAAAAAGTCGGCTAAGGTTTAATCATCAAAGTATATTAGTTGACTCTCTCGGTTGAAAGCGATTTATAGGACGAAGTATATAGTATATTAGTATTTAACAACTGATCATGAATTGAACTTTTTGTATAGCCGAAACGTTACACACCCACGTGTCACTACTCTCTGATGTCCCTTTCACGTGTCCGGAAACTCTAAACTTGTTATTTTATGTGTTTATGTTGCCGTATCGTAATTTCTTGTTAAAAAATATTTATCTCTGATTCCAATTAGAAAGCCACTCTTATCTAAACTTTGGGTGGTTTACCACTTCAACATGACAGACACACATAACAGGTGTGCACACTGCACAACCACAGCGTAGATCAGAGTATGGTACCACGATTTTTTTTTTTTTTCTTTACTATATATTATATCAAACTACTTCTACGGTATATTAAGATGTATTGCGATGATAATTTTGTATATGCCATTTATCATAGATTCAAATATCTGAACATACTTAATTTGCTTGCTGATTGCAATTTTACAAATTCGTTTTGAGTCATATATAGATCCCAAACTTTTGGATAATACATGGTTTATGTTAATATCTGTATTTGTTAAACATTACTCAGCAAATACATTCAAAATATTTTATGATTTTTATAAGAGTTTCGACAAGAATCTGATAATAGTTGATGTATATTTATTGTTATTTCCGTTCAACTTATTAATTAGAATTTTCTAAGTGATCCATTAATCAACCAACATTTTATATGTTCAATCAATCAAGCATTGACACTAACTTATCAAACGATAATACATTGAATTGGAATCTGACGATCGAAGTATATGATTGATAATATTTTATATATTTTAAATATTGTTGATGAACATTTCAAATATATTAAAATACTTTAGTATGTTGAAAGAAAAAATGGTTTTCTTGTTTTGAAAACAGGAATGCTTTGATTTCAAACTAATTTCATAGGTTTAGGTTATTAAGAATTTAAGATGCAAGTTATGATAGCACATATAGAAAGTTCTTTAGAATTTGTGGATAAAGTTTCTGGTGGATACTTACTAAAAAAAACAAAAAGGAAGAAGTTACTAGTGGAGAAAACTCATTATAAAGATTTATAATTTTATGGCTAATTAATATATATATATATATAGGAACTTTACTTTGGTTGGAAGCCTGTATCAAAAACTGAAAAAAGTCCCAACTCCTCGAATTGAATATCATAGTCTCTCTACTCATGTCATGACCAATAATAGAGAAAATCAGAAAATCAAATTCATAATGTAGAATTATCCAAGTTGACTCGATACAAATATTAGACCACTAAAAAGAACACGTTATGAATTCGACACTGAAAATGCAAGATACGTAGTTTAGTAAATTAAATAATGTAAATGTATTACTACATCAATTGAATTGATGAGTTTGAGATGTAATAATCCCTTGTGCACATTCTCAACATGAAATGTAGCTAACAAAATTCATAAATTTTACGATGTATATATAATATTTAAATATTATGTACAGATAATAATTTTACTGTTTGGGAGAGATATGAAGATTCCCTCTTCCTGAGTTTGTTTGATCATTAGGAAGCAAAAACACACATCTGACATCTCTTAATTGTTTAATAATAGTATATATGTGTTTGTTGTTTTGTTTCTTTAATAATACGATACTTAGTTGTTAGTTATGATTTCAACTCTTATACTATCTAAGAAAGTTTTAATGGCTCAAAAACATTAGTAACGAGGATGAATTAATTCTAGGATGGTGGAGTTATATTTGAGTTTAATTAATCTCTCTATCTTTTTTCTTTTGGTCAAACTAATCTGTCAAGTTAAAATATATGATCTGTCATATTGATTGCAACGTTGAATGTAAATCGAATTTGGATAATGTATTCACTGTTTGTAATCCCATTTGACAGGTTGAACTACCTGTCAAAATAATATTTTCAAAGTAATTTCTTACTCATTCATTTGTGCTACTGAGACGTTAGTTCCATTTACTTTACTTGAATAGGGATTGGATACGTACATGTAAAATGGTGGTCGGTGTTTTATTTCGAGAGTGTTTAGTCATAGATACCTCTTTGTGCATGTACGAGATATATGGTAATATATCCTTCTGCGTTTATAAGAGAAAGAAAAAATGCGTTCAAGAAGCTTAATTTGGTCAACTTTACGTTGCTAGAAATGTGTGAAATGGTGGCATACGGCGATGACTGATAAGAGAGACCATAAACATTTGAGATCTATGTACAAAACAGTCTACTTTGACTATTTTATTTGCTTTCTTCTTTAGGTGGCTATATCTGAAATGTGAATGCCGAGATGGAAATAAAGACTGTAATTTTGGGCTTATCTTACAAGTGGCAAGTATAGAAATGAGACTTGCAATTTCTGTGTCATCTTATCTGATAAAAATTAATAATATATATATAATTAAAAAATAGAAGTCTTATTTTAGTAGCCTTTTTTTGGTTTTTAAAATAAATAAATAAGCTTTTCATCTTGTGGTTATTGTTATTTTATTATATTTTAAAATCTAATTAACCACCTCAAGGGTCCTTCAATTATTAATTATAAATTTGGTATATGCTCGTCATATTATTAAACAAATATTATGCATTTGATAGGGGTAAATTTTGATTGTAGAGAGGACGAAACAGATGTTGACATATGAACGCACCATCATCAATGAGAGACTCCGGATGAACATGCATACAATGATCTCAAGTTTGTAAGGATCCTATATTTGGTAAGTGAAAAATAATAATGTATGAGAATTGGAAATTGGAATCAAAGAGCTCAAGTTTTTAGTAGCAATGATTTAACAAGATAAAAACGAATAATGTATATAAATTGTATATGGTGAAACCTAAGTCTAAGACTAAAGATATATTCAATCTAATATTTCAAATGATTTGAGTTTTTATAAGATTTTAAATAATTTTGATGATTTTAGTGAAGTTTAAAATTGACATTTTAAGTGATTTATGTAAAATTTACGTATCATATGTTATTCAATCATGAATTTAAAAGGTCTATTAAAATCCACTGTTAATGTTTTAGTGAACTGATATTTTAAAATTTTATTTAAAAATCTATTGTTATTCAAAATAGTTTGTGGATTTGGATTTTTATGATTTTTAGGGATTTTGGAGGATTTAGGAGGATTTGTTTAGTTAAAAATACAGAAATCTAAATCTCTCTACAATAAATCATACCAACATTCCAAAAATCATTTAAAATATTATGAAAACTCAAATCACTTAGAATATAAGATTGAATACACCCCCTAAATGATTTATTGTAAAATTCTTTTAAATCCCACCTAAAACCATGAGATTTGGTTCTATATTTTTCAACTAAAGAAATTTTCTCAAATCTTCCAGAATCTCTAAAAATCATTAGAATCTAAATTCAGAAACTGTTTTGAATAATAAAAGATTTTAAAGAATATTTTAAAATTATTAGTTCACTAACAATGGATTTGAGAAGAATTTTTAAAATCTATATTGAATAACACATAATTTATAAATTTTACACAAATCACTTACAATGTCAAGTTGAATATACCCTCTAAAATGATACGTGAAATCTTAGATCTTGGGGTGTTACAGAATTTAAGTAAATGATAGTGAAACCCAATTATTGTGTACATGCTGAATTAAGATGAAATAGCCGAGTGCTTAATTAGGTTTGAGTTGATATGAGGTCATTTCCATGAGTAAAAACTATAATGTCAATTACAATAGAATGCAAAACAAATGTACTGCTCACACATAACCCCATACTGAAAACTAGTACACTAGTACTGTACATATAGATGACTAGTCGCCAAAAACCGTCCAAATTCAGAATCATTAGTCACCAAATTACTTAAAGAAATCAATTTGCTAGTTTGCCAACCCTAGCCTCAAAGATAATGTATTTCTATCTTTTATTTTATACATACGTATACAGAAAAAAAAAAAAAAAAAAAAGGAAGTAACTCCCGCGCAAATAGGGGCATTATGGATATTTCAAGAGACTTGCAGGCTATATAAAGACCCTAGTATACTGCATCCATATCCATTATCCACACTTGATCTCAAGTCCTCTGTTTATAAAGAGAAAAAGTTCCAAATTTCACCAAACACCAATCACAAAGTTCGTATAGTCCCTTCGCGCAGATCTTAGATCAACCAAGTAGAAACGGATAGAATCTTCTCCCGTCCGATAAAAATCTACGTTTTCAGATATTTTACATATCCGTAAGTATCGCTTCTTCTCTATCTATCCAAAACTATTATGTATATACTCATCTTTTTAAATCCCATGAGATAAATAACACAATCGATCATTGTATCGTGTAACCTGCACTTTCTTTGTTACGTTTCTTCTATTGACTAACCATACTCTCTCTTTTTTTTTTTTTAATTTAATTTGTTAATCATGATTATGCTGAGAAGTCAATTCCCAAATCGCTACTAATGTGCATTTCTTCCCGGAAAATGCAAAAACATGCTACATGACTAATTGGTAAAAACAATTCGAAATTGTAGGTCATGGGAACAAATGGTACAACATGTCCAGGACCAATGAAAGCAACCTCTAATGGAGTATTCCAAGGCGAGAATCCTCTGGAGCACGCGTTGCCTCTTCTCATACTCCAGATCTGTATCGTCCTTCTTCTTACTCGTCTTCTTGCTTTTCTCCTCCGTCCACTCCGACAGCCACGTGTCATCGCCGAGATTGTCGTACGTTTCTTTATCTCTTCAATTATTTATTTATATAGAAAATAATTTTTTTTGGGTCAACGTTTATTATATATTTATATCCATTATGGGGTCTAATTAGAAGTCAAAAAGATATTGTTACCAGTTTGATCAAATAATTAGATAAGGTGACGGAATTTTTGGAAATTTACATTAAAATTCTAAGGCTGCTTAGCTCCAATCATGCGGTTGTGAATAAGTCGTCGGACTTATTAAGTTATTTACTTATTTATGACATAGCTATCGTAGGAACTTTCATCAGAATATTCGTTTTCTTCCACAAAATTCGCTAACACGTTAAGCTTTTAAGAGTATCTTACAGTTACACACACATATTAATATCTTATAATATCTCTTAACTTTTTTTTAAAGCAAAAATCTTATATTATCTGTTTATGCTTCCACGTTCCTATGAATCTTGTGGCTTGTAAGCAGTGATCAATTCCAAAATTTGGAATAAGTACTCATATGACGATTCTATTTTCCTGATAAAATAATATGACGATGTTGATTAGTCATAGATGATGGATGTTTAATTACTTCCCTTATTATATGACTAAGCAAATAATCAATATTAATATTTTGTAAGTACATTTTGTGTTATGCCTTTTTAATTTTGTTTATTTAAAAATTTATTTACAACATTAATCCTTAAAAAGTTTTCAAAAATAACATTATTTCAGATTTTGTTTCCTAAATATTTTACGTACCATTCCAACTAAAAAAATACAACAGAATAAATATGGAAACATAAACTATTATATATTTAACCACACTTTCTATTGTGTATTAAAGATATTATATCTATAAATCATTCGCAAACAAATAAAACAACAATTTGATTCATATTTTGTTTTTCAAAACCCGTGAGCTTTGATTCTTAACGTACGAAAAACTTCAATTCACATTTATCTAAATATTATTATTAATATATATAAACTTAATAAAATTTTAAAATATTATAAATATGTAAAAAAAAAACTATATAATATGGTTGTATAGTAAATGTCTTATAAAGAGAACATGTTGAAATTAATAAAATATTATTAAATTTATGCTAATACGGATTAAATCCTCATTTTATTATTTGTCAACACTATTAATATTAGAATATTTGACACATAAAAATTAAGATGATTTAACTAAGATTATATAAAATAATTAAATCATTAGGAAAACGTAATTTAATCATAGCTTATAATGATTTACTATGTATTTAGATCTTTTATTTTCTGTCATAATAATTAACAATCAAAATAGAATTTCAAACACTAAACAAAACAAACTAAATATAACAAACAAATGGTAATGAAGTATATTGCGGGTTAAAAAATTAATATAAACATTTAGCCAGAGCCTTCTCTGAAAATATTAAGGCTAAAAGCCCATTTTTTTGGTGGGGCCAATTATACATTAATATTTTTTTTTTAAACTTGAAAAACACAAAGAAGACTAGAAAATATTTGAATCATTGACATTTGGTACTAATATACTATCTTTTTACCAGTAGAACTAATGAAGTTTTTAGGAAAAAAGGCCGAATATTCACTATCTTATTTGGAGACCCAAGCATTTGCTTCACCTGCCTATATCAAGGGCTGACTCTGCATTTAGCCGCACAAACGATCATGAAATTTAGTTATTCCTCTATATAGAAAACATCTAATATTTAACAAACAAATACAATATAAAATATAAATAGTAATAAAAATTATATATACGCAGTTTACCGCGGGTTAAAATCTAGTACACTACTAAAATAAAACACATCATTATTATTTTTGGAATTATAATGGAGTACTGTATATAACTTTTACCTTCTATATATGTTGTGGTTTCAGGGTGGAATATATCATTGATTATTCGTTTCTTACATTGTTTTATTCGGAATTATAATGTCATTAAGTTTGAGTTTATGTTTTTGTTGTGATTAGGGTGGAATATTACTTGGACCATCAGCTCTTGGGAAAAGCTCAAAGTTTCTCACCACGGTTTTCCCACCAAGGAGTCTAACGGTTTTAGACACACTTGCAAACTTAGGACTCATCTTCTTCCTCTTCCTCGTTGGTCTCGAGCTCGACCCTAAATCCCTCAAGCGAACTGGAAAGAGAGCTCTCTCGATCGCTTTAGCCGGAATCACTCTTCCTTTTATCCTTGGTATTGGAACTTCGTTTGCTCTCCGAAGTACCATAGCTGATGGAGTCAGTAAAGCTCCTTTCCTCGTCTTCATGGGGGTTGCTCTCTCCATCACCGCATTTCCCGTTTTGGCACGAATTCTCGCTGAGATCAAGCTTCTGACCACTGATGTCGGAAAGATTGCTTTGTCCGCTGCTGCGGTCAATGATGTTGTAGCTTGGATTCTCCTTGCTCTCGCCGTGGCTATCTCGGGCGACGGGGGTTCTCCTCTCACATCTCTATGGGTGTTTCTCGCGGGTTGCGGTTTCGTCTTGTTTTGTATCTTTGTCGTGCAACCGGGGATTAAGTTGATTGCTAAACGTTGTCCTGAGGGAGAGCCAGTTAATGAACTCTACGTGTGTTGCACGTTAGGTATTGTTCTTGCTGCTAGCTTTGTCACAGACTTGATTGGGATCCACGCGCTGTTCGGTGCGTTTGTGATCGGGGTTATTTTCCCGAAAGAAGGTAATTTCGCGAATGCTCTAGTTGAGAAAGTTGAGGATCTCGTGTCGGGTCTTTTCTTGCCGCTTTACTTCGTCTCGAGCGGTTTAAAAACGGATGTGGCGACGATTCAAGGAGCTCAGTCTTGGGGACTCTTGGTTTTGGTTATTTTCAATGCTTGTTTTGGTAAAATCTTCGGAACAGTTCTCGTTTCCCTTTACTGCAAAGTTCCCCTTGACGAGTCTTTAGCACTCGGTTTCTTGATGAACACGAAAGGCCTTGTTGAGCTCATCGTCCTCAACATCGGTAAAGACAGAGGGGTAAGTTCATAGATTTCCTTTTTATTTATTTTTTAATTTTTTTATAATTATTAAAAACAGATTTTACAAAATATTTGCATGTTAACTTGGTTCTATGTGTTTTCGCAGGTTTTGAACGATCAGGTTTTCGCTATAATGGTCACTACAACAAATATGTACATTGATAGCAGACGGATATAGCTCATTTTCCGTCACTGCTATGAAAGATGAGATTTTTTTTCGCTTACTTTTTAATAGCATCTTATTAACGCTATGATAGGAAAATTATGTAGCGGGAAACAAAAGTGACTTTTGTCCGCCAATACTTAGTGAAATTATTCACTTAATCGCCAAATAAAAAAAAAACCCAAAAACTCGACACACTCTCTCTCTCTCTCTCGTTACAACCTAAGCTCAACCTAAGAAGATTTCTTCTTCTAAATTCTCTGTGTGTGCTCAAATTCTTCTAAATTTCTTATCAATTCTTCAGTTTTATCGCCGTTTGTGAAAAGCCCCAATTTCGCCGTTTGTGAAAAGCCCCAATTTCGCCCTAAATCTCCATATCCATCGCAATTGATAGCTCGAATCCATTTTTGAGGCATGTCTTTCTTCTTCCTCCTAATTTCGTTATTTGTTTCGATTATTTGTGATTTCAAACAGCTTTTGATTTCGATAAGGGTCAGATTTAGTTATCTGTTTTGTTAGGGTTCGATTTATCTAGATTTATTTCGTTATCTGTTTTTTAGGGTTCGATTATTTACAGATTTTGAGAATGTGGAGTTTCGAATCCATCTGTTTTGTTAGGGTTCGATTATTTACAGATTTGACTCAAAAATAGCTTTTGGATTTGAGTATTTGCGCCTTCATAAACTGAACGATTTTTTTTTTTTCCCAAGTGTTGGTGATTGAAATGTTGGGGAACTGAAGCTTCTCATTTCTCTGTACTCACACAACAGGTTAGTATCACTCAACCAATAGTTAAACATTATTATTACACACGAATATTGGTGATTGCTATGTTTTGTCCTTTGAGTCTGATTCGTATAAATAGTGATTAGATTAGTGAGATTTTACACAGTTAGATATTGGTTTAAGAGCATCTGTATGTGTCTGAAGTAGTGCAGTATTGTCTGAATTGTTGCTTAATGTGAGCTTTGTATAATATGTATCTCTATTTTATCTATAAAGGTTAAAATTTATATTATAACATATAATGTTGGACAAGGCATGGGTGCATCTATGCAGGTAAGGAATTATATTTCATAATTAGGTTTTATTTTGGGTTTGGATACTTTAAGATGTTCTTTTAGTTATGATTTTTTTCTTTAATTATCCATTGAAGAGCTGATCCTGGTTATAAAAGTGGAGCTTGGAAATTTGTAAGGGATGTGTCTGCGGCTTTAGGTGACATAGAAATGATAATATGTCCTTGTAAAGACTGTCGTAATGTAGTACGACAGTTAAACAGTGTTGTGGTTGAGCATCTTGTAATAAGAGGGATGGATGAGGCATACAAGGTGCATAGTGATTGGTATCATCATGGAGATGTGAAGTCAGTAGATGAATTTCAAAGTAAACCAACTCAGTGGAATGAGGAAGTTTTTGAGTTATATAAAGCTGCTGAATTTTTTGATCAAGAGTTGGCTTTTAGAGGTGACTTAGCTGACCAACCTGTGGGCGACTTAAGTGAGATTGCAGAGGGTGAGGACCAACAAGAGGATGAGTTCCTTGCAAAGATCCGGGATGCTGAAACCCCACTATACCCTAGCTGTTCAAACCACAGCAAGTTATCGGCTATTGTGACTTTGTTTAGGATTAAGACACATAATGGCTGGTCGGATAAGAGCTTCAATGAACTGCTTCAGACATTGCCAAGCATGTTGCCAGATGGTAATGTCTTTCACACATCATTGTATGATGTCAAGAAATTTTTAAAGAGCTTTCATATGGGATATGAAAAGATCGACGCATGTGTTAATGATTGCTGCCTCTTCAGAAAGAAGTTAAAGAAGCTTGATAAATGTCCCAAATGTAATGCTTCACGGTGGAAGACTAATAAGCGGACTAATGAGGTAAAGAAAGGTGTCCCACAGAAAGTATTAAGATATTTTCCAATTATACCAAGGCTGAAGAGAATGTTCAGATCAGAGGACATGGCTAAGGACTTACGGTGGCATTACACTAACAAGAGCACTGATGGAAAACTTCGACATCCAGTAGATTCTGTTACATGGGCTCAGATGAATGAGAAGTATCCTTCATTTGCAGCTGAAGAAAGGAACATACGGCTTGGGCTGTCCACAGATGGATTTAATCCATTCAACATGAAGAATAGTAATTATAGTAGCTGGCCTGTGCTATTGGTAAACTACAATTTGCCTCCTCACCTTTGTATGAAGAAGGAGAATATAATGTTGACATTATTGATTCCTGGTCCACAACAACCAGGTAATAATATTGATGTCTACCTAGAACCTCTTATTGAGGATTTGAATCATCTGTGGAAGAATGGAGAGCTAACGTATGATGCTTTTAGTAAAAGTACATTTACTCTAAAGGCAATGCTTCTCTGGACCATTAGTGATTTTCCTGCGTATGGAAATCTTGCTGGTTGTAAAGTAAAAGGTAAAATGGGATGTCCTATGTGTGGGAAAAATACTGATAGTATGTGGTTGAAGTTTAGCAGGAAACATGTCTACATGTGTCATAGAAAAGGTTTGGCTCCAACACACAGATATAGGGAAAAGAAGACTTGGTTTGATGGAAAAGTTGAGCATAGGAGAAAGTCAAGAATTTTAACTGGTCATGAAGTTCATCAGAATCTGAAAAACTTCCAAAATGATTTCGGAAATGTGAAAAAGGCTGGGATGAAGAGAAAGAGAACTGTCTATAAAGAACCAGTGTTTGACAGTGATGATGATGAAAGTGAATCCGATGAAGATGAGGAAGTAGAAGTAGATGAAGATGAGTTATCAAGGTGGAAGAAAAGATCCATTTTATTTACTCTGCCTTATTGGGAGGATCTACCAGTACGGCATAATTTGGATGTAATGCACATAGAAAAGAATGTGACTCACAGCATTGTATCCACATTGTTGCATTGTGGAAAATCTAAGGATGGTCTTAATGCTCGTAAGGATCTTCAACATCTTGGTCTAAGAAAAGAGTTGCATCCTACCACAAAAGGAAAGAGAACATATCTTCCAGCAGCACCTTGGTCTTTGTCCAAGAATGAGAAGAAGATTTTTTGCAAACGACTATTTCATTTTAAAGGTCCAGATGGATACTGTTCTAATATTTCAAGAGGAGTTTCAGTAGAAGAGTGTAAGGTAGGAGGTCTGAAATCACATGATTATCATGTCTTGATGCAACAGCTTCTCCCGGTTGCACTTAGAGGATTGTTACCAAAAGGTCCTAGAACAGCAATACTACGGCTATGCGCATTCTTCAATCATTTGTGTCAGAGAGTTATTGATATTGAGGTTATTACAGTATTGGAAGCTGAAATTGTAGAAACGCTTTGTATGTTTGAAAGGTTTTTCCCTCCAACCTTCTTTGATATCATGGTACACTTGACTGTTCATCTAGGAAGAGAAGCTAGACTAGGAGGACCTGTGCATTTTAGGTGGATGTACCCATTTGAGAGGTATATGAAAGTTCTAAAAGATTTTGTAAGAAATCCTGCAAGACCAGAGGGTTGTATAGCAGAGTCATATCTTGCAGAAGAAAGCATGCTGTTTTGTAATGAGTTTCTGAAAAAGACAACCAATGTAGAAGAAAAACCTGAGAGGAATGTAGAGTATGTGAACAGCTCTATATTAGAAGGTCGTCCAATATCAGCAGGAACGTCATTCACTCTTACTGAAATGGAGAAGAATATAGCCCATCTTGCTGTCATTCAAAATACAGCTGCCTTTGATCATTATGTGGAGTAAGTTACTTGTGTATTTCATTCCTTATAAATTATAAGGTTAGATACTTAAGAGTTCTCTACTATTCATCAGCCAGTTAGAGTAATATAAATTGATGTTATTTTTGTTTATGTTACAGAGACCAGAAGCTGAAATGGATGAAAACTCAGCTGCAAGAGTAACATATTCTTACTTCTTTTCATATCAGCTAAGTGATTCTTCTTAGTGTCGTTTATGATTCTTAGTTGCTCATGAAATTGTTGCAGAGTGTAAACAAAAGAGCACATCCTAAGTGTGTGTTTGTTGATTGGTCTGACATTGATGAAAATGTTGGTGAGGGTCGGATTCTTTCTTCTGATCCGGATGACATAGTGAATGACTGTCGTCTTGGCCCTTATGATCTCAAAGTGTTAGTTGAAGCTGCATATAAACCAGATGCATTTCTATGGAGACCTGCACAAAAGATCTTTCATATGAAAGAAGCTGTTGGACATATAATCGCATGGCCAACTGATAAGTGTAGACTGGTAGACAACAACATCCAAATGGAAGACATTGCCCCTATGGTATTTATAATTTCTAGCAATGTGTTAGCAATGTATTACCCCTGTCTATAATGCTAATTAATTATATTGGATTTGTTTACTGATTGTGTTTAACAGGGTATACAAGGAAACAAATGTAAACTATTGGATTTGTCTAAGGGTGACGTCATTGTTGCTGAGGGGCGTTGGGAGACACAAGAACCAAGTGCGTTGGTTAACGGAATTCCTCTTGGACCAAAAGCAGTTAAAGTATTTGTGGATTCAGTAAAGCAGCCTGATACATCACTATGGAGACCTACAGCTGAAATGTCATTTCTTGAGGACTGTTTGATGGCTTACGTATCTTGGCCCCTGAGTAAGGTTGATTTTGAAAATCCCTCAACTCCAACTGGTCAGAATGCTACATCACATGCTTCTTTGTCTGCATCAAAGGCCAAGTCTGCAGCCACAGCTTCTAAGTCTGCTACAGAGTCCAAAACTTCAGCAACAGCTTCAAAGGCTGCATCGCAGGCCAAATCTGCATCTATGTCTTCTAAGTCTGCATCTGGTTCTGAGTCTCCTGTTGATGATGCAACGGGTCCAATATCACCAATAAAGAATACTTTACCATCACAGTCTCCTCTCAGGAAGTCTCCAGTAAGTGTTTTCATATGTTATGAAGTTGTTTTTGTTAATTATATGATGACTGATGGTTTATATTGTAAACATGGCAGCGCATTAATAAAGTTATTTCCAAGGAGAATAAGAAGTGCAAGTTGATGGATTTAACTGAAAAGAATAGGGTTGTGGCTGAAGGACGATGGGGAACAAATGATCCAGAACATAAGGTTCACTTTACTCGCTTGGGTTCTAATGCAGTTAAAGTGTGGATAGATGTTGTGAAGGTGAAAAATGTAAAAGTTTGGAGGCCATCCGATGAAATAGAGATTATTGAAGATGCACTTAGCTCCTGCATTGCTTGGCCAGAGAACAAGGTCATTATGTCTTAAACTGATGGTTTTATTGTGTAATGTTAAGTACTTGAGATTGCTTGTTTATTTTGGATGTTCTTGAGACTTTGATGGTAAACTGATGTTCTTGAGACTTTTGTTATGTATTTTGGATCTGAGACGTTTATTAATCAGATTTTATGAGATTTTATAAAACAGGTTATGTGTGCTATAATCACATATCAGAAAATGCTATAAAAGTACAGGTAAACGTTATGATAAAAGAATATACCATAGCACAGTAAACAAGATAAAACAGCATTTCGCAACAGCTATATTAGATATGTATAACATAGCACGAAAAATTAAATATTGTATAAATTTTTGCAAAATTATAATCTTGATAATACAGCAGTTTATTAGAGCTATGCTATAAAACTATAACATAGCACGAAAAAACAAATGTTGTATAAATTTTTTCAAAATTATGATCTTGATAATATAGCAATTTCTTAAAGCTATGTTATATTTTTATAACATAGCATACGTAATAAGTGCTATTGTATATGGGGTACATATAATAACAGTGCCCTAAAACAGCGCTCATGAAAACGCTATCAAAGACCTATGATAGCGTTTTTCTCTGGTTAACAATGTGCATATTTGTTGTAGTGGGTTTTAATGGCCATATTCACCACGTTCATGACGACTCCTCTAGTTCTAGCCGTGTACAAACCGGGTAAATCTTTAGCCAAAGGAGATTACCAAAACCGAACAATCGAGGAGACGAAAAAGTCCAACAAACCTCTCCGACTCATGTTCTGTTTCCAGAGCATAATGAACATCCCAACGATCGTCAACCTCATAGAAGCATCCCGAGGCTCAAACCGCAAAGAAACTCTATCGGTCTATGCGATGCATCTTATGGAGCTTTCCGAGAGATCATCCGCTGTACTCATGGCACATAAGGTCAGGAAAAATGGACTTCCATTCTGGAACAAAGACAAAACTGGTAACAATAGTTCTTCCGACATGGTCGTTGTCGCATTTGAGGCTTTCCGACGACTCAGCCGTGTCTCTGTGCGTCCCATGACGGCAATCTCAGCGATGGCGACTATACATGAGGATATATGTCAAAGTGCGGAACGCAAAAGCACGGCTATGGTGATTCTTCCGTTTCATAAGCACGTTAGGCTGGACAGAACGTGGGAGACGACTAGGAACGATTACCGTTGGATTAACAAGAAGGTTATGGAAGAAGCTCCATGTTCTGTTGCGATATTGGTTGATCGTGGGCTTGGTGGTACGACTCGTGTCGCGTCTAGTGATTTCTCGTTGGTAATAACGGTTTTGTTTTTTGGAGGGAATGATGATCGGGAGGCGTTAGCGTTTGCGATGCGTATGGCAGAACATCCCGGGATAAGCTTAACCGTTATTCGGTTTATTCCTAGCGAGGAATTTAAACCGGAAAATGTGAAGCTTGAGATAATCGAAGATCATGCATCATGTTCCGGGGAAACGAAGTTGATTGATATAGAAGCTATAACCGAGCTGAAGGCAATGATTAAAGGACAAGAAAGTTCTCTTTGTAATTCAGATTCCGAATCTCTAATCGTTTACGAAGAGAAAATCGTAAAATGTTACAAGGAAGTTTTCGAGGTTATCAAAGAGTGTTCTAAAAGCAATCTTTTCTTGGTGGGGAAGTCACCGGAAGGTTCGGTGGCGTCGGGGTTGCACGTGGAAAGAAGCGATACGCCGGAGCTTGGACCGATCGGGAATTTGTTAACGGCAAGCGAAAATGTTTCGACGACGGCGTCAGTGTTAGTGGTGCAACAGTACACAGCAAGCCCCGTTCTTCCGGTAGTTGGAGTTACCAAGGACGTCACGACTGAAAAGTCGTTGGTTGAAGATTCCGAGAGTCCTTAGTGATTTTTCTCTTTGGGATTCCAAGACTCGAAAGGTCAAAAGATTGGCTTGTATATAATAATAACATGTGATGCATATTTTAAATACCACAAATATATTATCTTTGTATGGCAAAGTCTTCGTTTCATTTGGTTTTGAACTTTTAATTCATAACTAACGAGACAAGAGGGAATCATAATTATTAAGTCCATTATTAATTAAAATGTTTGTAATTAAAACATTATGAATTAAATTCAGGTGGAAGTTCTATATTTGGTCATCTGTTCAGGTGGCAGTTTGATGATAATTAGGAATTGTGTAACTGAATCTCTCGGATATGCTGTAAATATACGATGATGGGCCAAACCACTGATTAAATATCAGGTATGTCACATATGTATTCGTTTATCCTAGAATTTGAAGGTGTGTTGTAGAGAAATTGTAAATCATACTGCACCATAGCTCTTGCCTTCTTTGATCCATCATGTATCATAGTAAAACCACGTATGTGCTTAATTTCTTATAGTTATAATGTAACGAATGGTAAATACATCAGAGTAAAAACCAAGTACGTGCTTGTACCGTACTTTGTAACAAAATTGGCATTTTACTCAAGTCCCAGATAGTGGTCTACTGGTCTTAGTAGTGGTTAAAAACTAGTCGCAGTGGTTAATAACCGATTACGTACTAAGGAAAGAGGCTTTCTTCCTAATCACTTTTATTAAATATTTTTATTGACATCATAAAAATTAAATTATAATTATCTTATTTTCAGGAAAAAAGATTCATGCTTATCTTTAGAAACGTAGCACGATATTGAGTAAAACCAAGACTACGGCCAACTTCTTGACATGGCGCTATGGTTTGATATTCAACTCTGTTTAACTTCTCCATTTTAAAAGGCCTGGTAAAAAAGCTTTTAGTTCAGATTTCATGCAGCTTTTATTAGTTAATTAAGGGATTCATGGTCTCAAAGCAGTTTTTGTACGTAGGATTCATGGTCTTACTTTAATTTCTTATGTTGTTGTCTCATGAGTTGTTAAACCTACTTGGTTTAGAAGCTATCTAGTTTCGACATAGCTAGCTACTTTGAAGTTAGTAAGGGACAAATGAGGAGTTAGGCAACTAAACCCATTTGAACTCTTCTTTTGCTTAGGATTAAATCATCTTGTTTGACCTTTTAACGTTTGTGCTTTTACTCATGTGTTAGGAAGGAGTTAGTGACAGATATTATTGACTAATACTATTTTAAATTGAATATGAGAACAAGAAGAATTTTAAAATGAATTAATTGACTATAAAGTTGTCAAATAATTATATATATATATATATATATATATATATATATATATATATATATTAGTCTTATACGTAAAGTAAAGCGATAGAGGGAATAATTGTTCTACATGAGCAATTGCGCATGCCTTGTATAATAATAACATTTATATACATAAAATACTCTTAACATTACTAAGTTTTTAAGTTTATATTAAACATCTTCATGAATCTTTACCGTAGTTTTGAAGTTTCAAGTTTTGGTTACTTTGCAAAACTCGTATCACAACAACTTTTACATATCTTAATTAATATTTTTCTTTATGATTGTATTTCTTAATTCAAAATTTATATTACCTTCCAAGTTGTTAGTTTTTTGATATATTAATATACAATTTCTGTATTATCTAAATATATATTGTGTTGATCTAATTTAATGTATGACTTCATGATATGAAAATTTACACGAAGATAAAGATATATAATCTAGTTGAAAAAAAAAAAGATATATAATCTACATTCGTGTAGTAAGGATATCAATTTAATTATTTTGTTGTATATTTGCTAGTGTTGTAATAAATAAAAAATGTGTCGATCTTAGCTAATTGTATCATTAAATTTATTTATCAATAACCTAGAAAGTTTTCGGAATATTATCAAATGTCTTTTAACGAAGAAAAGGGTTAATTAGTAGCAATCTTAGAAGCCAAGCTGAAACGTGATTTATTTTACACGTTACCTAGTTTTAAGTTCTAACCATATGCACCAGACATCGTCACATGAGTGATGGGCGTTCGTTATTTTAAGGCAATATTTCCTAAAGAGTTTTCTAATTACTGATTTGTTTTTTCCATTTTCGCCTAAAACTTTCTTTTTCGTTTAAATTTGTTTTCAACTTGCTGTGATATATTAGCTAGCCTTCGACTTTATGCTTTTAGGTTGGACTCACCAAACGTTTTTATAGGACATATAAAATCATTAAATCTATGCACTCTTTTTCTTTCTGTCAACAAAAAAAAATATTTCTATCAAGAAAATGAAATTAAGTTGTAGCTTAGTTATCACCAACCCCGCTTTTGTCCCTCAACATGATCTTAAAAACCTTATTTTCCACTCTAATTTCTTTTAATTAAAATTTAATTTGACCAAACATAACCGACCCAGTTCGCTGTATCCCTCAAAATACTTCTATATAAATGGGTGTAAGCCCTCATCATTTTTACACAACTCACTACGCACCAGTCTCTAGCTAACTATGGCATCTCTAATAGAGAAACAACTCTTCAAATCCCTCTTCTCATTCTTCGTATTGGTTTTACTTTTCTCCGATACTGTCTTAGGATCACGAAAAACACTCGATCAGAAAAAACCATGCAAACACTTCTCCTTCTACTTCCATGACATCCTCTACGATGGCGACAATGTAGCAAACGCAACCTCCGCCGCCATCGTGAGCCCTCCGGGACTAGGAAACTTCAAGTTCGGTAAGTTTGTGATTTTCGACGACCCCATAACAATGGACAAAAACTATCTCTCGGAACCCGTAGCTCGTGCACAAGGATTCTATTTCTATGACATGAAGATGGACTTCAATGCGTGGTTTTGTTACACGTTGGTGTTTAACTCAACCCAACACAAAGGTACATTGAACATAATGGGTGCGGATTTGATGATGGAGCCGACAAGAGATCTATCCGTCGTTGGAGGGACCGGTGACTTCTTCATGGCTCGTGGGATCGCTACCTTCGTGACAGATATATTTCAAGGTGCTAAGTATTTCCGAGTTAAGATGGATATTAAACTCTACGAATGTTACTAACTAAATTATATTTGTGTTTTTTTCTTGAAATTTGTGTGCTAACACAGAGATAATGTGTTACTACTACTAAGTACGTGCTTTATTTGTCCTTTTTTTGTGTTGTTATTTTGATTTATGGTTAATGTTGTCAATTGCAAGAAGTCAACAAGAAAATGAAATTTTTTTTCCCGATAGTTATATGATAATGAAAAAGGGTTCTCAAGTCTCAACCCGCATAAAATAGTTAGTCCTACTCTCCTACTCCTATCCATTTTATATTTTTGAATAACAAAAATAATTACCTCATAAAATTAATCCAATTGCGCCACAGATTACTGTAATTTGGATCCTAAAGCGTTGATACTTCCACAAATGAATCTAACTTCGCTACATACTCTCTGGCCCATTTGAATCGGGCTGATCCAAGCCGAACCAAGTAGAATAATGTATGGGCCCATGAATGTATCAACGCTGGAAACAAAATGGTATGATTTCCAAAATAAGTGAAAGCTTAACAATCAAATGAAACATTGATTAGTTTTCCCCATACACTATACGATGTCAAAGTTTGTACTTAATGATGAAGACCAAACCATTTTTGTTACTAATGTCTCTCTATTCCAAACCCTAGGATATAACCATCAAGAAACTCTTAAAATATGATAAACCATATTGGGTCGATGTTAACTCCT
Source organism: Camelina sativa (assembly GCF_030686135.1). Taxonomy (NCBI): domain Eukaryota; kingdom Viridiplantae; phylum Streptophyta; class Magnoliopsida; order Brassicales; family Brassicaceae; genus Camelina; species Camelina sativa. Next base: position 8,920,211 of record NC_141890.1, read on the forward strand.
CCTTCTCCTCTGTTCAACCTTGGCAAAAGTTCCCGCATTTATTCGTTTTGTGCGATAATATGATTCGATTGTTAACACAAGAGCTCGTATTTAGTCCCGTTGGATTCATCTTAGATACAATTTTGTGAATAGTGATCGATAAATGGCCATATACCAATATACAAATATAAAGGAAAACAGAATCAAATACAACTAGAGAGTATATTCTAAACACAAATTGTTATTTTCAGATCCCAGTGACATATTTAAAGAATTTAATTCTAATTTTCTAGAAACGTACTACATATCATTTCCATAGATAGAGACAACTAGAGCAGAATTCATGAGTGTATCATCTATTGACCAATTAAGCAAGACAGTAAGAGCAGCAATAAAGTATTACCAATAAATCCCCCCTTCTGATTTTATTTTAGGTCTCCCGAAAATTTGTTTAGTTTGGCAGACAGAGACAGGCAAAGTTTACAAATCATAATGTACAGTTAGGCCAACCATTTTAAACCAATATATCCGAATTATTTAAGGCATCAACATACCATGGAGTGGTTGTCACATTTTTTTTATATAGAAATTATTAAATTTTAAGACTGATCGATACTATGAAACTAATATAGTACATATATTAATCTTTAATTGGTCTCACCCGCTCGACCTTCAAATTAGTTATACTAATCAACGACTTAAAGGCCAATCACTATACATATGCATGATTAAATAAAGGTCAATTAAGTCATGATATAAATATAATTTAAGAATGATTAGAGTTGAGAAAAGAAGTTGATTGAAGAAGTTCAAGAAAAAAATGACAACTTTCAATTGAAGAAATTTGTTTATAGAAACATATATATATATATATATATATTAAAGTTTAATTTCATCAATTTATAAATTTGCCGCGCTTTGAAGCAGTGATCGATTGCTAAAAGAGTTATAAAATAAATCTTATAGGAGTTTCTAAATATTTCAGTTTTAAGTATCATCTTACGTACGATGCATATAAGAGCATTGCAGTACACGATGAGAGTATTTCAAATAAAATAATAATGTTTTAAAATATAATTTAATTATTGAACTAATGTTAACTTGTTAAGTGGCCGGCTAACAAAAGACACCAAAATATTAAGATATATGTGGCAGAGACGCGTTCATCGTTTCTCAAACTTGAGACGACTCTCATTGACTCATTCTCTTTCTTTATTTTTAATGGTGAAAACTTTGTTGGGAACCACTAATTAATAGTAATACTAATAGAGAGATGTTCTAAATCACCATATATATCCAATATGCGATTGTATGTCGACGATATATTTGTCCTCGCAATTAATATGTGTATTATATTTCTAAAAGGATGATGTGCCAACTAACCACATCAATAACGTGGTCGAAATCATACCAACTAAATACACATTCACAGGACGACCCATCAGTGCTCATTAAATAATGTTTGTAAAATATGAAGAAACGAAGATTCTCGCATGCACTATCAAAGTAGTAACTACAAGAAACGGTAGAAACTATATTTTTTTAACCGTAATGTTCACTATATAAACCAAGGCAACGACAAGTGTTATCGCATCAACCAAAACAAAACATTAGAAAAAAACAAGTGGAAGCTTCAAAACGAGAGAGAGAGAGAGAGCAAGAAATGGCAACCTCGGGAACATACGTAACGGAGGTTCCGTTGAAAGGATCGGCGGAGAAACACTACAAGAGGTGGAAGAACGAGAATCATGTCTTCCCTGACGCCATCGGCCACCACATCCAAAACGTCACCGTTCACGAAGGCGAACATGACTCCCACGGCTCTATCAGGAGTTGGAACTACACTTGGGGTACACATTTACTTACAATTCACGTCTCTATATAGATTTAATACTTTATAGTTTATACTCCGCCCCCCCCCCCCAACACGTACACACACAATAAATTAGCGTAGGTAGTCTAATTGCCAACTTTAATATATATATATATATATATATATATATATGATGGTTAATTGATGTATATAATACATTTATAATTAATAGATACAGTTGTACCAATCTAGCAGAAGTAGCTCGAGAATACACCTCAGTATATTTCAGCTATCTCTAGGGTTTGATTCACTATGCATAACGTCGTGACTTCAACAACATATGCAGATGATCTAATTATATAAATGGAACATTTGTCCGCTGAAAACTCTTTGTGATCATAGTCATTATTCAATTTAGTCACATATTTATTTTATATGGTGTGACTATGGTCTGACTAAGTCGGATGTGGGAAGTTTTAATTAACTAATGAACACGTACCTGCATGTGTGTAAAGATGGAAAGGAGGAGATGTTCAAGGAGAAGAGAGAGATAGATGACGAGACTAAAACGTTAACGTTAAGAGGACTGGACGGTCACGTGATGGAGCAGCTCAAAGTGTATGACGTCATCTACCAATTTATTCAAAAATCTGATGATACCTGCGTCGGCAAGATCACTTTAATATGGGAGAAGCGCTACGATGACTCTCCAGAACCAAGCAACTACATGAAATTCGTCAAGAGCTTGGTTGCTGACATGGATGACCACGTGATCAAAACTTAACCATCGTCACCAAAGTCACAGTCACCATGATCATCATTACCATCATCACCACCATTATCACTGTTTCGATTTAATAATTAAGGTGTTTTCAGTAAAATAAATGGGTCTTGTGAGTTTCATTTCTATGTGTACGTTTGGTTCTGTAAGATGCTTTTAATATGTTGTTATGCTCATCATATATTGGGTTCAATATAATGATTGTTGAGAATAATTTACCACATGTTTAAATGTTTAATTAAAAGTATACATTAGCAATGTAAAAAGTTTATTTTCTTTTGAAGTATAATTTAACATTAGATTCAAAATAATAATCATTTACTACATGTTTCAGTTTTTATTTAAATCCACAACTTCATATATTGATATATATATATATATATATATATATATATACACAGATTAGTAAACATCTAGTGACCAGTATAAGTTAACGAATAGCAAATTAGCAATTTAGTGTGTGTATATATGGCACACTCACATGCATATTATTATTATATATACATCTCATTTTCACCTAAATTGCAATGTTATGCCCTTAATCTACATAAACAAAAAAAAAACCCTCAGAAATATCATTTGCTACAGAAGTTTTTTTATTACAAATTTGCCGAAAGATATTTTATGAACTTTTTCTCTAGCAAAAGGTAAAAACACAAATCATTGGCGAAAGTCAAGAAAGTCGGTCGACATGATAATTTTCCATTTTTGTTTAATATTTGTGGGACCATTTTTATCGTCAAGGTCTCGTACAAAAATAAAGAGAAAATCGCGTTTTAAACTTTCATAATGTTATTGGGTAGAATTTTAAATCTCGAGAGAATTTTACTAACATTATAAACCTTTAAAATAATTTTACTAACACTTTGAATTTTTAAAATAATTTTACTAACACTTTAAACCTTAAAATTAACTTTCATTTTAGTATCGCCATAAAAAATAACGGAATAATAATATCCATAAACCTAAAATAGTTAAACTATGTTGGTTTAATTTAAATTTTAGTTAGTTTTAGTTTTTATAAATAAATAAAAAGATAAAAAGTAAATTTGTGTTCATCTTCATTATAGACAAAACTTTTATGACATTACTCTTCACATTATTAATCATTTTCATAAATGCATCTCCACTGGATTCTGATTCAAATCGATTGACTTCTCACTGGAAACCAATGAATATTTTAAATATATTTTCGTCTTCAATTTTACATTAGTCAAATGTTTTAACCTTATTTCTGATTCTTCATTTTTTCTTGCTTTGATGTATTTTAATTTTCTTTTATCAATCATCATAAATAATTAAATTAAATTAAATTAATTAAACAAGTATTTAAATCAAACCAGTATAATTTAACTATTTCACGTTGATGGATATTATTGTTTTGTCATCTTTCATAGCGATACAAACAAAAAAGTTAGTTTTAAGGTTTAAAGTGTTAGTGAAATCATTTTAAAGGTTTATAGTATTAGTGAAATTCTCTCGAGGTTTAAAATACTACTCAATAATACTTTGAAGGTTTAAAATGTGATTTTTCCGAAAAATAAATGACGAAAACATCATTTAACTTTTTTTTTTTTTTATCGGTGAACACAAGAAAAAAAAACTTAAATATTTATATTTCCAAGATATATTTCCTTAAACATGTCGATGGAGGAAAAGAACCATAAAGAATACTCCGATAAAACTTAAACATGTTTATGAAACATAGTAGTATTAAGGTATTAACTAATTTGAGTATAGCACATGAAATGTTATGAGTCAGCCATTTTTATCCATCTAATACGATATTATAGTTATAAACTTTGATTTTGAAAGTTTTGTCAATGATTTTGATGAAAAAAATTTTACCATGAATATTTTTTGTTTGGTACATTTATTTCTTTATTTGTGTATAACAATGATAACTATATATTTTAAACATGTTTTATAAGTGAAGACATTTTATTCTTAATCGCTTATGTTGATCATTATCGTTTGGTACGACTACATCGTTACTAAATTGTAATATGCGTTCAATGATTGTTGTATACAACAGGATCCCTGGTCCATGCAGATGACTTTATTTGTTTACGGAAAACGCAACCACTCTGATGCTATCGAGATTTATTATTGCTCACATCTTACCAACTTCAAATAACTTGACCCTACCCATCCGATAAGGCTAATATGTGTCTCACCCTCAATCCACGTGACCGATCCCGAAAAATAAAACAAAAGTGTTTCTTTCAACTAGATATAACCCCTGTGTTAAAAATCTCCACCTAGCACCGATTATGCCCCGTAATATCGCTAGAACCATCTTCTACATTTTAATTAATGACTAATCCTCGCCTACCATCCATTATCCGATTATACCGTCTAATCCGATTAATTTCCGCATAATTTTGTATATACCGATTATTTTTAGAGCCAAATATAAATCAAATATATATATTTCTGTTATTTAGACATTTAAATTAAGAGGTTATGATGTTTTACAATAACTAATGTACAAACTTTTAATTAAAATCATTATTTTTTTCTTAATATTACGTTTTTATGTTTTTACCGTAATTTTAAAGACAATAATATAACTTTATATTTTATTTGATATTTTTTTTTTCACAGAAACATAATTATACATATATTTAGTACTATATATTTTTAATTTACTATTAATTTAATAAAATAACCTAAAAAACTAGTCCCCGATTAATCCCTGTTTAATCTCCGGATTTTCTCGCTAGGCGCTAGGCCTATCCCGACCGACCGACTAGCGCTTAACGATTTGTAAAACAGGGGATATAACATATAACCACTTGATGAGCCTGTAAGCTTACTTTAAAAGATTTTAGAACATTTTTTTGTAACTTAATTCTCATATTTATGGAGAAATCCGAACTAATCTCTTTTCGAGTATTGATTTGATGAAGAAGTAATTCGAAATTTGACAATTTAGACAACAATAATCATAAAATAGCAATTTGATATCCGAACTTCAGACCTCAAATGCGGTTTCTCGCATCCATAATCGAAGAAGTCGATCATATATAGAACGAACAAGTTGCCACTATTATACCTAACATAGTATTTCTTTTTACACTTTTTTTTTGATTGGCTTGTAGTGTAAAACTATGAAGCACGGGGACGGCAGTTTCATGACGTCTCCCGTCTCGGAAACGTTTCAGGTACGAGGACGACAAAGAAACGGCATGGAAACGTCTCTGGGACGTCTCGCACACGGTGGGGACGGCAACAGTTTATGGGGACGACAACGATTCTAATCAAAAACGTTTCTGAAACGTTTCTATTGTAAAATAGGGAATTTAACTTTTATTCTTCCATTGTCCAAAAAAGAAAAGGAAAATTAACCTTTTAAATATTGTCTAATTAGGGTTTACAAATATCAATGCTCTATTTTTTTTTGTCAAACCAACCCCATTTCATTAAGCTAGTGACAAGAGCTCACCTCTAGAATGAGTCTTTACAACGGTCAACACACTTACATGGAAATATATCAAAGCAAAGAAGATGGCATAAAAGCATAAAAGCCAACTAGATAATTTAGTACAAAGATACAAAGGCATAAAAGCCAAAAAGATAGTGTGAACTACAAGGAAGATAGTCCATATGAGAAGGCGAGGGACTGTCCAAGAACGATTCGTCGGGCGCAATACGACAAATTGCCAATTAGGAATACAGAGATTCCAACGGGTTTTTAAAAACCTAACTCGCACCAAGGATGACGAATAATTTTCATCTCCCTGAAAAGGAAGGCAGCATGTAGGATGGAACAAGTTCCCAAGAGTCGAATGTCCAAGAAAGGATCCAAGATAAAATCACATTGCCACACCATATTGAAATATTTGAATCAGGTGGTCACCGAAGAACAGAGATCGCTGTGACACCGTGTAAACAAGGGATTAAAAATGGGAGAAGAACATGAGCGCCCAGATGTGAAAGCATAGCTTGCGGAATAGCTCTATAGGACACAACTGGGGAGGGATAAATTACTCGCGGAAGTCTCTCTTTCTAAAAAGAGGAAACATGAGAAAAATTCCATCACATAAAAAGAATGAGAAAATGGTGGCACACATCTATTTGCTCTTAATACTTTCAAAGCTAACTGCTTTAGATCATTCGCTCTTTTCAGGAAGAGGAAATCCGAGAGTGGTCTCTCTACATAGCATGAATTACTTAAGTCGGAGTCAGTTATAATACACATTATAATCTCGGCCCATAAGCCGGACACTGATTTATTTGTTATTGGGCTGCAACAAAGAAAACTTTGTATGTCTTTTTGAGAGTCAAGGTCCAATAACTTACCTTTAAGCCTTTGAACAGAACTGCGAATGAAGAAGACAGCTAGACAAAGAGCAGCAGAGAGTATAAATATCAATGCTCTATATATCTTATCTTTTTGAATTCTTACTGAATGTCGACGTCGTTCATCGCAAAACCAAAACACACAAACTTCTCTGTTTTTTTTGGGTGAAGACAAACTTCTCTGTTTAGCTTTGAGAATGAGTTTCTCAAAGATAACTTATTTTAATTATTATTTAATATATTATAGTCATGTTTTTTTCATGAAAATTCTTTATAAGTGACTTTATTTATTTTATTTTACTAATCTATGGATATTTTTATATTTTATATATTAGAAAACTGACATACTCTTGCCGTACCCATATTCCTAAAAATTTACTTTGCCGTTTCCCGTTCTCGTACCCGTATTCCGTATCAGTCCCCGTCTCGGTACAGCATAGGTGTAAAATAGTAAATCTTTTCCCAAGAAATACAGGCTTCGTTTATCTGATTCCAATTCTAACGCTAATTAAGTTGGACAAGCTTTATTAAAGGACATTTGAATCGTCACATGTAGTTTATAATTAGACTCCAATTGTATTGGGCCTATTATTTGCATCAATAGCAATTGTATAGGCCCATTTATGAATCCATCCGGCTTACTGGAAGTAAACGGTTCAACAACTTTTGCTTGACGAGGCTGTCTCATGGTCTCTTTTGAAATCTCTTTTTTTTTTTCTTCTTTAAAGCAGGATGGGTGTAGTGTAGAGTTCATATTTTTGAATTTTTCACTCATGTTTGTTAGAGCTTTCACTTTGTAACTTAGTCTGACATCGAATAAGATGATCTATCTACTTGAATGTTCCTTAATGTTATATATCATTAATTTTGCATCTATTAATTAGAGAGTAGATCTGCATCTACGTGAAACTTCTATGACAGCCGTCATGCTCAGTACAAGGTAAAAGTGTTATGATATTTTCTTAGTCTCAGAATTTCTAGGCATATGTTTAAAAATATACATTCAATTCCAAACATCCTACTAGATTAATTCAGAAATATATATATATATATATATGAAACTAACCTTAAAATATGTAAAAAATTACATTCAATTACCATTATAAAAACTTATTAATTAATTAATTAAATAAATATAATTAATTAAAAAACGAAAATTGGGGACACATAAATTAAAATAAATTGTGGAAAAGTAAAAAAAAAACCTATTAGAATCAAAACTAATTCGTATTTAAAAAAAAATTAACAGCTAAGATTTTAAAAATAAAATCGAATAAAATCTAAAGTTCGTTACATGCAAATGTTTTATTGACATGTTTTCAATAAACATTTTTAAAATACAAAAATTTTAATATAAGCAAACCAAATTTTTAATCACAAATTTTTATAAATAACATAATAACAAAATAAATTATTTAAAAATTTCATCAAACAAAAAGTTCAGCCTGCAGTATTCCGCGGGTTAATACCTAGTATATATATTGAGAAACTAGCTTTCCTTTTAATGAAATCAGAACAAATCTAATAAAACGTCTAGAGTAACATGGCAAATTTATCACAGTGATCACAATAGATATCCGGTCTCTTACGTGTCAATGGTAATCTCAAAATGCAATCCACTATCATTAGCGTCATGCTGAAGCTAAGGCCTCTTCCATCTGATTCAAGATATCAGCCCGGTGTCGTCTTCTCATGTGACCATCCAAAGCTTCAGGAATTAAAAACGCTAGGCGTAGGGAAATTCTCAAGAAATCATAGAAAATCAGATCAATTAATTAAGTAAGCGGGATTCAATAATTAAGAACCATTCTTGAAATCTAAACACAATTGTAAAATAAATCAGTTCTCACTGCAAATATTATCTAAGTTTTAAAACCCGAAAATCCAAATCTCTTTGCAAAATTCAAGTTAAAAACCAGCAATAAAATCAAGTTTAGATAAGTTTACAAAATCACTAATTCAAATCTCTTTGCAAAAAGTAATTTTGCTCACCAAAGGTTTTTGTCAGGAAAATCAATTATATTCTCATATCAATTAATAATCCTAAGATCTAGATCCAGATGACTAATCAAAGATCTAGCATTAAGAACAGCCTATGGTGAAGAACAAGAAAGATAATGAATCCAAACAATTAATCAATCTAAAAATACATGAAATCCCTAATGAGAAACCCTAAACCTAACAAGTAGAACTACTCAGACATAATTGCAAGAACACAAATCATTAATAAAATAGATAGCATTAAGAGATTAAAGAAAGAAAAAAGGAGTTCTGAATCTTCTCTGAAGGAGTCTTGATTCTTCTCTCCAAAAGCTCTCTAAAAATCTCTCAGGGTTTTCTCTCAAAAGTTGCAGGGAAAAATAAAGTTTAGATCTAAACAATGACCATAAAAATCCTATTTATATTCCTAAAACAGGTCCAGAGACTAATGATGCAAATATGGAAAACTTTGGGGCAGCTTTATAAATCTTCATAACTTGTGGGAAAACTTTTGATTTCTTCTTTGGCTCTGCATCGATCGATTCCATAAGTTGCATCGGTCGATGCATCTGTCTAAATTCGTCTCCCAACTTCACAACTTAGCCTCAATGCTTGATTGTGCTTCAAATCCTCCTATTTAGCTTCATTATGCTCTCATCCATTCTAAATCCTATAAAGACTCAAAAGATTCTAAAAATACCAAAAAAACTCTATAAATAAGACTTATATCATGGCTAAAAACACCTAAAAACTATGATATAATGGACCAGAAAGTCTCTTGCTTGAGTAAGTTCATTTTTATCCACTTAACCCACGACGAATCTCCATGAGAGACAATTCGCCAATGAGTTTCAGACAACAAACATTTTTTGCCTCCTTGAGAGAGCGAAGACCAAGCCCCCCTTCTTGCTTAGGCTTACATCCTCCCAACTGACTTTTGCTTTCCATGGATTTAACTCCGTACCAGACCAAAGGAAAGCCGAGCAAAGCTTATCAATATCCCGAATACATTTTTGAGACAGTCTAAAAGCGGACAACCAAAAGTTGCAAGTGCGCCATAAAACAGAGCTAATCAAATTTAGCCGGCCAGCATAATAGAGGCAACGAGTTGTCTAGGAGCCTATTCTTTTCTTGATATGTTCAAGTAGAGGAGTATAGTCTGCAGATGTTAGGCTTTTGGTGACTAATGGCAATCCAAGTACCTTAACGGAAGTTGACTAACCGCAAATTGGAATTAATCCTCTATGACTTGATTAGTTGTCGTCGATAGTCCAGCCAAGTATATTGTGGATTTCTCTATGCTTATGCATAATCCAGAACGTTTTGGAAAAGTATCTAAAACTTGAAGTATTCTCTCTATGGACCTGACTTGCCCATCTGAAAGGACCACGAGTTCATCCGTAAAGCTGAGATTAGTTAAACCTATATTTTTACAGCGTGGATGATAACCAAATTATCTTGCACCAGCTTATCTAGCATTTTAAAAAGTACGTCCATGATCATAACTCCGAAAGTATCATGTTAGCTCTCTGTTAACTTGAACAGAAAAAGAAGCCGTGGTGACACATATCATGATCATGATCAAGTGAACAAAAGTATGACCCATTAATTATGCATATTGAATAGTGTTGGTCTTATCACCATTAAATGAAAAAGTAAGAAAGGTAGAAGTATTACCGATAAATTCCCTTTGATTTTGATTTTAGGGTCTCGCGAAAATCCCTGTATAATAAAACTGAAGTACACGATATTTTTTTGTAGACTATAGAAACACTAATTGGAATCAGACAAAGCCAAGAAGATGTTTAGAAGCTTCACAAATTACAGTCAACTCCTGCTCTCCTCCCACTTCCTTTTCGTTTTTCGTAGTCAATAGTCAAACACCAATCGGTATTTTCATCAATCTTTTAGATGAGTGCGTTGCATATATTATCTATATAATAAAATAGAAGTACACGACATTTTTTTGTAGATTATATAATAGATATATTTATGATTTTTTGGTTATAAACTTGTGACATAGGTGTATCATAATATAAGGGTTAGTCTGATTTTTAGTAAGTAATGATAGTATGGATTTAGTTAATTATAGTAACATATAAATCAATTATATGTAACATTTAAAAGATAAGGAAATCTCTCAACCTAATTAAAACAAAAATATGTAATTCTTATTTCACATTTATTTTATTTTATATTTAAATTATTTTAATTTTTTATCTAATATATTTAATTAATAAAATTTATGATTTTTTCTGCATATGATATAATTTAAATTTTTTTAAACAGACATATATTGCTCAACTGATGAATTAAAAAAAAAATACAAAATACCCTACATCACCTAAGAAAACTATGCAAAGATTCAAAGTCATATTAATAAAAAGAGACTAAAATGATTCTGAATACGAATGAGTAGAAACCTTGATTTATCAGGCATTAAAATTAAAAATTCTATGCATTTTATTATGGTTATTTATTTTAAAGAATTTCAACTTTTAATAACTTTAAAAATTCAAATGTATAACTTTTTAAACTTTTTAAAGATTATTAATATTTCAATTATTAAAACATTTATCTTTTTATAAAATGTTTAAGATATTATTTAAACTTTATAAGAAGTTCAAATATTTATAAGTATTTCAATTTCTAAAATAATAATTTTTTTCAAATATTTTAAATTTTAATAATATATACGAATTAAAATATCACATGACAGGTTATATGGCAGGATATGTTTGAGTTGATATTAATAGAAAATTAAAATGTCATTAATTTGGTGCTACACGGCTAAATTATCATCTCATTATTTTGTGAACTTTTTAAAACTGTAAAGATTATTAATAATTCAATTATTAAAAAATTTAATTTTTATAACTGTTTAAGATATTAATAATATTTAAACTTTATAAGAAGTTCAAATATTATAAGTAGTTCAATTTCTAAAAAAAGAAACTTTATTAAAACATTTTAAATTTTAAAAATATATTTAGATTTTTATGAAGTTTTTTCTGCGGTGTACAACGAATTAAAATATCACACGACGGGTTATATGGCTAGACATGTTTGAGTAGATATTAATAGAAACTTAAAATGTTATTAATTCGGTGCTACATGGATAAAATATCATCTCATTATTTTATTAACAATATGAATATTAGATTAATAGATGTATCTAATTAAATCGATTAATTAATACTATAACAAAAGAATTAATATGCGGTATAGTGTAGGTTAAGTCATATAATTAACAATCGAAATACAATATATAATTTTAAAAACTAAACAAATCAAATAAAATTAACAAACTGAAATTAATATTTTTATCAAATAACATAAACTGCAGTGTACCGCGGGTCAAAATCTAGATCTACTAGAATAAATCTTACAAAATAGATGTTATTTTCATAAGTTATATTCAACATATGATTTAATGGCATAGTGTTTGAGCAAAAAAAAAAATAAAACAAAAAAACAATCATATATATAACACTTTAAATAAAAATTATAAAATAAATAATATAAATGTTAACCCGTACTTTAGCACATGTCCAATTCTAGTTTGTTTTTTAGTTTGACAGATAGAGAGGGGCAAAGTTTTGTTTTTTACGCCAACCATTTCAAACCAATCCGATTTATTTAATGCATCACCATACCATATAATATGGATGTCACATTTTTTCATTTCTATATAAAATTATTAAATTTCAAGACTGATTGGTACTATGAAACTAATATTTTATAATATAAAGTTTGGTTTTTAAATTTAACCATTAATCACCACAGATTTATTTTTCAAACTATATTTCGATTTATTTTTACAAATTTTGTTTATATATTTTTAATTATAAATGAATTTAAAACGACATTTTTAAAATTTCAAACCATAACTTTGTATGTTTAAAATTTATGGTTGGTGTGATAGAAATTTAACATATTATTTACACACGACTATAGTTATTAAACTTACTAAATTTGTAAATGAAAAAAAACATTTATAAATTAACATGTAAATCACAAAGATTATAATGAAGAAATAATCTATTACTAAAACTTTTTGTACTTATATTCGATTACAGTTTTTAATTTATATAATTTCATTTACATAAGATTAAGAAACCTAAACATTTGAGATGGAATGAGAATATTTAATTAAAAACTAATAAATAAATAAATAAGTGAATATAAGTAATTTCTATTTTTAACATAATATCTGATTTAATTTTATATCTTTTTCTTACAAATTAGAAAATTTAAATTATAAACATGCGTTTTGCCCAAAAAAAAATTATAAATATGCGTATACATGGGTTTTAATCTATTTTTTTAGAGTACATTTTTGTGCCATCCTCTCTTATCTTTGTATCCAAACAAGTTCCAACTAAATCCTCTACAATCCTTACAACCAAACACAATTATTTCCTTATATGATAATATTAATTTCCTAAAATCTATCTACATAATTTAAAGCAATATGTTAGATTAAAATATAATCTCCTTTCACTTTTATTTAATCTTATATTTAATTATTTAAATTACTATTTGATATATAAAATTAATAAAATTTTAAATTTTTTTTCAGCATATGATGTGATTTGAATTTTTATAAACAGATATATATTTTAATTTTTTTTTAGGATTTTTGTAACCAAACAAATAGAATCGGATATAGATTATTTTACATTTGAGTTATTTTAATATATAATGAATATCTATATTAAACTTTTTGGAATACATTTTTGTGTCATATGTTATCCGGATTTCCACAAAATACCCTTAGGTTTAGACAATTAATCAAAGCTAATTAAGGTTATTTGTGTAGACAAACAGATGTATAGCAGGGAACATGGAGGGCACATTGTTTTGACTTTCAACATGTCGAGTGCAGGCGAAAGCCAAAAAGGCATAAATCTATTATAAGATACAATAATAAACATACCTTCGTAGAATGTTAGGTGTCTCCGGCTCCATAAATGAACATATTAAACTTTGGTCTCACCCGCTCGACCTTTAGATTAATTAAAAGTACTAATCAACGACATAAAGGCCAATTACTATATATTTGCATTAGTTAAAAATCGTAAAATACTAATCAACAACATTAAACCAATCACTTTATATTTGCATGATTAAATAAAGGTCAATTAAGTCATGGTTTAAATATAATTTAAGAATAATTAGAGTCAAGAAAAGAAGTTGATTGAAGAAGTTAACGAAAATTTGAAAAAAAATTTCAAGTGAAGAAAATTGTTTCTATGAACATATTACTTACATATAGTTTCATCGATTTATATATTTGCCGCTCTTTCAAGATATGGTCGATTTTTAAAAGAATTAAAAAAATAAATGAACAATACTTAGATTCATTTTTAAAGGTGAATATATTTGTTCATCTCTTTTATTCTAACCAATGAAAATGCACCATATTATATTTTATTTAAAGAAAAATTATAAATTAAATTAATAATATATTAAAATGAAAGTTATTAAAAAATATTAATTTAGTTAATCCAAACCGACACATAATCTCGTTTAATTATAAAACCTAAATCTCAATTCTCTTTTGTGAACTCATACCGACATATAAACTCGTTTAATATTATAAAATCTAAATCTTAATTCTCATTTATAAACCCAAACTGACACATTATCTCGCTTAATTGTAAACTTAAATTCTCATTTATAAACTCAAACCGACATAGAATCTCGTTTAATTGTAAAATCTAAACCCTAAATCTTCATTTATAAACTCATTCAGACGTATAGTTTCGTTTAATTAAAAATGTAATCATAATCCTCTTATATAAATTCAAACCGATATTTAAAGTCATTTAATAAAAAAATCAAGATTTTGTTTCCTTGATTTGTTTTGTTTTTATAATTTTAGTTTTGATTTATTTTTAAATATAGTATTACTATTACATGACATCTTGTTCTATTTGATTAATTAATTACAATGGGGTGAATAAGAACGGTTCCTTCCTAGAAGTGAATCCAAATATTTTTCAAAATAAATCTATTAGGAGTTTCTAAACACTTTATTTTTAAGTATCAGCTTACTATGCATATAAATCACCATATGTATTAATGTGTATATAAATACTTATTCAATAACATTTTATTTTGTAGTTTTATGTATGCAGTAGTATATACAGAGAGATATAATTGTCCTCGCGATTAAGATGTGTATGGGCATTATTATACTTCTAGAGGATGATGTGCCAACTACCATCAATAACGTGGTCGAAACTCTATCAACTAAAAATACGACCCATAAGTGCTCATTTAATAGTGTTGGTTAAAATATGAAGAATAGAAGATTCTGGCATGCCTGTCAAATGATGAAAAGAAACGGTAGAAACCATGTTTTTAACCGTCACGTTCACTATATAAACCAAGGCGACGACAAGTGTTATCGTATCAACCAAAACAAAGCATAAGAAAACAATTAGTGGAAGCTTTAAAACGAGGGAGAGAGAGATATAGAAATGGCAACTTCGGGAACATACGTAACGGAGGTTCCATTGAAAGGATCGGCTGAGAAACACTACAAGAGGTGGAAGAACGAGAACCATGTCTTCCCTGACGCCATCGGCCACCACATCCAAAACGTCACCGTTCACGAAGGTGAACATGACTCCCACGGCTCTATCAGGAGTTAGAACTACACTTGGGGTACACATTTACTTATACACTTTCTCTCTCTATTTAACACTTTTTTACACACAGTGTGTGAAACTAGGGTTTTGGTAGTCTATATTTGCCAAGTATGAATTATGGTGGTTAAATAATGTATGTTATATTAGAAAAATTAAAAAAATGAATACATGCATAGTATATGTTTGGGCAAAAATAATCGATTTGTTTAAAGACTACGGAAACAAAAAACAGATGTTGAATAGTTGTTTTTATTAATCAAAGTCTCGAACTCAAATACAAGAATTCAAGGCACAGTGAATCAATCTATAAACCCTAGCCGTGTTCTAGAGTTAAGTCGTATGTCTTGTGTTTTAGGTCTCTTGATTTGTTGCTCTCCCCTGTCTCTCGTGGAGGCCGCTCTCCTTATATAGAGACTCCTTTGCCCTAATCTCTTAATATTTGTCTTGGGCTTGCCGACTCTATCTATATAGGGTCGGTCACGGGACTCTTGGCCCATTAGTAAAGTCGGTCGTTAGACTCTTGGTCTCTTAACAGATCTAGTCGCATGACTTTCGGTCCATCGACGAAGTTAGTTGCGAGATTCTCGGTCTCGTGATAGAGTCAGTCGCGAGATTCTCGGTCTCTTGACTGAGTCAGTCGCGAGAACTCGGTTCATTGAACCAATCAGGAAGATTTTCCTTTTATAAGATAAATTTTTATCTACGCTTGTTTTATCCAGCAAAATATGCGTTGACTAAATAAATTATATTTATTTATTTACGATGATAAAATTATTTGTGCCAATTTGGGAGAAGTCGCTAAAGAATACACCTAAATTTATTATAAGGTCTCGGCTCTCGACTATTTAGAATTATATTTTGCGGTTTTTGTTTACATTGGAAACGATATTCAGCTCTCTCTAGGGTTTTGTTCACTATGCATGACGTCGTACGTGACTTCAACAACCTATGCAGATGATCTAAATGGAACATAAGTCCGCTGAAAATTCTTTGTGATCATAGTCATATTAGTCACATATTTATCTTATATATGGTTGACTAAGTTGGATGTGGGAAGTTTTAACTAATGAACTTGTACATGCATGTGTGTGTGTGTAAAGATGTTCAAGGAGGAGATGTTCAAGGAGAAAAGAGAGATAGATGACGAGACTAAAACGTTAACGTTAAGAGGACTGGACGGTCACGTGATGGAGCAGCTCAAAG
The DNA here is from genome assembly GCF_030686135.1 of Camelina sativa. Lineage (NCBI taxonomy): Eukaryota > Viridiplantae > Streptophyta > Magnoliopsida > Brassicales > Brassicaceae > Camelina > Camelina sativa. The sequence goes on from NC_141890.1 coordinate 8,936,931, forward strand.
TGTATGACGTCATCTACCAATTTATTCAAAAATCTGACGATACCTGCGTCGGCAAGATCACTTTAATATGGGAGAAGCGCAACGATGACTCTCCAGAACCAAGCGGCTACATGAAATTTGTCAAGAGCTTGGTTGCTGACATGGATAACCACGTAATCAATACTTAACCATCGCCACCAAAGTCACAGTCACAGTCACCACCACCACCACCACCATCATCATTATCATCATCATCATCATCATCTCGATTTATGAATTAAGGTGCTTTTTCAGTATAATAAATGGGTATTGTGGAGTTTCATTTCTATGTGTACGTTTGGTTCTGTATGATGCTTTAATATGTTGTTATGCTCATCATATATCGGGTTCGATATAATGATTGTTAAGAATAAAATTATCACATGTTTCAATGTTTATTTAATTCACAATTTTTCATATTTATACAGATATTAAACATCTTGTGACCAGTATTAGACTATTAGTTAACGATCTAGTATTTTTGAATTAGGCAAATTATGAATAGCTAAAAAAACAATACATGCATAGATATTTCAGCAAATTTTATTCGTGACACACTCATCACATGCATATTATACATCCCCAATCAACATAGACAAACCTCAGAAATATCATTGCTATAGAATTTTGTTTTTACAAATTTGCCGAAAGATCTTTATTACAAAAAAAAAAAAAAGCGCGGAAAGACCCTTAATCTAGAAATTAAGGTCTGCGACTTGATAATTTATCCATATTTCTGTAATATTGTGGGTCGATTTTTTTCCGTCAAAACAAGAGGACCCTCATAGAAAAATAAATATCGAAAAGCATCAATTAACTTATTTTTTTTTTAAGTGGTTCCGGACTTAGGCCTGTGCATTCTTTCATGCCAGAGACCAGAGCATTTTATATGTTTTTTTTATATTTGTTGCAAAAAAAAACTTAAATTTTTAAATTTCCAAGATGTAACATGACGATGTGGGGGGGAAAAAACATAAAGACGAGTAGACAACATGTATAAATTTTTACTTCGTACGTAAGTTGTTATGACCTGAAAACTTTTATATTTTTGATCAGATACATTTTAGTTTGAGAAGTTATTTTAAGTTTCATTAACAAGTTTAAAATATGTTTAAGGAATGTTTTATAGTCAATTAGTCACCAACTTACGTACCCGCTTGATCAAGTAAATATTTCTGTTATAATGCGCCTGATTGTAACATTTTGTGTTGAGGACCATAAGTGGCACCACACCAAATAGATCACCCTAAATCGGACTTTGCCGTTTTACATCGTTATTAAATTGTAACGTACATATGCGTTCAATGATTGATGTATTCAGGCTCCCTGGCCCATGCAGCTGATTTTAATTGTTTACGAAAATCGCAACCACTATGATCTGATGCAATCGAGAATTATTATTGCTCGCTTCTTACCAAATTCAAATAACTTGACCCCACCAATCCGATAAGGCTAAGTGTCTCACCCTCAATCCTCGTGGCCGATCCTAACATATTTGGACTCCCGAAAAATAAAATAAATGTGTTTCTTTCAACTAGTTCCACTTGACTTGAGCCTGTAAGCTTATTAAAAAGACGTTAGAACTTGATCCTTCTAAGCCAATGTCCCATATAAGTTTTATTTAACGGCTGGTTTCGAAAATGGAGAGACTTATGAGCTTCAGAGTTTAAAATAGAACTTACTAGCTAGCTATAATGATTATCACAACAATCATATTTCTTTTTGCACATCTTTTTGTTATTGGCGTGTAGTGTAAAATAGTAGATTTTTTTCCAAGAAATGCAGGGTTCGTTTATCTGATTCCACTTCTAACGCTTATTAATTTGGACAAGAGGATTTGAATCGTCACATGTACTAGTATATAATTAGACTCCAAATTTCTTGGGTTGTATAGGCCCATTAATGAATCCATCCGGGTTTGTGGAGAGTAACGACGGTTCGACAACTTTTGCTTGATGAGGCTGTCTCCTGGTCTCTTTTGAAATATCTGGAAAAAGTATATAAAGTCAGTCCCATATGGTTATTACTGTTTTTCCATAAAGCAGGATGAGTTCATTTCTTTAACTCATGTTTGTTTAGAGCTTTCTCTTTATAACCTAGTCTGAGATCAAATGAGATGGTCTACTTGAATGTTCCCTTACGTTATCATTAATTTTGCATCTGCTAGGGAGTAGATATATGCATCAGCGTGAAACTTCTATGTAGCTTTTCATGCTCAGTACAAGTGTTATGATATTTTCTTAGTCTCAGAATCTATCTAGCTAGGCGCATATGCTTAACAAATATATACATTCACATCCAAAAATATATATTGAGAACCATAGAATTACATTGAGCATAGATAGACTTGTAAAAACAAAAACAAAGTACGAACATTTGGAAAAGGAATGAAAAGCAAAAACAAAGTACGAACACTTAGAGAAAAAAATGAATATTCAAGAGACATAACTTCTTTTTTTTTTTTTCTTGACATAACTTCTTGCACTTAAACAACTAAAAGATTTGGCTGAAATGAAATTTATACGAAAAACTAATAAAACGTCTAGAGTAAGATAGATTGTAAATGACAATGTATAGTGATAAAATAGATATTGGATGATAAATATCTTAAATGAGAAGAAATTTAAAAACAAACAAAACAAAACATATTGGATGTGTTTCAACAAGATAATACAGAAAGCTTACGAAAAAGTAAAAACAAAATTGGGCTGGTAAAAATATATTATATGTTAGAAGCACAAATAGAATTGAAAACCTAAAGGTCCAACAATAGTGAATATACGTCTTCTCGGTGAAATCGCCGGAAAGTTGGAAAAAGCAATATCACATCTAAAAACTGAAAACACTCACCAACTTGAAAAGAGGTAACATATGTATGCATGGACGGTCCATATATATGTTCCCTCTCGCTTATGAAACCACAACCACACACCACTGGACGGTTCCAGAACAGCCAGATTGAGGAATGAGATTTCAGGGTTTGCACAGAAGAACAATGAGACCTTTTGTGAGGATTGGGAGAGATTCAAGGGTTATCAAACTCAGTGTCCACACCATGGGTTCAACAATGAGTCACTGCTCAGCACATTATACAGAGGAGTTCTGCCCAAGATAAAGATGTTGTTAGACACTGCTTCAAATGGAAACTTCCTCAACAAGCATATAGATGATGGTTGGGAGCTAGTGGAGAATTTGGCTCATTCTGATGGCAACTACAATGAGGACTATGATAGAACAGTGAGGTTTGTTGATTCTGCACTAGATGAAAAGTATAAGAAAGACTTGAAGATTGTTAAGGAAAAGTTAGAAAAGATTCTGCTTAGTCAACAGAAGAACATTCACTTTCTTGGTGAGGAGGATACAACAATTCAAGATGGGGAGAATGAGGTAACTGAGTTGTGTTATATGCAAAACCAATGTGGTTTCAAGCCCTACAACCAATTCAAGCCCAACAATCTGTCTTATAGGAGTACAAATGTGGCAAACCCACAAGACCAAGTCTATCCACCACAACAAGCACAGCAGCAACACAATTATGTACCTAAACAGCAGAACCAAGGTTATCAGGCTCAAATGTGTCCCCCACCAGGGTTTCAGACCACCCAAGCCCAGGAATCTGACTTAAGAACATTGATGCATAAGTTGTTGCTTAACCAAGCCACTGGTCAGATGGAAAGCACAAAGAAGTTTGCTGAGATCAACCAGAGGATAGATTCTACCTATAATGACCTGAATATCAAGTTTGAGAGCTTAGAATCAAAGGTTAAGTTCATGGAGAGCAGTATGGCTTCAACTTCTGCTCCTAAGCCTAATCAACTGCCTGACAAAGCTATTTAAAACCCAAGAGAATATACAGCCAAGGCTATCTTTGTTACTGAGGAATATGTCACTAAGGACAGTGAAGTTCAAGTTGGGGAGGATATTCAACAAGTTTCAGCTCAGAAAGAAGCAGAGGATCAATCAGAAAAGACAATCGACAGTGTGTTCGATCAAGCACACGATCGAGTGCCTGATCGAGTCACTGTTCGAGTGCTCCCTTCTGAGTCTGATAAGCCCACCAAATACATTCCTCCAGCTTACAAACCACCTATGCCATTCCTAGGACGTTTCAAAGAACAAATGGTTAGGAAGCTCAAGGAAAAGATTGAGAAGCAGGAATTGATGGCCATTCAACATGAAGTGACTGTTGAGGAGACTAAAGAGGCCAGAGGACCAGCTTTGGAGCAGTATGAGCCATATCCACTCTATAAAGGCATGTTACTTGACATATCAAAGCAGAAGGCTAAGAATCAAGCCAAGAAGGATCTAAAAGACATTGGAACTGCTGTGATTCCAACTAAGCTTGAGGATCCAGGCTCATTCAACCTTCCATGCTCATTGAACTACATGCACTTCAACAAGTGTTTGTGTGACCTAGGAGCTTCTGTGAGTGTCATGCCCTTCTCAATAGCAGAGAACCTAGGATATGAAGAGTTCAGACCAAGCAACCTCTACATAAGTCTTGCTGATGGGTCTAGGAAGGATGTTGTTGGCAAGCTGGAGAACTACCCAGTAAAGATTGGCAAAGCCAGGATACCAACTGACTTCAACATCATAGAGATGGAGCAGGAGCAGGAGCTTGATGATCCTATTATCCTTGGAAGACCATTCTTGGCCACTGGTAGAGCTGTGATTGATGTTAAAAAGGTTATGATCAGTGTTCTTCATCGGTTACCTTGTTCTTAAATCTTGGTTGAATAAGACGAAGAAGAAGAAGAAATTGTTCTTAAATCTTAATTAGTGCTGAGTTGAGTGCTCATGACTACTTGCTTGTTGTATTCATTTATAGATAAGATATTTTTGACTTTTGTGTCCCTACTCCCTAGTTATCCTGTTTTAAAAATCTCCGCCTAATACCGATTACGTCCTGTAAAATCGCTAAACTCATCCTCTCCGCTTCGATTAATAACTAATTCTCGCCTAGCATCGATTATCCGATTATGTCTGTCTAATTTGATTGTAACCTGCTGATCCGGCTACTTTCCACTTAATTTTGTGTATATCAATTTCTTTTGAAGCCAAATATAAATCAAATATATATATTTTTTGTTATTTATACATTTAAATTAAGAGTTTACGATGTTTTACAATAACTAATGTACACACTTTTAATGAAAATAAAAAACAAATTTTTAAAATTACGTTTTGATGTGTTTACCGTAATTTTAATGAATACGATAGTTTTATATTTTACTTGATACTTTTCTTTTAACAAAAACAGAATTATATATACATTTAGTACTATATATTTTTATTTTATTTTAAATTTCATAAAATAATCCTAAAATTAGTCCACGATTAATCTCCGTTTAATCTCAGATTTTCTTGCTAGGCGCTAAGCCCACCCGACCGCCTGACTAGCGCCTAGCAATTTCTAAAACAGGAGTTATCCATGTCTATTTATTATTAAATAAAAAAATTTACTTTTTTTTATAAGAGTTAATTATGTAGATAGTCAAATTTTCGCTCAAAATTGGTAACAACGAGTGGTAAACTTATTATATGACCACGTTCGAGGGTGATTTTAGGATCTATCTTAACATTTTTGAAGTACATTTTTGTGTCATCTTCTCTTATCTTTGTATCCAAATAAGTCTCAACTAAATTCTCTACAATCCTTACAACCAAACACAATCATTTCTTTATTTGATAATATTAATTTCCTAAAATATATCTATCTAATTTAAATAAATATGTTAAATTAAAATATAATTCTCCTTTCATTTTTATTTAATCTTATATTTAATTATTTTAATTACTATTCAATACATAAAGTTAATAAAATTTTAGATTTTTTTAGCATATAATGTGATTTGAATGTTTATAAACGAATATATATTAAAAATTGTCTTAGAATATTTGTAACCAAACAAGTATATCCACATATAGAGCTCGGAATACATTTTTGGAGTACAATAGGATGCCATCACTTTTTGCCAACTTCGGGTCAGGTTTTTAACTAAAATTATAACCAATTCAATTATCCGGATACTCCTTAAGATTGCCGAATATTTTGGGCCGGTTTTTAATCCATAGCATACTTATTTACATCCAATTAATGCCAATTAATGCCCAATGTATCTTAGGAAATATCTAATTTGCATACCAAATGTTTAGGACCGAGTTTGACAAAAAGAATTGATAACCCAATTTATGTAATCACATCCCTATAATATAACAACTAATTCAAGATGAATACATCTTAGGAAATATCTAATTTGCGTTTAATAAACGATTACATATTTGGTAAGATCTTATTAGCTTTAAATGTACACTATTAATCCAATAATATCAATTGAGAATCATAATAATAATATGCATGATCATTCATTCCTAAATCATAACTAACAAATCGTAAAATGTATATTATCAACTTGCAAATCAAGAGTTTCTACAAAACTCTACTTACAACCGTTAACAGTATATATATCAACAAAATAATAGTCCTGTAGTGTACCACGGGGTAAAACCTAGTAATGTATATAAATTGCATGTCATTTTGAACAAAAAATATATAACGGATTAAAGAGAAAAATATTGAAATGTTGAAAAATGTCGTGCACATTTCACCTGCTCATATATATTTTGCAAATTATTTTTCCAATAGCATGTGACAATTTAAATAAAAAAATGAGTTATCTCTGCAAGATAGGATAGATTTTTTCAACTAATGGTAAGAAATAAAAGTGGGTATATTTTCTATTTGATGTACACAAAAGAAAACTGGAGGTGATAGATAGGCTGGTTTGGCATTATTCAAAATCTGGAAAATATTCAGTGCGTTCGGAATATGGGTTGGCTAGGGAGATGGTGACTGAGGTTGAAATTGGCCCAACATGTACGACTTTAAGAGCCTAAGCATGGAAACTTCATGCTCCGCCTAAAATTAAATATTTCTTTTGGCAAATTGCCTCTGGTTCTCTCCCAGTGACAGATCATTTGGCTCATCGAGGGGTTAAGTGTGATATTAAGTGTAAAAGATGTGACTTAGAGTGTGAAACAATCAACCATGCTCTTTTTGAGTGTCCTCGATCGCGTCAAAACCAACTTGAAAAGAGGTAACATATGTATGCATGGACGGTCCATATATATGTTCCCTCTCGCTTATGAAACCACAACCACACACCACTAGACTAGAACCGTCCATTAGAAGACCAAGGCATAGCCGTGGGAGTTCGGATATTCGGATTGGATTTTTTGGGTTTGGATTTTTTAGATTTTTAATTCTAAAATCCGTTCGGATATTTTCAAATTTCAAATTTGGATCGGATTTTCGGGTTCAGATTCGGTTATCCAAAGTACTCAAATATTCAAAATTTTGTATCTAAATCTATTCAAACGACTTGAAAAAAACAAAAATATCAAAAAATTACAAGTATTTTTTTACCTAAATATACTCAAAAATAGTTGTAATACATGAAAATATTAAAAATATCCAAAAATTTAATCTTTTAGACACCTAAGTTATTACAAGTATAAGTATTACTAAGATATTATTACTATATAATTATATTTTGGGCATGTTCGGATATCCATTCAGATTTCGGTTTAGATCGGATTCGGATTCGGATTTTCGGATCTTGAAATTTAGAATCCGTTCAAATTTTTCTAAATTTTCGGTTCAGATCGGATCGAATTTTCAGAGTCGGGTTCGGATCGATTTTTTTGGATTCGGATATTATGCCCAAGCTTACCAAGGCAGATGAATATAAAAGAAAAAGAAGGTTGCGTTTCCATTTTAAAACAGCTCCGAATACGAATCGAGCAATTCACCGACGCTTCCAATATGCAATTTTTGAGAATCGCGCTTCCATCGCGTTTTCGGTGGCTTCCGTACCCGGTTCCGGTTCCGAAGCGGGAATCAGTGGTCGGATGACGATTCCGTGCTTCCAGGTTAAAACAGAGGAGCGAAACAGTAAGAGTGAGGGAGCTGACCTGAGATAGTGAAGTGAAGAATACAACAATATTATATATATTTTTTTTGCTTGTTTGTGATTTTGTACTTTTGTTATTTAATACTACAAAATAACTCAAAGTCTCAAACAACGAAAAAATAAACAAATATACTACAAAATGGTATTAAAATGATATTTAGTGAAAAAATAACTCAAACAACGAAAAAGATATGAAATAAACAATTTAAAAAAAAAAAATACGTACCTAATAAAAGAGAGATCGAGATTCGAGCATTCGTCGAGTAAAGACGATCGCTTAAGAATTTTAAAACACTTCGCTTTCATGTATTCGTTTAAATTTTATCAAATATATATATATATATATATATATAAATATAAAATATATATATATATATATATATATATATATATATATATACACGATGACTGTCCCCATGATTAATGTGTATGGGGCGTGAATCATGTTGCATGATTATTTTCTAAAAGATGATGTGCCAAGTGCCAACTACCCACCTAAATAACGTGGTCGAAATATATAGTGTTTAAATAGTCTAGGGTTAAAAAACCAGGAGAATATTTTAGCATGCATTACCAAATGATAAAAAGAAACGGTAGAAACTATGTAATTTTGAACTGTCACGTTCACTATATAAATCTAGGCGACGACAAGTATAATCTCATCGATCACTAAATGAAAGCATAGAAGTAAAAAAAACAAGGGAAGCTTTTAAACGACAGAGGGAAAGAAATGGCGACGTCGGGAACATACGTAACGGAGGTTCCGTTGAAAGGATCGGCGGACAGACATTACAAGAGCTGGAAGAGCGAGAACCATCTCTTCCCTGACGCCATCGGCCAACACATCCACCATGTCGTTGTTCACGAAGGCGAACATGACTCTCACGGGTCTATCAGGAGTTGGAACTACACATATGGTATACATTACTTATACTTTCTCTCTATATACAGTACATTTCACACTTTATATATACACACACACAATAACACAATTATGGCGTATCTATGAAACAAGGGTTGATCTATTCCAAATTATGAAATATGATTATTACTGAATTTTCTATAAGTTCCTAAACAAATAACAAACACATATAGTTGAACAAATTTGTAGACAACTTGCTCGAGAATTCAAACATAGCTAGTGATTCACACTTAAACTCAACAATACATTCTTTAACTAGCCCAAACACCGTGACTTCGACAACCTATACAGAGACTGTCTAAACAAAACAATTAATCCGTAGAGTTTTTTTTTTTGTGATCATAATCATATATCTATTCTGATGGTACGATGTTGAAAATTGTAACTAATAAGCACATGTTTTCTGTAAGATGGAAAGCCGGCCACGTTCAAAGAAAGGAGAGAGATAGATGATGCGAACAAAACGTTGACGAAAAGAGGACTGGATGGTCACCCGATGGAGCATCTCAAAGTGTTTGATGTCATTTACGAATTTATTCCTAAAACTGCGAATAGCTGCGTCTGCAAGATCACTATGATATGGGAGAAGCGCAACGATGACTTTCCCGAACCAAGCGGCCTCATGAAATTCGTCAAGACCATGGTTGTTGATATTGAAGGCCACGTCACCAAAGCTTAACCATCATCATCAATAATGCCAATACCATCATCACAGTCCATCATCAGTATCTCGATGTATTACTTAAGATGTTTTTCAATATAATAAATGGGTTGTTGTGTGGGGTTTCAAATACTATATATGTAAGTGTTTGGTACTGGAAGATGCGTGTATTTGTTGTTATGCTCATCATGTATCGGGTTCGTTATAATGATTATTAATAAATAAAAACTAAGTTCAGTAATCTATATATATATATATATATAATATAGTAAACATGCATTTCGAGGTACTAGCTAGTAGCTAGTATATGTAGTTTAATAACAGTACGTATATTTACGGTCACACGCGCAAATAAGGAATTCTACAGAAATAAACCGCAGAAACATCATTGCTATAGAATTTTGTTTTTACAAATTGCAGAAAAAGTATAACGAATTCAAAATCGTTTTTTTGTTTTATATTTTCTCTTTTGTAAAAGATCTTTGAAGGAGAAGAACCATAGAGACGATAGACATCTATCAACGCTAAATATATTTATGTTATAAATAGTAATCGTAGGCAGCGTTAACTGATACCATGCACCATCAGAAAGATCTGGACCATGCAGATGCTTTACTAATATATAGATTAGCAAACTATTAATATATGTAATCAAAAATTCGGGATTGATAATGAATTAATAATTAACCAAAAAAACATTTAAAAAAATTCGGGATTGATTGTTGCTTTCTTACCGAATCCAAACAACCTTACCCCACCAATCCGATAAAGGCTACTAACTATATGTGTCTCACCCTCAGATCCTATCAAATTTGGGATCCTAAAAAGAATGACAAAAGAGTGTTTCGTTCAACTATATATTATTAATAACCAGTTGAGTCATGAGTGTATAATCTTACAGAGAGTATTATGGAGATTAACAACCCATAAAATTATTATGGTCCTGAGTCCTGACTCTACGAGTTTAGACCTGAAAGTCTGAAAGTTTCGAGTTATAAACTTTCGAATAATACTGTATTCAAGAATTAGTTTAGCTAGGGTTATTAATGTGGACACTAAAAGCATACATGTTTTTTCGAGTTAAATGGGCCACTCGATGTGGACATTAAAAGCATACATGTTTTTTTCGTTGACTCATTTATATCAGACCAAGTGGAATGATGTATAGGCAGCCCCATCACGGTTGCTCATGTCATATTTTTATTAAAAAAGAAAAAGAAGAGATAGAATAGAAAAGAAAGAGGATGGTTGAAAGAAATTTGAGAAATGTTTCTAAAAGTAAATTAGACATGTATTATTTATCAAATAGTACACATATTAAAAAAAGAAATGTATATTAAAAAAATATATTTTTATTTTTTTGAAAAACGTTTCAGCATTTCTCCATTAAAGATGGTCTTTAATGATCCATCCGCGTTGCTGAAGACGTCTCGCTCCGAGACGACGTGCTCGTCGTTGCTCACTGGTCGGTTTTGTCGATCTTTTTCTTTTTCCTCATCTGAGCTTTGATTGTTTGGGGAATTATATTTTCTCTGAGATTCGTTCGGTTGAGGTGTTTACTTACAATAATTCACCTCTAACAATCTGGCAGAGGTAACTCGAGAATACACCTCAGTATATTTCTATATGGCCACGACATGAATATTTAAAATTTCATATCTTGCGTTCAAATTTTCTAAAAGTATAGTATTGTGAATTTATCTCTCTCTAGTCTAGGGTTTTTTATTCACTATGCATAACGTCGTGACTTCAACGTACCTTATAAGTTATAAAAGAGAACCAAGCAAGTGTATGTATTCGCCGAAAAAAGCAAAGACGATCGTTTAAGAGTTTTTAAACACTTCGCTTTCATGTATTCGTTTAGATTATCATATTATACATATATTAACGGCGATATCATTAATGTGTATGGGCGTAAATTATGTCGCCGTGACGCTGCGCCAACTACCCACCTTAGTAACGTACGTGGTCGAAGATTAGCCTAACAACATCTATTACCCATCTCTCTGCTCATTAAATATTTAGTGTAGCGTTAAATAAAATAGGTGAAGATTTTAGCATGCACTATCAAATTATGACAAAAAAGAAAAGGTAGAAACCATGCATGTTTTTAACCGTCACGTTCACTATATAAACCTAGGCGACAACAAGTGTTATCTCATCACTATAGAAAGACAAAAACAAGTGGAAGGTTTAAAACGAGAGAGAGAGAAAGAAATGGCGACGTCGGGAACATACGTAACTGAGGTTCCTTTGAAAGGATCGGCGGACCAACATTACAAGAGCTGGAAGAGCGAGAACCATCTTTTCCCTGACGTCATCGGCCAGCACATCCAACATGTCATTGTTCACGAAGGCGAACATGACTCTCACGGGTCTATCAGGAGTTGGAACTACACATATGGTATACATTTACTTATACTTTCTCTCCATATACAGTATATAACACTTTATATATACACACACACAACATAATTATGGCGTATGTATGAGAAACTATGGTTTCGACTATTTAATATATCATATTTTGCATTTCTGTTTACATATGGAAACGATTGTCATACTTAATTTTAACAAAGTGGAGTACTTTTCATTTTAGAGCTTTGAAAAATGTAAATGCAAAAATCTGAGTTCATAAGTCACCATATTGTTGTGAGTTCAGCTCTCTGTAGAGTGTGATTCACTATATATGTGATCATAGTCACATATTTAACCTGATGGTATGACTAGCTAGCTACTCGGATGTTGGAAACTGTAACTAATAAACACAAGTTTTCTTTTTGTAAGATGGAAAGCCGGTGACGTTCAAAGAGAGGAGAGAAATAGATGATGCGAACAAAACGTTGACGAAAAGAGGACTGGAGGGTCACCCGATGGAGGATCTCAAAGTGTTTGACGTCGTCTACCAATTTATTCCAAAATCTGAGGATAGCTGCGTCTGCAAAATCACAATGATATGGGAGAAGCGCAACGATGACTTTCCAGAACCAAGCGGTCTCATGAAGTTCGTCAAGAACATGGTCGTTGACATTGAGGGCCACGTCACCAAAGCTTAACCATTATCATCACCGGCCATGATCACTACCATCATCACCAGTCCATCATCAGTATCTCGATGTATTACTTCAAAAGTATTTCAATATAATAAATAATGGGCTCTTATGGAGTTCCAAGTTCTATGTAATTGTTTGGTATTGGAAGATGCTTTGATATGTTGTTATATGCTTATCATATATCGGCTTCGATATAAAATGATTATCAATAAGGAAAAGTATGTTATCTATATGTTTTGATATGTTGTTATATATGCTTTGTATAGATGCTTTGATACGTTGCTTTGATATGTTGCTTTGATATGTTGCTTCGGTAGAAAAAGAGGCGTATAGAGAGTACAAAAAGTTTGAAAATTTTATTGAAGAGGGATATTAATATATATGAAAGTGTAATTTTAATGTAAAACTTAACTAATGAAATAAAATTGAGAGAAAAGAAAAAAAAAAAATTTTATCAGTATTGTTACGGTGCATCCACGTCATGTCACATGTATTATATACGTCATCAAAATTTTATAATTTCTTGCCACTATGACAACTTATGTTTGATTTCACACAAATTTCTAATATGAAAAATAATTTGAAATAATAGTTGATGTATGAATTAATACGGTATATATAATACTTGATGTATAAATTGAACAAGGTATGAAAAAGTTTTTTTTCCCACAACTGAGAAAGAAAAAATTATCAAGTACTCAAGTCTTTTTTCTGCAATATGTAAAAACAAAAATTTATGGCAATGATGTTCCTGTGATTTATTTCTGTATACTTTCCACATCAAGATTAAAAATCCAAGGCTTGACAAAAAAAGATTAAAAATCCAATAGAGACGTTTACGTATCATTTTAATTTTTTTTATTTCTTTGTTATTTATTTCTAAAATCTTAATTTGAACATTTCGAGGAAAGAGGAGATAACATATATAACGATTAACGACGATCAACATCTATAATAGTGAATAGTTATAGTTGGCAGGTAATTCTCTTTTTTATGGCAATTCTCTTTTTTTTTTATGGCAACATCTATAAATTTTATGGCAATTCTCTCTTCTTTTTTTTTATGAAAATATATAAGGGTCCACTTTTTTCAGCTCACATGGTCCTTCGATTTATTGAGCCGGCCTTGTCGGCAACCATGCATGCACCTTCAGACCAGTACACCAATCGTCCGGACTGGACCATACCGATTATTTAATTTATAGATTAGGTAGTAATAGCACGGACAATATATTTTATATATAAAATTTCAATTCTAAGGTAGAATTATCATTTTAAGTACATAAATTAAGTATTTGTTTTGCAATAGATGGAAAATTATTTGAAGCAGAAGTCTAAACTGCACTGGCTAAAGATAGGTGATGGTAATAATAAAATATTTTATCGTGCAGTAAAGGCTCGGGAGATAAGAAATGCGATCAAAGAGATTCATTGTCCTGGAGGTTTCGTTGCAAACACGCAAGAGACAATTAAGATCGAAGTTGAGAGATTTTTTCGTGAATTTCATGGCCACAAGATGTTTAACTATAAACCGATTGACGACACTGAGTTGTCTGCATTGTTACAATATCACTGCTCTGACTTGAATCAAACTGTGTTGGTGAAAGAGGTTATTGAGGCAGAGATTAAAGACGTTTTATTCTCCATGCCAAAGGATAAAAGGCCGGGGCTAGACGGGTATACAATGGAGTTCCTCATAGAGACCTGGTCCATCATTAAACAAGACTTTGTCACCTCAATTCAGTCCTTTTTTCAGTTTGGATTCATACCAAAGGGTGTTAACACTACCATTCTAGCATTAATCCCAAAGAAAAAAAAAAGTTAAAGAAATGAAGGACTATCGGCCTATATCCTGTTGCAATGTGACATACAAGGTGATCTCTAAGATTCTTGCCAATAGGCTTAAACGTTTGCTCCCAGATTTCATCTCTCCCAACCAGTCTGCATTTGTCAAGGATCGCCTCCTGATGGAAAATGTCCTTTTGGCCTCTGAGATAGTTGCAGATTACCACTAAAAACGGTCTCTCCGAGAAGTGCTGTCAAGATTGATATCTCAAAGGCTTTCGACTCTGTTTAATGGTTATTTCTGTTTAGCATATTTCGCACTCTGCAGTTCCCTCTACAGTTCATCAGGTGGATTGAACTTTGTATCACAACCGCTTTTTTCTCTAGTCAAGTTAATGGAGAGTTGTCGGGACTTTTCCAAAGTGCAAGAGGCCTTAGACAAGGATGTTCTTTATCGCCTTATCTCTTTGTTATATGCATGCAAGTGCTATCTGCAATGTTGGATAAAGCGGCTCAGGAGAGGCAAATAGGCTATCATCCTTGCTGCAAGAACGTTAGACTCACACACTTGTGTTTTGCTGATGATTTATTGGTTTTAACAAAAGGTACAAAAACGTCAATTGAGGGCATTCTCCAAGTTTTCAATGTGTTTGCCGAGAGCTCAGGACTTAATATCAGTTTGAAGAAATCTACTCTTTACATGGCTGGGGTTGCAGCTGCTGATCAGGACACGATTCTTAGCTCTTTCCCCCTTGCCTCTGGAACATTACTTGTCCGTTACCTTGGTCTACCCCTTCTTACCAAGCGTATAACAACCTCTGACTATACTCCACTTATTGAACGAATCCGTGATAAGTTCAGTCGTTGGACAGGTCGGCATTTATCTTTTGCGGGTCGTCTCCAAATCATCAGCTCAGTCATTCATAGCCTCACCAATTTTTGGATGTCGGCTTTTCGGTTACCAACGGCGTGCATCAAGGAGATAGATAGCTTGTGTTCCGCTTTCTTGTGGTCTAGACCCACTCTCAACACCAAAAAAGCAAAAGTCTCATGGCAGGATGTCTGTATGCCGAAAGAAGAGGGTGGATTGGGGTTGAGATCGTTGAAAGAAGCGAATAAGGTGAGTTGCCTCAAACTCATTTCGCGAATTTTATCTTTAAGCTCCCTCTAGGTGACATGACTTAGGACTTATCTACTACAGAAGGGTTCTTTCTGGTCAATCAAAGCTAACACCACCACAGGTTCCTGGATGTGGCGCAAATTGCTCAAATATCGCAACATAGCGGTTGATTTTGTTCGGTATGAGGTTAAAAATGGTGAAAGTACATCCTTCTGGTATGATAATTGGTCACCGATGGGATGCTTGATTACTATTGCAGGACAGAGGGGAAGCATTGATATGGGCATTCCTCTCCATTTTATTGTTGCGGAAGCACTAACTCATCGACCGCGAAATCACCGCGTTGACTACCTGAATCAAATGGAAGCAGCTCTAGCGACCATTCGAAACAGAGGACGAGTTGAAGTAGAGGATGTAGTCTTGTGGAAAGGCAAATGAGATATTTTCAAGGCGAAGTTTCGCACCAACGAAACCTGGGAGCATACCCGGACAAATGGCCAAATAAAGCCGTGGACTGTCGGTGTATGGTTCTCTCAGGCCAAGCCAAAATATTCTTTTATGGTATGGGTTGCCACACTAAATCGCCTGACCACAGGGGATCGCATGCTACACTGGAACGCCCGGGTTGATACTTCTTGTTCTTTGTGCCGTGCACCACAAGAATCCCGCAATCATCTATTCTTCACATGCTCGTACTCGACAGACGTATGGACAAGCCTTACTTCTAAGCTACTTGTCCAACACTTCTCTACAGATTGGGAAACCAACATGTCTCTCCTCGTGGATACTTCGTTGGGAACTCATACTCTGTTTCTATTACGTTATGTTTTTCAGGCTTCGCTCCACTCTCTGTGGAAAGAACGAAACAATCGCCGACATGGGGAGACTCCGGTACAACCCACTCTGCTCATCAAACGCCTTGACAGACAGGTCCGAAATAGGCTGCTTTCACTTCCTTCCACATGAAAACACACTGGCTGCATGGAGCGATGGTTAGCCACCCGTTGAGGGGATAACCGAAACTACACCAAATTTTCTTTTGTATGGTTTAAAGCTATAGTTTAAGCCTAAAACACTATCAACATTATGATGCATTTGATGTAACCCAGTTTTTTCGAATAAATTTTACATTTTATTCAAAAAAGAAAATATTGGTATTAAATTCAAATATCAGATTTCAGTTTGGTTTTAGTTTAGATTATTGTGCGTATATAATCTCGACATATCTATTTTAGAACGGAAAATACATTCCCTCCCGTCTCATCCGTACCGACCTATTCCATCTTGTTCTATATATCGTTCCATTTTATTTTTTAAATGATTACTCATTAGACAATATTTATTAATCAAGATTGGGTAAAAAATTTAGACATGTTATTCGAATTCTCCGTTAAATACTTACTTTATTTATTTAGTTGAAATTATTCAAAAATCTATTTAAATGTTTTAAAAAAATATTCAAAATTTTCAAAATACTCAGTTCCAAAAGTAAAAATTAGCAAACTAATGCAATCCAGAATTCGAGATTGATGGTTGCTTGCTTCTTACCAAATTCGAATTATATGGCCAATTAATTTGTACACTAAAGAGAGCGTATATTTTTCTTCATTAGCTCCAAGTTTCTTTTATAGGCCCATTTGTATCAGTGGGACCATTAATGATCCATTCGCGTTACTGGAGAAGTCTCACTCCGAAACGACGTGCTCTTTCTTGCCGGAGTCATCGTCGTCGTTGCTCACTGTTCAGTCGTTGATCCCTTTTGTTTTTTGTTTGTTTTCTTGTTCTTCTCTTTCCGAGATCCGAGCTTTGATTGTTTAAGGAATTCGATTTTAACTTGATTCACATGTGGGGAATAATTAGAAACGCCATGGACGTTTTCGATTCTTGAGGCAATTAAAATTTAGATAGTTTTTTTTTTTCTGGGCAAAATTTTATCAGATTCGCTTGAGAAGTTAGCTTTAAGTTCATAAGAGTTCAGTTACGTTTGAAATCTCAAGTCTTTGTTACTTGCAGGCAACAATTTCTATCAAAGATGGCGTTTTTTGGGCTATTCCGTGTTTCTCGACGGTTATTGAGATCCTCCGTCTCGGCAACTCCATCTTCTTCCTTTGCTGTTTTGCAATCACAGCATAAATCCTTGTCTAATCCTGTGACTACCCATTACTCAAATCCTTTCACAAAGTGTTATCCTTTATGTAATTATAACTACCAAGTATGGAGTAAAGGGAAGGAGTTGCATCAGGATAAGTTTCTTGGTGGTGTTGGCTGGAATTATAGATTAGTTGGTGGGATATCTTCGTCGTCTTCTTCGATTATGGAGGGAAAGCCTAAGAAAGATGATGAGGAGAAGAGTGATGGTGTTAAAAAAGCTTCTTGGATAGATTTGTATTTACCAGAAGAAGTTAGAGGTTATGCTAAGCTTGCTCGATTGGATAAACCTATTGGTACTTGGTTGCTTGCTTGGCCCTGTATGTGGTAAGTTTATCTTCTCAACAGCTCATAGGCAATTAGGTAGTGGATGATCTTGAGCTGAAATCTTTGATAGCATGGGAGAGTGGCTTTGTGGTTAAGGATTGGCAGAAATCAGGGTTGTATAATGCTATAAACCTGAGTTTTCTTGGATTTTATAAATGTTATAGTACTGTAAATTCCACTGGTTTATTTAGTCAGTAATCTGATTGATGGTAGTCTTTTAATAATATAATCATATTTGCATTTTTCGTCATGGATCTGGTTCCGGAGATAAGTAAATAGATAGAAGTTCTGAATCGCCATCATTATTGTATAGGTCGATTGCGTTGGCTGCTGATCCTGGAAGCCTTCCAAGTTTTAAATATATGGCTTTGTTCGGTTGCGGAGCACTACTTCTTAGAGGTGCAGGCTGTACTATAAATGATCTGCTTGATCAGGACATAGATACAAAGGTCAGTTTGTTTTTAAGCTCTCTTATGGTATGGTGATAAAGACAAGTGATGTCAAATTTATATAGCACTTTGTATGTCTGTTTAGAAAACATGTTTTGTGTAACTATGGTATCTGTAACCATGGTGAGAAAGTGTTTCTGATGTATGTTGGATAAATTTACGTCAACATTTTCAGTCACATTTCTGATTACCTGCATGTATTGGTGACTTCGTTCAAAAGGTGAAGAACTTCAGATATTAGATGTGGTGAAGGTGGAATATGTTTTTTGATTGAAATATGTGTTTAGTAGTTAGGGTAGCTACACAACATTCATGTAATTGGATTCATCCTTCCATAAACAAAGATGGGTTGCTTGTGAGTAAGCTAAAGAATATTTTAAGGCTCAAGATTTTATTTGATTGTTTTATTTTAGATAATGTTGTCTTACAAGTTTCTTTTTCTATCCAGGTTGATCGTACAAGATTAAGACCTATCGCCAGTGGTCTTTTGACACCATTTCAAGGGATTCAGTTTCTTGGGCTTCAGTTGCTTTTAGGCTTAGGGATTCTTCTCCAACTTAACAACTACAGGTTTTTTTGGAAATTTTTACATAATGTAGTTGACCCAACTTCTGAAGACATATTGTCATGCCTTCCTTTTATCTTTGTGATCCTATTTGAGCTCATTTCAGTATGTATATTCTGCAGCCGTGTTTTAGGGGCTTCATCTTTGTTACTTGTTTTCTCCTACCCACTTATGAAGAGGTTTACATTTTGGGTAATTTAAAACCATCTTGGCTTCTCAAAGTTAGACAGTATATTTTTTCTTGGTCCCCTTTGATCGATTCTTTTTTTTTTGTAATTGCAGCCTCAAGCCTTTTTAGGGTTGACCATAAACTGGGGAGCATTGTTAGGATGGACTGCAGTTAAAGGAAACATAGAGCCAGCTATTGTGCTCCCTCTCTATCTCTCCGGAGTCTGCTGGACCCTTGTTTATGATACTATTTACGCACATCAGGTATATTAACTTTACTTTTAGCTTCGAAATCTATTTGATTACGAGCAGTAGCAAAGTAGTTAATCTTAATGTGCCCATATTGCTTCCTTAGCTTTCTTTTCTAGCTTCACTACTGCAGATTTCTTTTTTCACATTTTCTTTTGTGTCTCATGCAAATGCATCCATTTTGATGTACGACTTTTATCTAATGGCAATCTTAAAGAAGAAAACTACACTGCACTTTTCCATCTGATATCTATAGTTTAAGTGAAGAGTTAGTTCCATAAAAGTCTTCCAATTTGTAACAGAAGTGAGATATGAAAGTTACCTTGTAGCCCATTGAAAAATGAAATAGGTTGATTTCAGTCTCCTTTAGATAGTATATCAGTATATGCCACAAGTTACGAATCCAAAAAATCAACTTAAGTTCAGTTTTAATGCAAGTAATTTTTAGATATTTGTAGAAGTTAATGTGTAAGAATCTATTGTGTCCCCAGGACAAAGAAGATGATGTAAAAGTTGGTGTTAAGTCAACAGCTCTTAGATTTGGTGATAATACAAAGCTTTGGTTAACTGGATTTGGCACAGCATCCATGGGGTGTCTTGCACTCTCTGGACTCAGTGCAGATCTCGGTACTGAATAAACTTTAGTAGGATTCTTTAGTCATTCCTAATTCCATTTACCGTCTTTTAACTTTTTTGTTGTTGTTATCTCGCTCTAATGATGAAGGGTGGCAATATTACGCATCACTGGCTGCTGCATCAGGACAGCTAGGATGGCAAATAGGGACAGCTGACTTATCATCTGGTCCTGACTGCAGTAGAAAGTATGAAAATTCGGGTTTTGATTTGTTTACTCTTTCTCAATCCAACATGTGTGATTTTCCTTGGAAACTAATACTCTCTGGGTTTTGATGTTTGTACAGATTTGTGTCGAACAAGTGGTTTGGTGCTATCATATTTAGTGGAGTTGTACTTGGAAGAAGTTTTCAATAGAGACTCTCTATCTCAACAAATAAGGATGAAGCTGTAGTATGAGGAACCTATATATGAAGAAATGAAGTAGAGTTTTAAGATACTGTAAGTGAGACAGAGGAGGTGGTCTTTGCTTCAGGATCGTAAAGCTCTCAAGGAACAGATAAGCTCAAGGCTTCTCTGTATGTGACTCATTCAAAGGGTTGACATACGTAATTAGAATATTACATTTATTTGTAAATTTTACTGGATGCTTAATAAATTTTCCTTTTTGAATCCCAAATTGCAAATACATTAACATTGAATTAGCCGTGTGATTTGGGGAAAGTGGAAACATCTTTTTACAGAAGATTTCCTTAATTCATTAAATTATCATCCAATAAGGCAAATATTATTATTTCGTAATTACACGCGGTTAAAATTGATCCAACTAAACACCAATAAAAATACGCCACGTGGTCAGCATCTCCGTGTTCGATCTCAAGACATAAATAAGAAAAAGCCATAAGAATCGGAGATTTGTTCTTTCTCTCTCGATTGACTTATTGACTGAGAGAGAGAGAGAAAGGCTTTTCAAAAAAAAAATGGGACACAGACACAGCAAGTCCAAATCCTCCGGTCAGCCACCGTCCTCCCCTTCGTCTACATCCGGAAACGTAGTCCACCATGTCAAACCTGCCGGAGAACGACGTGGATCCTCTGGAACCGGCGGATCTTCAGGCTCTGGAACCGGCGGATCTCGTTCAAACACATCTACTCAGCAGAATGGTCGGATCTTAGGTCGGCCTATGGAGAACGTACGTGGTTCATACGAGTTCGGTCCTGAGCTAGGTCGTGGTCAGTTCGGTGTCACCTATCTTGTTACTCACAAAGAGACCAAACAACAGTTCGCTTGCAAGTCAATCCCTACGCGTCGTCTTGTCCACAAAGACGACATTGATGATGTTCGTCGTGAAGTCCAGATTATGCACCATCTCAGTGGTCACCGGTAAATCTTTTTTTTTTTTTTTTTTTTTTTAATAGGAAATTGCTTCTTTTTGGGATATTCTGAAATGGAATCTGAAACGCCTTTGGTTGAAATGTTAGGCTAGATTAGAAGAACCAATGCTCAAGTCTCCTATGAATGAGATAGATATTTTAAAAAAGGCTATTTCGTTTTCTATATTAATGAGTGGTTTGCATCATATGTGGATGAAAAGTTTTGTGGTCCAATTTAATTGACTTCGTATTTATCTGACTTTTCAAGTTGGTGAGTGGGGTTTGTAGGAACATAGTGGACTTGAAGGGAGCTTACGAGGACAGACACTCTGTGAATCTCATAATGGAGCTGTGTGAAGGAGGGGAATTGTTTGATAGGATCATAGCTAAAGGTCTTTACTCAGAGAGAGCAGCTGCTGATTTGTGCAGGCAGATGGTGATGGTTGTGCATAGTTGTCATTCTATGGGTGTAATGCACCGAGACTTGAAGCCTGAAAACTTTCTCTTTCTTAGTAAAGATGAGAACTCCCCATTGAAAGCTACTGACTTTGGTCTCTCGGTCTTCTTTAAACCAGGTTAGGAAACAGGCTAGAGGCTTTCCCATTTGATACCTGCATTAGTTTATTACTTCATAGTCAATTTATCCCTCTAATGAAGTTGATTTATTAATGTAGGGGATAAGTTTAAGGATCTTGTTGGAAGTGCATACTATGTTGCCCCAGAAGTTCTAAAACGAAACTATGGACCAGAGGCTGATATCTGGAGTGCCGGTGTGATTCTATACATCCTTCTCAGTGGTGTCCCACCTTTCTGGGGAGGTATTGCCTTGATACTTTTTTTGAGAAGAGAATTTGGTTGCACGGTTTGAATGGTGGACTGTGAATGTATAGTCACCTTTCTTTTTTACTATTATGCAGAAAACGAAACGGGGATCTTTGATGCCATTCTTCGAGGGGACCTTGACTTTTCAGCTGATCCGTGGCCAGCACTATCTAGTGGTGCCAAAGATCTTGTGAGGAAAATGTTAAAATATGACCCTAAAGACCGGCTTACAGCTTCTGAAGTGCTAAGTAAGACCCCTTCATAACATGTTTTTGATAAAATTAATGACGACACTTTGTTTTGATCCAACATTAACATGTTTTAATACTTACACAGATCATCCGTGGATTAAAGAAGACGGGGAGGCATCAGACAAACCGCTTGACAATGCGGTGTTATCAAGGATGAAACAATTCCGGGCGATGAACAAACTAAAAAAAATGGCCCTGAAGGTATTAAGAACGTTAATTGAAACCGTCTGATCATCCCTATCATACTTTATGTAGTCTTCTTGTTCTAAAGCCAACCTCCGCTTTTCGTTTTGCATTTCAGGTTATCGCTGAGAACCTTTCTGAAGAAGAAATCATTGGTCTTAAAGAGATGTTCAAATCTCTAGACACTGACAACAACGGAATAGTCACCTTGGAGGAATTGAGAACCGGTCTCCCCAAACTTGGTTCGAAGATCTCTGAGGCTGAAATAAGACAGTTAATGGAAGCAGTAAGTCTCTCTATATCAAGTCTCAACCTGCTATTTTGATGTCGAATCTGTGTTTTCCCCTTGCAAAAAAACAAAAGTGAGAAAGCTTATGGTGTTGTTTTCGTTATAGGCTGATATGGATGGAGATGGATCAATCGACTACTTGGAGTTCATATCAGCCACAATGCATATGAACAGAATCGAACGTGAGGATCACTTATACACTGCTTTCCAGTACTTTGACAATGACAACAGCGGGTAAAACAACAATCATCAATCTCTCTCTTTCTCTATTTAACAAAGCTATAAAAGTCTTAACTCCTTGATCATGATTTTTGTGTGATATTTTAGCTACATAACAATGGAAGAACTAGAGCAAGCCATGACGAAATACAACATGGGTGATGATAAATCCATCAAAGAGATCATTGCTGAAGTAGACACCGATCGTGTACGTATGCATTAAATCTTTAAGTTTGGTCCATTCACGTTATGCATCACTTGTTATCCCAATAACACTCTCTTCTCTTATATTCCAAAAAATCTATAGGACGGAAAAATCAACTACGAAGAATTCGTAGCAATGATGAAGAAGGGAAATCCAGAATTGGTGACAAACCGACGCAGATGCAAGTAAAAAAACATTTGGAGCCTGGATTGATAAATCATAACACAAAGAGAGATCTTTTTGATGTTGTTTGTTTGTTTGGTTTCCTCTCACTTTTTTACTTATTAGCTTTTGTGTTGTTGTTGTTTCCCATTACAAATACATTATTTTCTTTCCTGCAATCTCTCTTTTATCAACAAAACATAATATGCGTTGGATTTGTTTTCACGAGAGATTGATTCAAGATATAAATAATAATTTCATGATTTCACGAGAGATATGTAAATGTAACAAATATAACAAAGGTGCAATAGATTCTTACAAAAATAAAATAATAAAAACAATGGAGATAAACAATTAAAAATTGAAAAAAAAAAAAAAAAAAATTAACAGGAAGAAGGAGAAGGACCGCGAGCTTTTGGATCGAGTCCGTTAAAATGTTCTCTCCTCTCTCGATAATAAAAACAAACAAATGAAATGATCATCGACAGCTTTCCTCTAGATTAGATTCCGATTCATCTTCTCAGAAATTAGTCTCCGGCTGATCGTTATAGATCCTCTTCCAAGCGACGCCGCTTCTTACTCGCCGGCGGCTTGAATCATGGTATGTCTCAACCGTATACGTCTGCAATCTATCTTAAACCCCTAGCTTCCTCTTGATTCTAAATTGATATACTCTGATGTCAATTAGAAATATTGTGAGAGAAATCTGAAACGAATAATGCCAATACGTCCTCCGTCGTCGTTGAATTCATCTCTTTGATTCTAAATTTTTCAATCAAGCTATTGAAATCTGACTTGGTGTTACTCGCGAAAGTATAATTACTGTAAATGATTCATTTCAGTGCATATCTGAGTTTATGATCTGATTTGCACCACGTTGTAGCTTCGTCTGGAAGGCTTAGGCTTCTTGCAATTAGATTTCATGGTGTTCGAATGAATTATGAGCATTCATTGATAATCTGTGAATGTGTAAGCGTGTTG
This sequence comes from Camelina sativa, assembly GCF_030686135.1. Lineage (NCBI taxonomy): Eukaryota > Viridiplantae > Streptophyta > Magnoliopsida > Brassicales > Brassicaceae > Camelina > Camelina sativa. Next base: position 8,961,427 of record NC_141890.1, read on the forward strand.
CTATAAGTGTGATGTTGTTGTCTTCTCTTGAATCAGGCTGATAGGAGAAACAGGTGTAACCAGGTCCTCCTTTTAGCATATCAGAGTTTTGGTTTAGTGTTTGGAGATTTGAGTATTTCTCCTCTCTACGTGTATAAATGTACTTTCTACGGAGGATTGAGACATCACCAAACAGAAGATACCATATTTGGCGCGTTTTCTTTGATATTTTGGACCATAACTCTCCTTTCACTCATCAAGTACATGGTTTTTGTATTAAGTGCAGATGACAATGGTGAAGGTATGAGCAGTGGTTGCTAAGTGAATCCGTTTTTCCTTTTATCCTTGTGATACATGGTTTAGAATGTAAGTGTTGGGTTTCTGTTGCAGGAGGGATCTTTGCTTTGTATGCTTTGCTCTGCAGACACGCAAGATTTTCTTTGCTTCCTAATCAGCAATCGGCTGATGAGGAAATCTCCACATACTATGGCCCTGGAGATGCAAGTAGAAATTTGCCTAGTTCTGCTTTCAAAAGCCTTATAGAACGAAATAAAAGATCAAAAACAGCTTTGCTTGTTTTAGTCTTGGTAGGAACTTCCATGGTTATAACCATCGGTGTCCTTACACCAGCAATTTCAGGTAATTAGGCAAACCTTTCTTTCGCTTCTGTCTGGTTGTATAGTACGTTACCATTTTTATATTTTCCATGGTTTAGCATCTAACATTATCTTCTTGTAGTCTCTTCATCTATTGATGGGCTTGTGGCCAAGACAAGTCTGAAGCATAGTAAGTAATCTTTGCTATCCATCTTCATACTTGCGTATCTTGTTTATATACGTTTACACATCTCCCTCATTGTTATTAATACATCTCTACCTATGTGTTGCTTGCCTAGGTACTGTGGTCATGATAGCATGCGCTTTACTGGTTGGACTTTTTGTTCTGCAGCACCGTGGCACAAATAAAGTTGCCTTTCTATTTGCACCGATAATGATTTTGTGGTTGTTGATAATTGCAACTGTTGGTGTGTACAATATTGTGACTTGGAACCCCAGTGTATACAAAGCCTTATCTCCCTACTACATCTATGTATTCTTTAGAGACACGGGAATAGATGGATGGCTGTCCCTTGGAGGCATTCTTTTATGCATCACAGGTAATATGTTCAGAAAATAGACCCATCAAGTGTTAATGCTATGTTATGTCTCATCTCGGCAATTTTTCTAACTTCAGGAACGGAGGCTATCTTTGCTGAACTAGGCCAATTTACAGCTACATCCATAAGGGTATATGAAGCAGCTAATTTTGTCCTTTAAATCATGCAGCAGAAACCTGGAGAGACTTTTATAGCAGTTCTATAGGAATTGCATTGTACAACCACTAGAAGTTTTTTGTTGCTAGAAGAATCCATAAGCTAGTGGTCATATTAAGGACTTAATCTTGACCTAAGGAATTTGAAAATATGATACACTGTTAGAATCTGGTTACTGTTTTTATTACTCGACAGCATCTTTTGTTGGCTACTGAAGATGAAGAAACAATAACATTTTGCAATCTCATGGTTCTATGCAGTTTGCGTTTTGTTGTGTTGTTTACCCGTGTCTGGTGCTTCAATACATGGGCCAAGCTGCGTTTTTGTCAAAGAATTTTTCTGCTCTACCTTCAAGCTTTTATTCTTCCATTCCAGGTAATAATTTGGTGAATCTCCTTTTCACGTCTCTTCCCTGTACCTTACTGCCTCTATGAATTCCATTACAAGTCTCAAAGTACTACAACTCAAAGGAATGTAACTGGCCTTCAGTGTTTGGGATGTCTTAGTGGTGGATTTTGTCCATGATGCATGTCTAGATCCAAAATTTCGGGTTTATTATTCTTTTCTGCAAGTAAAATGAATATTCATTCATGTGCTCCTCTTTGCTCATGTAGTTTGTCATATGTTCATGTCTTTTGTTCTTGTTTTTCAGATCCATTTTTCTGGCCGGTTCTCATGATGGCTATGCTGGCTGCAATGGTCGCAAGCCAAGCAGTCATATTTGCCACGTTCTCGATTGTCAAACAATGCTATGCACTGGGATGCTTCCCGCGCGTGAAGATTGTTCACAAACCAAGATGGGTCCTTGGTCAAATTTACATTCCTGAGATCAATTGGGTTGTCATGATCCTCACCCTTGCTGTCACCATTTGTTTCCAAGACACTAGACACCTAGCTTTTGCTTTTGGTAAGGGCTTAACCTTCCATAAAACTCATGATTTCCATCTTTATCATTAAACTAATCCTTTGTTCTCCAGGGCTCGCCTGCATGACTCTAGCCTTTGTGACAACTTGGTTGATGCCTCTCATCATCAACTTTGTCTGGAACCGTAATATCGTCTTCTCCGTCCTATTCATCCTCTTCTTTGGGACCATAGAACTTGTCTTCGTTGCATCAGCCTTAGTCAAAATCCCTAAAGGAGGCTGGATAACTCTCCTCCTTTCCCTCTTCTTCACATTCATCTCTTATGTATGGCATTATGGCAGTAGAAAGAAGTACCTATGCGACCAGCACAACAAGGTCCCTATGAAGTCAATCCTAAGTCTCGGCCCAAGCCTCGGGATCATCAAAGTCCCCGGGATGGGTCTTATCTACACCGAGCTGGCCAGTGGTGTCCCTGCCACATTTACTCACTTTCTAACAAACTTACCGGCATTCTATCAAGTTGTCGTCTTTGTCTGCTGCAAAACTGTCCCTATCCCGTATGTACCGCAGAAAGAAAGATACCTTATCGGCCGGATTGGACCGAAAACATACAGGATGTACCGATGTATTATCCGAGCTGGCTATAAAGACGTGAACAAAGATGGAGACGACTTTGAAGACGAGCTGGTGATGAGCATTGCCGAGTTTATTCAGCTAGAATCCGAAGGCTACGGCGGCTCAAACACTGACCGTTCCATCGACGGTCGGCTCGCTGTTGTGAAAGCCTCAAACAAGTTTGGGACAAGGCTGTCTCGGTCTATATCCGAGGCCAACATCGCAGGCAGCTCGAGATCACAGACAACGGTAACAAACAGCAAATCTCCGGCTCTGCTTAGACTGAGAGCAGAGTATGAGCAAGAGCTTCCGAGGCTGAGCATGAGAAGGATGTTTCAGTTCAGACCAATGGACACTAAGTTCAGGCAACCTCAGGTGAAAGAGGAGCTGTTTGATTTGGTAAACGCTAAGGACGCAGAAGTTGCTTACATTGTTGGGCATGGTCATGTGAAGGCGAAGCGAAACTCGGTGTTTGTGAAACGGCTGGTGATAAACGTAGCTTACTCGTTCTTGAGGAAGAATTGCCGGAGCCCAGGCGTGATGTTGAATATTCCTCACATTTGTTTGATCAAAGTGGGCATGAACTATTACTTGTGAGTTTTTGTTACTGATATTTCTGTGAGAGTTTTGTGGTTCAGAGTATTATAAATCTGGATATGATGTTTTCATTTTTGTAATATTTATAGTTTACTGACATTCTTATTTTCTTTCTTGGTTACCTTTGTGTTGCTGAGAACTCATGGATCAGTGAGTGTAATGAAGAAAAGCCAAAATGTATAGGATACATAAAACTCTGAACAGGTTAAATCTTTTCGAGCACAAATTCAAAATAAAATTATTCAATTTGTCAGAAGTGGGATTTGAACCCACGCCCTCTTACGAGGACCAGAACTTGAGTCTGGCGCCTTAGACCACTCGGCCACCCTGACTTGTTCTTAACTTTTCACACCGTGTATATTTAGCGAGATATTAGATGTTAGCCGATATCATTTTCTCACATTTATTACTTTTCTGGCAACGACGTTCACCAAACGTTCTTGGCGGTGGAAAGGCCATCTAAACCACCGAATCGTCCTTACAAAGATCTGGACCCCAGTTTCTATTCCTCTCGAAGGGATGAAAAGGTAGTAAGATACTGTAAACATTGAACTTTTTAAGCTTCTTACAACTTATCAATTCGATACTTATGCGGGGCCACAATGATTCCACTAACGAATGTAATAAAAGAGAAGATCGAGAAACAACAACAATAGTAACACATGATTGCAAAACTCAAATATCGTAAAATTCTTAGTTATATAGAGGCAGAGAGAGAAATATCACTACTTTTATCCCTCGACGCTGATCAACAATGACATAAACAACAAAAACAAAACAGTCAGGGAAATTCCAAGTTTTCATTCACATAACCGAACGAGCCACCTAAAAAAACTGCCCAAAACACATAAAACTTTCGATACCATTTCACAACACCCTTTTGCTAGCCACGGACAACGTTTGTGTAAAACCTAGTCTTTCTTCTTGTTCTTCAACGGGCCGAGAGGGATCTTGCTCAACACCTTCTCATCCAACACTGCATACTGCTTCTTGAGTTCAATCACGGCTTTCTCACCTAATGGATCAACTTTGTCTTCATACTTGTCATAGGCAAGAGGAACCGTGAAGAGTAGCACAAGGGCTGTTGCAGGACAATAAAATTTAATCATTCAGCACTCAGTGAGATAAGAGAAAGGAAAGCACCAGGTGATATGGAAGATTAAGCATTACCTATGTATGCCAATGTCAAGAAGTTGAAGCAGCCACCTAAGATTGAGAGAATCCATAGCCCGAAAATAGCCTATTCAATTCAACTGTCAAAATCAGGGTAAACATAAAAAGTACCAAGTCCCAAATAGTTTCTACTTAAGCACATTCAAACTTACAATGAGGAATTTCTTTAGCTCCCTTCCAGATGCAATTTCACGAAGAGAAGAGAATCCACGGTTGATCTCGATTCTGAGCCCAGACGCAAGCTGAAGGATAGGCTCTTCAGGGATATGAACTTCAGGAATCTTCGGTGGGGACCTGAGAGAATATCAATTGTTAACAACGCACAAGTGAACGATCTCAAGCTGAGACGCGTAAAAAAAAGGCATCTCAGACAAACTAACAATTTCACTAGATTGGTCAATAATAACTCACTTGTTAATGAACATGGTGGCATTAGACCACAGAAACAGCACAGCAAGAACAACAATCATCACGTGGCAGATAAGAGTAAGGAGGTGGTACTCCATCAACTCAAACAAAACCCAAGCGGCTGTAGCACCACCAAGTACACCACCAGACATCTTCTTGTTTTTCCACATGAATATATCAGCCGCTGCAAATACAGGATGAAGAATCAGTTTGTGCAAACATGACATATATTATACACAGAATCAATCAAACTAAAAACAACATGGTGGAACTTGATACTACACCAAACAATACTATCAAATTTTATAGTTCTCTAAACCAAGATAAAAGTCGTAGCATCAAAAACAATCTACAAAGCAAATGGTTAATCAAGTTTTCTAAAGGAACCATTTTTATGATCAAAACCATTCATTTAGAAAGAAACCCCCAAAATGTGACACTAAACCCTCAAAACCAAATGAACACGAATGGTCAATCCAGAGATCCACGAGTATAATAAAAACCCTAAGCCAATACAAAGCTCGCTGTATGCAGATTCAAAACCACAAATCTCACCATCTCCCAAAAAAAAAAAAACCTAATCCCAAAACGAGACATCGAAAAAACGAAAGAATCAACAAAACAACACAAATCAAAAACAGATCAAGCCAAATCACATAGATACCAACGAAAATAAAAACCAGATCGGGGGAAAAAAAAAAAAAACTTACGCTTTCCACCACCAAGAACCTTATGGACAGGCTTCTCCCTACCGAACAAGCGGTAAACTTTGGACTGCATAGACGAAGGGGAAGAAGGCTTCTTCTTCTTCTTCTTCTTCTTATCATCCTCATCATCAGACGATGAAGACGAAGAAGAAGAATCACCACCGTGATGGATCTTCTCCGATATCTTGTCCATCAACGATTCTCTCTCCACAACCTCAACAGCTGGCTCAGGAGCGATCACAGATTCATCGTGTTTATGTTCTTCCGCCATCGCACAAAGATCTTAACTTTTCTTTTCTTTTTTTTTTTCGATTGAACAAACAAAACAAAGAACACAGTATTTGAGCTGCTTCACCTTTTGAGAAAGACAAAGAAGAAAAAGATCTCGAAGCCTAAAATAGAAGAAAGACATTTCGAAACTCGAATCTCATCCGTTGAAATAACCGAACTAATCTAAACCGTTGGTTGGTTCGGATCCGAAGCTAATACGTTCGTCGTTACTTAATTAGAGCCCCCAAAGCCAAAAGGGAAAACACAAAATACATTTTCGCCCCAAAAAGGAGTGGTCGACATGTGACGGCCGTCAGAGTCCCGTCATGAGGGGACGTTACGTGGCGTTGTTTTGCGCTAAGTAATTTGGTAATGATCAGGTGTCACGCGGCTGAAGCGAGATGCTGTACGATCGAACCATTTTTTTAATTCGGAAGACACGTGGAGATATATTCAGCCGTTCGTACCATGCGTCACGTTCTTTTTCGGTCTGCGTCAAAAAAGGACACATTCAAAAATATTTATTAAATTATTCAAATGTTATTATTATATGTATTAACGCCAATGAATAAAAAATGAGAGTCGGCAAAAAAATAGTTGGAATAAATAGGTCTAAAAAATATAATAAAATTTACTAATAGACTAATATATAAATATGTTAATAGATGTAAAAAAGAAACAGTTACAAAGAGTGGAGCCAAATAAAGTATAGATGATGGACTTGACTTGATCTAATTAAGCCCTCTGAAGGGCCCATTACAGAAAGATACTCGACCACAATAAACCGGAAGGAATAAAAAAACTAAAAACCAAAAGTTATGGTTCATAATTTTCTCATACACAAAAAAGCTCAAACCGTCGATTGTACTTTCTTTTCTTTTGAGAAACCACAGACAATTTTTACCTTGCACATGGAAGACAAAGTGAAAAAGGGTAGAAGCTCCATTGTCTGTCTCAACAAACACCTCTTCAGTTTCTCTCTTCTGACTTCTATAAACGAAAAAAAAAAAAACACAATATAAATACTAAATCTGAGTGATTATAATAAAGTAATGATAAGATAATAAGTGTGACAAAAGATTATAACGGAAATAATACCTTGAATTCAAAAGATTTTTCTTCAGAGAAATGTGTTTTTCTTTTCATTTTCTTGTTTCTTTTGGTTTTTGGTCGAGAGAGCAAGATGAAAGCTTATTAAAATGGGACTCATGGAGGCCATATTATTTGTTCAGACGAGTTTACCCTCAACTCAATACAGTTCCATGCTACACACTGAGGGTAAATTGGTTATTTACATAAAATAGGTAATGGAATATCCGTTGAATCATAGTATCAAGTTCAATCATAATTGGGTTGAGCTTAAATTAAAGCCCATGAAAAGTAAGCCCATTAAGATTTTTGAAACGACGACGTTGCATTGGAGAAACCTCACATTTCTGTAGCACTGTCACACACAGCTCCTAAACCCATTCTTTGCCCTCTCTCTCTCTCTGTGACTGGTAAAGTAAACAATGTTGCTCCGTCGTGTAACAACACTACCCAAAACCCTACAAAACCTCCGGCTATACTCTCCGGCGGCGACGGCGACGGCAGCAGCTTTAGCTCTCGATCATACCCCTCTAGAAACCCAATTAACTTACCTCCCTGGATTCCCTCGACCCGATCCAAAGTACGCGGAGACGATCCTCGCCGTTCCAAGGTCTGTCTCAGGCAAGAGCATCTCGGCGAAAGAGCGTAAAGCGGGTAGAGTTCCTTCGATCATATTCGAACAAGAGGATGGACAACACGGAGGAAACAAGAGGCTTGTTTCAGTTCAGACGAATCAGATCAGGAAGCTTGTGACTCATTTGGGTTACTCTTTTTTCCTCTCTAGACTCTTTGATGTTGAGGTTCGAGCTGAGATTGGTTCTAATGAGGTCATTGAGAAAGTCCGAGCTTTGCCTAGAGCGGTAAAGTTTCTTCCTTTTTTCACAAATTGATGAAATTTTGGTACTGCAGATTGCATTGTATCATTTGTTGTGAATCTTCACTTGTTGGTTTTGAGAATGGTGTGTTTGTTTTGTTGGTTTATGTATTGAGTTCTTAGAAAGTCTGTGTTTTGAAATGTTTCAGATTCATTTGCATTCTGGAACTGATGCTCCACTGAATGTGACATTCATTAGAGCGCCTCCAGGTGCTTTGTTGAAGGTTGATATCCCTCTTGTGTTCATAGGAGATGATGTGTCTCCTGGATTAAAGAAAGGTAATCAACTTATCAACCCTTTTCTTATGTATAGGATTCTCTTAGTCTTGGATCTTAATAAGGATTTGAGCTCCTTGGAACGAGTGGTGAGTTAGTTTAGGTGCTTACCTAGGAATCACTGTACCGTCACCGGTCTAGTCATGATCACTATGTTGTTTTCTTACTTCTGGTTGCTGAGAACGAATAGGCATTGAGTCCTGTATGGTGTAGTAGATATGCTAGACGTAGGTTATTACACTCATTTCTTAAGTTCTGAAGTAGTTAGGCCACAACACATTAAAATATGTCTTGATTGGAGTTCATTGAGCTTCTAATATGTAGAGAAGTGATAGTGCCTGGTTTCAGTTACCCTTTCTTGGATCAGTCTGAGCTAAGCTTTGGTGATGAAAAGTAATCATTACTTCAGATGGCTTTATTTTTGATGTTTTACAAATCTTTAACTCGAGTAAAAAGGAATCAATGTGTCGGATATAAGATGACCCCAGCTTTTGGTAGTGGTTTGTATCTCAGTATGGCTATCCTTTTTTGGGATCTTTAAGTTTCACTACCCATTTGTAGATCACTAGTTTCTCGTTAGATATCAATATTGATCACCATTTCTTTAATCTTTTTGCAGGAGCATCTCTGAATACGATAAAAAGAACGGTAAAGTACCTATGCCCAGCAGAGATTATCCCACCATACATAGAAGTAGATCTCAGCCAACTGGATATTGGGAACAAGATACTAGCAGGAGACCTTAAGGTTCATCCAGCGCTAAAGCTTATAAAGTCCAAAGACGAACCCATCGTTAAGGTTGCCGGAGGACGAGTCACTGACCAGCAAAAGAAATAAACCAGTGAGTCATATTAACCGCGGTGCAATCCGAATGGTACTACTCATACTTGTTTCTCTCAAAACGTTGATGAAAAAAATGAACGGATCAATCTTCTTAGGACTCAAAGATCCTTTAGAATGGAGTTTTTGTGTGTGGTATTAGTGTTGCCGGAGAGCTCTAGTTTCCAGCATAACGTTCTTATCTTTCGATTCTACAATGCATTTCTTTCTTTTCATATTTGGTATTTACAGACATCTATAAATAAGCGTAGAACAAAATTTAATCTTGTTTAGATTTGGACATGTTTTTCAGTCATCTCATGTGTTCTTCTGAGACAGAGTAATGTAACCATTGAGGAATTGTTCATCATCATCATCATGGAACAATCCTTTATAAGATGAACAGATTTCTTGAAAATCTTCATTATCTTCACTTTACCTCTAACTTCAACACTACTATTCAGTCCCACTCCTCTTCCGTTTAAATCCTCCATTAAACCTGGAACAGATGCTAGTAGCTTGGTTGTAACAATCTCAGCCGTCAGGCTCATCTTAACCGTCTGTTTCGCCGGAATAGTTTCACTTCTTCGAATACTTTCCCCAGTTACATCGGATTCACCGTGTTTAAACAAAAGCGTAACTTCATTCACTTTAAACGATGCTGGATTCGGATTATGTAATGAGATATTGACTGAGACTGTAACGTTTCGGTTCGTGTTGACTTTACCGTTGACGAAATCCAAACGTTGGATGATTGATATGGAGTCGACCTTGAGTTTTGGGTTATGGAGATGGAAAACCGTGAGGGAGAGGACGATCAAGGTGACTGCGATGAGCATAGCTAAAGATGCGATGAAACCACAACATAAGATGAGTTTTGCATGTGAATGGACGTATTTGGTTTTGTCGTGTTGGTGGTACTGATCTTCGTTTGGTTGGTCACTCCGGGTAGTGAGATAAAGTGGGGCTAAAGGCTTATGATCCTCGTTAGACTCAGCCATGGCTAACTCAAATTTCTTGTATGTTAATGTGTGTATAAAATTAATTTTGGAGGTTTAAAAGTTACGATATATATAATATGTATGTATTAGTGTTTTCGTTTGTAATTTTCCGTAACGCGTTTGCCTGGAAAAATAAATAACGTTGACCTATTGACTTGGACAAAGGAAATGTGAAGTGGGATGATTTGACTTTAGTGTTGCGAAACTTCTAATCATATTTTTTCTTTTTCTTTTCTTTTGTGTTAAGAAAAGTAAAACATTTAAAATTGTGATTCTTCTAATCTTTGATGTGATTGGTGTTTGTTTATGTAGCAGACTGGACAAACACCAATTTTTTTTTTTTTTTTGGGGTCACGACACAAAACCACAAGGATTCTTTAAAACTCGAGATCATGTAACAAATCCAGTGGTCGAAGGTTTACGTAATTAGCATCTCTAGACATACTATATTGAGTTAAACAATCTGTTTTTCGGGTTTAAATTACGATAACGTAAACCTAGCTAGTAAATCTTGTCCTGGATGTAACTTATAAAAATAACGTCTATTTTGTAATATCTATTCTAGTAGATCTAGATTTTGACCTGCGGTACACTACAGTTTAAGTTATTTGATAAAAATATTAATTTATATTCGTTAATTTTATTTGATTTGTTTAGTTTTTAAAATTATATATTGTATTTTGATTGTTAATTATATGATTTAACCTACATTATATCGCATAATAATTATTTTGTTACAATATTAACTAATCGATTTAATTAGATACGTCTATTAATCTAATATTCATATTGTTAACAAAATAATGAGATGGTATTTTATCCATGTAGCACCGAATTAATGACATTTTAAGTTTCTATGAATATTTACTCAAAAATGTCTAGCCATATAATCCGTCGTGTGATATTTTAATTCGTTGTACACCGCAGAAAAAAACTTCATAAAAAACTAAATATATTTTTAAAATTTAAAATTTTTTAATAAAGTTTTTTTTATAGAAATTGAACTACTTATAATATTTGAACTTGTTATAAAGTTTAAATATTATTAATATCTTAAAAAGTTATAAAAATTAAATGTTTTAATAATTGAAATATTAGTAATCTTTAAAGTTTTTAAAAAGTTCACAAAATAATGAGATGATATTTTAGCCGTGTAGCACCGAATTAATGATATTTTAATTTTCTATTAATATCAACTCAAACATGTCCTGCCATATAACCCGTCATTTAATATTTTAATTCGTATATATTATTAAAATTGAAAATATTTGAATAAATTTTATTATTTTAGAATTTGAAATACTTATAATATTTGAACTTCTTATAAAGTTTAAATATTATTCATATCTTAAACATTTTATAAAAAGATAAATGTTTTAATAATTGAAATATTAATAATCTTTAAATTTTTTTAAAAGTTATACATTTAAATTTTTAAAGTTATTAAAAGTTGAAATTCTTTAAAATAAAGAACCATAATAAAATGCATAAATTTTTTAATTTCAATGCCTGATAAATCAAGGTTTCTGCTCATTCATATTCAGAATCATTTTGGTCTCTTTTTTATTAATATGACTTTGAATCTTTGCCTAGTTTTCTTAGGTGATGTAGGGCATTTTGTATATTTTTTTATTCATCAGTTGAGCAATATATGTCTGTTTTAAAAAATTTAAATTACATCATATGCAGAAAAAATCATAAATTTTATTAACTAAATATATTAGATAAAAAAATTAAAATAATTTAAATATAAAATAAAATAAATGTGAAAGAAGAACCACATATTTTTGTTTTAATTATGTTGAGAAAATTCATTATCTTTTAAATGTTACCTATAATTGATTTATATGTTACTATAATTAACTAAACTCATACTATCCTTACTTACCAAAAATCAGATTAACCCATATATTATGATACACTAATGTCATAAGTTTATAACTAAAAAATCATAAATATATCTATTATATAATCTACAAAAAAATATCGTGTACTTCTATTTTATTATATAGGTAATATATGTAACGCACTCATCTAAAAGATTGATGAAAATACCGATTGGTGTTTGACTATTGACTACGAAAAACGAAAAGGAAGTGGGAGGAGAGCAGGAGTTGACTGTAATTTGTGAAGCTTCTAAACATCTTCTTGGCTTTGTCTGATTCCAATTAGTGGTTTACATAGCAGAATTAAAAAAATATATATAGAAGTAATAAAAAAAACTAAAAACAGCATAACGTAATTTTGTATAGGGTAATCTATACTAAATAAAAGTAGGAGCTATAAGTTTCTCAAGCCGTCCACATAGAATTTTAAACAATCTATCGGGATTTGACATATCACTTATTAACATTTTATACAATTTCCAGAATTTTCTATATAAATAATTATTTTAAACAACCTATCATGATTTGACAAGTCATTCATTAACAATTTTAAAATTTCCAGATTTTTTTAGAAAAAAGAAAATTTTAAATTTATGGAAATAAAAAACTATGCACAATATCCCACATCGGCTAACAAATTTTTAGACAATGGTTCAAAACCAGTATAAATAAGATTAATATGCTTCCAACAACGAATGAACAGGAAAGCTTGATTTATCAGGCGTACAAGTTTAAAAGTTTTATTCGGTTTGATCCGGTTTTTTATTTGATCAAATTAAAACTTTAAAAAGTTTCAAAAAAATATTATAATATTTAAAAATTTTAAAAGTTTAAATATTATAAATATTGAAATTTTTAAAAGTTTTTAAATATTATACTTTTTAAATTTAAAATTTTTAAAATATTAGAAATATTGAAACTTTTTAAAAGGTTCAAATTTTATATTTTGAAACCTTTTAAAAGTTTAAAATATTATAAATATTGATGTAAAACATAAATTATCTTATTTATCTACGTTTGTGCTTTTTATTTCTTATGATGTAAAACATATTTTTGTGTATGATTTTATAGATGAGTTGATATTCTTTAATTAATTTTTTATTTTTGGGTCTAAGGAAGAAGGATTGACATCGTAAGACCTTGATTTGATGTTTGAGTCAAGTTTTGGGGTTTAAAAAAGAAAGATGGACGACAAACACACATGTTTTATTAGATATACATAGGCATGACCAGGGTTACGGTTGTACAGTTACAATTACGTTTAATAAACGGTTAAACAGTTACGTTTAAATACGGTTCTGGTTCAAGCGGTTACGGTTATATACGGTTACAATTATTTGATAATATAATACGGTTGATATTATTTGATGATATAATATAATTGATACTATTTATTTATAATTAATATGTTCTTATAGTGTACTCATATTTTTATATATCATATGATTCAGATTAAATAAATAATTATTAGTATATTTTATTATGTTTTTAAAATATTATAAACCAAGTAAAGATTTTGGTTTGAGAAGTTTCTAAACGTTTGGATTTAAAACCAAATAAGTATGTGGATGAAATTATCAATAATTGGATGCATGTGTTGACTATGCTGGTCTTCTTGAATTTCCCAAATTTTATTAGAAAATAAAAGATTTTGTTCTTGGAGTTTGATAGGTTAACAAGTTGTGTGGTAGTCTAAAAAAAAGGTTTTTCAGTGGAAGAATGTAAAGAAGTTGACGAGGAAGAAGAAGAAAAAGAGTATAACGAAGAACCAGACGGTAAAAGTAACGATGACAATTACCACAAATTTTGACAATGAAAATGACAAGAAAAAATATGAAAAATAAAAAACATTGAATAAAAAAACACGAAAACATAGGTGGTAGCGATCATTTAAATATGAAAACGAGTTAATTTCATGATTATCAAAATTGTTTCGTTTTTATGGACGTCCAATTAATTTTATGATTATTTTGATCAGATTTGAATTTTTAACACAAATGACTTTTATATTTTTAAAAGTAAAGTTTTCACCAATTAATTGTAATTTAAAATTTTATATAAGCTAATATTTCATAACTGTCATCAATCATATATGATTTTATCAAAATATATCAAATAAACTAGCGTTCAAAACCTAGTAAATATGAATAATAATGTGTCTAAGGTGAAAGGGAAAAGGAAAAAAGAAAGTAATTTTCTTTTTCTTTTTTTGTTTTCCGTAGTACTGTTCTTAAGTTTCAAATGATCAGATATTGTTGTAAATTTTAGAATATTTGATTTATTGTAGTATTGTACTGATGAGTTTTTGTCCTTTTTCTGAACATATGCTAAACTGAATTTTCGTCTCTGGAATTTTAAGATTTTCTTTAATTTTCAGCTTGTAAGTCTGTAAGATATACGACAAAAGATGACTAAACAAGAATCCCAACGATCTGGTCTCCGGAAGTGCTCTTGGCTATGATGATTCAGTTCAATACGATTCAACATGCTTTTAAGCCAAGACAGCTTTAGGACGTGCTCCGTTTTTGTTTGTTTGTTTAGTTATTAATATACAAGAAACAAAATATCTCTTTCTTATTCAGTCCGAATCAGATTCAACTTGCTTTTGAACCATGTATATATGTGTCGATATACTTTAAGAGATCAGTTAAGAGATCTACTCCAATGGTAGCATACCAATTTTAGTAGTTTTATTTTTCGAAAAGTAGAATACATCGAAATATTACAAATATGATAAAACATTTACACCAATATTGATATTGGTTACAAATACGTAAGTGTTCATGATTTATCTCAGATCAAGAAAACACCCATTTATTATTATAGCATATGTAACAGACTTAGGTAAAGATCCATATTGACCGTTTACTTGACTCCATTGACGTCGTTGACTGAAGCTTCAATTATAATTAATGGAGTGGCGTTACAGAGAAGCTCTTCCATTTTTCAAATGCATCCTCCAATGTCGAAATTTCGATGTCGATAGAATGCCTCATCCAGTTCTTCTGATAAAAAAGCGATCCCTAAACCAATCCAAATATAGCTCATCTTTGGCCGCCTTGCTCCCGCTGAACTTGCGGTCAATGAACTTGGGGGGTTGCCATGTCTTTTTACTTGTTTCTCTCTATTTAGATTCTGTTTTGGGATGTTAACTCTCACCACTACGAGTCTAATATATAGGGAAAATGACACTCACACCCACCTTTTCCTAAAATATTGTCACAAAAACCCACTTTCCACTCATGGTATACTTTTCCAAGTTTTTTGTTTATGTGTCCACTTTCCTTTTACATTTTTGCCCTTACTAACAACTTATCTCTCTTTCTCTCCTTCTTTTCTCTCTTTTTCTCTTCTTTTTTGTTGTTAACACTTTAACAAAGTAAAATATATTTATTTGTTATCATAAAAGAAATTTTCTATTTATTTATATAAAATATGTTATAATTATATATTTTCTACATTTTAAGATACATATTGCTATATTTTTTATGAATTTTTAGATTATACAGTATCCATCAGTCGTTGAACATTTGTTCAATTATAAGTGGATAATCAATTGCAGTATTGTTAATAGATAGTTACTTGTGTTTATTCATACAAAATATACATACATAAATTTGGTTAGATCTTTATCCATAGCATATTATCCATAACACAACATAGACCAAATAAGTACAAAACCCTTTAATTCTAAATTTTAAATCCTAGATTTAGGGTTTAGGGTTTAGGGTTTAGGGTTTAGGGTTTAGTAATGAAAATTTAGTAACTTTAGTTGGTGATAAACATACTAAATTTTAAGTTTAGTAACTTTAGTTGTTGACAAACAAAAAAAAGTTAACCTTATACCCTAAATATTAAATCCTAACACCACATAGACACTAAATCCATATAAGCCCAAAAACGTAAACCTTATACCCTAAATCTTAAATCCTAAACCCTAAACCATACACCTTGAACCCTAAATCCTAAACCATGAATTAAAAATATAGACACATCATCCACATACCTAAACCTAAACTTTTAACCTTAACCCCTAAATCCTACACCTTGAACCTTAGACAATATAACTTGAACTCAAAACATAGACATTGAATCTATATACCATCTAAAGTCTAAACCCTAAACTATGGTGATGTTTGAACATGAAACAAACTTGTCAATAAATTTCATCTGGATTGCTTGTCCACGTGGTCAGAATTTGGTGGATAGGCTTAGAGATTAATAATGACCATGTTTGTTGTGTAGTATGCTTCTAGTGACACTTCTAAGTTCTAATATCTCTAATTCTAGCTTAAAAATAGTACAAAAACATTTAGCTAAAAGACATCTAAGTGGCTAAACTATAGTGATGTTTGAACATGCAACAAACTTGTCAATAAATTTCATCTGGATTGCTTGTCCACGTGGTCAGAATTTGGTGGATAGGCTTTGAGATTAATAATGACCATGTTTATTGTGTAGTATGCTTCTAGTGACACTTCTAAGTTCTAATATACCTACTTCTAGCTGAAAAATAGTACAAAAACATTTAGCTAAAAGAAATCTATGTGGCTAATTTATCTTAGACAAATTTCTACTCATGTAAAGAATGAGCAAGATATTATAAGATAAGTATCCATAACTACTAATCCACATGATTGATATTCAATGTTCTAAATAAATCAATGTTGTTAATTTTTATTTTGTTTATTAACCACTTATGAGTGTATATGTTTCTGGACCAACACAAAATATGAAGCAAGGAGTTCATGGTGTCTATGGATTTAATTGTGTGGATGTTGTATGATGATTCTTTGGTCTGTTTACATTGGTATCCACAAAAAAATATCCACATGATCACATCCATAGCCACCATTCAACTGCTATTCTTCAGCTTAATGTCTAGATATGCTTTGTAAATCCATGGAGACCTATCCACAGTTTCTCTATCCACTAAACTTTGTTTTTGTTTTTTTTTAAAGTGAATAGTTTTGGTTTTAGGTTCAAGGGTTTATGTTCTAGGATTTAAAATTTAGAATTAAAGGGTTTTGTACTTATTTGGTCTATGTTGTGTTATGGATAATATGCTATGGATAAAGATCTAACCAAATTTATGTATGTATATTTTGTATGAATAAACACAAGTAACTATCTATTAACAATACTGCAATTGATTATCCACTTATAATTGAACAAATGTTCAACGACTGATGGATACTGTATAATCTAAAAATTCATAAAAAATATAGCAATATGTATCTTAAAATGTAGAAAATATATAATCATAACATATTTTATATAAATAAATAGAAAATTTCTTTTATGATAACAAATAAATATATTTTACTTTGTTAAAGTGTTAACAACAAAAAAGAAGAGAAAAAGAGAGAAAAGAAGGAGAGAAAGAGAGGTAAGTTGTTAGTAAGGGCAAAAATGTAAAAAGAAAGTGGACACATAAGCAAAAAACTTGGGAAAGTATACCATGAGTGGAAAGTGGGTTTTTGTGACAGAACTCACACCCAAAGTGGGTTTTCATGACATTTTCCCTAATATATATTGAGATGTATTATATATAGATAAAAATATCTTACATTAGAAATTATACAAATATCATGAATAGCATATACTGTAAGAGATTTGGCCAATTGATTTTGAATTAGAAATTCATAGTCTACAATATGGTATTTAAATTTATATGTTGTCTAGTCTGATACATAATTTATTTAATTTAAATTTAGCCTACTAATCCTTACCAAAAATACTGAGATTAAAAAATGTATTAAAGATAATAATATGACATATCAAGAATTGGACTATGGAATCATATTGTTGGTCCAGATAGAAGACGTCAGTTCTTTGGCCAGGGTCTGCTAGAGTGGGTGTCGGGAAACCTGGGAGACATGTTAGTAAGGCATGATGTTCCTTGGGTTGTTTTGTTTGGTATGACTGTATGGTGGGAATGGAAGTGGAGGTGTAAAAACGTTTTTGGTGGACTTGGTAAATGTAGAGACAGGATTAAGTTTGTTAAGGATTTGGCAAAGGAAGTGCATCATGAAAATCTGACTTGTCGAGGAGCGTCACATGCCGCAGTTCGAGTGGAGAGGCAGATTGTGTGGGTTCCACCTAGGGAGAGCTGGTTCAAGCTTAATATTGATGGTGCCTTTCATGGGAATCCTGGTTGTGCTACGGCAGACGGTGTTATTCGGGATTGTATGGGGATGTGGATTCAGGGTTTTGCCCTGAACATAGGACATTGTACAGCTTCATTGGCAGAGCTCTGGGGTCTACTATGGCCTGCACATCGCATGGGAGAAACGGATTACTCATGTGGAGTTGGAGGTTGATTCAGAGTTGGTAGTGGGTTTCCTCACGATAGGGATAGTAGATACTCATCCCTTGTCCTTCCTAGTACGCTTGTGTTATGGCTTTCTTTCAAGGGACTAGTCAGTCCGGGTTACACATGTGTATAGAGAGGCTAACCGTCTTACGGACGGGTTAGCAAACTATGCTTTCACTCATCCTTCTGGCTTGCAGCTGTTTGATTCTTGTCCGGAATGTCTTCTTTCTGTTTTGATGGAGGATACGAGAGGATCTGCGACATCGTGATGGGTGTGTCTATAATTTTGTTTCTCTTTAATAAGGGAGATCTTGACTCCCTTTGTCTCACCAAAAAAAGAATTGGACAAAGATCGGGACTATATAGAATATGTAGACCATTTCCAACAACTTTTTATATTTTCTTCATTGTTGTATAAAAAGTGATGTATCACGTGGAATATTAACACGAACATATAGGACAAAAAAATTATTATGTACTTCGAAGATAATACAGAATACAACAAGAACAAAATAATTCTGTCGATTACTCATCAGCATTTAAGAAGAAGCAAATATTCCGACGACTCCATTTATTATGGTCTTCGTCTTCGATCGAATAGATGAGGAAAACTACAAAATCTTGGTGATGTACGATGTAATGATTTACTCATCGTTGTTAGTTATTTTTACTAAATATTATTAGTGCTATGGGATATAATTTCATCTACAAAAATTTAGAAGTAATAAAAATATGTAACTGTGATGTGACTGAATACTTAATTTAATTAGAGAACATATAAAATTAATGTATAGGTTTAGGTCAAGAACCTCCTTCTTCTACGATAAATTTTTATTGGGTAAATTTCTAGAAACTAAAGTTTTGTAATTTACTATATCACATATTAGATTGCATTCTTTCTTTATTATAGTCTTATTTTATTTTGTTTTGCATTTTCTTGAAACAAAAGTGCTATTTCCTACAATTAGAAATCCGATTCAACAGTCAACAGGCTTTTGAATTAACTACACGACACGACCCATGTATGTTGAAAAATACTTAGAGATATACTCAAATATTGGTAATTGCACACGAATCCATATCAAACGATCATAAAACAGAAATTCTTAATTTCATTTATTGAAAAGTAGGAGTACATTACATGGGTATTGGTGATAAGTACACCAATTTATTTACTAGTAGAAATATTGCAAACTAGGAGAAAACATTACATGGTTGGTGATAAGTACACCAATTTTATTTAATACAAGTACGATACGAATGTGTTCAATAAAACACACGTTTATTTTTATAGCATTGACGTCTTTGACTGAAGCAGACTTAGGCAAAGATCCATATTGACCTTTTACTTGACACCATTGCCTGAAGCTTTAATTTTAGTGGCGTGGCGTTCACAGAAGCTCTTCAGTCTTGCAAATGCATCCTCCAAAGCAAAAATATCCATGTCGATAGAATGCCTCGCCCAGTTCTTCAGACCAAAAGCAATCCCTAAACCAATCCAACATGATAACATATATATATGTTGTTATGCGAAAATTGTCTTAAAAGCTAAATTGTTAAATTACCGTGATCAAAGGTAATGAGAAATTAATCAATACCTGGTAAGAGGACAATGCATTCTTCTTTAGCAAGCTTTTCACAGAAATCTTCATCATCTTTAATGTCCGCAAACATTGAAAAGTTCAGCTCGGTCTGGGAGAGAGAAAAAGCATGCATGTAAATATATAACATTGTTTCAAAATATAATACTAACTAGTAACAAGAAGTCCGAAATGTAGTAGTAACAGAATACCCATAAGAAGGTGCAGGCTTCAGTTTGGTGGTAGCAGGTTAGGGCTGGTATGTCTTTGAGCTTGGCAAATGCAAAGTCCGATTTCTCTTTCAGAAAAGCCTGCCTCCTCTCGAAGAACTCTTTAGGAGTTTTCTCCAAGATGGTGGGAACAGCAGCCTATATGATAAAAGTCACAAATTCACTTTAGTATATGCATGCAAAAAAAAAAATAATAATAATATTAATAAATAAACCAACTTTAGGTTACGGTATGCTTCCGAACTAGAAAATCCCATACCTGGATAACAGTTGCTGGTTTATTATCTATCGCCAGAAAATTCTTAAGAGCACTTGTGATCTGTCCATATATAGCAAGATTAGGACAAGGAAAACTACGTATGTGTGGACATTTTCAACTATTAATATGGACCAAATTTATTTATACAATGATAAAATTAACCAATACATTCATAGAGATTTAGTATGTCAATGGCATGTAATCTGATTGTTTGGACGTAAAAAATTTGTTTTTAACTTATAAATATACCGACGATATATATAAAGTAATGGTAGTAATGTTTAAAGAGTGATCCGAAAAAGTGGATTCGGACCTTGTTGGATTGGAAGGCACCATCTAGATCGTGCAGCGCGAGCCAGCCGGTTCGCCATCCGGGTACACTCCATCCCTTCGATAGAGAACCGAGACTGATCACAGGTACGATCGACGAGAATTTCGCCATGGGAACATGGGGATTACTCCCAAACACAGTCCATCTGAAAACTTCGTCAGCAACCACCATTATCCCTAGTTCTCGAGCCAACACAGCCAGCTGATATATAAAGAAATATTCAATAGTTACGTTACACATTATCAAAGATGAGATCATATAAGGTCACGTTGTATAGCTAATTAGAGTATCTGTAAAATACCTGCTTAAGATGAGCTTCAGAGTACGTGTTCCCATTAGGATTGTGTGGGTTGATAATAAGTATCGCACAGGTGTTCTCGTCCACAAGCGAACGTACGCTGTCAAAGTCGATCTCATAGTTCTTTTCACGGAGGAAAGTATATTCACGAACCTCAAAATTATTGTAGATTGCGTGGACCATGTCCCATGGAAAGCCCGGCTTCGGAAGCAAGATGTTGGCTTTCGGTGCAGCCAAGATTTCAATTGCAAGCTCGATGGCTTGTTTGCATCCAACGGTCATAAACACGTCATCTGCAGTCAGTTTCTTCGGAAGATCTCGACTTAGAAACTCTGCAACAGCACTGAGAACAACGGAAGCAAAAAACAATTTGTCATAGAAAATATACAAAGATACATAATAGAGTTAAGGTGAAACTAGAAGTGTTATATATATATGGGGCTAGATCATATTGTAAAACAATTTTTTTGTGGGACAGTTTTTCTTAGGACTTTTCAAGAAAAATATCTTAAATGATCAACGATAATTCGATGTATATATTACCTTTTAGCTGCGGGAAGGCCAATACTTGGAGCATAGGCGTTTCCACTACCGTCAAGGACAGCTTTAACGACTGCCTTCTCAGCGGTATGGCTAGTCTCGGGGGCTTCACTTAGAGGGGGCAAAATGGGTTTTATTTTAGGGTCACAAAGAGCCATGATTCTAGAGGTGTAACTGCCTAGGGTAAAAGTTGAAGCCTTTTTGGCTGCTTCGTTACCAATAAACTGCCAGTTGACGGAAGTATTTTTCGCCATATTTCTTATATTTCTCTTGTTAAGATTTTTGGTTTGGTGATTGTTTTCATCGCTACGAGTGGGATTATATAGTACAAGTTTCGACACTTCAAAAAAAAAAAAACGTAAACACATGATTTTCACGTGCGGAGTATCCAGAAAAAATCTAGAGAGAAACAAATAGTAGTAACTAATCTATGTCGAGTCTCCACGCGTTAGAACGTGGGAAACTTCGATCAAGCTGATTACAAGTATTCTTTTTGTACACTTAGGGTTAAATTTGTATGTTGAGTGATCTCTACGCGTTGGAACGTGTGAGTTTCTTTCGATCAAGGTGATTAGTACACGTAGAATAGAATTATGTATACAAGTCTGCGACACCCTCCGGATCAGGACTCACGAGTATAATCAATAATAGACAATTAATTCAAATGCATATTCACCCATGGACACTTCTTTATGTTTAAAGGTTCCCGAAAATAACAAATGCATTGTATAAATATTTTTTTGTCTTAAACCCTAACATTTGGCAATCAAGACAATCACTCGGGTTTCAAGTCCTTCCCGCTCGTAACTCGTAAGTCCTAAGGTAACAAAGACTGATGAACATGAATGTGTAAAGTAAAATATCAGGAATGTTCCAAGACTATATTTGATATTTGGATACAACAAACGAGCTAATCAGAGAGTGAAATAATTGTGTGAGTTTTAAAGTCTTGCCGATAAATAGACAAAAGGTAGTCGAAGTATTCTCATATTGATAACCAAGTGTCTTTAAGCCTCTATGTAAGAAGACTTTGGATTTTGGATACCGCACCCAAAGGTCCCAATTAAATACATAACAAATAACAAAAGTATTGTATTAAAAAAACACTTCCTCTATTTTGCAAAAAGTGTTATTTTCGAATTTTATTTTTGTTTCACAAAGAATGTCATTTTATATTTTTAATAAATCATTTTATATTTTCAATATATCTTTTACATTATTTTTTTTAATTTTATTCTTAATCTATAATTAATTTAACCTATTAATCACTTATTAAATAAAAACATATATGTATATTTTAATTTATTTTTTTAATTGGGGTGAAATGTGTCTAAATGATATTCTTTGTGAAACAGAAAAAATATTAAAGATCAATCACATACATGATTTAGTTAATATAATATTCTGCTACATAAAATTAGTTAATGTACATATAGATACCCTATAAGATTCATAATACCCCAAAAACCAAAAAAAATTATTTCTTAGCCGTCATCTTTTTTTGCTCAAAAAAAATTATTTCTTAGCTAGAAGATTTAGTCTCTCCTATATAGTACATAGTAAACTTCCCACCACTTATCTTGGTTGCCATTCACGTGATTTCACGTGGGATGTTGAAAAATGAATTGAGAGGACAAAATGAAACAATGCATCTCGTGCCCTGCCTCTACATGTTAAGGTGATGCATCTCGTGCCCTGCCTCTACATGCTAAGGTGATTACAAATGTGAAAATAATACTTTTGTCAACCCAAAGTAGTTTATTTGCCTTAAAATAATTAAACGAGCGATTATGGATAAGACTTAAAAAAAAAAGCTAGGTCTCATGCCAAAAATTGTCCAAACCTTAAATATCGAAATACCACTACAAGATATGTCATTTATACAGATCTGTGAAAAACCAGTTTTATGAAAATTATTTGTTACAACAACCATAAATTTTGATACCATACCAAAAACTAGCTCAAAAATCGACGATTACTTCTTTTATATATTGCTCAGAAATACTTGATTTTTTTAATTATTTACTGATCAATGTCAACAAAATTAATGGAATTCTCTCATTTATCTTACTAATCGAATTCCAAATGAAATCACTTAATTGATAAATCGAGTAAACTCTTGATGGTGATCAAAAATAAAAAAGCAATACTATTGTACTTATATTATCACCATCACATAACTTTTAGTGGAAAATTACTAAAGAAAATTCCAGTTTTGTATTTTTGGCAGGAAAATTGTAGGTTTGGAATTTTGGCGAAAAATTCCGGGTTTGCGTTTTTAGCGGAAAATTACGGTTAACGTTTTTGGCAGGAAAATTACGGGTTCGCATTATTTGTGGGAAATTTACGGGTTTGCGTTTTTTGACCAAAAAAATTTACGGATTTGCATTTTGGTGGAAAAATTGTGGGTTTTAGCGGGAAATTTATGGGTTTGCGTTTTTGGCGGGAAAATTGCAGATTTACGTTTTGGCAGGAAAATTGCGGATTTGCGTTTTGGCGAGAAAACTGCGGGTTTGCGTTTTTGGCGGGAAAATTATAAGTTCAAAATTTTGGTGGGAAATTGCGGGTTTGGAATTTTGGCGGGAAAATTATAAGATGATGATGATGACCCCATGTTGTTGACTATGATATATATTGATATGATGATGGTGATATTAATATGATTATGAAGGTATGATGATGATGATGATGATGATGATAATATGACAATGTTGATGATGATGATAGTATGATGATGATGTTAGTATGATGATGTTAATATGACGATGGTAGGATGATTGTAGGATGATGATAGTATGATGATGATGTTGATGATATTAAGTTGATAATGAAGAAATTGATGGATTAGTGGTTAACTAATAAACCGTTATAACCAAACTCATTTGACTCATGGACTCGTTTAATCATTAATTTATTTAACTCATCAATTCATTAGGATCTAAAATTTTAACTCATTAGAGTTCATGAGTTGAGTTGAATTGACCCATTTTAACACTCTTAATTACAACACATGTAGTTAAAATTGACATATGTTACCATTACGTGAGTAACTTAAAAAGACCAAAGTTTATATAATAATATAATATAAGTAGGTACGTTGTACATATAACGAGAACTGTAGATATTTTGAAACTCATAACAACTTTTTTTTTTTTTTTTTGAATGTCATAACAACTTTTTATCATCTTCTTCCTCGTAACAAACACATGCGCAATTGAGCTGTTCGTGTCGTCGGAATCTCCTTTCTTACTTGTTTTGTTGATAGCTCACGAGAATATAAGAAAAGGCAAAAGATTCGCACGTTGATCCGTATGTTTTTGTTTGTACTATCTGACTAAAAAAATACCCCCACAACACCACCGGCCTCTGTAGATATGAGCCGTGTAAAAATACGATTCTTTAATCATTATTTCTTTTGAACCAAAAGCAAATGAAATCATTATTTCTTTACTTTCTTAAGGATTGAATCAGTGTAACTTAAGCGTCTAGGGATTTAATCAGGTTAAATTTTGGCTGAACCAAACCAAAATCATTATTCACTTTGGCTGTAATCTCTGGTTCAATTTGTTTTGTTGGCTCCTAATAATAATATATAAGGTTCCAGTCCAAATAATAAATTCTGAACTTAAATCGAACCAGTCTATTCAACTGAGAATAAATAGAATTATACTGTAGTTGTTGCGTAGATGAGTAGAATAATTAGAAAATACATGGAAATAATTTCTCAAAGATACATGCTCTTAATGATTGATGTGAGGGATTAAAACACCATTTTATTTATCACAAACTCTTAATGATTTATTATTTCATATCAGCAAACCATCCCCATGATTATATCTTAGCCTCAGATATATTCGAGAAATCGGAAGTCTTTAGTTGACGCCATTAGCTTCAACTATAATGGAATGGCGTTCACAGAAGCTCTTCAATCTTACAAATGCATCCTCTAGTCTCGGAGTCTCCATGTCGATAGAATGCCTCAACCAGTTCTTCTGACCAAATGCAATCCCTAATCCAACACACAATATTTTTTTATTTGATTTTTGTCAACAACATTCATTCAATCGGATTAAAACTGGGTTGTGACACAACAACAAACTCTAGTACGAACCACTAGACTGCATGTTTAATCTATAATTTTTATTTGACAAGTGTTCACAAAAAAAAATAAAAAATAAAAAACAATCTTGTATATTCGTCCTATAGAACGAGAGGTTTTCACAATCAGGGTTTTACCAGGTAAAAGAACGAGGTTTTCTTCCTTAGCAAGCTTCCTACAGAAGTCATGATCGTCTTCAATGTCTACAAAATCCAATGGGTCCAGCTTTGTCTGCGGTATGCCCATCCACACAAGGAGAAGTTGGTTTCAAACTCAAAAATATTGTTAAAAATTAATTAACAGTACATTAAAAAATGTAAAAATAATAGATTAAAAAAATCAATACCCATAAGAAAGTGCATGCTTCAGGTTTCATGTAACAGGTGAGGGTTGGTATGTGCTTGAGCTTTGAATATCCAAATTCCACTTTGTCTTTCAGAAAACTCTGCCTCTTATCGAAGTACTCTTGAGGAGTTTTCTCCAAGATGGTAGGAATAGCCGCCTATATCGAATTCATAATGGAATATCGAATTCATAATATTTCATTTACAATAATTCTAGAGATTAAACAAATTATAATAAAACGCGATCCGAACCTGGATAACAGTTGGTGGTTTAGAACTAATCTCTAGATATTCTTTAGCAGCTTTTAAGACCTGTCCATATAAAAATAAGATATGGCCAAGAAAATGAATTGAATTGATTTTTTTTTTTTTTTAGTGTTAATCTAATATAGAATTATATATAGGAAAAGAATGCATATTGCTGTTTTCCGGACCAACCTTGGAGGTTTTGAAGACACCATTTAGATCGTGCAGTGCAAGCCAGCCGGTTCGCCATCCTGGGACTATCCATCCTTTCGATATGGACCCGACTGTAACTACAGGTACTATCGAGGAGAATTTCCCCATTGGAACAAAGGGATTACTCCCGAACACGGTCCATCTATATACTTCATCCGAAATTACCATTATCCCGAGTTCCCGAGCCAATGTCGCCAGCTGTGATTGATTTAAAAAGTAAAGATTAGCATCTTGATTGCCCAAATATAAAACAATTTATGTTTTCAATATTGCAAATTGTAAATGACATATAAAAATGTGTTTATTTGTTTCTCTGGGTTACGCTTACAACATATGAAAGAAATTTGATTATAACATTAGTTAATTTGAAGACAAAACGTAAACAGTAGCTAGATTTTATGCATGTCTAGTTCATCTAGCTAATCATGTTTCATGTGAACAATTTTGCAAGAGTAAAATTACTTAAATACCTTCTCAAGATGAGCCTTAGTGTAGTAGTTCCCATTAGGGTTATGGGGGTTGATTATAAATATCGCAAACGTGTTCTCATCTACCATCTCTCTAACGCTGTCGAAATCGATCTCAAAGTCTCTTTCGGGGATGACTTCATACCTTCGAACCTCAAGATGTTTGTAAATAGAGTGGACTATGTCCCATGGAAAGCCAGGCCTGGGAAGCAAGATGTTGGCTGTTGGCTTAGCCAGGATTTTGACCGCAAGCTCGATTGCTTGTTTGCACCCAACAGTCATATATACATCATCTCCCGTTAGCTTGTTGTCAAGATCTCGGTTTAAATAATCCGCCACAGCACTGATAAGCATAGAGTTAAGATGAAAAACGGACAAGGATGCCAATTCCGTTGAACCGATTCTATCTAACTTGACTGGCCATAATTTATTTGGGTTAATTCTCAAATAAGTTAAGGACTAACCTAAACCAATCCAAAAGACTAACATATATAGCTCTAACCAACAATACTACAAAAATGTACAGAAAAGTCTAAAATCGTTAACATTCTATATTTACCGTTTCGCAACCGAGAGGCCAATACTAGGGGCGTAGGCGTTTCCTGTGCCGCAGAGGACAGCTTGAACGACTGCCTTTTCGGCAGTATGGCTGGTCTCTGCCTCCTCGCTTAGTGGAGGCAAAATAGGCTTTCCTTGAGGGTCGCACATGCCAAAGATTTCAGAAGAGTAAGTACCTAGAGAGGCTGCAGCGGCCTTTTCAGCTGCATCACTGCCACTGAACTGCCAATCAACGTATCCGTGGCTAGTCATGTTTCTTATGTTTTATAGCTCTTGATAGATTCTTTTTTGGGTGATTACTCTCATTGCTATTAGTAAGATTATATAGTAAAAGTTTCTACATTTTTCTATTAGAATAAAGCATGAAGTGAAGTGAAGTAAAGAAGTAAAGAATTGATGTTAAGTAAGAGATGTGAAGTAACGAATAAAATACTGTATGTCTATAATATGAAGTAGTAAAGTATGATGTGAGGTAAAGAATAAAACATGTGTGTAAAATATGTGAAGAAAGGAATATGTTATGTACAGTAATATATATTTCTTAAGACATGTACTATAGAAACTTAAGCTTATGTATTGAGATAACAACAGAAAGGAAATAATAATGTATCTAGAGACCACCATACATGTTAGAATGTGTGTTTCCTTGTTTCAAGGTGATCACAAAATGTATTATTGGCTTCTAATAAGATTTCAAATAACAAATTCTGAACTTTAAATCGAACCAATAACGATAAATAGAATTATATTTGTTTCATTGATGAGTAAAAAATTAGAAAATACATCGAAAGAATTTCTCAAGGATACATGCATGATTGATGTGAGTGATAACCATTTTATTTATCACAAACACTCATGATTTATTTCGTATCAGCAAACCATCCCATTTATATCTTAACCTCGGATATATTCGGGAAATCGGAGCCATACCACTTCTGTAGGAAGCTTGCTAAGGAAGATTCAAAGGTTTTAGTATATAATCCAGGGGACTGAAATTTTCTTACGATAACTTATACATATACAAATAATTATAGACGTATGTTTGTTTTTATAAAAGACAAATTTAGTTCATTATAATATTATGCCAAATATTTTATTAAGCCATAAATTTTAGTAAAATAATAATTTTGTGATTCTTTAAATAAACCTATTATCATTACAAAATTAATTTGGTGGTCTTAGAGAATTAAAACCTTAAAAAAAGAACATAATAAAATAAAACAATGGTTTAAGAAAGAAAGAAAAAGTAGCCAAAAGAATCCAAACTCTTATTAGTTAAAGTTAAGTATGGAACAAAGCTGAACACATAAAACATGTATACTGAAATGGTTTAGATTAGATTATAACTAGGGATTAATCCGCGCAACTCCCGAGTATATATTTAGCATTTGATAGTTTTTTATAGTAAACTTTGACCAATGAAATGCATAGCTTTTGTAGGTATTTCTATGATCAAAATTTTGAATTTGTCCATTTAGCTGCTTTATAATATGTCCTATTATGTATTGTAAAAATGTTTTCTTCTTTATGGTTTTTTCCTCCTTCTCTTGTGTGTTTGAATTTGTGTTTACTTCTACTGTTACCAACATTTGCATGAGCATACCAAGTCCTTTAAGTACTTAATCCAAGTTAAATTCTGATCCCTTTCTATTAATTGTATCTTTTGCATCTCCTCCATCTTCCAATCTCTCTCTTGCAAAAAGCTCGGGAAATATATATATATATATATATATATATATATATATATATATATATATATATATTCATTGACAAATGCCTAAATTTCCAATAAAAAACGACGAAGAACATTTCTACACAACATGAGCTTTAGACCAGGCCATGCTATATCTGAAACTAATTTTTTCTATACACCCATTAAAGTTTTAAGTTTTTTGACAGAGTGGCCCTCTTTATGGTAAGTTTTGCCACTCGATATATACAGTGATTGAAGCTTGATGCATGAAACTTCGCAAAAAAAAAAAATGATATGTTCTCAAAGTTGGTTCATATATAGAATAAATAACAATTCGTGGTTGTGGATGTCAATTATCTATGCCATAAACATTGGCTTTAATATTTGATCTCGGTTTGTATAATGGATTAACCATTTTGAGAAGGTAACCATTTTGCATCTCCCATGAGTAATCCTTGTTGTAACTACGCTCATCATGTTAAAAAAAAAACAATTTGTTTTACGTAGAAACTCTAGCCTTATAAATTTTTTTGATTCAAATTTGGTAATACTTAAAAGAAAAACACATTTAAAATATGAGACTTCTTTTCATATCTCACTGGCTACGTACAACATCCAGATTGCCATCTAACATCTGATATCTTTACTGAGATTATCTAAGCACAGAAAAAGAATATTACCAGTTTAACATATTTGTATTGGTTTTTCTTTCTTGTCTTTAGTATGCCAGTAGATCTTCATGGATTTGTTTGGAATCATTGAGATAGCTGAAGAATTAGAACAGTGGAAAAACGTTACATAATCAATTAACCTAGTCATCATTGATTAAGTACGTAGAACTGAAAATATTATGAGAAGAAAAAAAAACAAAATAACGATATATCCTCCTTACCTTTGAGGTTTTGGTTGCTTTGTCGATCGAGCCTATGGCACAAATTGTAACTTAGGTAATATCCATGCTTCTTATTCATTCCTCAACTAACATGAATATTAACAAAGCAGCACCGAGAAGGGGTCTTTAATACCCCATTGCCTAACAGTTCAAGAGGATGGGTTCTCTGAAGATTAAATGTTGACAACAAATCATTAAACGAAAACAGAGGAGAGGATACATTAAAACTCCAATTGTCACTTGAGATATCAGGATTGTCCGATTGGGTACTTACTTGTACCATTTGTAGCTCAGCCTCAGTCGTTTTTATCTCTAACGACACACATGTGGCCTCAACGTACGCCTGATGTGCTGAGACCAGCAACGACAAAAGGTAAAAAGAGTGTACTTACGTTATATGAAACGATAAGACAGGAATCAAACGGTTAGTTTAAAGATTTGTATAATTAAAAAAATGAAAGAGATTATGCATGAAACAAAGAGATTGATCTAAGATATACCTTCATTTTAATGGCCGAAAGAAAGGTCCTCCGCTCGAGCGATTGTGGAATTGAAACAACAACGTTCTCCTTTGCAAAGAAGGAGAGTTGCAACAAAAAATTTCAGATCAAAGTAAAACGGTGATAAGATTAGAACAACTACAAGGAAGGAGTTTTGGAAAACAACTATAAGAACAAATGAAGAAACGCGTCAGAAGATAAAGGAGAAGGAGTAAACCCTAAAATCAAGTGAAATTTGTCACAACAAGCAATAGATGTATTGATAGATGAAAGGAGTCGAAAATTTGAAGAAATAAAAGAGGTTTGAGATGTGAAAGTGAAATGTGAGGTTTGAGATGTGAAAGTGAATGTTTGACCTAAATACGAAGCTTTATAGCTGATTGATGGTTTCTCCGTATTTTTGCAGGTACGAAGAGTCGAAGACGTGGAAGAGGAAAAGTTTAATCGGAGAAATGTTAAATTTGTAGATGATGTGTCATATAATTTTTATACCTGAGTGATGATGTGGCAGCTTAAGGAATAAGCTTGAGAATGGTGATGTGCCTTGCATGTGTTCCTTTTATTAGTAGTAATGTCATTCTCACGTTTATTGTTAATATAATCAATATTCAGGAGGGAGAAAAAGTGGCTAACCCTTATCAACGCTTATTGAAGCCGGTCATCATAGCCTAAGAAAAATGATGGATGGGTTTACGTGCCTAGTAAAAGGAAGTGAAATCCATTAAAAAAGATGAGGCTATGGAATGGGAGTGGACATTGTGCCCACTAAGTAAAGTGATGGTTGGATCGTTACAAGTGGTATTAGAGCCGAACTCAAACAAGTGTGGAATCGAGTGGGTTCATACCATTGGGGGTGATGGTCTTGGTGCACAACGAGGACGTTGCGATCTGTTAGTGGGGGTGAATTGTGACATCCCGGTTTGCAGAAAGGTTTAAAAGAATTGATTTGACCACCTATTTCACCAAAATGCATTTATCTTTTCGGTCAAGGATCCTGAGAAAAATCCAGAGTTAGGCGTGCTTAAGCTGGAGTAGTTTCAGGATAGGTAAGTTTCGAGAAAGTGATTGTCGGAACTGTACGAGTAAGGACAAAACACAGGGAAATACTATATGGTGATTAACAGAGGACGGTAAACAAGTCTTTAAAACCTTCTGAACGTAGCAAACCGACCTTCGGATATGGATGGGCTCAAGAAAGTAGATCCATAGACTGGAAGTGGACAAAGAACCCACTAAGCAAAATGACGGTCGGAACATTACACTCAGACACTTTTGATGCTGCCTTTTTTTGCATTTAATAGCATCTTCTTCTTCCTCGACTTCTTTATGTTCCACAACAGAAGCTTCAAACTTTGCAAAACTAACCCACACGGTGCAATGCTTTGTACTGTCCATTATGATATCTCAAAATCAAAGTACGTCTGCCACAAACAATATAGAGTTAAAAAAAGTCTAAGAAATCTTCAATTGTTTAGATGCTTTAGACTAAAAAAAATTAACTTCCATAGCAGCTCGGGCATGTCTAGAGCAGGCTGAGATATTGCAAGTTCAAAAATAGCTCTAGCTCATTCTGTTTCAGCAAGAGACATCTCAAACTCATCATAGTTTCTCCTAGGCCCAAGCATAGCAATAATTAGGTGACCATTCAAGATACCGCTTGTATAACGTATTTCTTGAAAAACTATTTTGCCGAAGAAAAAAAAATCACTGCAGTAAATAAAACACGAGAAATAGTGTCAATCATTTCCAGATTAATCGTCTTCAGGCTTACCTTTATTTCTTGGAAACTCATAGTCGATAATATGGTATTAAAACCCAATTCATGTTGTTCAGTACGATCTACAATTTATTTAATTTAAATCTAGTCTAGACCATTTCCAACAATCATTGGTCTATAAAATTGATGTATCACGTGGAACATTAACACGAACATATAGGACAAAAAAAATATTATATACCTCGAAGATAACCATATCAAACGCAAAATACAACAAAACCACAATAATTTTGACGACTACTCATCAGTATCCCCGACAACGTCGACTCAGATCGGCGTTCGCCCTAGCCGCTCTCTTTCTGGCATTATCCCCAATGTCTCATCTCCCGGCGGCGTCGACTCAGATCAGTATCGCTGGGAAACTGCTATGTCGCTCCCGTGATCTCTTCCTCTACCTAAACTTCCTTTGTTTCTGTTTCGACGGTGAACGCACCAGAGGTTCATCAAGTCCACGCCCAACAAATCCAACCATATTCAGCTTCATCCTCTCCCCCTCCCTCTGTCTTTTTCGGTGGTTTCTCCCAGTGAGGTGATTCTCACGAGTTACCATCCTATCAACGCCAAATCTGAGAATTTGAAATGCTTTCATTACCTTGTGTATCATATTTGTTACAAGCTTCCCTTGAAGTCAATCCCATCATCTCTCTGCTCCTTGGATCTAGATCCCCTCACCAAGCAGCTTGTTTGGTCGCAGTTGGACAGGAGCTCTGTGTTGACGCCGGAGCTGTGCAAAACCTTAACAAGCCGAGACCCAAACTATGCGCTTCACAAACCCAGGTTTGTCTCAAATCTTCAATTGCTTTCCCGTAGCATACCTTGTTGTCGATCTATGTTTTCGATTGTCTGAAGACTGCAGTTGGAACATAGTCACTCATCGTTGCTCTGTTGTTGCAAAGTCTATTTGAAAACCCTGCCATTAGTATTGTTTAGGATCCATACCTCTAACCGCCAAAGACTGTTGAGGACCGGCATTATGACCTCTTCTCTATTGAGAGATGGTTACCGGTTCCTCTTAAGCCTTCATTATCTATTTCAGCTGCGCCCTCAAATGTAACGACTACTACCTTGCAATAGTTGTTCTGAAACTGAAAGAACCAGGAAGTTCGGCATTATGATCTTCTCTCCAAGTAGAGGAGATTACCGAAGCCTTCCTACTTTTCTCTACATATCTTCTTTATGCCCTGAATATTGTCATGTACAAATCTCAAAAGCTAGGAATTATGTTACCCCTTGGCAAAGTCTGAAGAATATCGACATTATGACTATAGCTCATAGAAATGTGGTTACCGAAACTTTTTCAAGAAAGCCATGTTCAACCTTAATCCTTCACTCATCTTCTTCCTTGCCAATGAGCCGATCAAACCATTGTGTCTTTCGGTTATGGAAACCCTCTCAACGTCCCAATGTCAGATTAACATGAACCATCTACCACATCTCCACCTTGTTTGTGAATGTGGCATCGCTGCAACTTGAGGTAGCTTGCGATTTGATGCCTTGATTAAATCTTCAACACCTCTTGGCCTTGACTGTCGACTTATCTATTTTTAAGTTTGTTATCTATGTATTATCAAGCCTTGTCTTTGAAAACTATCAACTTCTGTAGCCTGTTTACGTTGTTTGATTGAATGAAAAAATGACTTGTTTGTTAAAAACAAAAAAAAAACTCATCAGCATTAAAGAAGAAGCAAATATTCCTATGACTCCAATTATTTGAGTTTTCGTCTTTGAGCGAATTGATGTGGAAAACTACAATTATCTTGGTGATGTACGATGTAATGATTTTACTCATCCTTGTTAGTTATTTTCACTAAATATTATTTGTGCCATGAGAAGCTATAAAAATATGTAACTGATGTGACTTAATACTTAATTTAATTAGAGAACATATAAAATTAATGTATAGGTTGAGGTCAAGAACCTCTTTCTTATTAGGAGAAACAAATAACCCCAAAAAATTATTGTAGATAAAGAGAGAAGCTAAAG
The DNA here is from genome assembly GCF_030686135.1 of Camelina sativa. Lineage (NCBI taxonomy): Eukaryota > Viridiplantae > Streptophyta > Magnoliopsida > Brassicales > Brassicaceae > Camelina > Camelina sativa. Next base: position 8,995,624 of record NC_141890.1, read on the forward strand.
TTTAGTAGTTTACTATGTCATGTATATATTAGATTCCATGTTTTGTTTCTTATTGCTTTATTTTATTTTGTTTTGGATTTTCTTGAAATAAAAGTGCTCTTGCCTTCAATTAGAAATCCGATTCATCAATCAACATGCTTTTGAATTACACGACACGGCCCATGTTTGTTGAAGATACTTAAGAGATAATTAAAGAGATATACGTATTACAGTAATATTGGTAATTGCACACGAATCCATATCAAACGATCAGAAAACAGAAATTATAGATTTTATATTTTGGAAAGTAGGAATACATTACTGAAGATATTGTGTTGATTGAAGTTTTATAAGGCTTAGAACATGTTATGGATTCTCTACTAAAACAAGACACAACTGACACAGAGGCTGATGCATTATATGATACAAATGCCGGAAGAATTGACATAGAAGATGAAGTATTACTTCACAAAGAGAATGAGGTATTACTTAATACAAATGATTATCATAAAGCAGAAAAGAGAAGGTGTTGAATCAAGAACCTTGCAGTTAGATATATCAGAGGATGTATCAAACGTCTGAAGCAGTTCTTGTACTAGTCCGACATTAATACATGAAGTAGTACAAGAAGCTGAATTGAAAAGTTTGAGTACAAAAGCTTAAGGCCGACTTGGACAAGCCAAGTGGCGGTTGTTGAGCTGGATGAACATCTTGAATGGAAGATTCAAGATGGGATTATGGAGAGAAACTTTCCTATTTGTTGTATAATAGGAAATTCCTATTTGTTGTATAATAGGAAAATTGTCAATCCTAGGGGTTGTGCAATTGTTAATCTCCCAATTCCTATTTGTTGTATAATAGGAAAATTGTCAATACTAGGGATTGGACAATTGATATAAATACCAAGAGGGCGTTTCATGAAGACTTGCGCGCTTCAAGGTATTCTCAAGAGATGCACACAAGATGTGTGGTGTCGCCCCATCAAAAAGATAGAGAGATCTTTTGATGGTTTATTCATCTAGAAGAGAATGATTCGATATCATAGCAATTGTAATTACAATCTTGTTCTAGTGGATTTGTTCTGGATTAGGTCCCGGGGATTTAGGAAAAACCGAACTCCGTTAACAAAGCTTGTGTGTCTTATTTACTTTATGCACATACAATCTCGAAGTCGATCATATACATACTCGAACATATAGAGTTAGCCACAAATATGCGTTTTCAATTACATGGTGATAGGTACACCCATTTTATTTGTAGAACTAGGATTTTACCCGCGGTACACCGCGAAACTAAATTATAAATTATTGTATTTTAAATAATAATTTTTAATTTATTTAGTTTTCAAATTTTCAATTAATTAACTTTTGTCTAATTAATTTAGAATTTTGTTTATAATTTTTTTTCTTCTCACGTTTTATAAAATTTATAACTTTATTACATTAAATTTGTTATTAGATAGAATATAAAATTCTAGATTTGTTTTGTTCTCTAGAATTAAACAGATGTATATGCCTATATAGTATGTGTTAGTGTATATTTTTATGTGTATTTAATTTTTTTTTTTTTTGGAATATTAAGAATGTGTCATAGTATTTGTAATATTCTGTAGTTAATATACTAAATAATTTATAAGTTAATTTTCAAAACTATGATTACAAATCTATAGTATATATGAGATAAACTAACAGTTTTAGTGTTGGTTCTATAGTCCAAACCCGTCATGCTAGGCGGGTCAGACAACATGTTCAAAGATTTTTAATCCATAAAAATTCATCATACGAAACCCGTGAAAGTAAAAATTATTTTTAAATACGTCGAGATCAATGCGTTGAGACCAAAAATCTCGGCCACGGATCCTCCTCCAAGATCAAAAATCAATTTGTTTATTGATTAGGCCGATTGTTTAGGAAATTTGTGTATAGAGAAAATATTGTTGTAAAATTGGAAACTTAATATTAATTAAATTAATTATAAACTTAATATTTAATGCTAAAGAGAGGGATTCCTATTGTTTTGGAAATTTATTTAGGATGGGAATCTTGTTTTCAAAAATAGAAACTTAATATTAATTAATTAAATGAAAAACAAATTAATAATTAATACAAATAGCATGCTTGTAAATAGGTATGAACTTCAGGATTTATTTTATAAATGTCTCCAAAAATGTATATATATATATTGTAGAAATATTGCAAACTGTATGAGAAAACATTACATGGTTGATGATAAGTACACCAATTTTATTAGTAGAAATATAGACATTCCACAAATTTTGATGCGATTTGAGAAGACAACACCGAAAGTTTTTGATGCAATAAAAAATATTAGATATGAGTTATAATAATAATGCAAATTCAAGAATAGACAAACAACACTAAAATCATATGTCACTAAATTTTCTTAAATATTTACATATATATATATATATATATATTAGTTATACTAATGGGACCATGTGTTTATGATTTCTAAAAAAATATTATTTTATTGTTTTATCGATTTTTTTTTTTTTTTTTTTACAATTATCAAACTTTGGACAAGTAATTAAAATTTGTTAATTTATTGAAAATACGAATTTAAAGAATATTAATTTATAGAGGTTTTACTATAGTCTACGCACTAGTAAAAATTTGTTGTATAGTTACAAAAAAATGTGTATGAATAACTTGTTTTTCGTAGCCAAAAGTAAATTGTTACAGATTTGTTACAAAAAAAAAATAGTAATTATTTACTCGTCACAAACTGACCCCTTTATCGCAATTCGACGCAACTTGCTACAGATTAGAGACAGTAAAAACTGTGACAAACCTGCTACTAATTGATACAGTAATCTACGTCGGGTTGAGAGAATTGCCGTCAAACGTATTAATAGCAAATGGTGACAAAACGTGACAAAAATGTTGTGGCTACATACTCACCACAATCTTCAAGGGTGGTTGTCATTAACTTATTACTAATTGGGACAAGAAGTTTGTCGCATAGTTTTCACAGTTAGCTTCGAATATTTTGTAAGAGTTAGCTACGGTGAATTTTGTAAGAGTTCGCATAAATGGTTTTTTTGTATTAAATAATTAATTTGAAAAATATACATGTGTGTATATTTGTTGTATCGACGTTGTGGTTGGGCGGTGATAAGCTTCGCCGGCGACGCGTTTTTCTGGCAGCGGAGGAAAAGGTGAGGGAAACGGGAACGTGTCGGCAAAGAGGAGTACGTTCGAGGCGGAGTATCAGAGATGCGATGGTGGACGATTCAAGATCTGTTGGTGAGAAGTTCGAGATCTGGAGGTTGAGGATGGCGGAAGCTTCGAGATGTGCTGGTGTGAACGACAACGGAAGCTTCAATATATGATGTGGTGAACGACGATAGAAGCTTCGAGGTCTGGTGGGTGGAGCGACGGAAGCTCCGAGATCTGGTGGTGGTGAAGGCAGAAGCTTCGTGATGTAATGCTTTGAGATATGGGGAACAAAGTGAGAGAAGGAGAATCGATTAGCAGAGATGAAAGGTTAACGATGAATGGGTTTAGTTGATTTGTGTTTCTTGTGTCTGAACTGTAAATTGTTAAAAAATGCATAAGCTTGATTCTTGAAGAAACGAGATAAGGAGGAGAGGAAGAGAAAAGAAAAAAATAGAAGGAGGAGATCTGGTCCGTTGGATCTAATTAATCAATGGTAGATGATAAACGAAAGTGCAATCTCTGTCTTTGTGTATTAGCCAATCAGAAGTTTTCTTCTTTAAAATAAATAAAATCCATATATTATTTGTAGCTAAATTACGACAACCATTTTTTGATATGTATTGCTACACGTTAAAATTGTCGCAACAGTTAATAATAATTGATAGCAATACTATAATACGATTAATCTCCATTTTTTTAATTATTATTAAAATATTTACTACATATTGTGACGATATTTTCTGTAGATAATGCGGCTACAATATGATGTGTCATAAATTATGTAGCAAATTTAATACAACATTTTTTTGTAATAATTCATAACTATAAATTATATGTTTATTCACACAAAAGTTAGAAATTAAATTACCTCATAATTTGTTACTAATTAGTCACATTATATAACTATATTTTGCTACAATTATTTCAGTAATAGATATCCCTAACTATTTAAACAGTTTTTACTAGCGACGGACCCTTACAAAAAAATATCAGAATCTACGGCTAAAAAACCATTATCCTAAAAAACATTTACTAAAAATAATAATATCACATAAAAAATTGGACAAACATGGGGTCTAATATATAGGATACGTAGACTATTTCCAACAACTTATCAAATATATATTTTTTAATTTTCTTCATTGTTTTATAAATTTGATGTATCACGTGGAATATTGACACGAACATATATGACAAAAAAGAAAATTATATACTTCGAAGAATGCATGACTATATGTCTATATCAAACACAATACAACAAAAACACAGTAATTCTGTCGATTACTCATCAGCATTAAAGACGAAGCAAAGATTCCTACGACTCCGGAGTCCATTTATTTGAGTCTTCGTCTTTGAGAGAATTGATGAGGAAAACTACAAAGTCTTGGTGATGTACGATGTAATAATTTACTCATCGTTGATAGTTTAGATAAGAGAGAAGCTAAAGTTTAGTAGTTTACTATGTCATATATATATTAGATTGCATGCTTTTTTTTTTTTTTGGATTTTCTTGAAATAAAAGTGCTCTTGTCTACAATTAGAAATCTGATTCAACAATCAACATGCTTTTGAATTACACGATACGACACATGTATGTTGAAGACAGGGGCGGATCTAGTAAGAGACTATTGGGTCAGCTGACCCCACTAATTTTTTTAATATATTTTTAATTATAAATTATAATATGACTCTTTTAAATTTTGTAATTTAATTCCTACAAATTTTTCATTCTGATTTTAACTTCTACAAATTTTGCATTTTTACTACATTTTAGATTAAATTTCTATTTTGATCTTCCTAAAATTGCATTTTTACCCCTATTTTTTAAAAAAAATTTCATTTTAACTTTTTAAATTTTACACTTTTATCCTTTTGCAAAAAAAATTATTTAGACCCCTCTAAAATTTTTTTCTAGCTCCACCACTGGTCGAAAATATTTAAAGATAAAATAAGAGATATACTCCAAAATTGGTAATTGCACACGAATCCATATCAAACGATCATGAAACAGAAATTCTTAATTTTATTTATTTAAAAGTAGGAATGCATTACATGGTTGGTGATAAGTACACCAATTTTATTAGTTGAAATATTGCAAACTAGGAGAAAACATTACATGGTTGGTGATAAGTACACCAATTTTATTTAATACAAGTACGATACGAATGTGTTCAATAAAACACACGTTTATTTTTATAGCATTGACGTCTTTGACTGAAGCAGACTTAGGCAAAGATCCATATTGACCTTTTACTTGACACCATTGCCTGAAGCTTTAATTTTAGTGGCGTGGCGTTCACAGAAGCTCTTCAGTCTTGCAAATGCATCCTCCAAAGCAAAAATATCCATGTCGATAGAATGCCTCGCCCAGTTCTTCAGACCAAAAGCAATCCCTAAACCAATCCAACATGATAACATATATATATGTTGTTATGCGAAAATTGTCTTAAAAGCTAAATTGTTAAATTACCGTGATCAAAGGTAATGAGAAATTAATCAATACCTGGTAAGAGGACAATGCATTCTTCTTTAGCAAGCTTTTCACAGAAATCTTCATCATCTTTAATGTCCGCAAACATTGAAAAGTTCAGCTCGGTCTGGGAGAGAGAAAAAGCATGCATGTAAATATATAACATTGTTTCAAAATATAATACTAACTAGTAACAAGAAGTCCGAAATGTAGTAGTAACAGAATACCCATAAGAAGGTGCAGGCTTCAGTTTGGTGGTAGCAGGTTAGGGCTGGTATGTCTTTGAGCTTGGCAAATGCAAAGTCCGATTTCTCTTTCAGAAAAGCCTGCCTCCTCTCGAAGAACTCTTTAGGAGTTTTCTCCAAGATGGTGGGAACAGCAGCCTATATGATAAAAGTCACAAATTCACTTTAGTATATGCATGCAAAAAAAAAAATAATAATAATATTAATAAATAAACCAACTTTAGGTTACGGTATGCTTCCGAACTAGAAAATCCCATACCTGGATAACAGTTGCTGGTTTATTATCTATCGCCAGAAAATTCTTAAGAGCACTTGTGATCTGTCCATATATAGCAAGATTAGGACAAGGAAAACTACGTATGTGTGGACATTTTCAACTATTAATATGGACCAAATTTATTTATACAATGATAAAATTAACCAATACATTCATAGAGATTTAGTATGTCAATGGCATGTAATCTGATTGTTTGGACGTAAAAAATTTGTTTTTAACTTATAAATATACCGACGATATATATAAAGTAATGGTAGTAATGTTTAAAGAGTGATCCGAAAAAGTGGATTCGGACCTTGTTGGATTGGAAGGCACCATCTAGATCGTGCAGCGCGAGCCAGCCGGTTCGCCATCCGGGTACACTCCATCCCTTCGATAGAGAACCGAGACTGATCACAGGTACGATCGACGAGAATTTCGCCATGGGAACATGGGGATTACTCCCAAACACAGTCCATCTGAAAACTTCGTCAGCAACCACCATTATCCCTAGTTCTCGAGCCAACACAGCCAGCTGATATATAAAGAAATATTCAATAGTTACGTTACACATTATCAAAGATGAGATCATATAAGGTCACGTTGTATAGCTAATTAGAGTATCTGTAAAATACCTGCTTAAGATGAGCTTCAGAGTACGTGTTCCCATTAGGATTGTGTGGGTTGATAATAAGTATCGCACAGGTGTTCTCGTCCACAAGCGAACGTACGCTGTCAAAGTCGATCTCATAGTTCTTTTCACGGAGGAAAGTATATTCACGAACCTCAAAATTATTGTAGATTGCGTGGACCATGTCCCATGGAAAGCCCGGCTTCGGAAGCAAGATGTTGGCTTTCGGTGCAGCCAAGATTTCAATTGCAAGCTCGATGGCTTGTTTGCATCCAACGGTCATAAACACGTCATCTGCAGTCAGTTTCTTCGGAAGATCTCGACTTAGAAACTCTGCAACAGCACTGAGAACAACGGAAGCAAAAAACAATTTGTCATAGAAAATATACAAAGATACATAATAGAGTTAAGGTGAAACTAGAAGTGTTATATATATATGGGGCTAGATCATATTGTAAAACAATTTTTTTGTGGGACAGTTTTTCTTAGGACTTTTCAAGAAAAATATCTTAAATGATCAACGATAATTCGATGTATATATTACCTTTTAGCTGCGGGAAGGCCAATACTTGGAGCATAGGCGTTTCCACTACCGTCAAGGACAGCTTTAACGACTGCCTTCTCAGCGGTATGGCTAGTCTCGGGGGCTTCACTTAGAGGGGGCAAAATGGGTTTTATTTTAGGGTCACAAAGAGCCATGATTCTAGAGGTGTAACTGCCTAGGGTAAAAGTTGAAGCCTTTTTGGCTGCTTCGTTACCAATAAACTGCCAGTTGACGGAAGTATTTTTCGCCATATTTCTTATATTTCTCTTGTTAAGATTTTTGGTTTGGTGATTGTTTTCATCGCTACGAGTGGGATTATATAGTACAAGTTTCGACACTTCAAAAAAAAAAAAACGTAAACACATGATTTTCACGTGCGGAGTATCCAGAAAAAATCTAGAGAGAAACAAATAGTAGTAACTAATCTATGTCGAGTCTCCACGCGTTAGAACGTGGGAAACTTCGATCAAGCTGATTACAAGTATTCTTTTTGTACACTTAGGGTTAAATTTGTATGTTGAGTGATCTCTACGCGTTGGAACGTGTGAGTTTCTTTCGATCAAGGTGATTAGTACACGTAGAATAGAATTATGTATACAAGTCTGCGACACCCTCCGGATCAGGACTCACGAGTATAATCAATAATAGACAATTAATTCAAATGCATATTCACCCATGGACACTTCTTTATGTTTAAAGGTTCCCGAAAATAACAAATGCATTGTATAAATATTTTTTTGTCTTAAACCCTAACATTTGGCAATCAAGACAATCACTCGGGTTTCAAGTCCTTCCCGCTCGTAACTCGTAAGTCCTAAGGTAACAAAGACTGATGAACATGAATGTGTAAAGTAAAATATCAGGAATGTTCCAAGACTATATTTGATATTTGGATACAACAAACGAGCTAATCAGAGAGTGAAATAATTGTGTGAGTTTTAAAGTCTTGCCGATAAATAGACAAAAGGTAGTCGAAGTATTCTCATATTGATAACCAAGTGTCTTTAAGCCTCTATGTAAGAAGACTTTGGATTTTGGATACCGCACCCAAAGGTCCCAATTAAATACATAACAAATAACAAAAGTATTGTATTAAAAAAACACTTCCTCTATTTTGCAAAAAGTGTTATTTTCGAATTTTATTTTTGTTTCACAAAGAATGTCATTTTATATTTTTAATAAATCATTTTATATTTTTAATATATCTTTTACATTATTTTTTTTAATTTTATTCTTAATCTATAATTAATTTAACCTATTAATCACTTATTAAATAAAAACATATATGTATATTTTAATTTATTTTTTTAATTGGGGTGAAATGTGTCTAAATGATATTCTTTGTGAAACAGAAAAAATATTAAAGATCAATCACATACATGATTTAGTTAATATAATATTCTGCTACATAAAATTAGTTAATGTACATATAGATACCCTATAAGATTCATAATACCCCAAAAACCAAAAAAAATTATTTCTTAGCCGTCATCTTTTTTTGCTCAAAAAAAATTATTTCTTAGCTAGAAGATTTAGTCTCTCCTATATAGTACATAGTAAACTTCCCACCACTTATCTTGGTTGCCATTCACGTGATTTCACGTGGGATGTTGAAAAATGAATTGAGAGGACAAAATGAAACAATGCATCTCGTGCCCTGCCTCTACATGTTAAGGTGATGCATCTCGTGCCCTGCCTCTACATGCTAAGGTGATTACAAATGTGAAAATAATACTTTTGTCAACCCAAAGTAGTTTATTTGCCTTAAAATAATTAAACGAGCGATTATGGATAAGACTTAAAAAAAAAAGCTAGGTCTCATGCCAAAAATTGTCCAAACCTTAAATATCGAAATACCACTACAAGATATGTCATTTATACAGATCTGTGAAAAACCAGTTTTATGAAAATTATTTGTTACAACAACCATAAATTTTGATACCATACCAAAAACTAGCTCAAAAATCGACGATTACTTCTTTTATATATTGCTCAGAAATACTTGATTTTTTTAATTATTTACTGATCAATGTCAACAAAATTAATGGAATTCTCTCATTTATCTTACTAATCGAATTCCAAATGAAATCACTTAATTGATAAATCGAGTAAACTCTTGATGGTGATCAAAAATAAAAAAGCAATACTATTGTACTTATATTATCACCATCACATAACTTTTAGTGGAAAATTACTAAAGAAAATTCCAGTTTTGTATTTTTGGCAGGAAAATTGTAGGTTTGGAATTTTGGCGAAAAATTCCGGGTTTGCGTTTTTAGCGGAAAATTACGGTTAACGTTTTTGGCAGGAAAATTACGGGTTCGCATTATTTGTGGGAAATTTACGGGTTTGCGTTTTTTGACCAAAAAAATTTACGGATTTGCATTTTGGTGGAAAAATTGTGGGTTTTAGCGGGAAATTTATGGGTTTGCGTTTTTGGCGGGAAAATTGCAGATTTACGTTTTGGCAGGAAAATTGCGGATTTGCGTTTTGGCGAGAAAACTGCGGGTTTGCGTTTTTGGCGGGAAAATTATAAGTTCAAAATTTTGGTGGGAAATTGCGGGTTTGGAATTTTGGCGGGAAAATTATAAGATGATGATGATGACCCCATGTTGTTGACTATGATATATATTGATATGATGATGGTGATATTAATATGATTATGAAGGTATGATGATGATGATGATGATGATGATAATATGACAATGTTGATGATGATGATAGTATGATGATGATGTTAGTATGATGATGTTAATATGACGATGGTAGGATGATTGTAGGATGATGATAGTATGATGATGATGTTGATGATATTAAGTTGATAATGAAGAAATTGATGGATTAGTGGTTAACTAATAAACCGTTATAACCAAACTCATTTGACTCATGGACTCGTTTAATCATTAATTTATTTAACTCATCAATTCATTAGGATCTAAAATTTTAACTCATTAGAGTTCATGAGTTGAGTTGAATTGACCCATTTTAACACTCTTAATTACAACACATGTAGTTAAAATTGACATATGTTACCATTACGTGAGTAACTTAAAAAGACCAAAGTTTATATAATAATATAATATAAGTAGGTACGTTGTACATATAACGAGAACTGTAGATATTTTGAAACTCATAACAACTTTTTTTTTTTTTTTTTGAATGTCATAACAACTTTTTATCATCTTCTTCCTCGTAACAAACACATGCGCAATTGAGCTGTTCGTGTCGTCGGAATCTCCTTTCTTACTTGTTTTGTTGATAGCTCACGAGAATATAAGAAAAGGCAAAAGATTCGCACGTTGATCCGTATGTTTTTGTTTGTACTATCTGACTAAAAAAATACCCCCACAACACCACCGGCCTCTGTAGATATGAGCCGTGTAAAAATACGATTCTTTAATCATTATTTCTTTTGAACCAAAAGCAAATGAAATCATTATTTCTTTACTTTCTTAAGGATTGAATCAGTGTAACTTAAGCGTCTAGGGATTTAATCAGGTTAAATTTTGGCTGAACCAAACCAAAATCATTATTCACTTTGGCTGTAATCTCTGGTTCAATTTGTTTTGTTGGCTCCTAATAATAATATATAAGGTTCCAGTCCAAATAATAAATTCTGAACTTAAATCGAACCAGTCTATTCAACTGAGAATAAATAGAATTATACTGTAGTTGTTGCGTAGATGAGTAGAATAATTAGAAAATACATGGAAATAATTTCTCAAAGATACATGCTCTTAATGATTGATGTGAGGGATTAAAACACCATTTTATTTATCACAAACTCTTAATGATTTATTATTTCATATCAGCAAACCATCCCCATGATTATATCTTAGCCTCAGATATATTCGAGAAATCGGAAGTCTTTAGTTGACGCCATTAGCTTCAACTATAATGGAATGGCGTTCACAGAAGCTCTTCAATCTTACAAATGCATCCTCTAGTCTCGGAGTCTCCATGTCGATAGAATGCCTCAACCAGTTCTTCTGACCAAATGCAATCCCTAATCCAACACACAATATTTTTTTATTTGATTTTTGTCAACAACATTCATTCAATCGGATTAAAACTGGGTTGTGACACAACAACAAACTCTAGTACGAACCACTAGACTGCATGTTTAATCTATAATTTTTATTTGACAAGTGTTCACAAAAAAAAATAAAAAATAAAAAACAATCTTGTATATTCGTCCTATAGAACGAGAGGTTTTCACAATCAGGGTTTTACCAGGTAAAAGAACGAGGTTTTCTTCCTTAGCAAGCTTCCTACAGAAGTCATGATCGTCTTCAATGTCTACAAAATCCAATGGGTCCAGCTTTGTCTGCGGTATGCCCATCCACACAAGGAGAAGTTGGTTTCAAACTCAAAAATATTGTTAAAAATTAATTAACAGTACATTAAAAAATGTAAAAATAATAGATTAAAAAAATCAATACCCATAAGAAAGTGCATGCTTCAGGTTTCATGTAACAGGTGAGGGTTGGTATGTGCTTGAGCTTTGAATATCCAAATTCCACTTTGTCTTTCAGAAAACTCTGCCTCTTATCGAAGTACTCTTGAGGAGTTTTCTCCAAGATGGTAGGAATAGCCGCCTATATCGAATTCATAATGGAATATCGAATTCATAATATTTCATTTACAATAATTCTAGAGATTAAACAAATTATAATAAAACGCGATCCGAACCTGGATAACAGTTGGTGGTTTAGAACTAATCTCTAGATATTCTTTAGCAGCTTTTAAGACCTGTCCATATAAAAATAAGATATGGCCAAGAAAATGAATTGAATTGATTTTTTTTTTTTTTTAGTGTTAATCTAATATAGAATTATATATAGGAAAAGAATGCATATTGCTGTTTTCCGGACCAACCTTGGAGGTTTTGAAGACACCATTTAGATCGTGCAGTGCAAGCCAGCCGGTTCGCCATCCTGGGACTATCCATCCTTTCGATATGGACCCGACTGTAACTACAGGTACTATCGAGGAGAATTTCCCCATTGGAACAAAGGGATTACTCCCGAACACGGTCCATCTATATACTTCATCCGAAATTACCATTATCCCGAGTTCCCGAGCCAATGTCGCCAGCTGTGATTGATTTAAAAAGTAAAGATTAGCATCTTGATTGCCCAAATATAAAACAATTTATGTTTTCAATATTGCAAATTGTAAATGACATATAAAAATGTGTTTATTTGTTTCTCTGGGTTACGCTTACAACATATGAAAGAAATTTGATTATAACATTAGTTAATTTGAAGACAAAACGTAAACAGTAGCTAGATTTTATGCATGTCTAGTTCATCTAGCTAATCATGTTTCATGTGAACAATTTTGCAAGAGTAAAATTACTTAAATACCTTCTCAAGATGAGCCTTAGTGTAGTAGTTCCCATTAGGGTTATGGGGGTTGATTATAAATATCGCAAACGTGTTCTCATCTACCATCTCTCTAACGCTGTCGAAATCGATCTCAAAGTCTCTTTCGGGGATGACTTCATACCTTCGAACCTCAAGATGTTTGTAAATAGAGTGGACTATGTCCCATGGAAAGCCAGGCCTGGGAAGCAAGATGTTGGCTGTTGGCTTAGCCAGGATTTTGACCGCAAGCTCGATTGCTTGTTTGCACCCAACAGTCATATATACATCATCTCCCGTTAGCTTGTTGTCAAGATCTCGGTTTAAATAATCCGCCACAGCACTGATAAGCATAGAGTTAGGATGAAAAACGGACAAGGATGCCAATTCCGTTGAACCGATTCTATCTAACTTGACTGGCCATAATTTATTCGGGTTAATTCTCAAATAAGTTAAGGACTAACCTAAACCAATCCAAAAGACTAACATATATAGCTCTAACCAACAATACTACAAAAATGTACAGAAAAGTCTAAAATCGTTAACATTCTATATTTACCGTTTCGCAACCGAGAGGCCAATACTAGGGGCGTAGGCGTTTCCTGTGCCGCAGAGGACAGCTTGAACGACTGCCTTTTCGGCAGTATGGCTGGTCTCTGCCTCCTCGCTTAGTGGAGGCAAAATAGGCTTTCCTTGAGGGTCGCACATGCCAAAGATTTCAGAAGAGTAAGTACCTAGAGAGGCTGCAGCGGCCTTTTCAGCTGCATCGCTGCCACTGAACTGCCAATCAACGTATCCGTGGCTAGTCATGTTTCTTATGTTTTATAGCTCTTGATAGATTCTTTTTTGGGTGATTACTCTCATTGCTATTAGTAAGATTATATAGTAAAAGTTTCTACATTTTTCTATTAGAATAAAGCATGAAGTGAAGTGAAGTAAAGAAGTAAAGAATTGATGTTAAGTAAGAGATGTGAAGTAACGAATAAAATACTGTATGTCTATAATATGAAGTAGTAAAGTATGATGTGAGGTAAAGAATAAAACATGTGTGTAAAATATGTGAAGAAAGGAATATGTTATGTACAGTAATATATATTTCTTAAGACATGTACTATAGAAACTTAAGCTTATGTATTGAGATAACAACAGAAAGGAAATAATAATGTATCTAGAGACCACCATACATGTTAGAATGTGTGTTTCCTTGTTTCAAGGTGATCACAAAATGTATTATTGGCTTCTAATAAGATTTCAAATAACAAATTCTGAACTTTAAATCGAACCAATAACGATAAATAGAATTATATTTGTTTCATTGATGAGTAAAAAATTAGAAAATACATCGAAAGAATTTCTCAAGGATACATGCATGATTGATGTGAGTGATAACCATTTTATTTATCACAAACACTCATAATTTATTTCGTATCAGCAAACCATCCCATTTATATCTTAACCTCGGATATATTCGGGAAATCGGAGCCATACCACTTCTGTAGGAAGCTTGCTAAGGAAGATTCAAAGGTTTTAGTATATAATCCAGGGGACTGAAATTTTCTTACGATAACTTATACATATACAAATAATTATAGACGTATGTTTGTTTTTATAAAAGACAAATTTAGTTCATTATAATATTATGCCAAATATTTTATTAAGCCATAAATTTTAGTAAAATAATAATTTTGTGGTTCTTTAAATAAACCTATTATCATTACAAAATTAATTTGGTGGTCTTAGAGAATTAAAACCTTAAAAAAAGAACATAATAAAATAAAACAATGGTTTAAGAAAGAAAGAAAAAGTAGCCAAAAGAATCCAAACTCTTATTAGTTAAAGTTAAGTATGGAACAAAGCTGAACACATAAAACATGTATACTGAAATGGTTTAGATTAGATTATAACTAGGGATTAATCCGCGCAACTCCCGAGTATATATTTAGCATTTGATAGTTTTTTATAGTAAACTTTGACCAATGAAATGCATAGCTTTTGTAGGTATTTCTATGATCAAAATTTTGAATTTGTCCATTTAGCTGCTTTATAATATGTCCTATTATGTATTGTAAAAATGTTTTCTTCTTTATGGTTTTTTCCTCCTTCTCTTGTGTGTTTGAATTTGTGTTTACTTCTACTGTTACCAACATTTGCATGAGCATACCAAGTCCTTTAAGTACTTAATCCAAGTTAAATTCTGATCCCTTTCTATTAATTGTATCTTTTGCATCTCCTCCATCTTCCAATCTCTCTCTTGCAAAAAGCTCGGGAAATATATATATATATATATATATATATATATATATATATATATATTCATTGACAAATGCCTAAATTTCCAATAAAAAACGACGAAGAACATTTCTACACAACATGAGCTTTAGACCAGGCCATGCTATATCTGAAACTAATTTTTTCTATACACCCATTAAAGTTTTAAGTTTTTTGACAGAGTGGCCCTCTTTATGGTAAGTTTTGCCACTCGATATATACAGTGATTGAAGCTTGATGCATGAAACTTCGCAAAAAAAAAAAATGATATGTTCTCAAAGTTGGTTCATATATAGAATAAATAACAATTCGTGGTTGTGGATGTCAATTATCTATGCCATAAACATTGGCTTTAATATTTGATCTCGGTTTGTATAATGGATTAACCATTTTGAGAAGGTAACCATTTTGCATCTCCCATGAGTAATCCTTGTTGTAACTACGCTCATCATGTTAAAAAAAAACAATTTGTTTTACGTAGAAACTCTAGCCTTATAAATTTTTTTGATTCAAATTTGGTAATACTTAAAAGAAAAACACATTTAAAATATGAGACTTCTTTTCATATCTCACTGGCTACGTACAACATCCAGATTGCCATCTAACATCTGATATCTTTACTGAGATTATCTAAGCACAGAAAAAGAATATTACCAGTTTAACATATTTGTATTGGTTTTTCTTTCTTGTCTTTAGTATGCCAGTAGATCTTCATGGATTTGTTTGGAATCATTGAGATAGCTGAAGAATTAGAACAGTGGAAAAACGTTACATAATCAATTAACCTAGTCATCATTGCTTAAGTACGTAGAACTGAAAATATTATGAGAAGAAAAAAAAACAAAATAACGATATATCCTCCTTACCTTTGAGGTTTTGGTTGCTTTGTCGATCGAGCCTATGGCACAAATTGTAACTTAGGTAATATCCATGCTTCTTATTCATTCCTCAACTAACATGAATATTAACAAAGCAGCACCGAGAAGGGGTCTTTAATACCCCATTGCCTAACAGTTCAAGAGGATGGGTTCTCTGAAGATTAAATGTTGACAACAAATCATTAAACGAAAACAGAGGAGAGGATACATTAAAACTCCAATTGTCACTTGAGATATCAGGATTGTCCGATTGGGTACTTACTTGTACCATTTGTAGCTCAGCCTCAGTCGTTTTTATCTCTAACGACACACATGTGGCCTCAACGTACGCCTGATGTGCTGAGACCAGCAACGACAAAAGGTAAAAAGAGTGTACTTACGTTATATGAAACGATAAGACAGGAATCAAACGGTTAGTTTAAAGATTTGTATAATTAAAAAAATGAAAGAGATTATGCATGAAACAAAGAGATTGATCTAAGATATACCTTCATTTTAATGGCCGAAAGAAAGGTCCTCCGCTCGAGCGATTGTGGAATTGAAACAACAACGTTCTCCTTTGCAAAGAAGGAGAGTTGCAACAAAAAATTTCAGATCAAAGTAAAACGGTGATAAGATTAGAACAACTACAAGGAAGGAGTTTTGGAAAACAACTATAAGAACAAATGAAGAAACGCGTCAGAAGATAAAGGAGAAGGAGTAAACCCTAAAATCAAGTGAAATTTGTCACAACAAGCAATAGATGTATTGATAGATGAAAGGAGTCGAAAATTTGAAGAAATAAAAGAGGTTTGAGATGTGAAAGTGAAATGTGAGGTTTGAGATGTGAAAGTGAATGTTTGACCTAAATACGAAGCTTTATAGCTGATTGATGGTTTCTCCGTATTTTTGCAGGTACGAAGAGTCGAAGACGTGGAAGAGGAAAAGTTTAATCGGAGAAATGTTAAATTTGTAGATGATGTGTCATATAATTTTTATACCTGAGTGATGATGTGGCAGCTTAAGGAATAAGCTTGAGAATGGTGATGTGCCTTGCATGTGTTCCTTTTATTAGTAGTAATGTCATTCTCACGTTTATTGTTAATATAATCAATATTCAGGAGGGAGAAAAAGTGGCTAACCCTTATCAACGCTTATTGAAAAATGATGGATGGGTTTACGTGCCTAGTAAAAGGACGTGAAATCCATTAAAAAAGATGAGCCTATAGATTGAGAGTGGATATTATGCCCACTAAGTAAAGTGATGGTTGGATCGTTATAAATGGTATTAGAGTCGAACTCAAACAAGTGTGGAATCGAGTGGGTTCATACCATTGGGGGTGATGGTTTTGGTGCGCAACGAGGACGTTGCGATCTGTTAGTGGGGGCGAATTATGACATCCCGGTTTGCAGAGAGGTTTAAAAGAATTGATTTGACCACCTATTTCACCAAAATGCATTTATCTTTTCGGTCAAGGATTCTGAGAAAAATCCAGAGTTAGGCGTGCTTAAACTGGAGTAGTTTCAGGATGGGTAAGTTTCGAGAAACTGATTGTCGGAACTGTACGAGTAAGGACAAAACACAGGGAAATACCATATGGTGATTAACAGAGGACGGTAAACAAGTCTTTAAAACCTTCTGAACGTAGCAAACCGACCGTCGGATATGGATGAGCTCAAGAAAGTAGATCCATAGACTGGAAGTTGACAAAGAACCCACTAAGCAAAATGACGGCCGAAACATTACACTCAGACACTTTTGATGCTGCCTTTTTTGCATTTAATAGCATCTTCTTCTTCCTCGACTTCTTTATGTTCCACAACAGAAGCTTCAAACTTTGCAAAACTAACCCACACGGTGCAATGCTTTGTACTGTCCATTATGATATCTCAAAATCAAAGTACGTCTGCCACAACCAATATAGAGTTAAAAAAAAGTCTAAGAAATCTTCAATTGTTTGGATGCTTTAGACTAAAAAAAATTAACTTCCATAGCAGCTCGGGCATGTCTAGAGCAGGCTGAGATATTGCAAGTTCAAAAATAGCTCTAGCTCATTCTGTTTCAGCAAGAGACATCTCAAACTCATCATAGTTTCCCCAAGGCCCAAGCATAGCAATAATTAGGTGACCATTCAAGATACCGCTTGTATAACGTATTTCTTGAAAAACTGTTTTGCCGAAGAAAAAAAATCACTGCAGTAAATAAAACACGAGAAATAGTGTCAATCATTTCCAGATTAATCGTCTTCAGGCTTACCTTTATTTCTTGGAAACTCATAGTCGATAATATGGTATTAAAACCCAATTCATGTTGTTCAGTACAATCTACAATTGATTTAATTTAAATCTAGTCTAGACCATTTCCAACAATCATTGGTCTATAAAATTGATGTATCACGTGGAACATTAACACGAACATATAGGACAAAAAAAAGTATTATATACCTCGAAGATAACCATATCAAACGCAAAATACAACAAAACCACAGTAATTTTGACGACTACTCATCAGTATCCCCGACAGCGTCGACTCAGATCGGCGTTCGCCCTAGTCTCTCTCTTTCTGGCATTATCCCCAATGTCTCATCTCCCGGCGGCGTCGACTCAGATCAGTATCGCTGGGAAACTGCTATGTCGCTCCCGTGATCTCTTCCTCTACCTAAACTTCCTTTGTTTCTGTTTCGACGGTGAACGCACCGGAGGTTCATCAAGTCCACGCCCAACGAATCCAACCATATTCAGCTTCATCCTCTCCCCCTCCCTCTGTCTTTTCCGGTGGTTTCTCCCACTGAGGTGATTCTCACGAGTTACCAGCCTATCAATGCCAAATCTGAGAATTTGAAACGCTTTCATTACCTTGTGTATCATATTTGTTACAAGCTTCCCTTGAAGTCAATCCCATCATCTCTCTGCTCCTTGGATCTAGATCCCCTCACCAAGCAGCTTGTTTGGTCGCAGTTGGACAGGAGCTTTGTGTTGACGCCGGAGCTGTGCAAAACCTTAACAAGCCGAGACCCAAACTATGCGCTTCACAAACCCAGGTTTGTCTCAAATCTTCAATTGCTTTCCCGTAGCATACCTTGTTGTCGATCTATGTTTTCGATTGTCCGAAGACTGCAGTTGGAACATAATCACTCATCGTTGCTCTGTTGTTGCAAAGTCTATTTGAAAACCCTGCCATTAGTATTTTTTAGGATCCATACCTCTAACCGCCAAAGACTGATGAGGACCGGCATTATGACCTCTTCTCTATTGAGAGATGGTTACCGGTTCCTCTTAAGCTTTCATTATCTATTTCAGCTGCGCCCTCAAATGTAACGACTACTACCTTGCAATAGCTGTTCTGAAACTGAAAGAACCAGGAAGTTCGGCATTATGATCTTCTCTCCAAGTAGAGGAGATTACCGAAGCCTTCCTACTTTTCTGTATATATCTTCTTTATGCCCTGAATATTGTCATGTACAAATCTCAAAAGCTAGGAATTATGTTATCTCTTGGCAAAGTCTGAAGAATATCGGCATTATGACCATAGCTCATAGAAGTGTGGTTACCGAAACCTTTTCAAGAAAGCCATGTTCAACCTTAATCCTTCACTCATCCTCTTCCTTGCCAATGAGCCGATCAAACCATTGTGTCTTTCGGTTATGGAAACCCTCTCAACGTCCCAATGTCAGATTAATACGAACCATCTACCACATCTCCACCTTGTTTGTGAATGTGGCATCGCTGCAACTTGAGGTAGCTTGCAATTTGATGCCTTGATTAAATCTTCAACACCTCTTGGCCTTAACTGTCGACTTGTCTATTTTTAAGTTTGTTATCTATGTATTATCAAGCCTTGTCTTTGAAAACTATCAACTTCTGTAGCCTGTTTACGTTGTTTGATTGAATGAAAAAATGACTTGTTTGTTAAAAAAAAAAAAAAAAAACTCATCAGCATTAAAGAAGAAGCAAATATTCCTATGACTCCAATTATTTGAGTTTTCGTCTTTGAGCGAATTGATGTGGAAAACTACAATTATCTTGGTGATGTACGATGTAATGATTTTACTCATCCTTGTTAGTTATTTTCACTAAATATTATTTGTGCCATGAGAAGCTATAAAAATATGTAACTGATGTGACTTAATACTTAATTTAATTAGAGAACATATAAAATTAATGTATAGGTTGAGGTCAAGAACCTCTTTCTTATTAGGAGAAACAAATAACCCCAAAAAATTATTGTAGATAAAGAGAGAAGCTAAAGTTTAGTAGTTTACTATGTCATGTATATATTAGATTCCATGTTTTGTTTCTTATTGCTTTATTTTATTTTGTTTTGGATTTTCTTGAAATAAAAGTGCTCTTGCCTTCAATTAGAAATCCGATTCATCAATCAACATGCTTTTGAATTACACGACACGGCCCATGTTTGTTGAAGATACTTAAGAGATAATTAAAGAGATATACGTATTACAGTAATATTGGTAATTGCACACGAATCCATATCAAACGATCAGAAAACAGAAATTATAGATTTTATATTTTGGAAAGTAGGAATACATTACTGAAGATGTTGTGGTAATTGCACACGAATCCATATCAAACGATCAGAAAACAGAAATTATAGATTTTATATTTTGGAAAGTAGGAATACATTACTGAAGATGTTGTGTTGATTGAAGTTTTATAAGGTTTAGAACATGTTATGGATTCTCTACTAAAGCAAGACACAACTGAAACAGAGGCTGATGCATTACATGATACAAATGCCGGAAGAATTGACATAGAAGATGAAGTATTACTTCACAAAGAGAATGAGGTATTACTTAATACAAATGATTATCACAAAGCAGAAAAGAGAAGGTGTTGAATTAAGAACCTTGCAGTTAGATATATCAGAGGATGTATCAAACGTCTGAAGCAGTTCTTGTACTAGTCCGACATTAATACAAGAAGTAGTACAAGAAGCTGAATTGAAGAGTTTGAGTACAGAAGCTTAAGACTTGGACAAGCCAAGTGGCGGTTGTTGAGCTGGATGAACATCTTGAATGGAAGATTCAAGATGGGATTATGGAGAGAAACTTTCCTATTTGTTGTATAATAGGAAATTCCTATTTGTTGTATAATAGGAAAATTGTCAATCCTAGGGGTTGTGCAATTGTTAATCTCCCAATTCCTATTTGTTGTATAATAGGAAAATTGTCAATACTAGGGATTGGACAATTGATATAAATACCAAGAGGGCGTTTCATGAAGACTTGCGCGCTTCAAGGTATTCTCAAGAGATGCACACAAGATGTGTGGTGTCGCCCCATCAAAAAGATAGAGAGATCTTTTGATGGTTTATTCATCTAGAAGAGAATGATTCGATATCATAGCAATTGTAATTACAATCTTGTTCTAGTGGATTTGTTCTGGATTAGGTCCCGGGGATTTAGGAAAAACCGAACTCCGTTAACAAAGCTTGTGTGTCTTATTTACTTTATGCACATACAATCTCGAAGTCGATCATATACATACTCGAACATATAGAGTTAGCCACAAATATGCGTTTTCAATTACATGGTGATAGGTACACCCATTTTATTTGTAGAACTAGGATTTTACCCGCGGTACACCGCGAAACTAAATTATAAATTATTGTATTTTAAATAATAATTTTTAATTTATTTAGTTTTCAAATTTTCAATTAATTAACTTTTGTCTAATTAATTTAGAATTTTGTTTATAATTTTTTTTCTTCTCACGTTTTATAAAATTTATAACTTTATTACATTAAATTTGTTATTAGATAGAATATAAAATTCTAGATTTGTTTTGTTCTCTAGAATTAAACAGATGTATATGCCTATATAGTATGTGTTAGTGTATATTTTTATGTGTATTTAATTTTTTTTTTTTTTGGAATATTAAGAATGTGTCATAGTATTTGTAATATTCTGTAGTTAATATACTAAATAATTTATAAGTTAATTTTCAAAACTATGATTACAAATCTATAGTATATATGAGATAAACTAACAGTTTTAGTGTTGGTTCTATAGTCCAAACCCGTCATGCTAGGCGGGTCAGACAACATGTTCAAAGATTTTTAATCCATAAAAATTCATCATACGAAACCCGTGAAAGTAAAAATTATTTTTAAATACGTCGAGATCAATGCGTTGAGACCAAAAATCTCGGCCACGGATCCTCCTCCAAGATCAAAAATCAATTTGTTTATTGATTAGGCCGATTGTTTAGGAAATTTGTGTATAGAGAAAATATTGTTGTAAAATTGGAAACTTAATATTAATTAAATTAATTATAAACTTAATATTTAATGCTAAAGAGAGGGATTCCTATTGTTTTGGAAATTTATTTAGGATGGGAATCTTGTTTTCAAAAATAGAAACTTAATATTAATTAATTAAATGAAAAACAAATTAATAATTAATACAAATAGCATGCTTGTAAATAGGTATGAACTTCAGGATTTATTTTATAAATGTCTCCAAAAATGTATATATATATATTGTAGAAATATTGCAAACTGTATGAGAAAACATTACATGGTTGATGATAAGTACACCAATTTTATTAGTAGAAATATAGACATTCCACAAATTTTGATGCGATTTGAGAAGACAACACCGAAAGTTTTTGATGCAATAAAAAATATTAGATATGAGTTATAATAATAATGCAAATTCAAGAATAGACAAACAACACTAAAATCATATGTCACTAAATTTTCTTAAATATTTACATATATATATATATATTAGTTATACTAATGGGACCATGTGTTTATGATTTCTAAAAAAATATTATTTTATTGTTTTATCGATTTTTTTTTTTTTTTTTACAATTATCAAACTTTGGACAAGTAATTAAAATTTGTTAATTTATTGAAAATACGAATTTAAAGAATATTAATTTATAGAGGTTTTACTATAGTCTACGCACTAGTAAAAATTTGTTGTATAGTTACAAAAAAATGTGTATGAATAACTTGTTTTTCGTAGCCAAAAGTAAATTGTTACAGATTTGTTACAAAAAAAAAATAGTAATTATTTACTCGTCACAAACTGACCCCTTTATCGCAATTCGACGCAACTTGCTACAGATTAGAGACAGTAAAAACTGTGACAAACCTGCTACTAATTGATACAGTAATCTACGTCGGGTTGAGAGAATTGCCGTCAAACGTATTAATAGCAAATGGTGACAAAACGTGACAAAAATGTTGTGGCTACATACTCACCACAATCTTCAAGGGTGGTTGTCATTAACTTATTACTAATTGGGACAAGAAGTTTGTCGCATAGTTTTCACAGTTAGCTTCGAATATTTTGTAAGAGTTAGCTACGGTGAATTTTGTAAGAGTTCGCATAAATGGTTTTTTTGTATTAAATAATTAATTTGAAAAATATACATGTGTGTATATTTGTTGTATCGACGTTGTGGTTGGGCGGTGATAAGCTTCGCCGGCGACGCGTTTTTCTGGCAGCGGAGGAAAAGGTGAGGGAAACAGGAACGTGTCGGCAAAGAGGAGTACGTTCGAGGCGGAGTATCAGAGATGCGATGGTGGACGATTCAAGATCTGTTGGTGAGAAGTTCGAGATCTGGAGGTTGAGGATGGCGGAAGCTTCGAGATGTGCTGGTGTGAACGACAACGGAAGCTTCAATATATGATGTGGTGAACGACGATAGAAGCTTCGAGGTCTGGTGGGTGGAGCGACGGAAGCTCCGAGATCTGGTGGTGGTGAAGGCAGAAGCTTCGTGATGTAATGCTTTGAGATATGGGGAACAAAGTGAGAGAAGGAGAATCGATTAGCAGAGATGAAGGGTTAACGATGAATGGGTTTAGTTGATTTGTGTTTCTTGTGTCTGAACTGTAAATTGTTAAAAAATGCATAAGCTTGATTCTTGAAGAAACGAGATAAGGAGGAGAGGAAGAGAAAAGAAAAAAATAGAAGGAGGAGATCTGGTCCGTTGGATCTAATTAATCAATGGTAGATGATAAACGAAAGTGCAATCTCTGTCTTTGTGTATTAGCCAATCAGAAGTTTTCTTCTTTAAAATAAATAAAATCCATATATTATTTGTAGCTAAATTACGACAACCATTTTTTGATATGTATTGCTACACGTTAAAATTGTCGCAACAGTTAATAATAATTGATAGCAATACTATAATACGATTAATCTCCATTTTTTTAATTATTATTAAAATATTTACTACATATTGTGACGATATTTTCTGTAGATAATGCGGCTACAATATGATGTGTCATAAATTATGTAGCAAATTTAATACAACATTTTTTTGTAATAATTCATAACTATAAATTATATGTTTATTCACACAAAAGTTAGAAATTAAATTACCTCATAATTTGTTACTAATTAGTCACATTATATAACTATATTTTGCTACAATTATTTCAGTAATAGATATCTCTAACTATTTAAACAGTTTTTACTAGCGACGGACCCTTACAAAAAAATATCAGAATCTACGGCTAAAAAACCATTATCCTAAAAAACATTTACTAAAAATAATAATATCACATAAAAAATTGGACAAACATGGGGTCTAATATATAGGATACGTAGACTATTTCCAACAACTTATCAAATATATATTTTTTAATTTTCTTCATTGTTTTATAAATTTGATGTATCACGTGGAATATTGACACGAACATATATGACAAAAAAGAAAATTATATACTTCGAAGAATGCATGACTATATGTCTATATCAAACACAATACAACAAAAACACAGTAATTCTGTCGATTACTCATCAGCATTAAAGACGAAGCAAAGATTCCTACGACTCCGGAGTCCATTTATTTGAGTCTTCGTCTTTGAGAGAATTGATGAGGAAAACTACAAAGTCTTGGTGATGTACGATGTAATAATTTACTCATCGTTGATAGTTTAGATAAGAGAGAAGCTAAAGTTTAGTAGTTTACTATGTCATATATATATTAGATTGCATGCTTTTTTTTTTTTTTTGGATTTTCTTGAAATAAAAGTGCTCTTGTCTACAATTAGAAATCTGATTCAACAGTCAACATGCTTTTGAATTACACGATACGACACATGTATGTTGAAGACAGGGGCGGATCTAGTAAGAGACTATTGGGTCAGCTGACCCCACTAATTTTTTTAATATATTTTTAATTATAAATTATAATATGACTCTTTTAAATTTTGTAATTTAATTCCTACAAATTTTTCATTCTGATTTTAACTTCTACAAATTTTGCATTTTTACTACATTTTAGATTAAATTTCTATTTTGATCTTCCTAAAATTGCATTTTTACCCCTATTTTTTTAAAAAAATTTCATTTTAACTTTTTAAATTTTACACTTTTATCCTTTTGCAAAAAAAATTATTTAGACCCCTCTAAAATTTTTTTCTAGCTCCACCACTGGTCGAAAATATTTAAAGATAAAATAAGAGATATACTCCAAAATTGGTAATTGCACACGAATCCATATCAAACGATCATGAAACAGAAATTCTTAATTTTATTTATTTAAAAGTAGGAATGCATTACATGGTTGGTGATAAGTACACCAATTTTATTAGTTGAAATATTGCAAACTAGGAGAAAACATTACATGGTTGGTGATAAGTACACCAATTTTATTTAATACAAGTACGATACGAATGTGTTCAATAAAACACACGTTTATTTTTATAGCATTGACGTCTTTGACTGAAGCAGACTTAGGCAAAGATCCATATTGACCTTTTACTTGACACCATTGCCTGAAGCTTTAATTTTAGTGGCGTGGCGTTCACAGAAGCTCTTCAGTCTTGCAAATGCATCCTCCAAAGCAAAAATATCCATGTCGATAGAATGCCTCGCCCAGTTCTTCAGACCAAAAGCAATCCCTAAACCAATCCAACATGATAACATATATATATGTTGTTATGCGAAAATTGTCTTAAAAGCTAAATTGTTAAATTACCGTGATCAAAGGTAATGAGAAATTAATCAATACCTGGTAAGAGGACAATGCATTCTTCTTTAGCAAGCTTTTCACAGAAATCTTCATCATCTTTAATGTCCGCAAACATTGAAAAGTTCAGCTCGGTCTGGGAGAGAGAAAAAGCATGCATGTAAATATATAACATTGTTTCAAAATATAATACTAACTAGTAACAAGAAGTCCGAAATGTAGTAGTAACAGAATACCCATAAGAAGGTGCAGGCTTCAGTTTGGTGGTAGCAGGTTAGGGCTGGTATGTCTTTGAGCTTGGCAAATGCAAAGTCCGATTTCTCTTTCAGAAAAGCCTGCCTCCTCTCGAAGAACTCTTTAGGAGTTTTCTCCAAGATGGTGGGAACAGCAGCCTATATGATAAAAGTCACAAATTCACTTTAGTATATGCATGCAAAAAAAAAAATAATAATAATATTAATAAATAAACCAACTTTAGGTTACGGTATGCTTCCGAACTAGAAAATCCCATACCTGGATAACAGTTGCTGGTTTATTATCTATCGCCAGAAAATTCTTAAGAGCACTTGTGATCTGTCCATATATAGCAAGATTAGGACAAGGAAAACTACGTATGTGTGGACATTTTCAACTATTAATATGGACCAAATTTATTTATACAATGATAAAATTAACCAATACATTCATAGAGATTTAGTATGTCAATGGCATGTAATCTGATTGTTTGGACGTAAAAAATTTGTTTTTAACTTATAAATATACCGACGATATATATAAAGTAATGGTAGTAATGTTTAAAGAGTGATCCGAAAAAGTGGATTCGGACCTTGTTGGATTGGAAGGCACCATCTAGATCGTGCAGCGCGAGCCAGCCGGTTCGCCATCCGGGTACACTCCATCCCTTCGATAGAGAACCGAGACTGATCACAGGTACGATCGACGAGAATTTCGCCATGGGAACATGGGGATTACTCCCAAACACAGTCCATCTGAAAACTTCGTCAGCAACCACCATTATCCCTAGTTCTCGAGCCAACACAGCCAGCTGATATATAAAGAAATATTCAATAGTTACGTTACACATTATCAAAGATGAGATCATATAAGGTCACGTTGTATAGCTAATTAGAGTATCTGTAAAATACCTGCTTAAGATGAGCTTCAGAGTACGTGTTCCCATTAGGATTGTGTGGGTTGATAATAAGTATCGCACAGGTGTTCTCGTCCACAAGCGAACGTACGCTGTCAAAGTCGATCTCATAGTTCTTTTCACGGAGGAAAGTATATTCACGAACCTCAAAATTATTGTAGATTGCGTGGACCATGTCCCATGGAAAGCCCGGCTTCGGAAGCAAGATGTTGGCTTTCGGTGCAGCCAAGATTTCAATTGCAAGCTCGATGGCTTGTTTGCATCCAACGGTCATAAACACGTCATCTGCAGTCAGTTTCTTCGGAAGATCTCGACTTAGAAACTCTGCAACAGCACTGAGAACAACGGAAGCAAAAAACAATTTGTCATAGAAAATATACAAAGATACATAATAGAGTTAAGGTGAAACTAGAAGTGTTATATATATATGGGGCTAGATCATATTGTAAAACAATTTTTTTGTGGGACAGTTTTTCTTAGGACTTTTCAAGAAAAATATCTTAAATGATCAACGATAATTCGATGTATATATTACCTTTTAGCTGCGGGAAGGCCAATACTTGGAGCATAGGCGTTTCCACTACCGTCAAGGACAGCTTTAACGACTGCCTTCTCAGCGGTATGGCTAGTCTCGGGGGCTTCACTTAGAGGGGGCAAAATGGGTTTTATTTTAGGGTCACAAAGAGCCATGATTCTAGAGGTGTAACTGCCTAGGGTAAAAGTTGAAGCCTTTTTGGCTGCTTCGTTACCAATAAACTGCCAGTTGACGGAAGTATTTTTCGCCATATTTCTTATATTTCTCTTGTTAAGATTTTTGGTTTGGTGATTGTTTTCATCGCTACGAGTGGGATTATATAGTACAAGTTTCGACACTTCAAAAAAAAAAAAACGTAAACACATGATTTTCACGTGCGGAGTATCCAGAAAAAATCTAGAGAGAAACAAATAGTAGTAACTAATCTATGTCGAGTCTCCACGCGTTAGAACGTGGGAAACTTCGATCAAGCTGATTACAAGTATTCTTTTTGTACACTTAGGGTTAAATTTGTATGTTGAGTGATCTCTACGCGTTGGAACGTGTGAGTTTCTTTCGATCAAGGTGATTAGTACACGTAGAATAGAATTATGTATACAAGTCTGCGACACCCTCCGGATCAGGACTCACGAGTATAATCAATAATAGACAATTAATTCAAATGCATATTCACCCATGGACACTTCTTTATGTTTAAAGGTTCCCGAAAATAACAAATGCATTGTATAAATATTTTTTTGTCTTAAACCCTAACATTTGGCAATCAAGACAATCACTCGGGTTTCAAGTCCTTCCCGCTCGTAACTCGTAAGTCCTAAGGTAACAAAGACTGATGAACATGAATGTGTAAAGTAAAATATCAGGAATGTTCCAAGACTATATTTGATATTTGGATACAACAAACGAGCTAATCAGAGAGTGAAATAATTGTGTGAGTTTTAAAGTCTTGCCGATAAATAGACAAAAGGTAGTCGAAGTATTCTCATATTGATAACCAAGTGTCTTTAAGCCTCTATGTAAGAAGACTTTGGATTTTGGATACCGCACCCAAAGGTCCCAATTAAATACATAACAAATAACAAAAGTATTGTATTAAAAAAACACTTCCTCTATTTTGCAAAAAGTGTTATTTTCGAATTTTATTTTTGTTTCACAAAGAATGTCATTTTATATTTTTAATAAATCATTTTATATTTTTAATATATCTTTTACATTATTTTTTTTAATTTTATTCTTAATCTATAATTAATTTAACCTATTAATCACTTATTAAATAAAAACATATATGTATATTTTAATTTATTTTTTTAATTGGGGTGAAATGTGTCTAAATGATATTCTTTGTGAAACAGAAAAAATATTAAAGATCAATCACATACATGATTTAGTTAATATAATATTCTGCTACATAAAATTAGTTAATGTACATATAGATACCCTATAAGATTCATAATACCCCAAAAACCAAAAAAAATTATTTCTTAGCCGTCATCTTTTTTTGCTCAAAAAAAATTATTTCTTAGCTAGAAGATTTAGTCTCTCCTATATAGTACATAGTAAACTTCCCACCACTTATCTTGGTTGCCATTCACGTGATTTCACGTGGGATGTTGAAAAATGAATTGAGAGGACAAAATGAAACAATGCATCTCGTGCCCTGCCTCTACATGTTAAGGTGATGCATCTCGTGCCCTGCCTCTACATGCTAAGGTGATTACAAATGTGAAAATAATACTTTTGTCAACCCAAAGTAGTTTATTTGCCTTAAAATAATTAAACGAGCGATTATGGATAAGACTTAAAAAAAAAAGCTAGGTCTCATGCCAAAAATTGTCCAAACCTTAAATATCGAAATACCACTACAAGATATGTCATTTATACAGATCTGTGAAAAACCAGTTTTATGAAAATTATTTGTTACAACAACCATAAATTTTGATACCATACCAAAAACTAGCTCAAAAATCGACGATTACTTCTTTTATATATTGCTCAGAAATACTTGATTTTTTTAATTATTTACTGATCAATGTCAACAAAATTAATGGAATTCTCTCATTTATCTTACTAATCGAATTCCAAATGAAATCACTTAATTGATAAATCGAGTAAACTCTTGATGGTGATCAAAAATAAAAAAGCAATACTATTGTACTTATATTATCACCATCACATAACTTTTAGTGGAAAATTACTAAAGAAAATTCCAGTTTTGTATTTTTGGCAGGAAAATTGTAGGTTTGGAATTTTGGCGAAAAATTCCGGGTTTGCGTTTTTAGCGGAAAATTACGGTTAACGTTTTTGGCAGGAAAATTACGGGTTCGCATTATTTGTGGGAAATTTACGGGTTTGCGTTTTTTGACCAAAAAAATTTACGGATTTGCATTTTGGTGGAAAAATTGTGGGTTTTAGCGGGAAATTTATGGGTTTGCGTTTTTGGCGGGAAAATTGCAGATTTACGTTTTGGCAGGAAAATTGCGGATTTGCGTTTTGGCGAGAAAACTGCGGGTTTGCGTTTTTGGCGGGAAAATTATAAGTTCAAAATTTTGGTGGGAAATTGCGGGTTTGGAATTTTGGCGGGAAAATTATAAGATGATGATGATGACCCCATGTTGTTGACTATGATATATATTGATATGATGATGGTGATATTAATATGATTATGAAGGTATGATGATGATGATGATGATGATGATAATATGACAATGTTGATGATGATGATAGTATGATGATGATGTTAGTATGATGATGTTAATATGACGATGGTAGGATGATTGTAGGATGATGATAGTATGATGATGATGTTGATGATATTAAGTTGATAATGAAGAAATTGATGGATTAGTGGTTAACTAATAAACCGTTATAACCAAACTCATTTGACTCATGGACTCGTTTAATCATTAATTTATTTAACTCATCAATTCATTAGGATCTAAAATTTTAACTCATTAGAGTTCATGAGTTGAGTTGAATTGACCCATTTTAACACTCTTAATTACAACACATGTAGTTAAAATTGACATATGTTACCATTACGTGAGTAACTTAAAAAGACCAAAGTTTATATAATAATATAATATAAGTAGGTACGTTGTACATATAACGAGAACTGTAGATATTTTGAAACTCATAACAACTTTTTTTTTTTTTTTTTGAATGTCATAACAACTTTTTATCATCTTCTTCCTCGTAACAAACACATGCGCAATTGAGCTGTTCGTGTCGTCGGAATCTCCTTTCTTACTTGTTTTGTTGATAGCTCACGAGAATATAAGAAAAGGCAAAAGATTCGCACGTTGATCCGTATGTTTTTGTTTGTACTATCTGACTAAAAAAATACCCCCACAACACCACCGGCCTCTGTAGATATGAGCCGTGTAAAAATACGATTCTTTAATCATTATTTCTTTTGAACCAAAAGCAAATGAAATCATTATTTCTTTACTTTCTTAAGGATTGAATCAGTGTAACTTAAGCGTCTAGGGATTTAATCAGGTTAAATTTTGGCTGAACCAAACCAAAATCATTATTCACTTTGGCTGTAATCTCTGGTTCAATTTGTTTTGTTGGCTCCTAATAATAATATATAAGGTTCCAGTCCAAATAATAAATTCTGAACTTAAATCGAACCAGTCTATTCAACTGAGAATAAATAGAATTATACTGTAGTTGTTGCGTAGATGAGTAGAATAATTAGAAAATACATGGAAATAATTTCTCAAAGATACATGCTCTTAATGATTGATGTGAGGGATTAAAACACCATTTTATTTATCACAAACTCTTAATGATTTATTATTTCATATCAGCAAACCATCCCCATGATTATATCTTAGCCTCAGATATATTCGAGAAATCGGAAGTCTTTAGTTGACGCCATTAGCTTCAACTATAATGGAATGGCGTTCACAGAAGCTCTTCAATCTTACAAATGCATCCTCTAGTCTCGGAGTCTCCATGTCGATAGAATGCCTCAACCAGTTCTTCTGACCAAATGCAATCCCTAATCCAACACACAATATTTTTTTATTTGATTTTTGTCAACAACATTCATTCAATCGGATTAAAACTGGGTTGTGACACAACAACAAACTCTAGTACGAACCACTAGACTGCATGTTTAATCTATAATTTTTATTTGACAAGTGTTCACAAAAAAAAATAAAAAATAAAAAACAATCTTGTATATTCGTCCTATAGAACGAGAGGTTTTCACAATCAGGGTTTTACCAGGTAAAAGAACGAGGTTTTCTTCCTTAGCAAGCTTCCTACAGAAGTCATGATCGTCTTCAATGTCTACAAAATCCAATGGGTCCAGCTTTGTCTGCGGTATGCCCATCCACACAAGGAGAAGTTGGTTTCAAACTCAAAAATATTGTTAAAAATTAATTAACAGTACATTAAAAAATGTAAAAATAATAGATTAAAAAAATCAATACCCATAAGAAAGTGCATGCTTCAGGTTTCATGTAACAGGTGAGGGTTGGTATGTGCTTGAGCTTTGAATATCCAAATTCCACTTTGTCTTTCAGAAAACTCTGCCTCTTATCGAAGTACTCTTGAGGAGTTTTCTCCAAGATGGTAGGAATAGCCGCCTATATCGAATTCATAATGGAATATCGAATTCATAATATTTCATTTACAATAATTCTAGAGATTAAACAAATTATAATAAAACGCGATCCGAACCTGGATAACAGTTGGTGGTTTAGAACTAATCTCTAGATATTCTTTAGCAGCTTTTAAGACCTGTCCATATAAAAATAAGATATGGCCAAGAAAATGAATTGAATTGATTTTTTTTTTTTTTTAGTGTTAATCTAATATAGAATTATATATAGGAAAAGAATGCATATTGCTGTTTTCCGGACCAACCTTGGAGGTTTTGAAGACACCATTTAGATCGTGCAGTGCAAGCCAGCCGGTTCGCCATCCTGGGACTATCCATCCTTTCGATATGGACCCGACTGTAACTACAGGTACTATCGAGGAGAATTTCCCCATTGGAACAAAGGGATTACTCCCGAACACGGTCCATCTATATACTTCATCCGAAATTACCATTATCCCGAGTTCCCGAGCCAATGTCGCCAGCTGTGATTGATTTAAAAAGTAAAGATTAGCATCTTGATTGCCCAAATATAAAACAATTTATGTTTTCAATATTGCAAATTGTAAATGACATATAAAAATGTGTTTATTTGTTTCTCTGGGTTACGCTTACAACATATGAAAGAAATTTGATTATAACATTAGTTAATTTGAAGACAAAACGTAAACAGTAGCTAGATTTTATGCATGTCTAGTTCATCTAGCTAATCATGTTTCATGTGAACAATTTTGCAAGAGTAAAATTACTTAAATACCTTCTCAAGATGAGCCTTAGTGTAGTAGTTCCCATTAGGGTTATGGGGGTTGATTATAAATATCGCAAACGTGTTCTCATCTACCATCTCTCTAACGCTGTCGAAATCGATCTCAAAGTCTCTTTCGGGGATGACTTCATACCTTCGAACCTCAAGATGTTTGTAAATAGAGTGGACTATGTCCCATGGAAAGCCAGGCCTGGGAAGCAAGATGTTGGCTGTTGGCTTAGCCAGGATTTTGACCGCAAGCTCGATTGCTTGTTTGCACCCAACAGTCATATATACATCATCTCCCGTTAGCTTGTTGTCAAGATCTCGGTTTAAATAATCCGCCACAGCACTGATAAGCATAGAGTTAAGATGAAAAACGGACAAGGATGCCAATTCCGTTGAACCGATTCTATCTAACTTGACTGGCCATAATTTATTCGGGTTAATTCTCAAATAAGTTAAGGACTAACCTAAACCAATCCAAAAGACTAACATATATAGCTCTAACCAACAATACTACAAAAATGTACAGAAAAGTCTAAAATCGTTAACATTCTATATTTACCGTTTCGCAACCGAGAGGCCAATACTAGGGGCGTAGGCGTTTCCTGTGCCGCAGAGGACAGCTTGAACGACTGCCTTTTCGGCAGTATGGCTGGTCTCTGCCTCCTCGCTTAGTGGAGGCAAAATAGGCTTTCCTTGAGGGTCGCACATGCCAAAGATTTCAGAAGAGTAAGTACCTAGAGAGGCTGCAGCGGCCTTTTCAGCTGCATCGCTGCCACTGAACTGCCAATCAACGTATCCGTGGCTAGTCATGTTTCTTATGTTTTATAGCTCTTGATAGATTCTTTTTTGGGTGATTACTCTCATTGCTATTAGTAAGATTATATAGTAAAAGTTTCTACATTTTTCTATTAGAATAAAGCATGAAGTGAAGTGAAGTAAAGAAGTAAAGAATTGATGTTAAGTAAGAGATGTGAAGTAACGAATAAAATACTGTATGTCTATAATATGAAGTAGTAAAGTATGATGTGAGGTAAAGAATAAAACATGTGTGTAAAATATGTGAAGAAAGGAATATGTTATGTACAGTAATATATATTTCTTAAGACATGTACTATAGAAACTTAAGCTTATGTATTGAGATAACAACAGAAAGGAAATAATAATGTATCTAGAGACCACCATACATGTTAGAATGTGTGTTTCCTTGTTTCAAGGTGATCACAAAATGTATTATTGGCTTCTAATAAGATTTCAAATAACAAATTCTGAACTTTAAATCGAACCAATAACGATAAATAGAATTATATTTGTTTCATTGATGAGTAAAAAATTAGAAAATACATCGAAAGAATTTCTCAAGGATACATGCATGATTGATGTGAGTGATAACCATTTTATTTATCACAAACACTCATGATTTATTTCGTATCAGCAAACCATCCCATTTATATCTTAACCTCGGATATATTCGGGAAATCGGAGCCATACCACTTCTGTAGGAAGCTTGCTAAGGAAGATTCAAAGGTTTTAGTATATAATCCAGGGGACTGAAATTTTCTTACGATAACTTATACATATACAAATAATTATAGACGTATGTTTGTTTTTATAAAAGACAAATTTAGTTCATTATAATATTATGCCAAATATTTTATTAAGCCATAAATTTTAGTAAAATAATAATTTTGTGATTCTTTAAATAAACCTATTATCATTACAAAATTAATTTGGTGGTCTTAGAGAATTAAAACCTTAAAAAAAGAACATAATAAAATAAAACAATGGTTTAAGAAAGAAAGAAAAAGTAGCCAAAAGAATCCAAACTCTTATTAGTTAAAGTTAAGTATGGAACAAAGCTGAACACATAAAACATGTATACTGAAATGGTTTAGATTAGATTATAACTAGGGATTAATCCGCGCAACTCCCGAGTATATATTTAGCATTTGATAGTTTTTTATAGTAAACTTTGACCAATGAAATGCATAGCTTTTGTAGGTATTTCTATGATCAAAATTTTGAATTTGTCCATTTAGCTGCTTTATAATATGTCCTATTATGTATTGTAAAAATGTTTTCTTCTTTATGGTTTTTTCCTCCTTCTCTTGTGTGTTTGAATTTGTGTTTACTTCTACTGTTACCAACATTTGCATGAGCATACCAAGTCCTTTAAGTACTTAATCCAAGTTAAATTCTGATCCCTTTCTATTAATTGTATCTTTTGCATCTCCTCCATCTTCCAATCTCTCTCTTGCAAAAAGCTCGGGAAATATATATATATATATATATATATATATATATATATATATATATATATATATATTCATTGACAAATGCCTAAATTTCCAATAAAAAACGACGAAGAACATTTCTACACAACATGAGCTTTAGACCAGGCCATGCTATATCTGAAACTAATTTTTTCTATACACCCATTAAAGTTTTAAGTTTTTTGACAGAGTGGCCCTCTTTATGGTAAGTTTTGCCACTCGATATATACAGTGATTGAAGCTTGATGCATGAAACTTCGCAAAAAAAAAAAATGATATGTTCTCAAAGTTGGTTCATATATAGAATAAATAACAATTCGTGGTTGTGGATGTCAATTATCTATGCCATAAACATTGGCTTTAATATTTGATCTCGGTTTGTATAATGGATTAACCATTTTGAGAAGGTAACCATTTTGCATCTCCCATGAGTAATCCTTGTTGTAACTACGCTCATCATGTTAAAAAAAAACAATTTGTTTTACGTAGAAACTCTAGCCTTATAAATTTTTTTGATTCAAATTTGGTAATACTTAAAAGAAAAACACATTTAAAATATGAGACTTCTTTTCATATCTCACTGGCTACGTACAACATCCAGATTGCCATCTAACATCTGATATCTTTACTGAGATTATCTAAGCACAGAAAAAGAATATTACCAGTTTAACATATTTGTATTGGTTTTTCTTTCTTGTCTTTAGTATGCCAGTAGATCTTCATGGATTTGTTTGGAATCATTGAGATAGCTGAAGAATTAGAACAGTGGAAAAACGTTACATAATCAATTAACCTAGTCATCATTGATTAAGTACGTAGAACTGAAAATATTATGAGAAGAAAAAAAAACAAAATAACGATATATCCTCCTTACCTTTGAGGTTTTGGTTGCTTTGTCGATCGAGCCTATGGCACAAATTGTAACTTAGGTAATATCCATGCTTCTTATTCATTCCTCAACTAACATGAATATTAACAAAGCAGCACCGAGAAGGGGTCTTTAATACCCCATTGCCTAACAGTTCAAGAGGATGGGTTCTCTGAAGATTAAATGTTGACAACAAATCATTAAACGAAAACAGAGGAGAGGATACATTAAAACTCCAATTGTCACTTGAGATATCAGGATTGTCCGATTGGGTACTTACTTGTACCATTTGTAGCTCAGCCTCAGTCGTTTTTATCTCTAACGACACACATGTGGCCTCAACGTACGCCTGATGTGCTGAGACCAGCAACGACAAAAGGTAAAAAGAGTGTACTTACGTTATATGAAACGATAAGACAGGAATCAAACGGTTAGTTTAAAGATTTGTATAATTAAAAAAATGAAAGAGATTATGCATGAAACAAAGAGATTGATCTAAGATATACCTTCATTTTAATGGCCGAAAGAAAGGTCCTCCGCTCGAGCGATTGTGGAATTGAAACAACAACGTTCTCCTTTGCAAAGAAGGAGAGTTGCAACAAAAAATTTCAGATCAAAGTAAAACGGTGATAAGATTAGAACAACTACAAGGAAGGAGTTTTGGAAAACAACTATAAGAACAAATGAAGAAACGCGTCAGAAGATAAAGGAGAAGGAGTAAACCCTAAAATCAAGTGAAATTTGTCACAACAAGCAATAGATGTATTGATAGATGAAAGGAGTCGAAAATTTGAAGAAATAAAAGAGGTTTGAGATGTGAAAGTGAAATGTGAGGTTTGAGATGTGAAAGTGAATGTTTGACCTAAATACGAAGCTTTATAGCTGATTGATGGTTTCTCCGTATTTTTGCAGGTACGAAGAGTCGAAGACGTGGAAGAGGAAAAGTTTAATCGGAGAAATGTTAAATTTGTAGATGATGTGTCATATAATTTTTATACCTGAGTGATGATGTGGCAGCTTAAGGAATAAGCTTGAGAATGGTGATGTGCCTTGCATGTGTTCCTTTTATTAGTAGTAATGTCATTCTCACGTTTATTGTTAATATAATCAATATTCAGGAGGGAGAAAAAGTGGCTAACCCTTATCAACGCTTATTGAAAAATGATGGATGGGTTTACGTGCCTAGTAAAAGGACGTGAAATCCATTAAAAAAGATGAGCCTATAGATTGAGAGTGGATATTATGCCCACTAAGTAAAGTGATGGTTGGATCGTTATAAATGGTATTAGAGTCGAACTCAAACAAGTGTGGAATCGAGTGGGTTCATACCATTGGGGGTGATGGTTTTGGTGCGCAACGAGGACGTTGCGATCTGTTAGTGGGGGCGAATTATGACATCCCGGTTTGCAGAGAGGTTTAAAAGAATTGATTTGACCACCTATTTCACCAAAATGCATTTATCTTTTCGGTCAAGGATTCTGAGAAAAATCCAGAGTTAGGCGTGCTTAAACTGGAGTAGTTTCAGGATGGGTAAGTTTCGAGAAACTGATTGTCGGAACTGTACGAGTAAGGACAAAACACAGGGAAATACCATATGGTGATTAACAGAGGACGGTAAACAAGTCTTTAAAACCTTCTGAACGTAGCAAACCGACCGTCGGATATGGATGGGCTCAAGAAAGTAGATCCATAGACTGGAAGTTGACAAAGAACCCACTAAGCAAAATGACGGCCGAAACATTACACTCAGACACTTTTGATGCTGCCTTTTTTTGCATTTAATAGCATCTTCTTCTTCCTCGACTTCTTTATGTTCCACAACAGAAGCTTCAAACTTTGCAAAACTAACCCACACGGTGCAATGCTTTGTACTGTCCATTATGATATCTCAAAATCAAAGTACGTCTGCCACAACCAATATAGAGTTAAAAAAAAGTCTAAGAAATCTTCAATTGTTTGGATGCTTTAGACTAAAAAAAATTAACTTCCATAGCAGCTCGGGCATGTCTAGAGCAGGCTGAGATATTGCAAGTTCAAAAATAGCTCTAGCTCATTCTGTTTCAGCAAGAGACATCTCAAACTCATCATAGTTTCCCCAAGGCCCAAGCATAGCAATAATTAGGTGACCATTCAAGATACCGCTTGTATAACGTATTTCTTGAAAAACTGTTTTGCCGAAGAAAAAAAATCACTGCAGTAAATAAAACACGAGAAATAGTGTCAATCATTTCCAGATTAATCGTCTTCAGGCTTACCTTTATTTCTTGGAAACTCATAGTCGATAATATGGTATTAAAACCCAATTCATGTTGTTCAGTACAATCTACAATTGATTTAATTTAAATCTAGTCTAGACCATTTCCAACAATCATTGGTCTATAAAATTGATGTATCACGTGGAACATTAACACGAACATATAGGACAAAAAAAAGTATTATATACCTCGAAGATAACCATATCAAACGCAAAATACAACAAAACCACAGTAATTTTGACGACTACTCATCAGTATCCCCGACAGCGTCGACTCAGATCGGCGTTCGCCCTAGTCTCTCTCTTTCTGGCATTATCCCCAATGTCTCATCTCCCGGCGGCGTCGACTCAGATCAGTATCGCTGGGAAACTGCTATGTCGCTCCCGTGATCTCTTCCTCTACCTAAACTTCCTTTGTTTCTGTTTCGACGGTGAACGCACCGGAGGTTCATCAAGTCCACGCCCAACGAATCCAACCATATTCAGCTTCATCCTCTCCCCCTCCCTCTGTCTTTTCCGGTGGTTTCTCCCACTGAGGTGATTCTCACGAGTTACCAGCCTATCAATGCCAAATCTGAGAATTTGAAACGCTTTCATTACCTTGTGTATCATATTTGTTACAAGCTTCCCTTGAAGTCAATCCCATCATCTCTCTGCTCCTTGGATCTAGATCCCCTCACCAAGCAGCTTGTTTGGTCGCAGTTGGACAGGAGCTTTGTGTTGACGCCGGAGCTGTGCAAAACCTTAACAAGCCGAGACCCAAACTATGCGCTTCACAAACCCAGGTTTGTCTCAAATCTTCAATTGCTTTCCCGTAGCATACCTTGTTGTCGATCTATGTTTTCGATTGTCCGAAGACTGCAGTTGGAACATAATCACTCATCGTTGCTCTGTTGTTGCAAAGTCTATTTGAAAACCCTGCCATTAGTATTTTTTAGGATCCATACCTCTAACCGCCAAAGACTGATGAGGACCGGCATTATGACCTCTTCTCTATTGAGAGATGGTTACCGGTTCCTCTTAAGCTTTCATTATCTATTTCAGCTGCGCCCTCAAATGTAACGACTACTACCTTGCAATAGCTGTTCTGAAACTGAAAGAACCAGGAAGTTCGGCATTATGATCTTCTCTCCAAGTAGAGGAGATTACCGAAGCCTTCCTACTTTTCTGTATATATCTTCTTTATGCCCTGAATATTGTCATGTACAAATCTCAAAAGCTAGGAATTATGTTATCTCTTGGCAAAGTCTGAAGAATATCGGCATTATGACCATAGCTCATAGAAGTGTGGTT
Organism: Camelina sativa; assembly: GCF_030686135.1. Classification (NCBI taxonomy): domain Eukaryota; kingdom Viridiplantae; phylum Streptophyta; class Magnoliopsida; order Brassicales; family Brassicaceae; genus Camelina; species Camelina sativa. Next base: position 9,035,106 of record NC_141890.1, read on the forward strand.
ACCGAAACCTTTTCAAGAAAGCCATGTTCAACCTTAATCCTTCACTCATCCTCTTCCTTGCCAATGAGCCGATCAAACCATTGTGTCTTTCGGTTATGGAAACCCTCTCAACGTCCCAATGTCAGATTAATACGAACCATCTACCACATCTCCACCTTGTTTGTGAATGTGGCATCGCTGCAACTTGAGGTAGCTTGCAATTTGATGCCTTGATTAAATCTTCAACACCTCTTGGCCTTAACTGTCGACTTGTCTATTTTTAAGTTTGTTATCTATGTATTATCAAGCCTTGTCTTTGAAAACTATCAACTTCTGTAGCCTGTTTACGTTGTTTGATTGAATGAAAAAATGACTTGTTTGTTAAAAAAAAAAAAAAAAAAACTCATCAGCATTAAAGAAGAAGCAAATATTCCTATGACTCCAATTATTTGAGTTTTCGTCTTTGAGCGAATTGATGTGGAAAACTACAATTATCTTGGTGATGTACGATGTAATGATTTTACTCATCCTTGTTAGTTATTTTCACTAAATATTATTTGTGCCATGAGAAGCTATAAAAATATGTAACTGATGTGACTTAATACTTAATTTAATTAGAGAACATATACAATTAATGTATAGGTTGAGGTCAAGAACCTCTTTCTTATTAGGAGAAACAAATAACCCCAAAAAATTATTGTAGATAAAGAGAGAAGCTAAAGTTTAGTAGTTTACTATGTCATGTATATATTAGATTCCATGTTTTGTTTCTTATTGCTTTATTTTATTTTGTTTTGGATTTTCTTGAAATAAAAGTGCTCTTGCCTTCAATTAGAAATCCGATTCATCAATCAACATGCTTTTGAATTACACGACACGGCCCATGTTTGTTGAAGATACTTAAGAGATAATTAAAGAGATATACGTATTACAGTAATATTGGTAATTGCACACGAATCCATATCAAACGATCAGAAAACAGAAATTATAGATTTTATATTTTGGAAAGTAGGAATACATTACTGAAGATGTTGTGGTAATTGCACACGAATCCATATCAAACGATCAGAAAACAGAAATTATAGATTTTATATTTTGGAAAGTAGGAATACATTACTGAAGATGTTGTGTTGATTGAAGTTTTATAAGGTTTAGAACATGTTATGGATTCTCTACTAAAGCAAGACACAACTGAAACAGAGGCTGATGCATTACATGATACAAATGCCGGAAGAATTGACATAGAAGATGAAGTATTACTTCACAAAGAGAATGAGGTATTACTTAATACAAATGATTATCACAAAGCAGAAAAGAGAAGGTGTTGAATTAAGAACCTTGCAGTTAGATATATCAGAGGATGTATCAAACGTCTGAAGCAGTTCTTGTACTAGTCCGACATTAATACAAGAAGTAGTACAAGAAGCTGAATTGAAGAGTTTGAGTACAGAAGCTTAAGACTTGGATAAGCCAAGTGGCGGTTGTTGAGCTGGATGAACATCTTGAATGGAAGATTCAAGATGAGATTATGGAGAGAAACTTTCCTATTTGTTGTATAATAGGAAATTCCTATTTGTTGTATAATAGGAAAATTGTCAATCCTAGGGGTTGTGCAATTGTTAATCTCTCAATTCCTATTTGTTGTATAATAGGAAAGTTGTCACTCCTAGGGATTGGACAATTGATATAAATACCAAGAGGGCGTTTCATGAAGACTTGCGCGCTTCAAAGTATTCTCAAGAGATGCACACAAGATGTGTGGTGTCGCCCCATCAATAAGATAGAGAGATCTTTTGATGGTTTATTCATCTAGAAGAGAATGATTCGATATCATAGCAATTGTAATTACAATCTTGTTCTAGTGGATTTGTTCTGGATTAGGTCCCGGGGATGTAGGAAAAACCGAACCCCGTTAACAAAGCTTGTGTGTCTTATTTACTTTATGCACATACAATCTCGAAGTCGATCATACACATACTCGAACATATAGAGTTAGCCACAAATATGCATTTTCAATTACATGGTGATAGGTACACCCATTTTATTTGTAGAACTAGGATTTTACCCGCGGTACACCGCGGAACTAAATTATAAATTATTGTATTTTAAATAATAATTTTTAATTTATTTAGTTTCCAAATTTTCAATTAATTAACTTTTGTCTAATTAATTTAGAATTTTGTTTATAATTTTTTTTTCTTCTCACGTTTTATAAAATTTATAACTTTATTACATTAAATTTGTTATTAGATAGAATATAAAATTCTAGATTTGTTTTGTTCTCTAGAATTAAACAGATGTATATGCTTATTTAGTATGTGTTAGTGTATATTTTTATGTGTATTTAATTTTTTTTTTTGGAATATTAAGAATGTGTCATAGTATTTGTAATATTCTGTCGTTAATATACTAAATAATTTATAAGTTAATTTTCAAAACTATGATTACAAATCTATAGTATATATGAGATAAACTAACAGTTTTAGTGTTGGTTCTATAGTCCAAACCCGTCATGCTAGGCGGGTCAGACAACATGTTCAAAGATTTTTAATCCACAAAAACTCATCATACGAAACCCGTGAAAGTAAAAATTATTTTTAAATACGTCGAGATCAATGCGTTGAGACCAAAAATCTCGGCCACGAATCCTCCTCCAAGATCAAAAATCAATTCTTTTATTGATTAGGTCGATTGTTTAGGAAATTTGTGTATAGAGAAAATATTGTTGTAAAATTGGAAACTTAATATTAATTAAATTAATTATAAACTTAATATTTAGTGCTAAAGAGAGTGATTCATCTTGTTTTGGAAATTTATTTAGGATGGGAAATCTTGTTTTCAAAAATAGAAACTTAATATTAATTAATTAAATGAAAAACAAATTAATAATTAATACAAATGGCATGCTTGTAAATAGGTATGAACTTCAGGATTTATTTTATAAATGTCTCCAAAAATGTATATATATATATTGTAGAAATATTGCAAACTGTATGAGAAAACATTACATGGTTGATGATAAGTACACCAATTTTATTAGTAGAAATATAGACATTCCACAAATTTTGATGCGATTTGAGAAGACAACACCGAAAGTTTTTGATGCAATAAAAAATATTAGATATGAGTTATAATAATAATGCAAATTCAAGAATAGACAAACAACACTAAAATCATATGTCACTAAATTTTCTTAAATATTTACATATATATATATATATTAGTTATACTAATGGGACCATGTGTTTATGATTTCTAAAAAAATATTATTTTATTGTTTTATCGATTTTTTTTTTTTTTTTTTACAATTATCAAACTTTGGACAAGTAATTAAAATTTGTTAATTTATTGAAAATACGAATTTAAAGAATATTAATTTATAGAGGTTTTACTATAGTCTACGCACTAGTAAAAATTTGTTGTATAGTTACAAAAAAATGTGTATGAATAACTTGTTTTTCGTAGCCAAAAGTAAATTGTTACAGATTTGTTACAAAAAAAAAATAGTAATTATTTACTCGTCACAAACTGACCCCTTTATCGCAATTCGACGCAACTTGCTACAGATTAGAGACAGTAAAAACTGTGACAAACCTGCTACTAATTGATACAGTAATCTACGTCGGGTTGAGAGAATTGCCGTCAAACGTATTAATAGCAAATGGTGACAAAACGTGACAAAAATGTTGTGGCTACATACTCACCACAATCTTCAAGGGTGGTTGTCATTAACTTATTACTAATTGGGACAAGAAGTTTGTCGCATAGTTTTCACAGTTAGCTTCGAATATTTTGTAAGAGTTAGCTACGGTGAATTTTGTAAGAGTTCGCATAAATGGTTTTTTTGTATTAAATAATTAATTTGAAAAATATACATGTGTGTATATTTGTTGTATCGACGTTGTGGTTGGGCGGTGATAAGCTTCGCCGGCCACGCGTTTTTCTGGCAGCGGAGGAAAAGGTGAGGGAAACGGGAACGTGTCGGCAAAGAGGAGTACGTTCGAGGCGGAGTATCAGAGATGCGATGGTGGACGATTCAAGATCTGTTGGTGAGAAGTTCGAGATCTGGAGGTTGAGGATGGCGGAAGCTTCGAGATGTGCTGGTGTGAACGACAACGGAAGCTTCAATATATGATGTGGTGAACGACGATAGAAGCTTCGAGGTCTGGTGGGTGGAGCGACGGAAGCTCCGAGATCTGGTGGTGGTGAAGGCAGAAGCTTCGTGATGTAATGCTTTGAGATATGGGGAACAAAGTGAGAGAAGGAGAATCGATTAGCAGAGATGAAGGGTTAACGATGAATGGGTTTAGTTGATTTGTGTTTCTTGTGTCTGAACTGTAAATTGTTAAAAAATGCATAAGCTTGATTCTTGAAGAAACGAGATAAGGAGGAGAGGAAGAGAAAAGAAAAAAATAGAAGGAGGAGATCTGGTCCGTTGGATCTAATTAATCAATGGTAGATGATAAACGAAAGTGCAATCTCTGTCTTTGTGTATTAGCCAATCAGAAGTTTTCTTCTTTAAAATAAATAAAATCCATATATTATTTGTAGCTAAATTACGACAACCATTTTTTGATATGTATTGCTACACGTTAAAATTGTCGCAACAGTTAATAATAATTGATAGCAATACTATAATACGATTAATCTCCATTTTTTTAATTATTATTAAAATATTTACTACATATTGTGACGATATTTTCTGTAGATAATGCGGCTACAATATGATGTGTCATAAATTATGTAGCAAATTTAATACAACATTTTTTTGTAATAATTCATAACTATAAATTATATGTTTATTCACACAAAAGTTAGAAATTAAATTACCTCATAATTTGTTACTAATTAGTCACATTATATAACTATATTTTGCTACAATTATTTCAGTAATAGATATCCCTAACTATTTAAACAGTTTTTACTAGCGACGGACCCTTACAAAAAAATATCAGAATCTACGGCTAAAAAACCATTATCCTAAAAAACATTTACTAAAAATAATAATATCACATAAAAAATTGGACAAACATGGGGTCTAATATATAGGATACGTAGACTATTTCCAACAACTTATCAAATATATATTTTTTAATTTTCTTCATTGTTTTATAAATTTGATGTATCACGTGGAATATTGACACGAACATATATGACAAAAAAGAAAATTATATACTTCGAAGAATGCATGACTATATGTCTATATCAAACACAATACAACAAAAACACAGTAATTCTGTCGATTACTCATCAGCATTAAAGACGAAGCAAAGATTCCTACGACTCCGGAGTCCATTTATTTGAGTCTTCGTCTTTGAGAGAATTGATGAGGAAAACTACAAAGTCTTGGTGATGTACGATGTAATAATTTACTCATCGTTGATAGTTTAGATAAGAGAGAAGCTAAAGTTTAGTAGTTTACTATGTCATATATATATTAGATTGCATGCTTTTTTTTTTTTTTGGATTTTCTTGAAATAAAAGTGCTCTTGTCTACAATTAGAAATCTGATTCAACAATCAACATGCTTTTGAATTACACGATACGACACATGTATGTTGAAGACAGGGGCGGATCTAGTAAGAGACTATTGGGTCAGCTGACCCCACTAATTTTTTTAATATATTTTTAATTATAAATTATAATATGACTCTTTTAAATTTTGTAATTTAATTCCTACAAATTTTTCATTCTGATTTTAACTTCTACAAATTTTGCATTTTTACTACATTTTAGATTAAATTTCTATTTTGATCTTCCTAAAATTGCATTTTTACCCCTATTTTTTTAAAAAAATTTCATTTTAACTTTTTAAATTTTACACTTTTATCCTTTTGCAAAAAAAATTATTTAGACCCCTCTAAAATTTTTTTCTAGCTCCACCACTGGTCGAAAATATTTAAAGATAAAATAAGAGATATACTCCAAAATTGGTAATTGCACACGAATCCATATCAAACGATCATGAAACAGAAATTCTTAATTTTATTTATTTAAAAGTAGGAATGCATTACATGGTTGGTGATAAGTACACCAATTTTATTAGTTGAAATATTGCAAACTAGGAGAAAACATTACATGGTTGGTGATAAGTACACCAATTTTATTTAATACAAGTACGATACGAATGTGTTCAATAAAACACACGTTTATTTTTATAGCATTGACGTCTTTGACTGAAGCAGACTTAGGCAAAGATCCATATTGACCTTTTACTTGACACCATTGCCTGAAGCTTTAATTTTAGTGGCGTGGCGTTCACAGAAGCTCTTCAGTCTTGCAAATGCATCCTCCAAAGCAAAAATATCCATGTCGATAGAATGCCTCGCCCAGTTCTTCAGACCAAAAGCAATCCCTAAACCAATCCAACATGATAACATATATATATGTTGTTATGCGAAAATTGTCTTAAAAGCTAAATTGTTAAATTACCGTGATCAAAGGTAATGAGAAATTAATCAATACCTGGTAAGAGGACAATGCATTCTTCTTTAGCAAGCTTTTCACAGAAATCTTCATCATCTTTAATGTCCGCAAACATTGAAAAGTTCAGCTCGGTCTGGGAGAGAGAAAAAGCATGCATGTAAATATATAACATTGTTTCAAAATATAATACTAACTAGTAACAAGAAGTCCGAAATGTAGTAGTAACAGAATACCCATAAGAAGGTGCAGGCTTCAGTTTGGTGGTAGCAGGTTAGGGCTGGTATGTCTTTGAGCTTGGCAAATGCAAAGTCCGATTTCTCTTTCAGAAAAGCCTGCCTCCTCTCGAAGAACTCTTTAGGAGTTTTCTCCAAGATGGTGGGAACAGCAGCCTATATGATAAAAGTCACAAATTCACTTTAGTATATGCATGCAAAAAAAAAAATAATAATAATATTAATAAATAAACCAACTTTAGGTTACGGTATGCTTCCGAACTAGAAAATCCCATACCTGGATAACAGTTGCTGGTTTATTATCTATCGCCAGAAAATTCTTAAGAGCACTTGTGATCTGTCCATATATAGCAAGATTAGGACAAGGAAAACTACGTATGTGTGGACATTTTCAACTATTAATATGGACCAAATTTATTTATACAATGATAAAATTAACCAATACATTCATAGAGATTTAGTATGTCAATGGCATGTAATCTGATTGTTTGGACGTAAAAAATTTGTTTTTAACTTATAAATATACCGACGATATATATAAAGTAATGGTAGTAATGTTTAAAGAGTGATCCGAAAAAGTGGATTCGGACCTTGTTGGATTGGAAGGCACCATCTAGATCGTGCAGCGCGAGCCAGCCGGTTCGCCATCCGGGTACACTCCATCCCTTCGATAGAGAACCGAGACTGATCACAGGTACGATCGACGAGAATTTCGCCATGGGAACATGGGGATTACTCCCAAACACAGTCCATCTGAAAACTTCGTCAGCAACCACCATTATCCCTAGTTCTCGAGCCAACACAGCCAGCTGATATATAAAGAAATATTCAATAGTTACGTTACACATTATCAAAGATGAGATCATATAAGGTCACGTTGTATAGCTAATTAGAGTATCTGTAAAATACCTGCTTAAGATGAGCTTCAGAGTACGTGTTCCCATTAGGATTGTGTGGGTTGATAATAAGTATCGCACAGGTGTTCTCGTCCACAAGCGAACGTACGCTGTCAAAGTCGATCTCATAGTTCTTTTCACGGAGGAAAGTATATTCACGAACCTCAAAATTATTGTAGATTGCGTGGACCATGTCCCATGGAAAGCCCGGCTTCGGAAGCAAGATGTTGGCTTTCGGTGCAGCCAAGATTTCAATTGCAAGCTCGATGGCTTGTTTGCATCCAACGGTCATAAACACGTCATCTGCAGTCAGTTTCTTCGGAAGATCTCGACTTAGAAACTCTGCAACAGCACTGAGAACAACGGAAGCAAAAAACAATTTGTCATAGAAAATATACAAAGATACATAATAGAGTTAAGGTGAAACTAGAAGTGTTATATATATATGGGGCTAGATCATATTGTAAAACAATTTTTTTGTGGGACAGTTTTTCTTAGGACTTTTCAAGAAAAATATCTTAAATGATCAACGATAATTCGATGTATATATTACCTTTTAGCTGCGGGAAGGCCAATACTTGGAGCATAGGCGTTTCCACTACCGTCAAGGACAGCTTTAACGACTGCCTTCTCAGCGGTATGGCTAGTCTCGGGGGCTTCACTTAGAGGGGGCAAAATGGGTTTTATTTTAGGGTCACAAAGAGCCATGATTCTAGAGGTGTAACTGCCTAGGGTAAAAGTTGAAGCCTTTTTGGCTGCTTCGTTACCAATAAACTGCCAGTTGACGGAAGTATTTTTCGCCATATTTCTTATATTTCTCTTGTTAAGATTTTTGGTTTGGTGATTGTTTTCATCGCTACGAGTGGGATTATATAGTACAAGTTTCGACACTTCAAAAAAAAAAAAACGTAAACACATGATTTTCACGTGCGGAGTATCCAGAAAAAATCTAGAGAGAAACAAATAGTAGTAACTAATCTATGTCGAGTCTCCACGCGTTAGAACGTGGGAAACTTCGATCAAGCTGATTACAAGTATTCTTTTTGTACACTTAGGGTTAAATTTGTATGTTGAGTGATCTCTACGCGTTGGAACGTGTGAGTTTCTTTCGATCAAGGTGATTAGTACACGTAGAATAGAATTATGTATACAAGTCTGCGACACCCTCCGGATCAGGACTCACGAGTATAATCAATAATAGACAATTAATTCAAATGCATATTCACCCATGGACACTTCTTTATGTTTAAAGGTTCCCGAAAATAACAAATGCATTGTATAAATATTTTTTTGTCTTAAACCCTAACATTTGGCAATCAAGACAATCACTCGGGTTTCAAGTCCTTCCCGCTCGTAACTCGTAAGTCCTAAGGTAACAAAGACTGATGAACATGAATGTGTAAAGTAAAATATCAGGAATGTTCCAAGACTATATTTGATATTTGGATACAACAAACGAGCTAATCAGAGAGTGAAATAATTGTGTGAGTTTTAAAGTCTTGCCGATAAATAGACAAAAGGTAGTCGAAGTATTCTCATATTGATAACCAAGTGTCTTTAAGCCTCTATGTAAGAAGACTTTGGATTTTGGATACCGCACCCAAAGGTCCCAATTAAATACATAACAAATAACAAAAGTATTGTATTAAAAAAACACTTCCTCTATTTTGCAAAAAGTGTTATTTTCGAATTTTATTTTTGTTTCACAAAGAATGTCATTTTATATTTTTAATAAATCATTTTATATTTTTAATATATCTTTTACATTATTTTTTTTAATTTTATTCTTAATCTATAATTAATTTAACCTATTAATCACTTATTAAATAAAAACATATATGTATATTTTAATTTATTTTTTTAATTGGGGTGAAATGTGTCTAAATGATATTCTTTGTGAAACAGAAAAAATATTAAAGATCAATCACATACATGATTTAGTTAATATAATATTCTGCTACATAAAATTAGTTAATGTACATATAGATACCCTATAAGATTCATAATACCCCAAAAACCAAAAAAAATTATTTCTTAGCCGTCATCTTTTTTTGCTCAAAAAAAATTATTTCTTAGCTAGAAGATTTAGTCTCTCCTATATAGTACATAGTAAACTTCCCACCACTTATCTTGGTTGCCATTCACGTGATTTCACGTGGGATGTTGAAAAATGAATTGAGAGGACAAAATGAAACAATGCATCTCGTGCCCTGCCTCTACATGTTAAGGTGATGCATCTCGTGCCCTGCCTCTACATGCTAAGGTGATTACAAATGTGAAAATAATACTTTTGTCAACCCAAAGTAGTTTATTTGCCTTAAAATAATTAAACGAGCGATTATGGATAAGACTTAAAAAAAAAAGCTAGGTCTCATGCCAAAAATTGTCCAAACCTTAAATATCGAAATACCACTACAAGATATGTCATTTATACAGATCTGTGAAAAACCAGTTTTATGAAAATTATTTGTTACAACAACCATAAATTTTGATACCATACCAAAAACTAGCTCAAAAATCGACGATTACTTCTTTTATATATTGCTCAGAAATACTTGATTTTTTTAATTATTTACTGATCAATGTCAACAAAATTAATGGAATTCTCTCATTTATCTTACTAATCGAATTCCAAATGAAATCACTTAATTGATAAATCGAGTAAACTCTTGATGGTGATCAAAAATAAAAAAGCAATACTATTGTACTTATATTATCACCATCACATAACTTTTAGTGGAAAATTACTAAAGAAAATTCCAGTTTTGTATTTTTGGCAGGAAAATTGTAGGTTTGGAATTTTGGCGAAAAATTCCGGGTTTGCGTTTTTAGCGGAAAATTACGGTTAACGTTTTTGGCAGGAAAATTACGGGTTCGCATTATTTGTGGGAAATTTACGGGTTTGCGTTTTTTGACCAAAACAATTTACGGATTTGCATTTTGGTGGAAAAATTGTGGGTTTTAGCGGGAAATTTATGGGTTTGCGTTTTTGGCGGGAAAATTGCAGATTTACGTTTTGGCAGGAAAATTGCGGATTTGCGTTTTGGCGAGAAAACTGCGGGTTTGCGTTTTTGGCGGGAAAATTATAAGTTCAAAATTTTGGTGGGAAATTGCGGGTTTGGAATTTTGGCGGGAAAATTATAAGATGATGATGATGACCCCATGTTGTTGACTATGATATATATTGATATGATGATGGTGATATTAATATGATTATGAAGGTATGATGATGATGATGATGATGATAATATGACAATGTTGATGATGATGATAGTATGATGATGATGTTAGTATGATGATGTTAATATGACGATGGTAGGATGATTGTAGGATGATGATAGTATGATGATGATGTTGATGATATTAAGTTGATAATGAAGAAATTGATGGATTAGTGGTTAACTAATAAACCGTTATAACCAAACTCATTTGACTCATGGACTCGTTTAATCATTAATTTATTTAACTCATCAATTCATTAGGATCTAAAATTTTAACTCATTAGAGTTCATGAGTTGAGTTGAATTGACCCATTTTAACACTCTTAATTACAACACATGTAGTTAAAATTGACATATGTTACCATTACGTGAGTAACTTAAAAAGACCAAAGTTTATATAATAATATAATATAAGTAGGTACGTTGTACATATAACGAGAACTGTAGATATTTTGAAACTCATAACAACTTTTTTTTTTTTTTTTTGAATGTCATAACAACTTTTTATCATCTTCTTCCTCGTAACAAACACATGCGCAATTGAGCTGTTCGTGTCGTCGGAATCTCCTTTCTTACTTGTTTTGTTGATAGCTCACGAGAATATAAGAAAAGGCAAAAGATTCGCACGTTGATCCGTATGTTTTTGTTTGTACTATCTGACTAAAAAAATACCCCCACAACACCACCGGCCTCTGTAGATATGAGCCGTGTAAAAATACGATTCTTTAATCATTATTTCTTTTGAACCAAAAGCAAATGAAATCATTATTTCTTTACTTTCTTAAGGATTGAATCAGTGTAACTTAAGCGTCTAGGGATTTAATCAGGTTAAATTTTGGCTGAACCAAACCAAAATCATTATTCACTTTGGCTGTAATCTCTGGTTCAATTTGTTTTGTTGGCTCCTAATAATAATATATAAGGTTCCAGTCCAAATAATAAATTCTGAACTTAAATCGAACCAGTCTATTCAACTGAGAATAAATAGAATTATACTGTAGTTGTTGCGTAGATGAGTAGAATAATTAGAAAATACATGGAAATAATTTCTCAAAGATACATGCTCTTAATGATTGATGTGAGGGATTAAAACACCATTTTATTTATCACAAACTCTTAATGATTTATTATTTCATATCAGCAAACCATCCCCATGATTATATCTTAGCCTCAGATATATTCGAGAAATCGGAAGTCTTTAGTTGACGCCATTAGCTTCAACTATAATGGAATGGCGTTCACAGAAGCTCTTCAATCTTACAAATGCATCCTCTAGTCTCGGAGTCTCCATGTCGATAGAATGCCTCAACCAGTTCTTCTGACCAAATGCAATCCCTAATCCAACACACAATATTTTTTTATTTGATTTTTGTCAACAACATTCATTCAATCGGATTAAAACTGGGTTGTGACACAACAACAAACTCTAGTACGAACCACTAGACTGCATGTTTAATCTATAATTTTTATTTGACAAGTGTTCACAAAAAAAAATAAAAAATAAAAAACAATCTTGTATATTCGTCCTATAGAACGAGAGGTTTTCACAATCAGGGTTTTACCAGGTAAAAGAACGAGGTTTTCTTCCTTAGCAAGCTTCCTACAGAAGTCATGATCGTCTTCAATGTCTACAAAATCCAATGGGTCCAGCTTTGTCTGCGGTATGCCCATCCACACAAGGAGAAGTTGGTTTCAAACTCAAAAATATTGTTAAAAATTAATTAACAGTACATTAAAAAATGTAAAAATAATAGATTAAAAAAATCAATACCCATAAGAAAGTGCATGCTTCAGGTTTCATGTAACAGGTGAGGGTTGGTATGTGCTTGAGCTTTGAATATCCAAATTCCACTTTGTCTTTCAGAAAACTCTGCCTCTTATCGAAGTACTCTTGAGGAGTTTTCTCCAAGATGGTAGGAATAGCCGCCTATATCGAATTCATAATGGAATATCGAATTCATAATATTTCATTTACAATAATTCTAGAGATTAAACAAATTATAATAAAACGCGATCCGAACCTGGATAACAGTTGGTGGTTTAGAACTAATCTCTAGATATTCTTTAGCAGCTTTTAAGACCTGTCCATATAAAAATAAGATATGGCCAAGAAAATGAATTGAATTGATTTTTTTTTTTTTTTAGTGTTAATCTAATATAGAATTATATATAGGAAAAGAATGCATATTGCTGTTTTCCGGACCAACCTTGGAGGTTTTGAAGACACCATTTAGATCGTGCAGTGCAAGCCAGCCGGTTCGCCATCCTGGGACTATCCATCCTTTCGATATGGACCCGACTGTAACTACAGGTACTATCGAGGAGAATTTCCCCATTGGAACAAAGGGATTACTCCCGAACACGGTCCATCTATATACTTCATCCGAAATTACCATTATCCCGAGTTCCCGAGCCAATGTCGCCAGCTGTGATTGATTTAAAAAGTAAAGATTAGCATCTTGATTGCCCAAATATAAAACAATTTATGTTTTCAATATTGCAAATTGTAAATGACATATAAAAATGTGTTTATTTGTTTCTCTGGGTTACGCTTACAACATATGAAAGAAATTTGATTATAACATTAGTTAATTTGAAGACAAAACGTAAACAGTAGCTAGATTTTATGCATGTCTAGTTCATCTAGCTAATCATGTTTCATGTGAACAATTTTGCAAGAGTAAAATTACTTAAATACCTTCTCAAGATGAGCCTTAGTGTAGTAGTTCCCATTAGGGTTATGGGGGTTGATTATAAATATCGCAAACGTGTTCTCATCTACCATCTCTCTAACGCTGTCGAAATCGATCTCAAAGTCTCTTTCGGGGATGACTTCATACCTTCGAACCTCAAGATGTTTGTAAATAGAGTGGACTATGTCCCATGGAAAGCCAGGCCTGGGAAGCAAGATGTTGGCTGTTGGCTTAGCCAGGATTTTGACCGCAAGCTCGATTGCTTGTTTGCACCCAACAGTCATATATACATCATCTCCCGTTAGCTTGTTGTCAAGATCTCGGTTTAAATAATCCGCCACAGCACTGATAAGCATAGAGTTAAGATGAAAAACGGACAAGGATGCCAATTCCGTTGAACCGATTCTATCTAACTTGACTGGCCATAATTTATTCGGGTTAATTCTCAAATAAGTTAAGGACTAACCTAAACCAATCCAAAAGACTAACATATATAGCTCTAACCAACAATACTACAAAAATGTACAGAAAAGTCTAAAATCGTTAACATTCTATATTTACCGTTTCGCAACCGAGAGGCCAATACTAGGGGCGTAGGCGTTTCCTGTGCCGCAGAGGACAGCTTGAACGACTGCCTTTTCGGCAGTATGGCTGGTCTCTGCCTCCTCGCTTAGTGGAGGCAAAATAGGCTTTCCTTGAGGGTCGCACATGCCAAAGATTTCAGAAGAGTAAGTACCTAGAGAGGCTGCAGCGGCCTTTTCAGCTGCATCGCTGCCACTGAACTGCCAATCAACGTATCCGTGGCTAGTCATGTTTCTTATGTTTTATAGCTCTTGATAGATTCTTTTTTGGGTGATTACTCTCATTGCTATTAGTAAGATTATATAGTAAAAGTTTCTACATTTTTCTATTAGAATAAAGCATGAAGTGAAGTGAAGTAAAGAAGTAAAGAATTGATGTTAAGTAAGAGATGTGAAGTAACGAATAAAATACTGTATGTCTATAATATGAAGTAGTAAAGTATGATGTGAGGTAAAGAATAAAACATGTGTGTAAAATATGTGAAGAAAGGAATATGTTATGTACAGTAATATATATTTCTTAAGACATGTACTATAGAAACTTAAGCTTATGTATTGAGATAACAACAGAAAGGAAATAATAATGTATCTAGAGACCACCATACATGTTAGAATGTGTGTTTCCTTGTTTCAAGGTGATCACAAAATGTATTATTGGCTTCTAATAAGATTTCAAATAACAAATTCTGAACTTTAAATCGAACCAATAACGATAAATAGAATTATATTTGTTTCATTGATGAGTAAAAAATTAGAAAATACATCGAAAGAATTTCTCAAGGATACATGCATGATTGATGTGAGTGATAACCATTTTATTTATCACAAACACTCATGATTTATTTCGTATCAGCAAACCATCCCATTTATATCTTAACCTCGGATATATTCGGGAAATCGGAGCCATACCACTTCTGTAGGAAGCTTGCTAAGGAAGATTCAAAGGTTTTAGTATATAATCCAGGGGACTGAAATTTTCTTACGATAACTTATACATATACAAATAATTATAGACGTATGTTTGTTTTTATAAAAGACAAATTTAGTTCATTATAATATTATGCCAAATATTTTATTAAGCCATAAATTTTAGTAAAATAATAATTTTGTGATTCTTTAAATAAACCTATTATCATTACAAAATTAATTTGGTGGTCTTAGAGAATTAAAACCTTAAAAAAAGAACATAATAAAATAAAACAATGGTTTAAGAAAGAAAGAAAAAGTAGCCAAAAGAATCCAAACTCTTATTAGTTAAAGTTAAGTATGGAACAAAGCTGAACACATAAAACATGTATACTGAAATGGTTTAGATTAGATTATAACTAGGGATTAATCCGCGCAACTCCCGAGTATATATTTAGCATTTGATAGTTTTTTATAGTAAACTTTGACCAATGAAATGCATAGCTTTTGTAGGTATTTCTATGATCAAAATTTTGAATTTGTCCATTTAGCTGCTTTATAATATGTCCTATTATGTATTGTAAAAATGTTTTCTTCTTTATGGTTTTTTCCTCCTTCTCTTGTGTGTTTGAATTTGTGTTTACTTCTACTGTTACCAACATTTGCATGAGCATACCAAGTCCTTTAAGTACTTAATCCAAGTTAAATTCTGATCCCTTTCTATTAATTGTATCTTTTGCATCTCCTCCATCTTCCAATCTCTCTCTTGCAAAAAGCTCGGGAAATATATATATATATATATATATATATATATATATATATATATATATATATTCATTGACAAATGCCTAAATTTCCAATAAAAAACGACGAAGAACATTTCTACACAACATGAGCTTTAGACCAGGCCATGCTATATCTGAAACTAATTTTTTCTATACACCCATTAAAGTTTTAAGTTTTTTGACAGAGTGGCCCTCTTTATGGTAAGTTTTGCCACTCGATATATACAGTGATTGAAGCTTGATGCATGAAACTTCGCAAAAAAAAAAAATGATATGTTCTCAAAGTTGGTTCATATATAGAATAAATAACAATTCGTGGTTGTGGATGTCAATTATCTATGCCATAAACATTGGCTTTAATATTTGATCTCGGTTTGTATAATGGATTAACCATTTTGAGAAGGTAACCATTTTGCATCTCCCATGAGTAATCCTTGTTGTAACTACGCTCATCATGTTAAAAAAAAACAATTTGTTTTACGTAGAAACTCTAGCCTTATAAATTTTTTTGATTCAAATTTGGTAATACTTAAAAGAAAAACACATTTAAAATATGAGACTTCTTTTCATATCTCACTGGCTACGTACAACATCCAGATTGCCATCTAACATCTGATATCTTTACTGAGATTATCTAAGCACAGAAAAAGAATATTACCAGTTTAACATATTTGTATTGGTTTTTCTTTCTTGTCTTTAGTATGCCAGTAGATCTTCATGGATTTGTTTGGAATCATTGAGATAGCTGAAGAATTAGAACAGTGGAAAAACGTTACATAATCAATTAACCTAGTCATCATTGCTTAAGTACGTAGAACTGAAAATATTATGAGAAGAAAAAAAAACAAAATAACGATATATCCTCCTTACCTTTGAGGTTTTGGTTGCTTTGTCGATCGAGCCTATGGCACAAATTGTAACTTAGGTAATATCCATGCTTCTTATTCATTCCTCAACTAACATGAATATTAACAAAGCAGCACCGAGAAGGGGTCTTTAATACCCCATTGCCTAACAGTTCAAGAGGATGGGTTCTCTGAAGATTAAATGTTGACAACAAATCATTAAACGAAAACAGAGGAGAGGATACATTAAAACTCCAATTGTCACTTGAGATATCAGGATTGTCCGATTGGGTACTTACTTGTACCATTTGTAGCTCAGCCTCAGTCGTTTTTATCTCTAACGACACACATGTGGCCTCAACGTACGCCTGATGTGCTGAGACCAGCAACGACAAAAGGTAAAAAGAGTGTACTTACGTTATATGAAACGATAAGACAGGAATCAAACGGTTAGTTTAAAGATTTGTATAATTAAAAAAATGAAAGAGATTATGCATGAAACAAAGAGATTGATCTAAGATATACCTTCATTTTAATGGCCGAAAGAAAGGTCCTCCGCTCGAGCGATTGTGGAATTGAAACAACAACGTTCTCCTTTGCAAAGAAGGAGAGTTGCAACAAAAAAATTCAGATCAAAGTAAAACGGTGATAAGATTAGAACAACTACAAGGAAGGAGTTTTGGAAAACAACTATAAGAACAAATGAAGAAACGCGTCAGAAGATAAAGGAGAAGGAGTAAACCCTAAAATCAAGTGAAATTTGTCACAACAAGCAATAGATGTATTGATAGATGAAAGGAGTCGAAAATTTGAAGAAATAAAAGAGGTTTGAGATGTGAAAGTGAAATGTGAGGTTTGAGATGTGAAAGTGAATGTTTGACCTAAATACGAAGCTTTATAGCTGATTGATGGTTTCTCCGTATTTTTGCAGGTACGAAGAGTCGAAGACGTGGAAGAGGAAAAGTTTAATCGGAGAAATGTTAAATTTGTAGATGATGTGTCATATAATTTTTATACCTGAGTGATGATGTGGCAGCTTAAGGAATAAGCTTGAGAATGGTGATGTGCCTTGCATGTGTTCCTTTTATTAGTAGTAATGTCATTCTCACGTTTATTGTTAATATAATCAATATTCAGGAGGGAGAAAAAGTGGCTAACCCTTATCAACGCTTATTGAAAAATGATGGATGGGTTTACGTGCCTAGTAAAAGGACGTGAAATCCATTAAAAAAGATGAGCCTATAGATTGAGAGTGGATATTATGCCCACTAAGTAAAGTGATGGTTGGATCGTTATAAATGGTATTAGAGTCGAACTCAAACAAGTGTGGAATCGAGTGGGTTCATACCATTGGGGGTGATGGTTTTGGTGCGCAACGAGGACGTTGCGATCTGTTAGTGGGGGCGAATTATGACATCCCGGTTTGCAGAGAGGTTTAAAAGAATTGATTTGACCACCTATTTCACCAAAATGCATTTATCTTTTCGGTCAAGGATTCTGAGAAAAATCCAGAGTTAGGCGTGCTTAAACTGGAGTAGTTTCAGGATGGGTAAGTTTCGAGAAACTGATTGTCGGAACTATACGAGTAAGGACAAAACACAGGGAAATACCATATGGTGATTAACAGAGGACGGTAAACAAGTCTTTAAAACCTTCTGAACGTAGCAAACCGACCGTCGGATATGGATGGGCTCAAGAAAGTAGATCCATAGACTGGAAGTTGACAAAGAACCCACTAAGCAAAATGACGGCCGAAACATTACACTCAGACACTTTTGATGCTGCCTTTTTTTGCATTTAATAGCATCTTCTTCTTCCTCGACTTCTTTATGTTCCACAACAGAAGCTTCAAACTTTGCAAAACTAACCCACACGGTGCAATGCTTTGTACTGTCCATTATGATATCTCAAAATCAAAGTACGTCTGCCACAACCAATATAGAGTTAAAAAAAAGTCTAAGAAATCTTCAATTGTTTGGATGCTTTAGACTAAAAAAAATTAACTTCCATAGCAGCTCGGGCATGTCTAGAGCAGGCTGAGATATTGCAAGTTCAAAAATAGCTCTAGCTCATTCTGTTTCAGCAAGAGACATCTCAAACTCATCATAGTTTCCCCAAGGCCCAAGCATAGCAATAATTAGGTGACCATTCAAGATACCGCTTGTATAACGTATTTCTTGAAAAACTGTTTTGCCGAAGAAAAAAAATCACTGCAGTAAATAAAACACGAGAAATAGTGTCAATCATTTCCAGATTAATCGTCTTCAGGCTTACCTTTATTTCTTGGAAACTCATAGTCGATAATATGGTATTAAAACCCAATTCATGTTGTTCAGTACAATCTACAATTGATTTAATTTAAATCTAGTCTAGACCATTTCCAACAATCATTGGTCTATAAAATTGATGTATCACGTGGAACATTAACACGAACATATAGGACAAAAAAAAGTATTATATACCTCGAAGATAACCATATCAAACGCAAAATACAACAAAACCACAGTAATTTTGACGACTACTCATCAGTATCCCCGACAGCGTCGACTCAGATCGGCGTTCGCCCTAGTCTCTCTCTTTCTGGCATTATCCCCAATGTCTCATCTCCCGGCGGCGTCGACTCAGATCAGTATCGCTGGGAAACTGCTATGTCGCTCCCGTGATCTCTTCCTCTACCTAAACTTCCTTTGTTTCTGTTTCGACGGTGAACGCACCGGAGGTTCATCAAGTCCACGCCCAACGAATCCAACCATATTCAGCTTCATCCTCTCCCCCTCCCTCTGTCTTTTCCGGTGGTTTCTCCCACTGAGGTGATTCTCACGAGTTACCAGCCTATCAATGCCAAATCTGAGAATTTGAAACGCTTTCATTACCTTGTGTATCATATTTGTTACAAGCTTCCCTTGAAGTCAATCCCATCATCTCTCTGCTCCTTGGATCTAGATCCCCTCACCAAGCAGCTTGTTTGGTCGCAGTTGGACAGGAGCTTTGTGTTGACGCCGGAGCTGTGCAAAACCTTAACAAGCCGAGACCCAAACTATGCGCTTCACAAACCCAGGTTTGTCTCAAATCTTCAATTGCTTTCCCGTAGCATACCTTGTTGTCGATCTATGTTTTCGATTGTCCGAAGACTGCAGTTGGAACATAATCACTCATCGTTGCTCTGTTGTTGCAAAGTCTATTTGAAAACCCTGCCATTAGTATTTTTTAGGATCCATACCTCTAACCGCCAAAGACTGATGAGGACCGGCATTATGACCTCTTCTCTATTGAGAGATGGTTACCGGTTCCTCTTAAGCTTTCATTATCTATTTCAGCTGCGCCCTCAAATGTAACGACTACTACCTTGCAATAGCTGTTCTGAAACTGAAAGAACCAGGAAGTTCGGCATTATGATCTTCTCTCCAAGTAGAGGAGATTACCGAAGCCTTCCTACTTTTCTGTATATATCTTCTTTATGCCCTGAATATTGTCATGTACAAATCTCAAAAGCTAGGAATTATGTTATCTCTTGGCAAAGTCTGAAGAATATCGGCATTATGACCATAGCTCATAGAAGTGTGGTTACCGAAACCTTTTCAAGAAAGCCATGTTCAACCTTAATCCTTCACTCATCCTCTTCCTTGCCAATGAGCCGATCAAACCATTGTGTCTTTCGGTTATGGAAACCCTCTCAACGTCCCAATGTCAGATTAATACGAACCATCTACCACATCTCCACCTTGTTTGTGAATGTGGCATCGCTGCAACTTGAGGTAGCTTGCAATTTGATGCCTTGATTAAATCTTCAACACCTCTTGGCCTTAACTGTCGACTTGTCTATTTTTAAGTTTGTTATCTATGTATTATCAAGCCTTGTCTTTGAAAACTATCAACTTCTGTAGCCTGTTTACGTTGTTTGATTGAATGAAAAAATGACTTGTTTGTTAAAAAAAAAAAAAAAAAAACTCATCAGCATTAAAGAAGAAGCAAATATTCCTATGACTCCAATTATTTGAGTTTTCGTCTTTGAGCGAATTGATGTGGAAAACTACAATTATCTTGGTGATGTACGATGTAATGATTTTACTCATCCTTGTTAGTTATTTTCACTAAATATTATTTGTGCCATGAGAAGCTATAAAAATATGTAACTGATGTGACTTAATACTTAATTTAATTAGAGAACATATAAAATTAATGTATAGGTTGAGGTCAAGAACCTCTTTCTTATTAGGAGAAACAAATAACCCCAAAAAATTATTGTAGATAAAGAGAGAAGCTAAAGTTTAGTAGTTTACTATGTCATGTATATATTAGATTCCATGTTTTGTTTCTTATTGCTTTATTTTATTTTGTTTTGGATTTTCTTGAAATAAAAGTGCTCTTGCCTTCAATTAGAAATCCGATTCATCAATCAACATGCTTTTGAATTACACGACACGGCCCATGTTTGTTGAAGATACTTAAGAGATAATTAAAGAGATATACGTATTACAGTAATATTGGTAATTGCACACGAATCCATATCAAACGATCAGAAAACAGAAATTATAGATTTTATATTTTGGAAAGTAGGAATACATTACTGAAGATGTTGTGGTAATTGCACACGAATCCATATCAAACGATCAGAAAACAGAAATTATAGATTTTATATTTTGGAAAGTAGGAATACATTACTGAAGATGTTGTGTTGATTGAAGTTTTATAAGGTTTAGAACATGTTATGGATTCTCTACTAAAGCAAGACACAACTGAAACAGAGGCTGATGCATTACATGATACAAATGCCGGAAGAATTGACATAGAAGATGAAGTATTACTTCACAAAGAGAATGAGGTATTACTTAATACAAATGATTATCACAAAGCAGAAAAGAGAAGGTGTTGAATTAAGAACCTTGCAGTTAGATATATCAGAGGATGTATCAAACGTCTGAAGCAGTTCTTGTACTAGTCCGACATTAATACAAGAAGTAGTACAAGAAGCTGAATTGAAGAGTTTGAGTACAGAAGCTTAAGACTTGGATAAGCCAAGTGGCGGTTGTTGAGCTGGATGAACATCTTGAATGGAAGATTCAAGATGAGATTATGGAGAGAAACTTTCCTATTTGTTGTATAATAGGAAATTCCTATTTGTTGTATAATAGGAAAATTGTCAATCCTAGGGGTTGTGCAATTGTTAATCTCTCAATTCCTATTTGTTGTATAATAGGAAAGTTGTCACTCCTAGGGATTGGACAATTGATATAAATACCAAGAGGGCGTTTCATGAAGACTTGCGCGCTTCAAAGTATTCTCAAGAGATGCACACAAGATGTGTGGTGTCGCCCCATCAATAAGATAGAGAGATCTTTTGATGGTTTATTCATCTAGAAGAGAATGATTCGATATCATAGCAATTGTAATTACAATCTTGTTCTAGTGGATTTGTTCTGGATTAGGTCCCGGGGATGTAGGAAAAACCGAACCCCGTTAACAAAGCTTGTGTGTCTTATTTACTTTATGCACATACAATCTCGAAGTCGATCATACACATACTCGAACATATAGAGTTAGCCACAAATATGCATTTTCAATTACATGGTGATAGGTACACCCATTTTATTTGTAGAACTAGGATTTTACCCGCGGTACACCGCGGAACTAAATTATAAATTATTGTATTTTAAATAATAATTTTTAATTTATTTAGTTTCCAAATTTTCAATTAATTAACTTTTGTCTAATTAATTTAGAATTTTGTTTATAATTTTTTTTTCTTCTCACGTTTTATAAAATTTATAACTTTATTACATTAAATTTGTTATTAGATAGAATATAAAATTCTAGATTTGTTTTGTTCTCTAGAATTAAACAGATGTATATGCTTATTTAGTATGTGTTAGTGTATATTTTTATGTGTATTTAATTTTTTTTTTTGGAATATTAAGAATGTGTCATAGTATTTGTAATATTCTGTCGTTAATATACTAAATAATTTATAAGTTAATTTTCAAAACTATGATTACAAATCTATAGTATATATGAGATAAACTAACAGTTTTAGTGTTGGTTCTATAGTCCAAACCCGTCATGCTAGGCGGGTCAGACAACATGTTCAAAGATTTTTAATCCACAAAAACTCATCATACGAAACCCGTGAAAGTAAAAATTATTTTTAAATACGTCGAGATCAATGCGTTGAGACCAAAAATCTCGGCCACGAATCCTCCTCCAAGATCAAAAATCAATTCTTTTATTGATTAGGTCGATTGTTTAGGAAATTTGTGTATAGAGAAAATATTGTTGTAAAATTGGAAACTTAATATTAATTAAATTAATTATAAACTTAATATTTAGTGCTAAAGAGAGTGATTCATCTTGTTTTGGAAATTTATTTAGGATGGGAAATCTTGTTTTCAAAAATAGAAACTTAATATTAATTAATTAAATGAAAAACAAATTAATAATTAATACAAATGGCATGCTTGTAAATAGGTATGAACTTCAGGATTTATTTTATAAATGTCTCCAAAAATGTATATATATATATTGTAGAAATATTGCAAACTGTATGAGAAAACATTACATGGTTGATGATAAGTACACCAATTTTATTAGTAGAAATATAGACATTCCACAAATTTTGATGCGATTTGAGAAGACAACACCGAAAGTTTTTGATGCAATAAAAAATATTAGATATGAGTTATAATAATAATGCAAATTCAAGAATAGACAAACAACACTAAAATCATATGTCACTAAATTTTCTTAAATATTTACATATATATATATATATATTAGTTATACTAATGGGACCATGTGTTTATGATTTCTAAAAAAATATTATTTTATTGTTTTATCGATTTTTTTTTTTTTTTTTTACAATTATCAAACTTTGGACAAGTAATTAAAATTTGTTAATTTATTGAAAATACGAATTTAAAGAATATTAATTTATAGAGGTTTTACTATAGTCTACGCACTAGTAAAAATTTGTTGTATAGTTACAAAAAAATGTGTATGAATAACTTGTTTTTCGTAGCCAAAAGTAAATTGTTACAGATTTGTTACAAAAAAAAAATAGTAATTATTTACTCGTCACAAACTGACCCCTTTATCGCAATTCGACGCAACTTGCTACAGATTAGAGACAGTAAAAACTGTGACAAACCTGCTACTAATTGATACAGTAATCTACGTCGGGTTGAGAGAATTGCCGTCAAACGTATTAATAGCAAATGGTGACAAAACGTGACAAAAATGTTGTGGCTACATACTCACCACAATCTTCAAGGGTGGTTGTCATTAACTTATTACTAATTGGGACAAGAAGTTTGTCGCATAGTTTTCACAGTTAGCTTCGAATATTTTGTAAGAGTTAGCTACGGTGAATTTTGTAAGAGTTCGCATAAATGGTTTTTTTGTATTAAATAATTAATTTGAAAAATATACATGTGTGTATATTTGTTGTATCGACGTTGTGGTTGGGCGGTGATAAGCTTCGCCGGCCACGCGTTTTTCTGGCAGCGGAGGAAAAGGTGAGGGAAACGGGAACGTGTCGGCAAAGAGGAGTACGTTCGAGGCGGAGTATCAGAGATGCGATGGTGGACGATTCAAGATCTGTTGGTGAGAAGTTCGAGATCTGGAGGTTGAGGATGGCGGAAGCTTCGAGATGTGCTGGTGTGAACGACAACGGAAGCTTCAATATATGATGTGGTGAACGACGATAGAAGCTTCGAGGTCTGGTGGGTGGAGCGACGGAAGCTCCGAGATCTGGTGGTGGTGAAGGCAGAAGCTTCGTGATGTAATGCTTTGAGATATGGGGAACAAAGTGAGAGAAGGAGAATCGATTAGCAGAGATGAAGGGTTAACGATGAATGGGTTTAGTTGATTTGTGTTTCTTGTGTCTGAACTGTAAATTGTTAAAAAATGCATAAGCTTGATTCTTGAAGAAACGAGATAAGGAGGAGAGGAAGAGAAAAGAAAAAAATAGAAGGAGGAGATCTGGTCCGTTGGATCTAATTAATCAATGGTAGATGATAAACGAAAGTGCAATCTCTGTCTTTGTGTATTAGCCAATCAGAAGTTTTCTTCTTTAAAATAAATAAAATCCATATATTATTTGTAGCTAAATTACGACAACCATTTTTTGATATGTATTGCTACACGTTAAAATTGTCGCAACAGTTAATAATAATTGATAGCAATACTATAATACGATTAATCTCCATTTTTTTAATTATTATTAAAATATTTACTACATATTGTGACGATATTTTCTGTAGATAATGCGGCTACAATATGATGTGTCATAAATTATGTAGCAAATTTAATACAACATTTTTTTGTAATAATTCATAACTATAAATTATATGTTTATTCACACAAAAGTTAGAAATTAAATTACCTCATAATTTGTTACTAATTAGTCACATTATATAACTATATTTTGCTACAATTATTTCAGTAATAGATATCCCTAACTATTTAAACAGTTTTTACTAGCGACGGACCCTTACAAAAAAATATCAGAATCTACGGCTAAAAAACCATTATCCTAAAAAACATTTACTAAAAATAATAATATCACATAAAAAATTGGACAAACATGGGGTCTAATATATAGGATACGTAGACTATTTCCAACAACTTATCAAATATATATTTTTTAATTTTCTTCATTGTTTTATAAATTTGATGTATCACGTGGAATATTGACACGAACATATATGACAAAAAAGAAAATTATATACTTCGAAGAATGCATGACTATATGTCTATATCAAACACAATACAACAAAAACACAGTAATTCTGTCGATTACTCATCAGCATTAAAGACGAAGCAAAGATTCCTACGACTCCGGAGTCCATTTATTTGAGTCTTCGTCTTTGAGAGAATTGATGAGGAAAACTACAAAGTCTTGGTGATGTACGATGTAATAATTTACTCATCGTTGATAGTTTAGATAAGAGAGAAGCTAAAGTTTAGTAGTTTACTATGTCATATATATATTAGATTGCATGCTTTTTTTTTTTTTTGGATTTTCTTGAAATAAAAGTGCTCTTGTCTACAATTAGAAATCTGATTCAACAATCAACATGCTTTTGAATTACACGATACGACACATGTATGTTGAAGACAGGGGCGGATCTAGTAAGAGACTATTGGGTCAGCTGACCCCACTAATTTTTTTAATATATTTTTAATTATAAATTATAATATGACTCTTTTAAATTTTGTAATTTAATTCCTACAAATTTTTCATTCTGATTTTAACTTCTACAAATTTTGCATTTTTACTACATTTTAGATTAAATTTCTATTTTGATCTTCCTAAAATTGCATTTTTACCCCTATTTTTTTAAAAAAATTTCATTTTAACTTTTTAAATTTTACACTTTTATCCTTTTGCAAAAAAAATTATTTAGACCCCTCTAAAATTTTTTTCTAGCTCCACCACTGGTCGAAAATATTTAAAGATAAAATAAGAGATATACTCCAAAATTGGTAATTGCACACGAATCCATATCAAACGATCATGAAACAGAAATTCTTAATTTTATTTATTTAAAAGTAGGAATGCATTACATGGTTGGTGATAAGTACACCAATTTTATTAGTTGAAATATTGCAAACTAGGAGAAAACATTACATGGTTGGTGATAAGTACACCAATTTTATTTAATACAAGTACGATACGAATGTGTTCAATAAAACACACGTTTATTTTTATAGCATTGACGTCTTTGACTGAAGCAGACTTAGGCAAAGATCCATATTGACCTTTTACTTGACACCATTGCCTGAAGCTTTAATTTTAGTGGCGTGGCGTTCACAGAAGCTCTTCAGTCTTGCAAATGCATCCTCCAAAGCAAAAATATCCATGTCGATAGAATGCCTCGCCCAGTTCTTCAGACCAAAAGCAATCCCTAAACCAATCCAACATGATAACATATATATATGTTGTTATGCGAAAATTGTCTTAAAAGCTAAATTGTTAAATTACCGTGATCAAAGGTAATGAGAAATTAATCAATACCTGGTAAGAGGACAATGCATTCTTCTTTAGCAAGCTTTTCACAGAAATCTTCATCATCTTTAATGTCCGCAAACATTGAAAAGTTCAGCTCGGTCTGGGAGAGAGAAAAAGCATGCATGTAAATATATAACATTGTTTCAAAATATAATACTAACTAGTAACAAGAAGTCCGAAATGTAGTAGTAACAGAATACCCATAAGAAGGTGCAGGCTTCAGTTTGGTGGTAGCAGGTTAGGGCTGGTATGTCTTTGAGCTTGGCAAATGCAAAGTCCGATTTCTCTTTCAGAAAAGCCTGCCTCCTCTCGAAGAACTCTTTAGGAGTTTTCTCCAAGATGGTGGGAACAGCAGCCTATATGATAAAAGTCACAAATTCACTTTAGTATATGCATGCAAAAAAAAAAATAATAATAATATTAATAAATAAACCAACTTTAGGTTACGGTATGCTTCCGAACTAGAAAATCCCATACCTGGATAACAGTTGCTGGTTTATTATCTATCGCCAGAAAATTCTTAAGAGCACTTGTGATCTGTCCATATATAGCAAGATTAGGACAAGGAAAACTACGTATGTGTGGACATTTTCAACTATTAATATGGACCAAATTTATTTATACAATGATAAAATTAACCAATACATTCATAGAGATTTAGTATGTCAATGGCATGTAATCTGATTGTTTGGACGTAAAAAATTTGTTTTTAACTTATAAATATACCGACGATATATATAAAGTAATGGTAGTAATGTTTAAAGAGTGATCCGAAAAAGTGGATTCGGACCTTGTTGGATTGGAAGGCACCATCTAGATCGTGCAGCGCGAGCCAGCCGGTTCGCCATCCGGGTACACTCCATCCCTTCGATAGAGAACCGAGACTGATCACAGGTACGATCGACGAGAATTTCGCCATGGGAACATGGGGATTACTCCCAAACACAGTCCATCTGAAAACTTCGTCAGCAACCACCATTATCCCTAGTTCTCGAGCCAACACAGCCAGCTGATATATAAAGAAATATTCAATAGTTACGTTACACATTATCAAAGATGAGATCATATAAGGTCACGTTGTATAGCTAATTAGAGTATCTGTAAAATACCTGCTTAAGATGAGCTTCAGAGTACGTGTTCCCATTAGGATTGTGTGGGTTGATAATAAGTATCGCACAGGTGTTCTCGTCCACAAGCGAACGTACGCTGTCAAAGTCGATCTCATAGTTCTTTTCACGGAGGAAAGTATATTCACGAACCTCAAAATTATTGTAGATTGCGTGGACCATGTCCCATGGAAAGCCCGGCTTCGGAAGCAAGATGTTGGCTTTCGGTGCAGCCAAGATTTCAATTGCAAGCTCGATGGCTTGTTTGCATCCAACGGTCATAAACACGTCATCTGCAGTCAGTTTCTTCGGAAGATCTCGACTTAGAAACTCTGCAACAGCACTGAGAACAACGGAAGCAAAAAACAATTTGTCATAGAAAATATACAAAGATACATAATAGAGTTAAGGTGAAACTAGAAGTGTTATATATATATGGGGCTAGATCATATTGTAAAACAATTTTTTTGTGGGACAGTTTTTCTTAGGACTTTTCAAGAAAAATATCTTAAATGATCAACGATAATTCGATGTATATATTACCTTTTAGCTGCGGGAAGGCCAATACTTGGAGCATAGGCGTTTCCACTACCGTCAAGGACAGCTTTAACGACTGCCTTCTCAGCGGTATGGCTAGTCTCGGGGGCTTCACTTAGAGGGGGCAAAATGGGTTTTATTTTAGGGTCACAAAGAGCCATGATTCTAGAGGTGTAACTGCCTAGGGTAAAAGTTGAAGCCTTTTTGGCTGCTTCGTTACCAATAAACTGCCAGTTGACGGAAGTATTTTTCGCCATATTTCTTATATTTCTCTTGTTAAGATTTTTGGTTTGGTGATTGTTTTCATCGCTACGAGTGGGATTATATAGTACAAGTTTCGACACTTCAAAAAAAAAAAAACGTAAACACATGATTTTCACGTGCGGAGTATCCAGAAAAAATCTAGAGAGAAACAAATAGTAGTAACTAATCTATGTCGAGTCTCCACGCGTTAGAACGTGGGAAACTTCGATCAAGCTGATTACAAGTATTCTTTTTGTACACTTAGGGTTAAATTTGTATGTTGAGTGATCTCTACGCGTTGGAACGTGTGAGTTTCTTTTGATCAAGGTGATTAGTACACGTAGAATAGAATTATGGATACAAGTCTGCGACACCCTCCGGATCAGGACTCACGAGTATAATCAATAATAGACAATTAATTTAAATGCATATTCACCCATGCACAGTTCTTTATGTTTAAAGGTTCACAAAAATAATACATTGTATAAATATTTTTTGTCTTAAACCCTAACATTTGGGAGTCGGTACAATCACTCGGTTTCAAGTCCTTCCTTCCCCCTCCTAAGTCCTAAAGTAACAAAGAATGGTGAACATGAATGTGTAAAGTAAAATATTAGAAGTGTTCCAAGACTATATTGGATATTTGGACACAACAAAAGAGCTAATTCGAGAGTGAAAAATAATTGTGTGAGGTTTAAAATCTTGCCGATAAATAAGCAAAAGGTAGTCCAAATCCAAGTGTCTTTAAGCCTCTATGTAAGAAGACTTTGGATACTGCACTCAAAGATCACATTAAAATACATACCAAATAACAAAGTACCAGATTAAGAGCACGGGTTAAAATTCATTTTATTTACATTGTAATTTTTTTATAAAATATAATTTATGTGATTGTTTTTTAAAGTTTTTTTGGATAAAATATTATGCAATAAAATCATATACTAAATATGATGACTTGAAAAAGACACATATTTTGTAAGTTTAATATTGTTAATAATTCTAGATAAGTATTTGTGCTATAATAATGGTTAAATTTATTTTATACAAAATTTTAAATATTTTCTATTTTAAAATAAAATTTTAATATGTTGTATTAGTTTATGTACGTGAAGTTATTTTAACAATGTATATTCTATCTCATGACTTGAATGTCATTATAAGACATAATTTTGTGAATTTGGTTTTTTAAAAGTGAAATATTATATTATGAGTAATTTAATATATTGTTATATTTTTTGTTTTAATATACTTGGTTTTTTGAAATTATTTCATATTATAGTGACATATTATTGACATTGCTATAACAAACCAATTTAGAGTGTTTATAGTTTCTAACTTTAATATCGAGTTTTAATATTTTAAAAATATTTCAAAATAAATTATTTAAAGTTTACAACATTATATAAAATTATAAAATTCAACAGAAAAGTATGAAATTAAATTTAAATATTAAAATTTTGACCCGTTACTTAGTAAATTTTTTAATTTAATAGATATTATTTTTAAAGAATAATATTAATAAAAATTGAATATTTTATAGATTGAATCATTATATTTGTTTATAAAAATTCAACTTATAGTATATCCGGAAATAAAACTATTTTTTAATTATAATATATAATATAATAATTTATTTGTTTCACAAGACTCATATATAAAAATAAGAGGTGAAATATAATAATAATTAACAAATTAATATGTTAAGTTAGATATCAAAGGATTTTATTTGATGAATAATTTAATAAAGGAAAATAATATGGTAAGTTAGATGATATCAAATGATTTTTTAGAATATTCTCTTTAAGACTTTTGGAAACAATAAATCCAAACTATACAAATAATATAAAACTTAATGTATAACCTATTTGTAACCAACTTATTAAAATTATATAGTCTACAAAACAATGTTGTGTACTTCCGTTTTATTATATAGGGGATTGTATTAAAAAAAGATTCCTTCTGTTTCTAAAAAAAATGTCATTTTTGAGTTTTATTTTTGTGTGTCATTTTACATTTTCAATACATATCTTATATTAGATTTCTTAATTTTACTCTTAATCTATAACTAAATTAACCTATTAATCACTTATTGAATAAAGATATACATGTATATTTTAATGTTTTTTTTTAATTTGTGTAAAATGTGACAAAATAACTATTTTTGTGAAACAAAAGAAGTATTAAAGATCAATCACATACATGATTTAACTTAATCTAATATTCTGTTTACATAAAGTTAGTTAATGTACATATAAATACCCTACAAGATTCATAATACCCCAAAAACCAAAAAAATATTTTTCTTAGCAAACTTCCCACCACTTATCTTGGTTGCCAACGAATATTCACGTGATATTTCACGGGGGATGTTGAAAATGAATTGAGAGGACAAAATGGAATAATGCATCTCGTGCATGCCTCTACATGATATTCGGTGATGGTGGTGGGAAGGTGATTACAAATGTGAAAATAATACTTTTGTCAACCCAAAGTAGTTTGTAATAACAAATGTCATCTAACTCATTCCAAAAATTGTCCAAATCTTAAATATCGAAATACCACTACAAGATCTGTCATTTATACGGGTTTGTGAAAACCCATTTTTATGGAAATTGTTTGTTAAAACAACCATAAATTCTGATACCAAACCAAAAACTAGCTCAAGAATCGATGATTACTTCCTTTATATATTGCTCATAAATACTTGATTTTTGAATAAGCAATACTTAGGGGGTGAACCTCTTCATTCCACCCCTTATAAAATAAGAAAATAAAATCTGTATACATTATTATAAAATTAGAAACTTAAACCTCTCTTTTATAAATCCAAATCGATATATACTTTCATTCTAATTGTAAAATCTAAACCCTAACCATCTCATTTGTAAACCCAAACTGATATATAATTTTATTCTAATTGTAAAATCTAAACTCTAACCATCTCATTTGTAAACTCAAACCGACATATAATTTCGTTCTAATTGTAAAATCTAAACCCTAACGATCTCATTTGTAAACCCAAACCGACATATAATTTTGTTCTAATTATAAAATCTAAACTCTAACCACTTCATTTGTAAACCCAAACCGATATATACTTTCGTTTTAATTATAAAATCTAAAACCTAATTCTCATTTATAAACCCAAACCGATATATAACCTCGTTTAATTGTAAAATCTAAACCAAGCCAATATTTAACTCTCTTTAAATAAAAGTATACAGAATTTGTTTTTTTATTTTGTTTTACTTTTTAATTTAATTTTGATTTATTTTTTAAATAAAATATTAGATAAAACATTCTGATTGGTTGAGAGGGGAGGGGGTAAATACAAAAGTTAACCCCTAGGGGTGAAACCTAAGTATTTTTTTTTTTGAATTATTTACTTTTAAATGTCAACAAAATTAATGGAATTTTCTCATATATATTTTACTAATCGTATTCCAAATGAAATCACTTAATCGATAAATCGAGTAAACTCTTGATGGTGATATTATACGGCGTGGTTTAGTTGGTTTTGTTTTGTGGCTCAATTTTACAGATAATGAGAAAAATAATATTTTGAAACTCATAACAACTTTTTATCATCTTCTTCCTCGTAATAAACACTGAAAACATATGAGCTTATGAGCTGTTTGTGTAGTCGGAATCACTTTTTTTTTTTTTGAAAAAGTCGGAATCATCTTTCTTAGTTGTTTTGTCAATAGCTCATAAAAATCCAAGAAGAGGCAAAAGATTCGCACGTTTATTCGCATGATTTTTTGTTTGTAGTTTCTAACTAAAAAAATACCCCCACAACACCACCGGCCTCTGTAGATAAAAGTCGTGTAAAATACGATCATTATTTCCTGAACCAATTTTTTTTTTTTAAACAGTTATTTACTTTCTTATGGTTATGGATTGAATCAGTATAACTTAAGCGTATTTACTAAACGTGTATGGATTATTCACTTTGGCTGTAATTTCTGGTTCTTTGTTTCGTTGGCTCCCAATAATATAAGGTTCCATCCAAATAACAAATTTCTGAACTTAAATCGAACCAATCAATAGAACTATATTTGTTTCATAGAATTTATCAAAGATACATGCATGATTGATGAATGATAACAAAAAAAACACCATTTTATTTATCACAAACTCTTCATAATTTATTCCATATCAGTAAACCATCCCATTTATATCGGAAGTCGGAAGTCTTTAGTTGACGCCATTAGCTTCAACTATAATGGAATGACGTTCACAGAAGCTCTTCAATCTTTCAAATGCAATCCCTAAACCAATCCAAATACACAATTTGTTTTTTTTTTTGTCCACAACATGCATTCAATCAGATTAAAACTGCGTCGTGACACAACAACAAACTCTAGTACGAACCACTAGACTGCATGCTTAATCTAAATTTTTATTTGACAAGTGTTCACACAAAAAAAAAATCTTTTATATAAACAGTGATTAAAGGTTTACCAGGTAAAAGAATGAGGTTTTCTTCCTTAGCAAGCTTCCTACAGAAGTCGTGATCATCTTCAATGTCTACAAAATCCAATGGGTCCAGCTTTGTCTGCGGTATGCGCAATATCCACAATGAGAAGATTTGTTTAAAACTTAATACATATTTCAAAAAATTAATTGTAAACTAAAAATGTAATAATAATAGATTGATAGAATACCCATAAGAAAGTGCATGCTTCAGGTTTCATGTAGCAGGTGAGGGTTGGTATGTTCTTGAGCTTAGAATATCCAAATTCCACTTTATCTTTCAGAAAATTATGCCTCTTATCGAAGTACTCTTGAGGAGTTTTCTCCAAGATAGTGGGAATAGCCGCCTACGTCGAATTAACGATAAATGGAATATCGAATTCATAATATTTCATTTAGAAGAATTCTGGAGATGAAACAAATTATAATGATACGCGATCCGAACCTGGATAACAGTTGGTGGTTTAGAACTAATCTCTAGATATTCTTTAGCAGCTGTTAAGACCTGTTCATAAGAAAAATATAAGCCCAAGAAAATGAATTGAAATGATTTTTTTTTTACTGTTAATCTAATAAAGTAATATATATAGGAAATAATGCATATTTCTGTTTTCCGGACCGACCTTGGTGGTTTTGAAGACGCCATTTAGATCGTGCATAGCAAGCCATCCGGTTTGCCATCCTGGGACAATCCATCCTTTCGATATGGACCCGACTGTAACCACGGGTACTATCGAGGAGAATTTTCCCATTGGAACAAATGGATTACTCCCGAACACGGTCCATCTGTATACTTCATCCGAAATTACCATTATCCCGAGTTCCCGAGCCAATGTAGCGAGCTTTGATTGATTTCAAAAGTAAAGATTAGCATTTTGATTGCCTTAATATTATTTTTTAGATCTAAATATAAACTATTTCTATTATGCATGCCCAGTTCATCTAGCTAATCATGTTTCATGTGAACAATTTTGCAAGAGTAAAATTACTTAAATACCTGCTCAAGATGAGCCTTAGTGTAGTAGTTCCCATTGGGGTTATGGGGGTTGATTATAAATATCGTAAACGTGTTCTCGTCTGTCATCTGTCGAAATCGATCTCAAAGTCTCTCTTCGGGATGAATTCATACCTTCGAACCTCAAGCTGTTTGTAAACCGAGTGGACCATGTCCCATGGAAAGCCAGGCCTCGGAAGCAAGATGTTGGCTGTCGGTTTAGCCAGGATTTTGACCGCAAGCTCAATTGCTTGTTTGCATCCAACAGTCATATATACATCATCTCCCGTTAGCTTGTTATCAAGATCTCGGTTTAAATAATCCGCTACAGCACTAATAAATATATAAGCGTAGAGTTAGGATGCAAAACAAGGATGCCAATTCTGTTGAACCGGTTCTATCTAACCTGACCGACCAAAATGTATTCGCTTAAATCTCAAAAAAGGACTAACCTGAACCAATCCAAAAAAACACATATATAGCTCTATTGTACAAAAAATCTAAAATCATTAACATTCTATATTTACCGTTTCGCAACAGAGAGGCCAATACTAGGAGCATAGGCGTTTCCCCTGCCACAAAGGACAGCTTGAACAACCGCCTTTTCGGCAGTATGGCTGGTCTCTGCCTCCTCGCTTAGTGGAGGCAAAATATGCTTTCCTTGAGGGTCGCACATGCTAAAGATTTCAGAAGAGTAAGTGCCTAGAGAGACTGCAGCGGCCTTTTCAGCTGCATTGCTGCCTCCGAACTGCCAATCAACGTAAGACTACAAAATTTCATCAAACAAAAAAGTTCAGCCCACTGTTTTCCGCGGGTTAGTACCTAATAATATCATTATTTCTCATACCATCTCTAATTTCTCTTTGTAAGACTACTACAATATTCAAGTTGGTTCAATATTCAATAATTTTGAGCAAATATACCAAATGATAGACCTTATTAATTTGGAACGCAAAATACGGATCATGCAAGTAGTGTTAACTTCATGCCTTGCGCACGTAAGTAAGTATATTATATTAAAAAAGCTAGCCCAAAAAAAAAAATTAATTCTAAAATTGTTAGTCCTCAAAATATTTATCGATAAAGATTTGATATCTGAGAAACAAAACACTAGAAAGTTATTAAACAAATATTTCATTGATCACAATAACCTAATTTATGTACTAAGATAAATTGATGGATTAAGATAAATTGATCAATATACGAAACAAATATTTCATTGGATGAACTAAGATAATTAAATTGATGTACTAAGATAAATATGAA
Organism: Camelina sativa; assembly: GCF_030686135.1. NCBI lineage: Eukaryota > Viridiplantae > Streptophyta > Magnoliopsida > Brassicales > Brassicaceae > Camelina > Camelina sativa. The sequence continues at coordinate 9,070,299 of NC_141890.1, forward strand.
ACATATATTTCATAGGATGTACTAATGAGATAAATTGATCACCACAACCGCAATCCAATAAACTGATAAAGAGTTTACAAAATTATGTTACAAATTAATTATAAAAAAAAAAGAGGGTTTACATGATTGAATCATTGCGTATCAATCGCAAAAAATCAAACCCTAACACAGCAAATTCAAAGCCCTAAATCACGTTGCGTGCAAAAGAAGATATTAAGTGTAAACTCTCAGATCACCATAACTTTCTTGATCCACTGCCTTTTATAGGAAACTTATTATATCCAGCAAACTGGGACATAGGGAGACAGAAATCTTCATCCAGATCGATGTCAGCCTCGATCGTTCTGAAGATGAAACTAAGGCGTGCCTTATCTCTTTCAATCTTGTCAAGAAACTGGCGGGGAACAAGCTGGTCTCGACCTTCTAGAAGACGGGTGCGTGCAGAAGAGGAAAGAGTAGACTGGTTGATGAAGAGCAAGAGGATGATGATGCTGATGAAGCTGATTCTACAAGTGTTCTCCATTGTCGATCGAAGAGGTTTTCTGCTTGACTGTTTCGAATTCTAAGAAAGCCTGTTGTAGATTTAATTTTTGATGTGAGAGTCTTTGTGTGGGTTCTTTTTCATATATATAGAGAGCGGATAGGCCGCCTTAATTTTGTTTTCCTATTTAACTTAGGAAACAGGTGTTACGTGTAATATAAACTGGAATGGGATTATAAGACGTATCGGAAACTAGACCCATTTAAATTTATCTTTCGGCCAAAAAAAAAAAAAAAACTTGAACTTATCTTTCTTTCTTTCTTTTTTCCTTTTCTAATTGTATAGTAATAAATATATATATATATATATATATATATATATATATATATATTTATTTATTTATTTTTTCTTTTTTTATGGGAAAACCATAAAAGTTGTGAGATTTGTGAATTTTTACTTTTTATACTTATTAACTCGGTTCTTTTAATACAACACATTAATAGATTCACTTTGATCTTTACTTCAAGTTTAAAATGAATCTAAAGTGACAACAAAACTCTTCAGTTATAATCTCTGTTATTACATGTTGGTATATATAAACTCACTAAATTCTTTTGGTTATTTGGTTTTGTAAATTTAAGTTTCAACAAAAACTTAGGAACAGTGATTACGATGAATTATAAAAAAAAAAAAAAAAAATACAATTGAGTCCTAAGACCATTATAACCCACCACATACAATACCACATTACCAAATAGCAAAAGCAGAAAACCATAATATTAGCAAAAGCAAAAACCTTAGGATCCTCATTCCAGGAAGAAAGGGACAAGGTTTTAAGATTTGTCTAGATTTAGGCAAAACACTACTTATGCATTATAAAGAAAGGATCATATCATCTCAGAGCAGATCTCCTATTTCTTAAGCTCCATGCCGTCCGGAAGGGTGCTCTCGATTGTCTTAGTCCCAACCTCTTGCTAAGTTTGTTGACAGAACTGTCCCAGTTTATTCCACCTGTTCATTATCCAAAATATCCAAGAACCGTAAATGAGTCAATCAAACGGATAAACACTATATATGACAGTCTCCATAAAAAGAAAAAAAAAAGACCAGAATATAGATAATACTCACAAATGATTTTCTCATCGCTCGCCTCATATCCTCATCTGCGTTCGAGTATTATCTGAATATACACCGTATAAGAAAAAATTCATGTAATTTGCTATGGTGAAATTGGTGCTGCAGGCGCAGGGGTAAGATCAATTTCCGCTACTGATGGTGCTGTCGAACTCGAAGGCAAAGTTGATGGCACCGATTGAACCAAATCTTTCTCTTCTTCTGAAAAAAGATATTAACAAGTTCCATAAATCGAAACCTTTTTGAATATTAATAACATATCAATATATTGGCACTATAGCAAACAACACAATCACTCTTAATTTAAACTGAATAAACCAGAAAACAAGAACAAAGCATTAAGAATATACCTAATTCGCAGATCGCATTCATCTATCAACTTCTTAAATTTGGAGTCACTCGGTGTGATGGCAGCGCCCTCCTCAAGCTTCGTACAAGCAGTTCTACAAATACTAAAACCAAAATATGAACAAAGGAATTAATAACTCGACAAATATATACTACAAATGTAGACGATATAAACTGCTAATATGACAAACAAAGGAATCAGATAGAATTTAATTCTCACTATAGCTTAAATACATGGCTAACAAGTAACAATGATGCATAGGAGGAAAAAGCAATATTGTACCCTTTTCTCCAACCATAAAATTTGTAAACTGCTTTTGAGCGTAAAATTTGTAGGGAACTAGGGATATGATTTAATTATTATTATTCATCAAATTACACCAAGAATCCAAATCAAACGGGTGAAATGATGTGAGGATGCTCTTATGAAACCTCGCATGGTAGATTGGTAAAGAAGATCACTTTTCGTGAGATTTAATATGGAGTCGGGTCCATATGTTACACTAGGATTAACGAGTACCTAAATTGTAGAAAATAGCCGCTAACAATCATTATTCAGACCATCACTAATAAAAATGTCAAATGGATTTTATTGTATTTTTGAAAAATTAGAGAAATGTGAATCAAAATTAAATTAACTAAAAATAGGAAACAAATGGAGAATATATACGTGGTCAATTAAATTTCTATTTTTTCTTCATTTCTAACTGATTTGTAGGCATTTTTTAACCAAGAAGTTCGGGTCTATGTCCTAATATTTTGCTAGTTTTTATAGGCAATTGTATGTACTACATTATATATTTCTAATTTTAGAAGAAGAAAAAACTCTATATACAACAGTTAGATGATAGTGTACATATGTTAAGCATTCCATCAAAAAGAAAGAAACCAAAAAGTGAAAATGTCTATAGGTGTAAATGCCAATGGTTTCATCACTTATTTGGGGCTTTTCTTGATATTGACAGGTATTGTATATTGTTGATATATGAATTTTGTCGAAGTCTGATTTATTTTTGTGTTTGATAGTCATACTATTGTGTATTATTTTCAAATAAAACATGATATCTATTACAAATCTCTAATTCTAAATGCTAACCGCAAAAATAAGAAAACTTCCATTTGTATTCTGAAATTTGCATATACACTTTAAAAAATAATTTATTAAAAAAATGTAAGAATTTTTTTTTAATATATTCATTTTTAACTTTTCACATAAAATAACTCAATGGAGATTGAAATAATTTATGAACTATATATATATATATATATATATATATATAATGTTTCTATAAACATGTAATTAAAACAAACATATGTATTTTTAATCAACTTTTTAAATGTTTTTCATATTTCGATCAACAACGTAGCAGGAATGTCAAGAGGAAATGCTCAGTTGCCATGTAAAGAACACCGAATCGCATACAAGAGGCCTGGTCTTTGTTATGTAGCTATGCCTTTTGGCACATGCAATCAAGATTGCAAGCTTGCTGGTGTTTATAAGTATGGTTCATGTTCATCTAGACGAACGAAATCAGGCGGCAGAGAATCAAGATGTGTATGTTACGGTTGCAAACAGGTGTAGACCCGAAAAATCATACATGCAACAAAATATTTTAATTTCATTATTATATATCATCCATCAATAGTATAAACTTACGGTTACATGCTTTTTTGTTGTTTATCGCACCAATATATGTGAAAATATACGCTCAAAAGCAATTTACAAATGTTATGGTTGTAGAAAGATATATAATATTACAGCAATCAATACAATCACTCTTAGCATGTAAACCAAATCAACCAGAAAACAAGAACAAAGCATAAAGAATATACATGTGATTTGCAGATTGCATTCATCTATCAACTTCATACATTTGGATTCACTCGGAGCGATGGAAGACCCCTTTTCAAGAGCTGTTTTCTTAGTCTGATACTCTTCAAGCTTCATACAAGCAGTTCTACACATACGAAAACCAAAATATGAACAAAGGAGTTAATAACTTGACAGATATATACCACAACTGTAGACAATTATTAATTCTGCTAATATGACAAAACAAAGGAATCAGATAGAATTTTTAATTCTCACTACAACTTAAATACATGACTAACAAGTAACAATGATACATAGGAGGAAAGAGCAATACTCTACCCTTTTCTGCAACCATAACATTTGTCAACTGCTTTTGAGCGTAAAATTGATAGAATTGATATATTGGGATATGATTTAATTATTATTATTCATCAAATTATACCAAGAATTCAAATCAAATCCGTGAAATAATGTGCGGATGCTCATATGAAATCTCGCATGCTAGATTGGTGAAGGAGATCACTTTTCGTGAGATTTTGTATGGACTCGGGTCCATATGTTACACTAGGAGTCCAGGATTAACGAGTACCTAAATTGTAGTAAAAAATAGCTGCTAACAATCATATCCACACAATCACTAATAAAAATGTCAAATGGATTTTGTCGTTTTACTTTTAACATCACCTAATATTTACATATTGTAAAACAAAATATATATATATATATATACATACTTTTATTTGTGAAAATTTAGAGAAGTGCGATTTAAAATTAACTAGAAATAGGAAACAAATGGAGAAAAAATTCGCGGTCAATCAGATTTCTATGTTTTCTTCATTTCTAACTGATTTGTAGGCATTTTTAACCAAGAAGTTCGGGTCTGTGTCCTTATATTTTGCTAGTTTTTATAGGCAGTATGTACTACATCAAAATTTTCTATTTTTAGGAAAAAAAAATCTCTATATACAATCGTTCGATGATAGTGTACAATAGTTCTATATGTAAAGCATTTCATCAAAAGGAAAAACCCAAAAAGTGAAAATGTCTATGGGTGTAAATGCCAATAGTCTCATCACTTATTTGGGGCTTTTCTTGATATCGACAGGTATTGTATATTGTTGATATATGAACTCTGTCGAAATTTGATTTATTTTGTATTATTTTTAAATAAAACCATAATTTCTATTACAAACCTCTAATTCTAAATGCTAAACGAGAAGATAACAAAAAATTTCATTTGTGTTTGAAAATTGAGAATTTATTAGAAATGTCTTTTTGAGATATTTTTTTTAAAAATGCTCCTCTCATGTTCATCTAGACCAACGAAATCAGGCGGCAGAGAATCAAGATGTGTATGTAACGGTTGCATAGAGGCGTAAACCCGAAAAATCTTACATGCAACAATGTATTTTAATTTCATTATTATATATCATCTATAAATAATAATAAAAAATTACGGTTACATACTTTTTTGTTGTTTATAGCACCAATATATGTGAAAATGTACGCTCAAAAGCAGTTTACAAATGTTATGGTTGCATAAAGATATATATAATATTAGGGAAATACATTTTCCCTTTTAAATATAACCTTAAAAGTGTAAATAATTACCTCACAATCTTTTTGTATAAAGTTTAGTTTTTAAAATTAATAACTCGCACGATCATTACACGTATCAATTTTTGTTGATTAGAGATTTGCTATGTATAAAACAAATATTTTTAAAAATAAATTTTTCAAATTAAAAAGATAATTATTAAGAAGTGTCGAAAATATATAAAAAAAAAATTAATATGTATATAAAAATATAATATTGATTCAAATTTTAAGTTACTAATTCTCTAAATATACCATCATTAATTAAACTTGGTTCTACTATTAAAACTTGTTTTTTGTTTTAATCACGATGAAATTATGAATATTCAGATGAAAAAGAAAAAAAAATTGGATTCCCTAAGAGCAGATGCAAAAGCAGAAAGCCATATTTAGCAAAAGCAAAAACCTTAGGATCCTCATTACAGGAAATTACAGGAAGAAAGGGATCAAGTTTAAAGATCTGTCTAGCTTTAGGCAAAAAGTCACAAATGCATTAAAAAGAAATGATCATATCATATCACATCAGATCAGATCTCCCATTTCTTGAGCTCCATGCCGTCTGGAGGAGTGCTCTCGATTTTCTTAGTCCCAACCTCTTGCCAGTTTGTTGACAGAACTGTCCCATTCGATTCCACCTGTTCATTGTCCAAAATATCCGAGAGAACCATAAAATGAGTCAACCAAACGGACAAACTATATGACAATCTCCATGAAAAAAAAAAAAAAAAAAAAAAAACGAGAACATAGATAATACTCACAAATGATTTGCTCATCGCTCGCCTCATATCCTCATCCGCATTCGAGTATATATCACGGAAGAATTTGTTCAAAGCTGCGTCTCCTTCAAGGTTCTCATCCTTTTCCTGCAGATCAACCACACTATTAAAAACCAAAACAAAACGTTTGGTATAATGCTCGGACAAGGCTTAAGCATGATTAGAGAGACAGACCTGTTTCTTCACTTCAGCTTCCAGCTTATCCCAGTCCTTAACTTTCTTAGAAGAAGGATAAGCTGGTCTCTGTGAAACCTCTGCACCATCATAAAAACAGCACTAGATTTACATGACGAGAGACTCTTTGTTAAGCTCATCTGATGAAACTAAAGAAGGTAAAGGTAAAAAAACCTGATGAAACATTAGGCTTTGGCAAAACCACTGGCCCTTTGCCGTGTTCGAGGGAAGGCCATGTGATTATATCAGCTTTTGCAAGACGGATCTCAATTTTGGTTGACAATACTTCATACTTGCACTTATCTGGTATTATCTGAATACACACACACGCCCATAAGAAAAAAAGTCTATGTAATGTGTTCGACTCAGATTGCTGAAAGGAAAACCAACATTTAAATCATTCACCAAATAAGTTACCTTTCCAAACAATCTCGGTTGAAGATAATACGCCTCCTCTCCAGGGACATCAATCACAACACTCAGCTGCAGATAACAACACTCAGCTTCATTAAGTTTGGTTCTTAAGAGCAGTATACTCACAATTTGTTCACCAAAGTCGATGTTAACATTCTGCTTGTGTATCCCTTTTGCAAAAACAGTTACCACAACTTCTTCTGGCTTTTGATAGTACTCGTGCCTGTTGAACACACACCGAAGAATATCCAAGAATATGAGATATTCTGTAATTCTTAAAAACTTTGGAAATTCTGAAACTAGCATTGTTTTGTACAATAAACATACCTGTACTTTGCTTTGGCTGGTGCTGCAGGCGCAGGGGTAAGATCAAGTTCCGATACTGATGATGCTGTTGAACTCAAAGGCAAAGTTGATGGCACCGGTTGAACCAAATCTTTCTCTTCTTCTGAATTAAGATATTAACAATCGAAACCTTTGTGAATATTAACAACATATCAAGATATTGGTACCATCTCAAACAATACAATCTCTCTTAGCATGTAAACCGAAACAACCAGAAAACAAGAACAAAGCATTAAGAATATACCTGTGATTCGCAGATCGCATTCATCTATCAACTTCTTAAATTTGGAGTCACTAGGTGCGATGGAAGCACCCTTTTCAAGAGCTGTTTTCGCAGTCAGATACTCTTCAAGCTTCAAACAAGCAGTTCTACAAATGCAAAAACCAAAACATGAACTATTGAACTAATAACTTGACTGTAAACCGCATAAACTGCTAATATGACAAACAAAGGAATCAGATAGAATTTAACTCTCACTAAAACTTAAAGACATGACTTAAAATAATACATAGGAGGAAAGAGCAATAACGTACCCTTTTCTTAGGTAAGCTTTGGTCAATGAAGGATCCAACTCAATTGCTTTGTTTGCATCAGCCACGGCCTCTGCTCATTGAGAAACAAATCAAACCCAAATCCAATCAAACCACTGAAGTCATATAACACTAAGTCTACTAACAACTAACAATGGGGATACTTTCATACTAATGACTCAAGTAAAAATCGAAACTTTCAATACTGTCACCCTATGGCAAACCAAATTACCCACATTCATCGATGACTTCGATGTTGCTGATACATTTGTTGAGATATTTGCACTAAATCGACACTAAAGCTCTAAACTTTGGGAAGAATTGTGACACTACCAAGCGACAGAACACAAAACTAAACCCTAAAACACACTCAGAATCCACCAAAGTCAACATCTTTTTCAAATATTATGAAAACCCAGAAACCCAAAAGGCGTCTAACGACAGTAAAAGACAAAAGATTGAAAGAAGTTTACCAGTGAAGCTTAGGAGTTTGATATAGGACTGAGCACGATCAGCGAAGAAATCAGCACAATTGGGATCCAAGTCAATGGCTTTGGAGTACAAGTCAACAGCAACATCGAACTCATCGTCTATGAAAGCCTCTTTAGCCTTATCAGCAAGCTCCTTAGCCATCGGATTGAGCGTAACAAAACAAAAAAAAAAAAAACAGAGAAGAAGAAGGAACAAGACAAGACTACTATAATAAATCAAACAACGAGGGATGTGTGTGAATGAAGTTAGAGGCCAAGGTTGGTTGTTTCCTAATTGCCACAATGAAGGAAGGAATATATAAGAAGAGATGAATGTTGTCGTTCTTCTTCTTCTTCTTCTAGATTCTTTCCTTTTTTTTCTTTTTATGCGACTCTTGAGTTGATGAGTTCGAACCCAATAATTAAAAAAAATATCCTTTTTTCCTACAAATTTTCTCCTTTTTATTTTTTGGAAAATATTATTTTTCTTTTTTCTGTAACTTTTTCCTGTTTGTGTGTAATAATTACGAATAAATGTTTTTCATCGTATACTGTACTATCTTTTCCAAATTTAGTTAAATTGATGTTTTTATAAACATTTTGTTGGAAATTTTGTTAACTTAATTAGAAAGATTTGAGGTTGGTGCTGTTAGCTTCTCTCCACTCAAATGATTCATCTAAATGGAAATGAAAAATGATGTTGTTTTTGACAAATTAAGAGAGCTTTTGAATTAATCAGTTAGATAGTTTTCATTATACTCATCCGAAAATTTTAAAAAATTTGGCTGGGTCTAATCAGATCATTCGACCGCACATGATTCAGCTAAAAAAACAAATGGCCTAATATATCCTTTCTTACTTAGTTAAAAAAATTGTTAGATAAAAATATTAGTATATTAGTCATTACTAGAATAGTATCCACGCTACGGGATTATGTTTTTATTTTATTTTAGTTATATTTTTGTGTTTTTTTTTCCGATTTCACTATATATAATATATGTTGTTTCATAAGTTCTTGATCATTTTAATAGTAATTTTGTTTTTTTTTGTTATTATAATTTACATCATCTTAAGATACTTGAGTTTTTGATTTCATAAATTTAATTTTAGAATATATTTATAATTTTATTACCTTAAAAAATAATTTTAAAATTTTCAAACTCTTAGTTCTTGATTTGTTTCTCATTTATAAACCCTTTTGAACACATAGAATTCATGATGCTAGGGTACATAATTTTAGGCTATTTTTTGCTTTAAAACTAATGTGATACTAATAATCATACAAAACATTTGTAAAATATGATATTAATGATGATGGAAATATAAAAGAGATTATAATGATGGAGATCATTTTTTTTTTACAATCGAACACAATGTTTTGTATTTATTTTAGAAAATTTTAGTATACTTCAATATTGAATATTGATGTGCAGTCCAATTAATATTACTTTTGATATCAATGATATTCAGTCACACTTTCTCCTAGGAAACAATATCACATTATTATAACAGTACACAACAAATGAGAAGAGAAGATGAAGAAGTAGCTTGGACAGATAAGAAAGGTTACCACGCATGAAGATGAAAACAACTGAAACACTAATCTGAAAACAAAAGCATCAAGAATAAACAGTAATACCAAACATTTTGAGTCTAATGACGGTGATATACGACTAATTGAGGTATTGCTCTAATGCTAACCATCTAGCTTCAAACTTGTGTAGTTTAAGCAACCTAAGAGCACGAGAAGCTCCGTGTTTATGTCTTTTATCCTTAACCAATCTCATAAATCCAACAAGAAAACTATGACTCGAGACCAGCTCTGCTCTAAACCCATTCCCTTCCACCAATCCCGTAATCATTTTCGCACAATTGATTTTGGTCTCTATCTATCCATCATTCAACGTATCAACAATCAAAGATACCTTAGTCGGTTGCATACTTGCATCAATCCAGATTTTGCGGGGTTGTTTTTAATTTTTAATAAATTTTTAATGTTTTATATTTTTTGAAATTAATTATTTTTAATATTGTTTGGAATAAAATATAGGCAATTCTCATAAATACTATTCAAAAAAATTATTTTCTAAAACTAAAATTCTTAGTTTTATTTTCTAAAAATAAAATTAAAATATATTTTTCAAAGTACCACAAAATTAAAAATACCACAAAATTTTCTCAAAATACCACATTTTAATTTATTTTCTCAAAAAGTACCACAAATTTTTTTATTTTCCTAAATATTAAATCCTATCCCCTAAAACTTATACACTAAATCTATCCAAAATTTTTTACACCCTTAAAAATCAATTTTTTGTGTTTATAGTATTTTTAGAAAAATAAAAATTTTGTGGAATTTTTTGAGAAAATAAATGAATAATGGTGTTTTTAGAAAAAAGAACTCGAACTGTGATATTTTAAAGAATCTATCATATTACTAAAGTTTTGATTGTGTTCAATGGTATTTTTTTCTATTTGTTGCATCAATTTTTTAAATTACTCTAATCAAACCATAGACAAACAACTTCTTTTTTTTTTTTGTATAACTTGCCGGGAGTATAGAAGATTTTTTTTTTTTTTTCTTAAGGAACAATATAATAATAAATAAATAAACCATGGGTGACATCACTATTATCCTACAAAAATAAATATCTACAGAGAATGGATCAAAAATCTGATTGGTTTGATATTCTGACTTTAAAAATTCATTAGTAGTCCGTAAGTGTCATAACTCATAAGTAAAAAAGCATTATCGCATATAACAAAAATTGCATCTGAATGATTACAAGATAAACCAGAACGTGTAAAACAAACTGTAACTATCTTTACATTCTAAACAATAAGTGATGTCATCTATTAAAACACCACACTTGTTGACCATTCGTGAAAGCTATAGAGATACTAACCATTACATAACTGTCTTCTTTGAACTAATAGCAAACGCCCAACAATAGTGAATCCAACTTATGAACAGTTTTTTAGAGATTAAAACAAACCAGATACTTGGCTACTTTCTATTAGGTGATAATACAGACTACAGAGTAATATTCTACACAAACCTCTCAATATATTGATGGGAGATCATAAGGAAACTATGTAACACATAAAAAATTTCAAGAAAATAGATTAAACTAAAGACCAGACCAGCAGAGTCCAGATGTCTGAAATAAATAGAGAATTATACCAGAAGAGTTTGTTTCTTTTTGGAATAAGTGTACAATAAGATCTCTTGAAGCCCCATTCATAAAAGAAGCCAAATTTCGTCTTCCATTCCAGCAAGAAACACACAAAAACCTGCACAACTAAGATGACATTTGCAATCTTCAAATCTATTTCCAGTTCTCTTACCAAATTCATCTCCTTCACTGGCCAAAAGCGAATATATTAATATTCACAAAACCAAACGCATATAGTCTTCTCAAGACATTGGTTTTTTCGTAAGAGGAAAAAAGAAAGTCTTTTCAATTCAAGGTACGTGACCCATCTCTAAGCTTATCTCTGTAACTACCACACATCCCAGCTCAAAACATAAACCCACAAAAGCAATATCTAAAGAGTAATCAACTTTGTAATTAAAAGGGGAGTTAGATTAATACCCCTTTCTGAAAATTGGGACGACATGTCCTTTGTTCAATCTAACGAACAAACCGGTTTTCACTGCTGGAGTTGTCATCTTTACCTCAAAAAACTCACATAGGGTAATCGATTAAAAAAAAAAAAAAAAAAAAAAAAAAAAAAAAAAAAAGAGTTTTGATTAGATTCCCAAACCTGCAATGGAGGTGAAGCAGCCGAATCAACATAATTTTAGACAAAAATCTCATAAACACCAAAAAAAAGGATTTCGTTTTTTACAGAATTGGGCAGCAAGACCAGAGAGAAATATACAACAAACGAAGTACTTGATCATCCATCTCAAATTGGAGAAGATGATGTAGCAAAGAAGACAATTTATTCCCGTGAATCCGGCGGTGAGCAGCCACTGAAGATCCGGTGCTAGAACCTAGAAGCCATTGTAAGAGAGATAAAGAAACCCGGAAAAGCAAAATCGATCTTGGTCTTCGATTTGAGAACATATGCGAAAAAGAAGAAGAAGATACCGTGATTTTTTCTTTCTGGGTTTCAGAATATTATATTTGATAATCGAGCATTGAAGAGAAGATAATTACGTGTCACATAGGCGGCAGAAAAGAACTGATTTTATTAGGGCATCAGTAAAAGGGAACTATTTTTGGTGTTCTTAGATTAAATATATAGTAGAAATAATGCTAGATCAGTTGTTAAAAAAAATGGGAGAACTAATTATGGTGTTCTTAGAATAAAGATATAGTGAAATAATATTCATAAACATTTTACAAATTATAAAAACTTATAAAATAACATTTAAATTGCTTACTTATATAAAAGCAATTGTATACTATTAAATTAATATAATATTCTTAAACATATTACAATTATAAAAACTTATAAATTAACATTTAAATTGCATACTTATATAAAAGCAATTATATACTTATAAATTAATATAATATTCTTAAACATATTACAATTATAAAAACTTATAAATTAACATTTAAATTGCTTACTTATATAAATGAAATATTTTCTTTTTTTTCCAAAAAATCTCGTCCAATCACATGAAGCCACGTCAAATAAGAACTGGGCTTAGATCAGTTCTACATCAAGAACTAAAAAAAGTGTTCTAAGCCACTATTTATTATTTTTATAATTTTTTTGGGCTAAGAACACCCTTGGTGTTCTCCCATTAATGATGGCCTTAATGTTATAGTTTGATCGGGTAATGAGGTGTCAAACAGCTGCTTCAATATTGAAGTTGATGTGTCACACCAAGAATGCAACTCATTCTTTTTTTATTGTATTGATTCTAATCAAATCCATTTAGACGAGAATGTAAATAAAATAAACCAAACAAACACATTTTCATTCAGATGCATCATTCAAATGAATCATTTTTTTCTTTTTTTGTTGAGTCATTTGACATTCAAATGAATTATTTGGATTAAGCTTTTGAATGGATCATTTGAATGAAAATGCTCAATGGTAAAACAAACAGGACCATTGTCAAGTTTTATTGAAGTGAACAAAATGTTTTGACTTGGATGATGATTAACTGGTTTATTTATATGGATCAGAAAATACTTAGAAAATGTTGACGGAGACAATCAAACAAACAAACAAAATGGATTGATTGGTACTGTTTGAAGATTATAAGATTAACCAAATGAAGAATTGAGCCTTTGCCTTAAACTCTGTTTTTCTCGTGGTTTCTTGGAACTTCATTGGAAGGTTCAAATACGTGTGGTGTGTGGATATGGAGAAGTCAATTCATACTTCATAGTGTCAAGTGGATGTGGTAAAGCATATCTATTTGTTTTAATCGACAATAAACAACAATTGTAGTTGATAAAAATGTCAATGATGTATCAAATTTTCTTTGTAAGAATATATAATTCGTTGATTATGAGAATACTACGGTGTGGTTTTATACGGTTACACTATATCATTTTGGTATGAAGTATTTTTTCTATCTTTACACGAGAAGCTATTAATCGTCTCTGTAAAATAAATAAATATTTAATTCAGTACAGTTAATTTAATCTTCTATATTAAAGAAATCTGTAACAAATATTTTGACGAAAACTGAAAAAAAGAAAAAACAATGTACAAAAAGAAAAGAAAATTGAAAAAAAAAGAAAAGAAATAGTCATCACATTAAAAAATATATATATATATATATATTAAATAAGTGGGTTTGATCTGAGTCGAAAAAAATCATTAAGGCCCATCACAAAATAAAACTATGGCTATAAAAACTCAAATTACGAAACCCTGATGTTACGTTTCCCGCATCGGAAGTTTGGGAAATAGGACACTCATGTGGCGTGATATAAATACAGAAGGTGATCGATCCTATTAGACTATGTACAATGAGCCTGTTACAGTTTAATACAAGCAATGAGGATGTTGAAAGTAAAAAAAAACATTACGTGGATTAAACATGTCATGATCAAGAAGACGAGTGGCCTAGGCTAGTGGCTTGCATGTTGTTGACACTATGCTTAAGGTCGTCCCAAGAGGAAGATCCTGCGTCATCATTTGGGGCAGTGGGGACCTGCGTCCCAATCCCAACAGTTTAATTTTTGTTTCGCACCAAAATGTTACTAGTTGATCCAAGTTTTTTCTATGGCTAAACCTTAATCTGAGCTTAGTAATGGCCAAGGTTGTATCTAATAGAGTGTATGTCTCCGATTGCATACAAGTTTACTTTTCTATATCCTGTAACACAAAGAAAAAAGAATCCAAATCTTTGTCTAATTATCATTTGTCACAGATAATTAGACAAAGAACAGGCTATGATTGAAATCTTAATGGCTCATATGGAGGATGTTGATGGATCTGGTGCTTCTCAAATATTTCTTTCATTTGCAAACTGTCATAGAAGTGTCAGAATATGTTGCTTGTTGCATGATCGGATCAGTCTTAACACAAATTTGAATTGGAGTGTCAACATGGTGACTAAAGCTGAAAGTTTCAAGTCCTTATGGTTTTATGCCAAAGATCAAATATTGTTGAAGCGGTGCATTGCATATACTTTGTTTCTCAAACCATTATCTTTATTTGAAGATGCATAAAATAATATGTGTTACCAATTTAGATAGCAGAGACAAGATTTGTAGACTTGTAGCTAAGTTCATTTCTTTTAAGAACATTGAAGTTTGCCTACGAGTTTACTTGTATGATTTTGTTGCGTCGCTACCATTACTAATCCTCCTGTTAACTCTTTGGCCAGTCCAAGTATATATAAAGCTTGATCCTTTTGAGCTTCTCTGTGATTTAGATTAGATCGTAAAACCGAATTTTCATCTTGTTGCTGTTGAATTCTCTCAGTTATTGCTGGGTTGAAGGAGAAGTTTCAAGACGCGAATCAGAGGAATGGGTACTGAAATATTTTATATAGCCATTTCTACGGCACGGCATCTCCATATGGTCGCAGTCAATCAGTATTCTCAAACGCGAAAAATGACAATTTGTGTTTTCACACTTTTAGAATTTAGATAAGAATCACAAGATTGCTTTATTTTTTTATTTTTTAGATCAGTTTATTTTTTCACAAGATAACATGTGTTCACTTCCAATGGTATGCTCTCGTCCTATGCGATTTCATTATTATATGTTTAGTTCGTAAATCATCTAATTAATCTACAAATTATCATTTTCCAAGTGGGTAGATAATTAGTAGACATATTTAGGAGTTGATAAGTAGCAAATGTTTTTCTTTTCTGTTGGCCGGAAGTAGTTAATTATTTGTTTATCTTTAGTGAACATTGATAGTGGGATGCATATTATCCATGAAAATTATGGGTTATTTATTATTTGACTATTATATATTATGTGCTTGTATATCCAAAACTCTCGGCATGGAACCTGCGTACAGTATTTGATTTTGACCCAACCAAAATTTTGTACTATGCTTTTTCATATTGAGTTTTATTAAAGTCAAGTTTCAAATACATATATACCTAGGTAAACATTACTTTGTATCCTTAAGATGCATTTTTACAATTTCAAAACAAAAAGTTTCGTAAGACCTTCCATATTTATGGCTTGATACATACAAATATATGTTTTACATATTGTTGATTGTTTATTTGTATTTAACAGAAAGAAAAAAAGAATATTATTACAATATCGTTTTGTTGTGCTGTAAACAAGCCAGAAAAGCCTTATTTAAGAAAAGTTATTAAAACTCCTTACGTTAAATAACAATTTCTAAACCTTCACATAAAGAAGAGAAAAAAAAAAGGTATGGTGGTTAGGAAAATGATACGATTTGAAATGTCAATAACTACAACTTGTTATATGATGAAAACCATTGATTGTGATTCCGTAATCATCGACGTACTTAATTATTGTTAGAGTTAACATCTTAACAGTGCAGCGAATTACCCTAAAATTACGTGAATTACATCTCATGAAATTAAATTACGTACACAACTTTACTTGCATGCTTTAACAAAAAAAAAAAAAAAAAAAACTTTACTTGCATTCAATATCTATAAATACCCCCATGCACCATATTTCAAGCAAAATCAAGATACACATTTCGAAAGAGAAACATTTAATAATGGGCAAGCTCTTGGTGATAATGTTAGTTGGGATGTTCTTGGCTTTCGAAAGCTTGGAAGCACTTGACTATGGAGATGCACTAAACAAGTCTATCTTGTTCTTTGAAGGCCAACGATCCGGTAAACTCCCGACTAACCAACGGGTTAAATGGCGAGGCAATTCTGCCCTCTCCGACGGTGCATCAGCTAATGTAAACCGGCTTTACCTATAAACATCTCTATATGCATACATGTCTTCACTCTTCGGAAATTGAACCTTATTATACATAAGTTATGATATCTCTTAATTAACAAATTTTCGTGTGTTTTTATAATTTCCAGGTGAATCTGATTGGAGGGTATAACGATGCTGGTGACAATGTAAAATTTGTATGGCCAATGTCATTTACCACAACCTTGTTGAGTTGGGCTGCAATTGAATACCAAAATGAGATTTCTACCGTTAACCAGCTTAGTTACCTCCGCTCTGCTATAAAATGGGGAACCGACTTTCTCCTCCGCGCTCATACGTCGCCCACCATGCTATATACACAGGTAAACCAACTTCTACACATTTTGGTTTGTTTTGATGTATAGTAGAGAAATCCAAAATATATTTCATTTTTCATGCTAAATATAATATATATTTCTTATCATATATACTACATATATACCTCTAATATCCAACAAATTCACAATAAAAAAACACGAACAACATTTTTGGTTTTGTTTTATAATGGATACAAATTAAAAGGTGGGAGATGGGAATTCAGATCATAGTTGTTGGGAGAGGCCAGAAGATATGGACACACCAAGAACTCTCTACAGTATCTCTTCCTCTTCCCCGGGTTCAGAAGCTGCCGGTGAAGCCGCAGCCGCTCTAGCTGCGGCCTCAATTGTTTTTAAATCGGTCGATTCTACTTATTCATCCACACTACTAAACCATGCAAAAACCGTGAGTGTGCACACATATTAAGTCTCCCCAAAAAAGCTTATACATGATCATCATTACATTCAATCATGATTTATAATCTCTCTTTATTATTTATTTTTTCTCTGCAGCTGTTTGAATTTGCTGACAAATACAGAGGTTCTTACCAAGCATCTTGCCCCTTCTACTGCTCATACTCAGGCTACCAGGTAATCAGACAAATTAACCGAATCAAACCTGTACACATAGATAAAACTATTGATATTTTCATATATATATTTTACTAAACAAGACACTTAATGTTTCAAAATATTTTGGGGTAAAAAAAGGATGAATTACTATGGGCTGCGGCATGGCTATACAAAGCAACAGGAGAGAAGTGTTACATAAATTATGTTATAAGCAATAAAGATTGGAGCCAAGCCGTCAATGAATCCAGCTGGGACGACAAATTCGCCGGCGCTCAGGCTTTACTCGCTTTGGTTAGTCTATTGTAATTATTATATAAACTTTGCTAAATTTTATAACATTAAGTTGGTCTAAATTAATAAAAATCTTGTTGATTCTTTGTTTAAAGGAGTTTTACAACGGGACATATGACTTGGCTAAATTTAAGACCGATGTTGAATCATTTGTCTGCGCATTGATGCCCGGAAGTAGCTCTCAACAAATTAAACCAACTCCTGGTACTTTTCACTAACTAGCTAAATAACCGGTTGTTTGCCAAAAAAAAAAAAAAACTAAATAACCGGTTAATTGGTTCTTTCATGTTGGTTTTATGGTACATTTCTTTGTACGTATTTGTTTGTTCAGGTGGCATTTTGTACATTAGAGACAGTAGCAACTTACAATATGTCACAACAGCGACAACGGTTTTGTTCCACTACGCAAAAACTCTATCAAAAGCACAGGTCAGCTCAATTCAGTGCGGTTCAACCCAGTTCACCCCATCTCAAATTCGAAATTTCGCCAAATCACAGGTAAATATAATTTACCCCCACCTAGTCCGGATGTACACCATTTCCATGTTCTTCTTGCCCAAACGGTTTACTATTCAGGTGGATTACATCCTTGGAAACAATCCAATTTCCATGTCTTACATGGTCGGGTTTGGGACAAAGTATCCTACACAACTTCATCACAGAGGCTCATCATTACCGTCAATAAAATCTAAACCGGAGAAAATTGACTGCAATGGAGGATTTTCATACTACAATTCGGATACACCAAACCCGAATGTGCATACCGGAGCAATTGTGGGTGGACCGAATTCATCCGACCAGTATAGCGACAAAAGATCAGATTACTCTCATGCAGAACCCACAACTTACATCAACGCCGCCTTTATTGGCCCCGTCGCTGCTCTGATCAGTTCTTCCGGTTAAACTAACGTTTAGATTTGGCTGTGGGGAAACAAAATATTAGCAAAGAAGAATGACTACTCATCAAGAACTATCAAGACTATGAATTTGTAATCAGGGGATGTATCATTTGCTTCAACATATATAGATGTATATATACCTACACACATACACTCACATATCATTGTATCTTATAGCTTAACTATAACGAAACTATTTAATTTCAATTATTTATTGGGTCGTTTAAGAAAAAAGATTGTACTATATCTTATACAGCGTTTGTTTGACCAAAAAAACAAAAAAATCTTATACAGCGTTTAGTTCCTTGATAAAATAAGTCCAAAATGACACATGACTTCACAGAGTTGCTTAAGCCTTTTAAAAAGTACTTCTAAGATGCTAGCTACAGCATAACCTCCATAAATTAATAGTCTTTAAATTAATATTCGCTATCAATTAATAAATTTTTCTGGTTCCGAGTTAGATCGGTGTAAAAAATGACACATTTTGATAAAATAATAAGATAATACTTTTTTTGGAAATCCAATGTAAAAATATGGTCTCATCAATACCATAAATTAATAATCATATAAACTGATATATATATATCCAAGAAAATCTAGTGAAATATGATTATATTCTTGTTTGCCTATTCTTGAATTTGCATTCTTGTTGGAGCTCATCTCTAATTTTTTCATTATTGTATTTTCAAATCGCATCCATAAATTGTAAAGAGTCATAGATGCGATAATTTTTTTTTAGTAATTAGTTTTAAAGGTACCATAATATCTTCTATGATTTCATCATTACCATAAAAAATAGTAGTAACAATTTTTTCTAAACTTTACACTTTTAACATTTCTCAGTTTTACCTATATAATCTATTAAACAATTAACATTCATCCAATTACGATAATCAAGATTATAAATTAAGAAAATTCTTTAAAAGTGTAAATGATAACAAAAGTATCTTATTTTGTAATAGAAAATTTTCAATATGAAAATGAGAAAATATCTTCATAAATTAATAAAATATTAATTTATCGATAAATTAAAACCTCTATAAATTAATAAAATTTCATGGTCCCGACCTTATTAATTTATAAAGGTTTTACTGTAGTTAGTACTTCTATGATGGTAAATAATATTTAGGAACTCAAGAATGCTTTAAACTAACAAATATAGCATGTCCTTTAGCTAGATTGATGATATTATCTGAATTTCAATATATTACTGTTTTTGTAATTTTTAATTTGTTAAATTTAAGAAATCAACATCACGACCTTATATTAAATTTATTGACAACATACTTGAATATATTATATTTTTCTTCATCAATAATTGATTTGGAAACGAGAAAATAGTACCTACACATTCATAAGAACACTAAATGCGGCTGAGTGGCTGCGTTTGTGTAATGGTGTCTATAATGCCAACTAGATTTTCTAGGACGCCTAATTTACTGTTTAGACCGTCTAAAATAATCTTCTATGTAACCTAGCCGATAATGTTAAGGCGAGCCCTTTTTAGAACAGTGACTAATGTTCAGTATTTAAGTGCCTATTCAGAATTGTGATGCAAAAATTTGGATATAACATATTGTCTTACCATGTGTGATTCGTACATGACATGACAAATCGAATTCATAGTTCAAGCTTAAAATGGAAACAAGACGAATATTACGACGCTCTAATCTTCTAGAGACTAGACATAAATATACATTATATATCCTCAATGGCTGAAACTATAATATAAGTTTTGAATATATATACATACACCTAATATTTCTCTAGTAATTCCATAAGTACCCATTGAAGAACTCTTGGCTATTCAATAGTTCATCGAAGTCACCGGTAAAAACCGGAAATGTTCCCGTCCCCGACATCAAATCCGATGGTAAACAGTTACTCATGCCTTCGATTTCTCCAGCTGCTTGGTGGGTACTCATTTCTGCAACGCACATTTCTTGAACCGCAACAGAAGATTCATCAGCGGATGCGATCATCAGATTACTTGTGGGAGAAGAAACCACTTCTTTTCCGGATTTTTTGGTTAAGGTTGGTTTGGTTTGGGAAGATTTCGCTCGAGTCGAACCGGCTAATGAGTTTCTACGGGTTGGTAATTCATGATTGTGCTCATTAGTGTACGTTATAGTGAACTTATCCGGGTTCTGAGGATTTCTTTCGACTTGTTTTCTTGCCAAACACCCTTTTGAGCTGCTACATCTGTAATAACTCCTGAAAAAAGAAAAACAAAAATTGTAAGATTGAGTAAATCCGGACATGTTAAAATGAGATTAAAACCGGGCTTAAAGGTAAAGAGACCTTGGGTATGGAGATCCTTTGATGGGTTTCTGCCCGTATTTACGCCACGCCCATGCGTCCGACAACAGATTCTCTTCCTTCACTTGTTCAACAACTCTCTTCTGTTGATTCTTCTTGCTGTCCAAATTTAAAATCACAAAAATTATTATTATTCTATTCAACAAGGAGCATATATTATGAGAATTGAATAACAAAACCCGGTTGGTGATAAAAACAACTACATCTTCATAACTCTCTCTATATGATTTGTAAAAAATTAAGACAACTCAAATTTTTATATGATGTAAAAAAAATAAGAATTTCTATTTTTCCGCATTTTAAAGAACTCTCTCAAGAACTTCAAGAATGCTGACCTCTTCTTTGATTTGGATTCTGGGATACGGATATGATCAAGTCTTGATCCGTTCGATAGAAGACAACCATGTGTTCGTTGTTTCTTCTCATCTCGGAAACTTATCGAGTCTTCAGGGACAGAGACCGAGCTTGTGAGGATCGTTTGTGTGGAGAAAGGGTAAAAGGGTTTGTAGAGTTCACCGAGTTCGTCTAAACCGCTTGTCTCCATATCCGGTTCGTAGAAGCTAGACGTCTCCATCGGAAGACAAAAGGAAGGTGAAAACCCACCGGAACTTTCGCCGGAAAAAGCCTCTCCGGAGCCGGAGTAGCCTCTGACTATTGCTTCTAGGTCTCCTTCGTCCATATAAGCCACCTCACCCATATCTCTCTATCTCTCTCTCTTCGAGGTTTAGTTTCCTCTTTTGTATCTCTTTGTTTTTTTTTCTTGTTTTGTTGTTGTACAAGTACATATGTCGAGAACAAGCCTTTTGGGAAACATTGGTTTATATAAAGAAGGAAAGAAAATTAGATTGTTGGTTGTTTAGGGTGTTTTCGTTTCCCATGTGAACCCGTTAGTTCATTTAACTTTTAAAATTTATCGTGTTGACTTTTGAAAAAGTCAATTCGTACCTAAACTTTTAGAAGGAAAAATTAATAAAATAACGTTAACTTGTCAAATATCCATCTCCGACAAAATATCTCAATTATATAAATCATACACAATATTCAGAAAAGTCCATATTCATGTTAGTATTAGTACTACTAAAAGATAACAATATGAATATATTATTTTATATAACAAAAAGGAATTGACAATGTCTTTTGGAAGATATATGAGTTAGCTAGAGAGAATTTAAATATCATTTGCGTTAGCTAAATTAAATACTGAAAGCGGCATTTGTACATGCATATTTATCAGTATGACGTACACTAGTAGTTTCTTTATTTGATGAAGTTATGTCACTACTTTCGTACATGTATAATAATTATGTGTGTTAATTGTGGTACGTAAGTCTAGCTTGCCTTGTGTTCACGTAACGATCGCCATTGAAATTAAATATACTTTTAGAATATTGCTGCAAGTATGATCTACACCATAAGTTTCTTTTGATAAAATATTCGGAAAATGTTAAAAATAATTTGAGATCGTATTATCACTTTATTTTAAGCCTTGTGGTAATATACATAGATCGGTCCAAGAACCCCACGCCTCTATCATAGAATAGGGATACCTTCAATCCTCTAGCACAAAATCTTCCTACAACTAAGACTAAAGAAAGATTCTCCAATAATAATATCTCCTTTTTAATTTTCGTTTTTTTCTTTATAACTATGATTCTTTTTTTTTTCTTTTTTTGTATAAATGTTAAATTATATTCACAAAAAAAAACTGTTTTACAAAACGGGTTTACTGATTAAGAACAGCATTGAAATTGGAATAACCAAAACATAGAGTAGATAGTGATTCCTAGAGATCCCTTTAAATGGGATGAGTTTGAAACCAATATTGAAGGCCACACTCATAACCGGAGGTGGTGTTCAGCGGTGAGTAGCGGATTACGAACAGTCTTATCAATGAAGCTGAATAGATTGGAGGGTGGGGTTAGAGGTCTTCGAGCATTACGTTCGCCAACTATGATTCTTTTACTTGTGTTTAAATTAATATGTTCACCAACTATTATCTGTTTTAAAGTACATTTTAATGAACTAAACATAATAAAACATCTTTTATAAAACATGCAAAATATTCACATAAGTTAAAGAATGTAAACAAAAACGAAATTAATTACATTATATCAAGCTAATTATGATTACTTTGCTTTGTCAAAATGGTCACATAAGTTATATTATGTATAATTTTGTAATATACTAGGATTTCACCCGCGGTACACCGCGGGGCTAAATTATAAATTATTGTATTTTAAATAATAATTTTTAATTTATTTAGTTTTCAAATTCTCAATTAATTAACTTTTGTCTAATTAATTTATAATTTTGTTTAGAATTTTTTTTCATCTTTTTACACTTTTATAAAGTTTATAATTTAATTACATTAAATTTGTTATTAGATAAAATATAAAATTTTAGATTTGTTTTGTTCTCTAGAATTAAACAGAGGTATATGCCTATATGGTATGTTGTTTTATATTTTTATGTGTATTTATTTTTTGGGAATATTAAGAATGTGTTATAGTATGTGTAATATTTTGTAGTTCATATACTAAATAATTTATAAGTTAATTTTCCAAACTATGATTACAAATCTATAGTATATATGAAATAAACTAATAGTTTTAGTGTTGTTTATATAGTCCAAACCCGGCATGCTAGGCGGGTCACGCAACATTTTCAAAGATTTTTAGTCCGCAAAAATTCATCATACGAAATCCGTTAAAGTAAAAATAGTATTTGAGGCTAAAAGTAATTTTTTATCAAATTAATTTTTCAAATTTTTATCAAGTAAAAATATAACATTTACAACTAAATGTTTTATTAAAATCTATATCTTATTTGATACATGAGAGATCAAAAAAAATAAATAAAAGACTCATTACTATTTTTCATGATTTTGGTACTTTCTATATAATAATTATATCTATATAACCTGATATTTTCGGATTTTCACCAAATATCACATTAATGTATATATACATACTACAATAGTTGCTGATCCATTTTTCACCAATATATCACATTAATATATACATACATACTACAATATACATACATAATTAAAGACAAACAATATGAATTGAGTATTATACGAAGATATGGCATTAAAACAAAATTATAGGAAACAATTTAAATTTTTATAGATTTTTCTTAAAATAATTATATTCATAATCACGTTATCATTTTGCTTTAATTTTGGGATTTTAGCTATCACATTAACTATATTTTGTTATAAATCATCTAATTTGGAAACAAAGAAATTATAACCATAAAAGATTTTAAGTGTAATTACTGATTTTTTTTAAGTTAGATATGTTTCTTATTATCAAAAAATTAAAATGTATTTTTAATATAGATAAAGAATTATAGTTATTATAAAAAATATAAAATAATTGAATATAATTTGCATGAATTAAGAAAAAACAAAAAAAAGTATAAAAACGAAAACTAAGACTTCTCTATTTTTGTTTTGATTCATCTTTTTCATGTTTACGAAGATATATTTTATACCAAACTATTTGTGAAACTAAAAGCATTAAACATAAAATAAACAATATTTTTTTTGATAAAGTAAAATAAAAATTAATGACTTAACTGTATAAGAAAATCTGAAATGTGAGAACTAAAATGAAAACCATCACAAAAAAAGAATAACTATAATTAAAATTCCAAGTATATGATATTACAAAATCTTGATAGTGCTCTTTAACCAAAAAAAAAGTATAATAACCACTCGATTGTTTTTCCATCATTATCTTTTTTCTTATAAAGATTTCCAAGATTTGGAGACAGATCTAAAAATCAAGAATGAAAAAGTGTTTAAGGGTTTTTAAGGGTTATGTAATTATGATTGATGATATATAATCGAGGTTTAGGTGTATAGTATTTATAGGGTGAACATTATGTTGAGGAAACAAATCTTTCCAAGCAAGCAAAAAAAAAAATCTGATTTAGTAACTAATTAGGGAGTAAATAACTGTAATCTGTTTTTAAGGAATATGGTAGGGATACGATATCTTTTGGTATTTAAATTTGTTTCTTTAATTTGATTGTTAACATATACACTATTATAGAAGGAAAATAATCTGAAATTAATGTTTTGAGATCAAATATTTAGGCTGATTTTTTAGCAATTAATATATTATTTATTAGGCAGATATTTTTGGAAAATTGGTTAAAGAGAAATTTTGTTTTTTAAAATCGGAATCTTGATATTTTTAACTTAATTATCAAATCAATATTTAATATTTAATATAATGGCAGTCTTGTAAATAGGTGGCAACTTCAGAATTTATTTGCTAAATGTACTTGAAAATTATATATATAGATATTTTTTAACTTAATTATCAAATCAATATTTAATATTTAATATAATAACAGTCTTGTAAATAAGTGGTAACTTTAGAATTTATTTGATAAATGTATTTCGAAAATGTATATATAGAAGATATGCTTTTGGTCCATATTGGTAGCCTTTTCTTTCTTTTTTAGGCGATGGAGATTAAAAAGTTGGCACGGGTGATTGCGTTCGCATAAAAGGCAAAAACTTAAAGTCAACAAAACAATAATAAAATCCATATTGAGTGAAATAAATTATAAAAATAAAAAATGAAAAAACAAATGCTAGTCAGCTTGCTCTTGCAACTGGGAAGAAAATTGCATCCCCTCTTGCACCAACTTGAAGGTCTATGTCATATATTGATACTCGCACGATATATTAATCTTTGATATTTATAGATACCAAATTATATTTTTAACACTGAAGACCGTAAATGAATACCCAATATGTATGAAATGTTATATGAGATATAACAATAACATTTAAAAACTATGGATAGAGAAACGAAAATGATTGAATTGACCATATCTGTTGGAAAACAAACCTAAGAGAAACTTTATTAACTGCTCATGCTTTTTTTTGCTATAGTTCCCAAACCAGTTATAGAAATTGGATAGATTGGTTCGGTTAGAGTATCATAGAACACGTTATTCAAACCAATTTGTGATAGTCTGTCTAATAGTTGAAATATTAATTAACTGCAATCTTACTTGGTGATGTTATTAGATTCGTACTCTCTGTATACTTTTTGTATGTCGACATGGTATGTGAACCCATTACAGCAGATGATATATATATATATATAATTGTATTGTCATATTGATGATCTCACAAGAATACAAATAGAACCGACTTCTTTGAATTCTTCGTTTAACGTGTGAAATATGCACACGCGCGGTATGTGTGTGTAAATACAGTCACATGTGTCCATCATCGACACTCCATGTACATATAGCATTTCTAAACTTGAATACCGAGGGGCGAGGGATAACACCATATAGACTCAGTTGAAAAACTTAAGAACATGCTAAACTTCGATCTGTTTGTCTCTTTTATACATTAGGATCTTCTAGGGACCATGATATTGTATTGTTTAAGTAATATAACTCAACAAGATAATATTATAAATATTGAAATATATGAGCTTAGATTTGTAAGATTGGCCAAACCACACGATATATCTATAGTACTTAACTATACATATCTATGTTTGTGTGACTATGAAATCAGTTGATCTTATATACAACAATATAATATATAATAATGGAGGATATATTACTTATTTTTAATAAGCATAGATTTGATTAAATATGACATCAGTTATATATGATTGCCGAAATTTTTATAAATGAATTTAATCTCTGCAAGTCACATCCGAATTTTTATTCGTGGTGGCATCATGCGTAGGGTTCCACTTGCACTAGTTAATTTGTATGTATATTGATCGTATATATGCGTCTACATAGTTATATATAAACAACTCATATATTATATGTATTATGTATATATGTTTCGTTAAGCATGGGATCACTATAGATTGACCATTTCTGTTCTATCTTTCTAATAATTGGCCCTAGTTCAACAATAAAAAAAAGGAGCAAAAATGAAACCATGCAGATGGTGGTGAAAAACAACAAACAGCTATTAGAGACACTAAAAAGACTCCGGTGACAGATTAACGTTGCAGTTATTATTCAATACATAATGGCATCACTGGTCAGTTAGCCAAAATCATTTTTTTTCCTGTCAATTTTATCAGATTTAATTAGTTCTGATAAAAATTTCCTCTGAAGTCTATAGACAACTCCATGATACCATTAATTCAAAATATCTCTAAAACTTTTCTAATATAAGCATATGTTGAGTAATTAACTTGATATAGTTTTGGTATATATATTATAATTAGCAATAATCAAATTAGTTCCGTACGAGTGTATGTTGTCGTACATCTTGATGCACGAATTCATTTTTGTATAACGTGGTGATAAGATTACTTTGTCACTCAATATACTTTTTGATCGACTAGAGTTGTTGTTGTTTTATAATATTATTATATTGGAAGTCAATTATAAAACTATAGTTAATTATTATTCCTCTTCTGTTAAATTACTTTGGATTTAAATTGATGTGACATGTCTCCGTACGCGTTTTCGTGTCATTACTACTAACTATTGTATACTACTATTTATTAACTAAATTATTGAGAATACTGACTACTGAGAGAGAACAGAATATCGAAATAATTGTTTTGTGGTCAGATAATATGCAATACGAATTTAAACTTGAATGATGGCAGAATTACAACACCAACATAAAATACTAACTAGCTAGTATATTATGAATCTTGGTCCACCATTCAAACTCTTACGATTTTTTTATTAAAACATTAAATGACTTATTAGTGGTATTGAAAACTGATAAAATCGTTGGCCTTTTAGTGTGACCTGTATACATTACATTGGTTTTGATTTGGCTCGATCATATTTTTTTTTTTTAAATAATAGTCGCTACAAGAAAACTAAAGAAAGTTGTACGAGAGTGGTAGTGGTAGATGTGTTCACAACAACATCTTGGTGTGAAGATGAGTCCACATGGTAGCACCACGGTGCGTTCCCCCAAGGCTGACCGGAACAGCCGATCGGGTATATTAAAAAAAAAAAAAAATGTATTCACAAGTTGTGACGGTGATAGATCAATGAGTTTTTTTTCGTGGTCTAACGATCTATGAATTAACTATCAAGAAAACAAAAAAAAAAAGAATAAACGAAATTCATCAAAAAAAAAAAAAAAACCCTTTGTCCTTACAAGAAGTGTAACTGTGTTGATTATTTTTCCTTTCGAAATGAGTTACTGCTATTGTAGAGTACTATGCTCGGGTAGAGAACCAGAGCATAAGAATGTCTTCGTATGTCTGGTTTTCCAAGTTGAGAAGGAGCATAAGCCGACAGCGAATTGTCTTCTCTATCAACTTGCCAAGTTTAAGAGCTGAGATGGGATCTTCACCGTGCCGACGGTTGTTACGCTCTCGCCATAAAGAGTGTACCGTTGCCTGGAGGGAGTATCATAGGAACAACAGAGAGTGCGTATCAAGGGATGAGTCCGAGATGAGTACCCGTAGCTGTTCATAGTTCGAAGTAGAATAGTTTCCAAGAAAACCATCTGTGGGGTTGGCCCAAATCTGATACGAGTAGGGGCATTGGAAGAAGAGGTTGGCCCAAATCTGATACGATGGATCAGCATTCACATTCCACTTCAACATTCGATCACCGGTTGAAAGTCTATAAAGTATTCTGAGCCATGTTATGAAGGAAAACTTTGGTGTTGCTTGGGGGAACCACACACCCTTTGTCCAAGGGCTCACGGGTCTCGGAGTACGAATAAGCTGCCATGTTTCACAGGTAGAGAATTTTTTTCTTAAAGCCTGATCGACATTTCCAAAGATGGACATCCTCAACCCTGGGTTTCCTTTTTGATCTGGCGGAAAGTATCTCTGTTCTTTTAGTTACAATATAGATTAAATTCCAAATAAATTGAAACTAATGATGTCAAAAAATGAAACGTTACGATAAGTTGGTATTAATGTTAAACGCATAAAAACAAAACAATGATCTTTCAAAATGATCTGGTCTATAATGTCTAAGTTCGAAACCACTTGTGTGTGTAATATATACCGTAAATAACACAACTTGTGCATTGTTGTGTGCCCATCACCTATTTACAACGGCTTTTATTACATACCTATGTTTATTGGGCTACTTAAGACTTTGAGAAAATGGTATATTCACCACAAGTTCTCGATTTTGTCGAAAGTTCACATCATATAATACTGTAAAAACTCTTCATACTGTATAAGTATTTTCACAAACTTTAGTCTACATTGTTAAATTTTTACATAAAACATTACTAAACCATATATACGTATAAGAAGTACTAAGTCAAAATTAAAAAAAAAAATTGTATGACTCGTGATACAAATTTCAATGATGCATGGCTTTGTTCTCTCTTTGTAATGCCTGTCCACATAAAACTTTATGAGCTTGCTTGACTTAGAGGTCACCAAACCATGTGGATGTTCTTTTTCACAAACGTTCATACGGCTTGGCAGGCTCCTGTGGCTCATCAACAACCATTATTAGTCATAAAATCATTTAGGTGCTCTACAGAAAGATTATTTAGAAGTGATTAAAGAGTTAAAGCTTGTTAAATGAGCAAATCTAGAACTTATAGTTTGACGAATGACGATAGTTCTTTATGTATTTCGACAAACTCTAGCCACTCATTCTTATCTCTCAAAAAGAGAGTGAGACAGACTCGATGTGAAGAAGATATAATGGATTGAAATTGATAACAACTATTGTCTATAGAATGACCATTTTCATGATTAATTATGTTAAAGTGTTGAGCTTTGCAGTTGCTGTGAATTCATATATAATTCTGCTACCAAGAGATATACTCCAATATTGGTAATTGCACACGAATCCATATCAAACGATCATATATAAAACAGAAAAAAATTATTTTATTTATTGAAAAGTAGGAATACATTAGACCTTCCCCATTGGGGGGTTCATAGCTGAATTTTTAGAGTTTTGGTGCAAAAAAATTAATCAGAAATGAAAAAAAAATGTAAGATCTCCCCTTATATAAGAGACTGAAACTTGGTTTAAGGGGCGCTATGTGTCGGCGTATTGTTGGGCGAAAGAAAAATATTAAATGGGAAAAAAATTGGGTACACTCGATTTTTTCTTTTTTTCCTTTCTCTCTCTCTATCGGCTGCGATTGAAACCCTTGAAACTTGAAAAGAATTTGGGATCAGAAGCTTGAAGGTTTCGACTTGAAGGACCTGGAATCAGAGGAAGGGTTTGGATTCGAAGGGAATGCAGAGAAGGCGATTAGTAGCCCAACCGATTTGGAAGCCAATCGCGAAAGGAAGAATCGAGTTTCAGTTGGAGATGGATGCGGTTTGAATGCGGAGTCGAATAAATCGAAAGAGAGATTGAATGAATTGGAATCACAAGGTAAATTTATGAATTGGAATTGTATGAATCGAAAATTGAGTATTGATTATGTGGCTCTCTTCATATTTTGTTGAATCCTTTTACTATGTGTTATAAAGTTGTTTACTTGCTAGTCGATGTCGTTTAGTTTGATACCATATC
The DNA here is from genome assembly GCF_030686135.1 of Camelina sativa. Taxonomy (NCBI): domain Eukaryota; kingdom Viridiplantae; phylum Streptophyta; class Magnoliopsida; order Brassicales; family Brassicaceae; genus Camelina; species Camelina sativa. Next base: position 9,100,624 of record NC_141890.1, read on the forward strand.
CTATTTCTTTTGGTCTCAAGTAGATGACTTGTGCTTACTTCTTGATTGTTGCTTTTTTATTTGCACTACTAGAGACCAAATCGAACAGTTATGTGTAACCCTAGCTTGTAAAGACTCGTTATTTTTGCCATATTTATGTGTTGTGTAAATGAACCAAATTTTTTTTAATTTGTGTACCCTTTAAAGGTCCTGAGCCAAAGCAGCTGGCGTTCTCTGCAGCATTGGGGATTACCATGGGAGTATTTCCAATCTGTGGTGCGTTCTCGTTTGACGAATAGTTGTTCATCGAACATTTAGTGTTTCTGATCTCTAAAGCTTCCTTCAAAGTTACGGTTTTTGATTCAATATAGAGAGACAACACGAAACAAAGTGTTTTATTGATCTTCTAGTATTGAATTGAGTACTTATGTGTAGTTTTGTTTTTGGCTATGTGTGTCACATTGAAGTCTTGTGGTGCCTTTCTTACGGCTTGGTGAACAAATTATCGGTGGACCTCATTTTCCTTTAACATCTGATGCTCTAAAGAAGGTGTTGACATGCCAAGCTTCTCGAGATGTTTTCTTAAGCATTGGAAATGTGGTAAGGTTCTTCTGTGTTGGCTTAGCGGCTCCATTTGTAATCGTTGCACTATACATTGTGTTTCTGCCGTGTTTCAAAGTCCTTGTCCGCTAATTCAGCTCTGATGGTCCAACCACAAAGACACCAACAAAAGAAAGGATCGCTTAAATCAAACAATTCTTGGTTTCTACAAAGCAGAACGTTGGAGTTTCTATGACCTTGTGTTCTGCTATGCCGATGTCCCCATCTTAAGCGAAACAGAGTAGAATCCTCTACTCATACAAGAGAACCTCAAACTAGAAAACGCAAGTCGAGTAATCTTTGATACTTCTGTATGTTCAATCTTTAAATTGAGTCCCAGTCTTGTTTGTAATTCTTTTACCTTGGTATGAACAAATCAAAAACCTTTTGGCCACTTTTACTATTTTGAGATTTTGTTGTATTCACTTCTCATTCATTCCCCAAAACAAAGCTGAATCTCCTTTTTGAGATTACTACATCCCACAATGTATTAATGTTTTTATTATGTTTTGTATGTTTACAAATTAATTAAATGCAATATTTTTCTATTTTTATAAAATCTTAAATGTTTACACATTTATACTACTTCTATTCTATTTAAAATTTTCTAATTTCAAAAAACAATTTTTTAAAAAATAAGAGACCCAAAATTAGAACTTACCATTGGAGGAAAAAATTTTAACTAAGAAATTATGGGTTCTTATTTACAAAACAATATACAATAAATTCTTAAAAAATTCAAACAGTGTATAAGTATCCAATATATGAACCCCCATTAATCTTGCTCTACATGGTTGGTGATAAGTACACCAATTTTTTTAGTAGAATATTGCAAACTATGAGAAAACATCACATGGTTGGTGATAAGTACACCAATTTTATTTAATACAAGTACGATACAACACACGTTTATTTTTATAGCATATGCAAACAGACTTAGGCAAAGATTCATATTGACCCTTTTACTTGACACAATTGACGTCTTTGACTGAAGCTTCAATAACAATTGCGATCACAGAAGCTCTTCAGTCTTGCAAATGCATCCTCCAAAGCGAAAATATCCATGTCGATAGAATGCCTCGCCCAGTTCTCCAGACCAAAAGCAATCCCTAAACCAACCCAACATGGTAACATATATATGTTGTTATGCGAAAATTGTCTTAAAAGCTAAACCGTTAACTTACCGCAATCATAGGTAATGAGAAATTAATCAATACCTGGTAAAAGGACGAGGTTTTCTTCACTAGCAAGCTTTTCACAGAATTCTTCATCATTTTTAATGTGGGCAAACATTGACAAGTTCAGCTCGGTCTGGGAGAAAGAGAACAAAACATGTATATATTATAAGATTGTTTCAAAATATAATACTAACTAGTCATAAGAAGTCAGAAATGTTAAAAGAAATGTAGTAAAAATAGAATACCCATAAGAAGGTGCAGGCTTCAGTTTTCAAGTAGCAGGTTAGGGCTGGTATGTCTTTGAGCTTATCAAATGCAAAGTCCGCTTTCTCTTTCAGAAAAGCCTTCCTCCTCTCGAAGAACTCTTTAGGAGTTTTCTCCAAGATGGTGGGAATAGCGGCCTACATAATAAAAGTCACGAATTCACCTTAGTATATGCATGCAAAATAATAATAATAATAAATAAATCTTGGTTAAAGTATGCTTCCGAACTAGAAAATCCCATACCTGGATAACAGTTGGTGGTTTATTATCTATCGCCAGAAAATTCTTAAGAGCACTTGTGATCTGTCCATATATAGCAAGATTAGGACAAGGAAAACTACGTACGTGTGGACATTTTCAACTCTTAATGTGGACGAGAAACAAAATTTGATTTTCATATGTTCATAGAGATTTAGTATGTCAATGGCATATAATCTCATTGTTTGCACGTAAAAGGTTGTTTTTAACTTAAAAATGTCAGTCTTTGTTCAAAAAAAAAAAAACTTATAAATGCCAGTTAATATACCGACGATATAAAGTAATGGTAGTGATGTTTAAAGAGTGATCGGGAAAAGCGGATTCGGACCTTTTTGGATTGAAAGGCACCATCTAGATCGTGCAGTGCGAGCCAGCCGGTTCGCCATCCGGGTACACTCCATCCCTTCGATAGAGAACCGAGACTGATCACAGGTACGATCGACGAGAATTTCGCCATGGGAACAAAGGGTTTATTCCCAAACACAGTCCATCTAAAAACTTCGTCAGAAACCACCAGTATCTTAAGTTCCCGAGCCAACTCAGCCAGCTTATAAAGAAATATCCAATAGTTACGTTACACATTATCAAAGATGAGATCAAATGAGGTCACGTTGTATAACTAATTAGAGTATCTGTAAAATACCTGCATAAGATGACTTTCAGAGTAAATGTTCCCATTAGGATTGTGTGGGTTAATAATAAGTATCGCACAGGTGTTCTCGTCCACAAGCTCACAGACGCTGTCAAAGTCGATCTCATAGTCATTTTCGTGGAGGAAAGTATATTCACGAACCTCAAATTTATTGTAGATTGCGTGGACCATGTCCCATGGAAAGCCCGGCTTTGGAAGCAAGATGTTGGCTTTCGGTGTAGCCAAGATTTCAATTGCAAGCTCGATGGCTTGTTTGCATCCAACGGTCATAAACACGTCATCTGCAGTCAATTTCTTCAGAAGATCTTGATTTAGAAACTCGGCCACGGCACTAAAAATAGCGGAAGCAAAAAAATAATTTGTCACAGAATATAATTTGTCAAAAAATAACTCGATACATAATATAGTTAAGGTGAAGTGAAACTAGAAGTGTTATATGGGAGCTAGATCATATTGTAAAACAAAATTTGGTGGGACATTTTTTTTTTTTCGTCAACCAAACATATATAATAGAATAGAATTGTCCTAATCGGAGAGTAAAAGTTTACAACAATAGTTTCAAAAAGAAATAATCTAGAATGATCAATAATAATTCGATGTAGATATTACCTTTTAGCCGCGGGAAGGCCAATACTTGGAGCATAGGCGTTTCCACTACCGTCAAGGACAGCTTTAACGACTGCCTTCTCAGCGGTATGGCTAGTCTCGGGGGCTTCACTTAGAGGGGGCAAAATGGGTTTTCCATTAGGGTCACACCGAGACATGATTCTAGAGGTGTAACTCCCTAGCGTGGCAGCTGCAGCCTTTTTGGCTGCTTCGCTACCACTAAACTGCCAGTTGACCGATCTATAGTTCTCCATATTTCTCTTGTCTAGCGTTTGAATTTGCTTCTTTTATTTCTCTTGCTTAGATTTTTGGTTTGGTGATTATTCTCATCGCTACGAGTGGTATTATATAGTACAAGTTTCGGCACTCTAAACAAAAAAATCTATTTGATGGGATTATAGAAATTGGCCACATTGATTCAATTAGAATATCATAGAACACGTTACTCAGACCAATTTATGAAAGTCTAAATGGTTGAAATATTAATTAACTTCAATCTTACTTGGTGATGTTATTATACTCTGCATATGGTATGTGAAACCATGACAACAGACGACATCTATTATAATTGTATTGTCATATTGTCACAAGAATACAAATAGAATGCTTCTTTGAATTCTTCGTTAACGTGTGAAATATCTTATACTTAATTAACTATACATACCAAAGACATATCTATATATGTTTGTATGAAATCAACTGAAATAAGCATAGATTAATTTGTTTAAATTTGATTTCAATTATATTTGTTTTAAAAATATCCGCCTAGTTCCGATTAAGTTTCGTAAAATCGCTAAGCTCATCTTCTCCGCCTTTATTAATTACTAATTTCTGTCTAGTATCGATTATACGATTATGTTTGTCTAATTTAATTATAACCCGTCTAATCCAATTATTCTCACTTAATTTTGTGTATACTTATTGTTTTTGGAGCCAAATATAAATCAAATATATACTTTTTGTTATTTAGACATTTAAATTAAGAGTTCATAATGTTTTACAATAACTAATGTACAAACTTTTAATAAAAATCATAAAATTTTTGTTTAAAATTATGTTTTTATGTGTTTACCATAATTTTAAAGATATTATAGTTTTATATTTTATTTGATATTTTTTCGTAAAATAAATAAAATTATACATATATTTAGTATTATATTTTATTTTATTATTAATTTAATAAAATAATTTTAAAATTAATTTCTGATTAATTCTCGTTTAGTTTCTGACTTTTTCACTAGGCGTTAGACCCACCTCAACCGTCTAAGTAGCGGTTAGCGATTTTTAAAACATAGTTTATAAATATTGCCGAGAATTTTATAAATAAATTTAATATCTGCGCGCTAGCTACATCCGATGGTGGTGACATATGCGTAGGGTTCCACTTGCGCTAGTTAATTTGTATGTACAACAGTATATTGTTCGTATAACTCATATATATCATACTAGATAATAAATTATGACCACAGCGATGAAAGAACGTTCAAAAGCTCAATTGGAGCCGATAGTTAGTTATTTAATAATATAAATAAATTCTCATGTCATTTGAAAATAAAATTTGTCGTTGGTGGGTGAGGGGACAATGGTAATTTCGATAGAATAAAATATAACCTATTGTACTTCTTGGAATAAAAAATATTGTTGTGATTGTTGTTAAAAAAAAACATTGTTGTCATGCAATTTAATTTATTTAAAAGTTCCCTTAAACAAATATTGCAATTTCTTACAAATTATGGTGCAAAACTTACACGAAGTTTGAGTATTGCTTACATAGGCGTCCATCATGGTCTCCATGTATATTGCAAGGAGAGCTTCTTCATCGTGAAACATGTCGTATATGAAAAATCGTTTGTCGTAGATCTGAATGGAACAGAAAGATTCACATCATGTAAATATTGTTTGTGGAAGCTATTTAATATAATGTGTTGCATGCAGTTAAAAATCATTATTGATACATTTATATCAAATTTATGTAATCTAATGTAGCAGACGATATCAAAAAATTAATATTTATAAATATTTTTATGTGTTTGAACTTTGAATAATCCTCATCTAGATCTGCCAAAATTTTGTTTGACGCTAAAAAAGCAAATCATTTGTAACGTAGAGTGAAATATGATACATATAAAATATTTTGGATCCCAAGTAAAAAAGGATATACCATATACGGATCTAAAGATCAGAACTTTTTGATAATAAAAGAAAAACAAAATACTCCATATGACATTTGGAGCCCATTCCACCAATATTAAAATTAGAATTAGTAAATATGGTAGAAAGTCTCCATTCATAGCTATGTTGAATTGGTTTGGTCCAGATTGTTATTTTAAGGACTCATGACTCATCAACACATCATCTCTGGAAAAAAACTAAAGCAGATCAGCGATCAGCGATGCAAGAGTCGGTAAAATGCGACATCGGAACAGAGCCGTATCTCTTTTTATTGTTATTACTATTTTGATAATGTGTTGTTGCTTGTTACTGCCGCCTGTTACAACGTGGGGATAAATTTACTGGCACATCTCTTTCTTTCTTTTCTTTTTTTTTTTCCTTTTTATCAAACACTTGTTGTCTTAATTATCAACTAGATTAAGACCGTACTCTCAAATTCATTTTATTCATATTGTAATTTTTATATAAAATATAATTTATTTGAATATTTTTTTTTTAAAAAATGGATAAAATATTATGCAATAAAATAATATGTTAAATATGATGACTTGAAAAAATACTTATTTTGTAAGTTTTATATTGTTAATGATTCTAGATAAGTACCCGTACTATTACGACTATAACACTGGTTAAATTTTATTTTATACAAAATTTTGTATATTTTCTATTTTAAAATAAAAATTCAATATGTTGTATTAGTTTATGTATGTGAAGTTATTTCAACAATGTATATTCTACCTCATGACTTGAATGTCATTATAAGACATAATTTTGTGAATTTGGTTTTTAGAAAGCGAGTTATTATATTATGAGTAATTTAATATATTGTTATACTTTTTGTTTTAATATATTTGGTTTTTTGAAATTCTTTCATATTATAGTGACATATTATTGGCATTGCTATAACAAACCAATTTAAAGTTTTTATAGTTTCTAAGTTCAATATGAAGTTTCAATATTTTAAAAATATTTCAAATAAATTATTTAAAGTTGATTATATTATATAAAATTATAAAATTCAACAAAAAAGTATGAAATTGAATTTAAATATTCAAATTTTGACCCGTTACTCAGTAAATTTTTTAATTCAATAGATATTATTTTAAAAGAATAATATTAATAAAACTTGAATATTTTATAGATTGAATCATTTATATTTGTTTTTAAAATTTCAACTTATGGTATATCCGGAAATAAAACTATTTTTTGATTTTTTATTTTTTTTTTTGTCAATAGAAGATTAGCTCAAATGAGCCAATTCGGTGGGAAGTATAATTAAAATGAGAGGTAAAGTATAATGATAATTAACTAATTAATATGTTAAGTTAGATATCAAAGGATTTTATTTGATGAATAATTTAATAAAGAAAATTAATATAGTAAGTTAGATGATATCAAATGATTATTTAGAATATTATCTTTAAGATTTTGGAAACAATAAATCCAGACTATACAAATAATATAAAACTTAATCTACAACCTATTTGTAACCAACTTATTAAAATTATATAGTATAAAAAACAATTTTATGTAATTCTGTTTTATTATACAGGGATTCTGTGGGCAAAACCATCATAAAGGTTATCAACATTATATGTGAACACAACCATATATATATAAACTAGAAAAAGTCACACTACATTAAAATTCAAATATCTCTAACACTTGTTATTATATAAGCACATGTTGAGCAATTAACTTGATATAGTTTTGGTATATATAAAAATAACATTAATCAAGTTAGTTCCGCACGAATGGTCGTACTTACTGCTGCACGAATTCATTTTTGTATAACGTGGTAAGATCACTTTGTCACTCAATATACTTTTTGATCGACTAGAGTTGTTGTTGTTTATAATATTACAACTGAGTTTGATTATTCAATATGGAAGTAAAAACAAATTGGTTAATTATTATTATTCCTCTTCTGTTAAATTACTTTGGATTTAAATTGAAGTGGCATGTCTCCGTACACGTTTTCGTGTCATTACTAACTATTGTGTATTTTGTTTATTTGTTAATCAAATTATTTTGTCTCCATATATGTCAAGTTCTCAACCACTTGTGTGTAATATGTATAGGTTGTGCCTAAATAACACAACTTGAGCGTTGTTTGTGTGTCCATCACCTATTTACAACGACGTTTATTATAGATAATTTTCTGTTTTTTTACAGATTATAGAGAAATTTAGAAATACTGTCATGTACAGTAACAAGTCTTGTGCCCAATGCCATTTTATCTTTTTTCTTTTCTCGGTGTCACAACCAAAAATTGGAAAAACAATTTTAAATTTTATAAATTCAAATCATAAACCATATTTAATAATTAATTTCTTCTCGTTTCTTTAATCTTTTTTTCCTTTTCTCTCCTCCTTATTTTTTCTTCTCTCTATCTATTTTTTATTTTCTTTTATAGTTTTTTTTAAATCAACTTCTAATATGTATATCTCCAGCAAATAAAATAAACATTTTTTGACATCATATATGTTTATAATTTTGCATTGTAAATAGAAAAAGAAGACATGTATATTTACGTATGGACAAAAAATATATTGTCCAATGGTGAACAACTATTGTGAAACTTCTCAGCAAAACATATCTTGTCCACCAATAAAATATTAAAAATAATCGACAAATATTTTATAACATAATATTTTGGAAAATATAAAAGTGAAAAATAATTATGATTTTACTTATACTAATCATATAATATTGATAAATTTGGTGAGACTAGTGGACAAAATAAATTGTCTATGTTTTCTCAACACCTAGTCTATCATGTATTTATTGAACTAATGGACAAAATAATTTTTCAATGGACATATTATATTTGAAAAATACTTAGATTCACCCCTAGAGATGAATCTCTGTATTCACCCACTCCCCTCTAAACCAATCAAAATTTTTTATCTAATATTTCATTTAAAAAATAAATCAAAATAAAATTAAAAAAGCAAAACAAATTCTGTATATTTTTATTTAAGTAAAATTAATGGTTGGGTTTAGATTTTACAATTAAACAAGGTGATATATCAGTTTGGGTTTATAAATGAGAATTAGGGTTTAGATTTTACAATTAAAATAAAATTATATGTCAGTTTGGATTTAGAAATGAGGTGGTTAAGGTTTAAAGTTTACAATTAAAACAAAATTATATGTCGGTTTGGGTTTACAAATAAGGCGGTTAGGGTTTAGAGTTTACAATTAGAATAAAATTATATGTCAATTTGGGTTTAAAAATGAGGTGGTTAGGATTTAGATTTTACAATTAAAACGAAATTATATATTGGTTTAGGTTTACAAATGAGGTGGTTATGGATTAGATTTTACAATTAGAACGAAATTATATATTGGTTTAGTTTATAAAAGATAGGTTTAGTTTTTTATTTTATTTTACAATGATGTATACAAATTTTGTTTTCTTATTTTATAAGGGGGTGAATAAAGAGGTTCACCTCTAGGGATGAACCCAAATATTGTCCATTATATTTCTAATAACAAGTTTCTTTCTTAAAAAATACTTAGGTTAATCTCTAGGGGTGAATCTTTGTATTCACCCTCTTCTCTCTCAACCAATCAGAACGTTCTACCTAATATTTTATTTTAAAAATAAATCAAAATTAAATTGAAAAGCAAAATTAATTAAGAAAACAAATTCTGTATAGTTTTATTTAAAGAAAGTTAAATATTGTCTTGGTTTAGATTTTACAATTAAAGGAGGTTATATATCGGTTTGAGTTTATGAATGAGAATTAGGGTTTAGATTTTATAATTAAAACGATATGTCGGTTTGGGTTTACAAATGAGGTGGTTAGGGTTTAGATTTTACAATTAGAACAAAATTATATGTCGGTTTGGGTTTACAAATGAGATGGTTAAGGTTTAGATTTTACAATTAGAATGAAATTATATGTCGGTCTGGGTTTACAAATGAGAAAGTTAGGGTTTAGATTTAAAAATTAGAACGAAAGTATATGTCGGTTAGGGTTTACAAATGAGATGGTTTGGATTTACAAATGAGATGGTTAAAGTTTACATTTTACAATTACAATGAAATTATATATCGGTTTGGGTTTATAAAATAGCGGTTTAAGTTTCTAATTTTATAATAAATGTTTACAGATTTTATTTACTTATTTTATAAGGGGTGAATGAAGAGGTTCACCCCTAGGGATGAATGAAGAGGTTAGGGTGAATGAAGAGCTTCACCCTAGGGGTGAACCCAAATATTACTCTTCTTTCTTACTTCTTCTACGACGACAATTTCTCCTTTTTTACTTATGCCAGAAAGTAACAGTTCTAGAAAGAGAAAATAATAACTGGCATTTAAAAAAACTTGATTTTTCAAAATGGCACTTTAGACTTAATGGTGTATTAAGTATCAACCACACGATTTTTCTGCCCACAAAAAAATTCAAAGTTTTTCGTCTAATTATTCAAACAAAACATTTAATTAATAGGAAAAAAACTTTTCAAATTATCCAAGTATTCGCACATATACTCATATCCAAATTTTTCGTCTAATTATTCAAACTAATATTAAATAATGTAAATACTGTTTATACTATATAAGTACTCTCACAAATTCTTAGTCTGATACATTGTTAAATTTTTACATATAACATTGCTAAAACCATCTCTATATACTTATTTAAGCAATGTTGTTAGAAGTTTAACTCTATTATCATGTGGCATATTACAAAAAATATCATTGTATTTTAATTAATTTACTAATTAACCAAAGAAAAGCTTATATTGGTTTATAAAATAATTAAATAATTTTTTCAAATTATTTAACAAATTCCATTTATTTTTACACAAATTTTAGGAAATAATAACAAACTATACAGAATAATTATAAAACCTAATTTTATTTATAAAACTAAGATTAAATATATGCATCCCTAATCATTTAATAATGACATATATATTTTAAAACTAAGATACAACCTTTTATATTTTAGAAATATAAAATCTTATATCTAATTTATTAAATATTTTTTGCATTCTACATCAACACAATGACATCTTATTAAAAATCTAAGAAATCAAAAATGTTATATTTTATCGAATATACAACTAAAAAATAATCAAAAAGTTAAATTAGAATTTCTAAACATGATCGCTTCAATATGGGTTTTGTTTTTTTTTCTTCTAGATTTTACCAAATTTATATGATTCACGGATTTGAACAGTGTATCATATACCTAAGACGGGTTGAAATCAGAATATTAAAGTAAGTAATATAAAATCTTATATCTAATTTATTAAATATTTTTTTGCATTCTACATCAACACAATGTATAAGTAACATATTAAAGTAAGTAAATTAAATGTAAAAGATTATAAAATGTATAGAGAAAATCAAATAAAACTTTTAATCTTATTTTATAACTAACAATTCGCAAACATTTGCCGTGCTGTACAACATAAATAACTATCTAGTACGTATATACTTATATGAATAAAAAAAGAAGTTCAAGTACTCTAAATGAATTGTATGACTCATGATATAGATTCAATGATGCATGGCTTGTTCTCTCTTTGTAATGGGTGTACACGTAAACTTTTATGAGCTTGCTTGAATTAGATGTCGCCAGACCGTGTGAATGTACTTTCACAGACATTCAGACAGCTTGGCAACCATCACCAAAACTATTATTAGTCATAAAATCATTTAGAAAAATTATTTCTATTTTCATAAATTCTTTTAGAAAATAATAAATATGAATATAAGTTTAAAATTTTTAAATAACTTTTGAAAAATCCAACCGCCTCCTTTTGCAAACGAATTACCTTATTTTTGGGGCGGTTGGCAACCGCCCGTTTCCTCACCCCAACCACTCTCTTCAACCATCTTCTCTAACTACCTACTTCAATCGTTTTTTCCAATTGTCATGCACACAAATCGTCTTGAACGTTACTAATCAAACCCAAAGAATTATGTAGAAGTGATAAAGAGTTAAAGCTTGTCAAATGAGCAAATCTAGAGCTTAGTTTGACGATAGTTCTTGAGTATTCTCACAAACTCTAACCACTCATTCTTATCTCTCAATGATCTTAGCTGCTTTAGGTAAGTTTAGAATGGTTAGAATCTCGAAAAGAGAATGAGATAGACCCGAGTGAAAAAAGATATAATGGATTGAAGTTGATAATCTGAATTGGCTAAACCTTGATCAACCAGTCCACAAATCGGATGAGTCGATTTGCTTTTCAATTTATCGTTGCCAAGGTAAACTTAAAATCTAAAATCAATCCGATTTTTCTACTCTTCCAAACCGACCAATCAACAAGCGCAAGAGATGCAAAAACATAAGGATCAAACCGGTAAAATTGAGGATTTAGACATGATGAATTAAACCGGATTAGTTTTCCGGTTTATTAAACCCACTGGTTTATTTAGTCGTCTGTTTATTTCTTCCGTCAACGTCATTCATCGTCTTCCTTAAACCCTAATCAAAAATCTCTCCCTTCTTGGAGCTATGGCGGCCTTTGAAGACAGAGCAGATGAAAACGATGGAATTGCCTTCAAAGATGGCAACACTGACATCTCCCAACAGCTTATGGACCGTTACGGCAAGTCCTCAGCTTCGCAGCACCGTCATCTCGTCGCCACCGCCGTCGCTATGCGCTCCATTCTCACCTCTGAGTCTCTTCCGCCGTCTCCTCCTGCTTTCTTCGCAGCTGCTATATCCTCTGTCGATTCTTCCACGGAGGATCCCATGGCGGTTTCTGCTTTGCTTACGTTCCTGTCCATAGTCCTTCCTCTGGTTCCTTCAGGAGATATTTCAGCTACTATGGCTCGAGATGCTGTGGCTGTTTTGGTAAACCCAATTGATGGTGGGGTTGATAAATTAGGTGTTGCGAGTTTGAGAGCTGGTGTGAAGTGCATTGGGACTTTGCTTATTGGTTTCTGCGATTTGGATGATTGGGAATCTCTTCAAATTGGGTTTGGTTTACTTCTCAAGTTCGCCATTGATAAACGTCCCAAGGTATTCACTTTTGGGTTTCCCACTTCCTAAAATTGCTGGAATGAATCACTACTGTCTATAGAATGACCATTTTCATGATTAATTCTGTTAAAAGTGTTGAGCTTTGCATGTGTTAGTGGGTTTACTGGTGGAGAAGCCATGCTTGTATTGCTATCTTGTATCATATTGTGATGACAATCTTGGTTTGTGTGTTTGCTCTATTAGGTTAGAAGATGCGCTCAAGAGTGTTTGGAGAAGTTATTTGGTTCTCTACAATCATCTACTGTTATAAAGGAAGCAAGTAATACAGTTTATGCTTTACTTAAAGAATATAAGCCTGTTCTATCTGACTTAAGCTCAAAAAAGATTGATGAGGGTTCTAAGGTTGACTCAACAATGAGGTCTGAGGACGTAGAGGCTGCCCATGTGCTAAATGTGCTCAGTGCTACAATTCCGTTTCTATCTGCCAAAGTTAGTTCTAGAGTTTTTTCGGAACTTTGCAAGCTTATGGGTTCTCAGTTTTCGCCGTTGACGAGGCAAATTCTCAAAGCGATTGACACTATCTTCAAGAATTCAGAAGATACAACTGTTGTTCCTGAGATAGAAGGACTTGTAACTTCTTTGACTAGTTATTTATCTTTACACGACAAGAATCCTGCTGACACGATCGTGCATGTGACCACCCTATTAAAAAGTGCTTTGGAGAAAGCCTACTCAGTCGAACCGACTCTATGTCTAAAGAAACTTCCACTAGTTTGTGGGTCATTGGCAGGTTTGTTCCCTCCCTAGCTTTTAGCATATATCTCTTTTGTTCTTCATTGTGGGCTTGGATTTCTATATATATGTTATGATGAATACCAACGTTCAATTCCTCTGCTGTAGGCCTTCTGACTTCCACGGACGACGTTGCATCCCAAGCCTCAGTTATATTAAAAGACTTGATCAGTAGCCACATCGATACAAATGAACTTCTAATCGAGGGAAGCTTGCCTTGTGAAGATGAGGATAACGTAACGAGTGGAGACAATATAAATGCAGCAAGATGTTTATGCTCTGTCTTTCAGAGTGCCCTAAACTCATGTGATGGAATTCCAAAGGAGCACATTTTAACTGTCATAAATCTTTTGATCGAGAAACTTGGTAGGTGTACTTTCACTCGGTGCTATATTTTGTCATCCTGATCATGTTATCTACACATCTCCTTAGTGAAATATTTTAATTCTATCTCCAAATGTTTCAGGAGAGCGTTCATATGTTCTTGCAAAGAATATCATATTAAAGCTTGCTGACTTGATGGAACATGCAACTGGAGATACGTCTAGCTCACAGTATGTAAGTTACGAAAGGGCCTATTGTGTACTGTTATGGTACTGGTTTCTTACTTTAAGGATATGGTTGGTTCAGAAAGTTGTGAGTTATTTTTCTGAATGTCCCAGTGGATAATAGTGATTTGATACTCAATGGTGTATTCAGTTATATTTCATGATTAAGAAAAAACAAAGACATCTTGATCCTCATCATATATCTATGTTAGCAGTTTTTTACGATATAAAGAGTCTATCTATACTATTTGATTTATACTAGATTGGACTTATCTGCAGCTTCAGCAATGCATTGGGTCTGCAGTGGTCGCAATGGGACCAGTAAGGCTACTGGCACTTCTTCCTATCACTCTTCATGCTGAGAGTCACTCATGCACAAATGCTTGGCTAATTCCTGTCTTAAGAAAATATATCATTGGAGCATCTCTTGAGTATTATGTCGATCACATTGTTCCACTTGCAAAATCACTGATGCTTGCTTCTAAAGGAGGTACTCATCTATACCGACAATAAGAATTGCATTTACATTAGATTGGACAGACTTTTCCTATCTTCTCTTCCTTTGGGTTTTTGTTTGCATATCAGGGCTTAGTATACTATTCTGCCACTTGCTTTACATCATGCAAGAATGTAGTTAACCGAGGGCACAATCAGTTGATAACTTCTCTCTGTGTTTGGTGATTTTTCACTAACATGTATTTATATGTTTGTTTGTTAGCTAAAAAGTCAGCTTACGGCAAAGAGTTGCGGGCCTATGGTCATGAACTTCTGAGACTGTTACCTGCCTTTTGTAACTATCCAGTTGATGTGCCCCAACAATTTGGATCGTTAGCCAAACTGATGGTTAAATTTATTAAAAATAAATCTTTCATGCATGAAGCCGTGGCCCTTTCTCTACAGGTGAGTTCCTTTGTATTTCGTTAATGCTAGGGTGAACTGACAACTTGGCAATCTCATTGAAATTTTCCTTGTTTAGATGCTTGTAAATCAGAATAAAAGAATGCCTAAGCCCAGTACAGATATGGACGAAGCAACAGCCATAAGTGAAGATGCGACAACAGAACTGGAAAGTAGATTCTACTATTCGAAGAAAGCTTCAACGAAAAACATGAAGGCTTTGGCATCAAGCTCGACAGAGTTGCTTCAGACTCTTGTTGATGTATTCACTGCTTCAGACTCAGATATCAGTGCAGACTTTAAGGTTTACAAATTTCCTTGTTATTCTCTGCATTTCAAACTTATAACAAATTGGTTGAAGGTCCTCCATTGTAGTCGGATTAGAGAAAAAACACTTCACACATATTGTAGATATCTTTTGCTAGGGAAAAGCATTTTCTGGTGTGATTAAATTCTGATTGAATCCTTACCTGCTCGTAGGCCGTAGAGGCTAGTGACAATGTGACATATAAACAAAAACTATATTTGTAAGCATGAAGAAAACACAAATGTATTTGTTGCTTAAAACACTATTAGTATTTCTTCAATTAATGTCTTATATGGTGTCAACTTTCTCCTAACTAGGAGTTTCTTTAGTTTCTTTTCGATTGCAAAGATGCATACAGTGGTTTTATTTATTTTTCAAAGAAGTTTTGGCTTCTATATCTGTCAATTTCGTCAGCACAGGTCTATTAACTTGAGCGATTGAACTATTGACTGACGGAAGAAAATATTTTATAGTTAATGTTCTTGTAATGGCAGGCTGCAATTGGATGCTTAGCTTCTACTCTGGATTCGTCAGTTAGGAAAAAGATTCTAATTTCTTTGCTAAATAAGTTTGATCCTGCTGGTGAAAGCGAGACTGATGGGAAGGTCAATCAATCGAATGATTCAATCGATGAAGAAGAAGAAACCTGCAGTGCCACAAAGACACAGTTAAAGAGGTATAATTCAACTTATATGATGTGTCCTGTTATATGTACTTTTATTATGAAACTCATCCTCGAAAAATCTCTTGTTCGACTTGTTAAATTTCTTGAATACCATTAGACATTGTAATAGCATGACATCCATGTGTATATCTAGTTAAATTTCCTCTTCTCCTATACCTCGTACGACCTTTTCCAATGGCATTTGCTTGCAGGAGTGCTGTGCTGGATCTTGCATATTCATTTGTTGAAGGAGCCCAGGAAGACCTTATTGAGTTAATTTATAATCTTGTTCGCCAAAGTTTTAAGGTATGTTTCTTAACTTGAGCTTAGAGAATTTTCCAATGTAGTGGCTAGTCCATGAGCTTTTTTTATTTTAGGCAACCGACGAGGCTGATCTTTGTGGGGCATATGATACGCTGAGCAGAGTTCTACAGGTTGGTTAACCTCATCGAAGCTTGTTATTCACTGGGTACTCCTCATGCTTATGTGGCTTTGCCCTTGTTCGTGCAGGAACATGGTTCGTTTTGTTCATCTCATTTTGCAGAGGTGATAGAGATGTTAGTCAGCCATAAAACTCCAGAGGATGCAGCGTCTTCTATAAGTCGATTTGCATGTCTCCACGTTCTAATGGCTCATGGAATTCAGGTAATTTTTTTTTACTTTGTATTCTAACTTGATATCAGTAAATATCCATTGCTTATGTATATATATATCCATCCTCTGTTTTTTAAAACTTATAATTGGTCTTGCCTTGTGAAGAAAATTACTGATATTTCGACGTTTTACTTCTTTTTTTTGCAGTCAAGCACCGAGGAGGAGAATGAGAAGGCTTTCCTTATTCTGAACGAGATAATCCTGACACTTAAAGATGTAAACATACTGTTTGCTTCGTTGCTGTTTCAGTTTGTTGGTGCTTAGGAAACAATACATTTTCTCAACAAAATTAACATTTGTGTGCATTATCTTGCCTTTGCATATACAGGGGAAAGAAGAACATAGGAAAGCAGCTTGTGATGCACTGGTTATGGTATATACCACCCTTAAAAATTCATCCTCTGTCAGCAGTGATGAACTTTGTCCCAAATTGATTAACATGGTAAGTGCATGAGATGAGCTCGCCATAACATTTTCAGTTCACTTAATTATCTCTTAAATGACCAATCAGCATCCATGATTTTTCAGATAACGGGTTATATTGATGGATCGTCGCCGCACATAAGGAGTGGAGCAGTGTCTGCGTTATCTGCCTTGGTATACAAAGATCCTGAGATCTGCCTATCGTCACCTGAGCTTCTTTCATCTGTTTTATCGTTGCTTCACACCAAATCCATTGAGATTATAAAAGTAAGTCTACCTTATGCCTTTTTTAATCAGACCCCAAGATGTTGTTGCTCTAAGTATTATGTACGTTTGGTTTTTCTCATACGTCTTCATGTATCTCCAGGCTGTTTTGGGTTTTGTGAAAGTTTTAGTCTCAACATCCCAAGCCCAGGACTTGCAGAGTCTACTGCAGAACCTCTTATACGAAATTCTCCCCTGGTCGTCTGTTTCAAGACACTATTTTAAGTCAAAGGTAATAATGAGAATAGTGCTTGACTTTAGTTTCCAAGTGATTTCAGTTCAACTCCTTCCTCAAAACGAATAATTTGCCTTGCGAAAAAACTGCATTTAGGTAACGATCATAGTTGAGATTATGGTAAGGAAGTGCGGCACCCGCGCAGTCCAATTAGCCACACCAGACAAGCACAAGAGTTTCATCCAGACAGTTTTAGAGGTCTCTCTCACCCTCTGTTAATTTTCTTGAAGATCTCAAATTGAATCATCTGAAAAAAAACGTTTTCCATCATCTTGGAACTTTCATCTTAATGTGCAGAACCGTTCGGGGAAATCAAAAGACAAAGAAGAGACCAATGATTCACAGACTACATCCACTGATCCATCCAGAGAGTAAGATCCGTAATAACAGAATAATAATCTGAGATCAAGATCAAATCACTGTTTGCTCATTATATGCATAAATAACAATTGGTTCGTTTTTTTACAGGCCGCGGAAAAGAAATTACAGAGAAGCTTCATCAGAAACTACAGCCAAACAAGACAGCAACAAATTCAAACGGCAAAAGGGAACACATCAACGACACACACCTGCTTCTGACATTAATGGAAGTAGAACAGGACCACAGCGCCATGGTAACAGAAGCTTCGGAAAACATAGGGAAGCTTCTGAAAACAATCACAAGTCAGGAAAAGAGACACGAAAGCCCCAGAAGAACAGATTCAGGAAAGCACAATGAATCTATAATCTCAGTCAATAGAGTTTTGCAGTTATCATATACCGAAAACAGTAACATTGGTGTGTATGTATACGATTTGTAGATTATACACATCAAGATTTTTGAAAGATTAGTTTCTTAAGACTAAAAATGGCCAAAGAAAAGAAAAAGAGAAAATATTTTTGTTACTCTTATCGATGATTTACAGATTAGATTGCAGGAGCTTGATCAAGCACTGATACAATCTCAATCCTGCTTCTCACCAATCTATGGAACACTTGCCTCACTTGTATCTGCAAATCATCCAATCCCACTTCCATTCCCAAGCAAATCTCCTCCATCTCATCCACCTTCTCCGCAACTTCCACCTCATCTTCTTCATCTGCCGGAAACCTAAACCTCTCTGTGAACTCCAGTAAAGATACGCCAATCCTCTCCATCCTCTGCATCTCCTCCATCAATCCACCACCACCACAACGCTTCTCCTTACGTTTCATCTCTTCACCAATCCTCTCCTGAATATAAACAGCTGCGCTAGCCCAACTCTGGTGTTTCGGAAGTGCCAATGGCGCCGCAAGAAGGCTACTTGTCTGACAAGGAACCGCCGCCACAAGCACCCACATCACCAGAACCATGACACTGCTCATTATGTAAACCGGCATTGCGGGTCCAGAAGCTTCCGCTCCACGTGGCAGCACAAGATTGGACACCATAGCCTGAATCTGCTTCGTCGCAGACCAATTCTTGCCGACGTGGCCAGATGATCCACCTCCTCCGGTGACGTTGCTACGCGGTCCAAACGACCAAGACCTCGACGTTGTCCTTCGTTGGTTACTACTGCCACTACCACTTCCTCCGCTGTTTCTATCTCTCCTCTCCTCAGCGTTTAACCCAACGAGAAGACTTGTCAACGCACGCTTAGCTCTACGAACGCCTCCGTCACATAACGGCCGTTGCTTAAGCGCCGTGACAGCAATCTCCGCGAAACGCCGACTCTGTCTAACGGAATCAATCCCGGCAACAACGGCGTTACATAAATCCAACGCCTTTAGAATCCGATCAAGCAATTCAGACAAAACCCTTTCTAGAGACGGAGATTTCGAGATCTGGGTCATGCTCAACACCGCCTTGAACTCAGCGTCACAGGACATTAAAACATCTAGAAGACTCTGTAACCAAGGGATCGAAAGAATCGGCTGAGAGACAGCTGCTGCAGCGTCGGAGGACGAAGGAGGAGGCGGCGGTTGAGATGGGATTAACTCAGAGAAACGCTCAGCTACGTGTTTCTGGAAATACTCGATTTCTTCAAGCTCTTGCTCGTGGTTAACGTCCATGGAGACGATCTGGTTGCGGCGGATGCTGATTCGACTCAGGAATGAGCCTTGGTAATCAGTCGCCGGAGCCATGTGGATGTGATATGAATCAATAAAAGCAACAGTGAGTGAGAATAAATGGATTCCGGAGATAAAGGAGAGATTTTTTTTTTTTTTTTTTTGGAAGAATGGGGCAAAAAAAGGGGTTTTGGGATTTTAAGACGAAAGTGATGATGATATTTAATTTTAAGGAAGGAACCGAAATGGTGCTAAACATGTCTTGTCGGAGAGAGAAGACAATTAAAAGCTCTTTTATTTGTTTATTTTCATTTTTGGGGACTCGAGAAGTGAAGAATATTCGTCTTTGGTCTCTTTTAGGACCTTTTCTATTTTTATATCCTCCTGACATCATTTATTTCCAAATATGTAAAAATAAAATTTGTATTTAGGAAGAGGAAAAAGTCCCCAAAAAAGTATTCTTTTCACTGCATATCATTGGATAGGAGTCTAAATAATATACGTGAAAGTCATATTTCTCATATACATATAATTCAAAAAAAAAAGTGAAATAATTGGATTTATACTTTGTCCTAAATGTTTATTTTATTTGACTACTGATGTCACATTCGTTAAGTCGTATGATACGTCATTTTTTTTTTTTGATTAGTTTGTTCATCAGAGAATAATCAAATAATAAAAGGATAATATGAATGACAAAAAAGCATGTTAGGGTGAAACGATGTGCAAAGAAACAAATACTTTCTGACATCCAACCGTCTCTCTTAATTAAATTTCTAACGTATTTGTCACTAAAGCGGTGATAGTCAGTTAACAATTTATAACATATTTAAAATTTGGATTTATTGAAAATTTAATTTGGTAATTTATGTTTCACCTAAAAAAAGTCTCGTGGACATGATTTTTGAGCTTTCGCATGTGGCAACTTATGACAAAAGTAGAAAAAATAATAATCGGTTAATCGTAAGTAGTGAGTGCATTTTAAAGATTCTTCAATGTGGATTCAACTGTAACAAGACTCACTGGTTCATGATTTGTCAAAACTGTAACAATCACTCTATTATCACAGGGTCAATTGTTTACACAAACAGCTTTATATTTCTGTTTTTCGCTAATGAACAGCTTTACATTTCTGTCGGTCACCTATTACTTAGAATGTACCATAAGTGCATAGACCATGTATTTGTCTTGTCGAATGTGACATATTTGAAAGCATGTCACGCTATCACTAGAGAAGCCACCGATACGAATTATCGTCGGTAATTTTTCTTAGTACGCTATCAAACACATGATTAGACTATCAGGTGACAAGCTAATATTATATATTCTATAAAAGCAGGGAGGCTCAAGATGACAAAATCATATTATCTATTTAACATTTTTGAAATATATTTTTGTATTATTCTCTCTTATCTTTGTATCCAAACAAGTCTCAACTAAATTTTTTACAATATTTACAACCAAACACAATTATTTCCTTATTTGATAATATTAATTTCCTAAAATATATCTATCTAATTTATATCAATATGTTAGATTAAAATATAATTCTCCTTTCATTTTTATTTAATCTTATATTTAATTATTATAATTATTATTTAATACATAAATTTAATAAAATTTTAGATTTTTTAAGCATATAATGTGATTTGAATTTTTATAAACGGATATATATTAAAAATTTGTCTTAGGATATTTGTAACCAAACAAGTATATCCACATATAGAGCTCGGAACACATTTTTGGAGTACAATAGGGTGCCATCACTTTTTGCCAACTTCGGGTCGGGTTTTTAACTAAAATCATAACTGATTAAATTATCCGGATCCTCCTTAAGATTACCGAATATTTTGGGCCGATTTTTAATCCATAGCGTATTTATTTACATCCAATTAATGCCAACTAATGTCCATTGTATCTTAGGAAAGATCTAATTTGCATGCCAAATTTTTAGGGTCGAGTTTGACAAAAAGAATTGATAACCCAAATTATGTAATCACATCCCTATAATATAGCAACTAATTCAAGATGAATACATCTTAGGAAATATCTAATTTGCGTTTAATAAACGATTACATATTTGGTAAGATCTTATTAGCTTTAAATATACACTATTAATCCAATAATATCAATTGAGAATCATAATAAGAATATCTCATATCGTTCATTCATAAATCATAACTAACAAATCGTAAAATGTATATTCTCAACTTGCGAATCAAGAGTTTCTACAAAACCCTATCTACAACCGTTAAAAATATATATATCAACAAAATAATATACAGTGGTGTACCACGAAGTAAAACCTAGTATATTCTATAAAAGCAGTTCCTTTTTAAAAAAAATTGTACTTATCTTTTGGGAACTAATTGATGCAAAGTAAAAAAGCAGTGAGAACAAACGGAATGCTTTGAGCCTTCGACTAAAGTGACTATCACATCTTGGTTTTTTTCGCTGTTGGAATCATTTGTTTATTTCTGTTTTCGAAGTTTTGATTCTTTATCATATACACTAATATTATTTCGCATTCCAATTAATTTTCCTTATAATTAACGAAATTATATGAGAAAAGAAGAATATGAATAAAAGGTTGTACCAATTCGTTACACATAAAGTATCAAGTAACATATGATCTATATAAAAAAAAAGTAACATACGATCTAGAGAAAATGTTATATTGTGAGAAAATGTTATACCCATTTTACAGCTATTAGTAAACAAATCAAGGATGTTGATAGGTTTTGAAGTTTTTTTTTTTTTGTCAGCTATGATGATAGTTCAGTAACAGGCTAACAGCAATTAGTTAAAAACTCAAGACTTCACTAAACTAGTTTAGTCTGAAGATCACACTGTCTGGATTATAATTAAAAGAAGAAATCTTAAAAAGTTAAAAAGCATACCAAAAAAAAAAAAAAAGAATCAGAGATGCTGATTGCTGATGCACCAATGTACTTTATTCTTTCGAAATCTCAAATTCAACACAGACGTATGACTCCACTGAGTTTCACGAAATCATACGATTGCGAAAATTAAAGTCGTCAGATAAGTGGAAGCGATAATTACGGGTGTCAAGACCTTGGTCCTTTACTCCTTTTATACGCTCATTTTAAAGTAATTTAATATGGTAGGTTGAATTAACCGTTAATGACGGTTAGAATAGAACATAAAACAGTTTTATAACATTGTCGGTCCAATTTTGTGTTGTTTACTCAAGAACTATCTCTAAAACACTAGAGAGCAATGATGAGAATGCCGTGGCAAAAAGTGATCATTAGCTTTTTATTCAAGAAAATTAATTAGTTATTAAACTTTAAACTATATACAGTACTATATATTCTTATAGTTCCACAGATAACGCCCATAATCAAAATATCATATCTTCAATCTAATAAGTATACAGAACAAAAATGAATTATTCATCGTATCATTGTCACAAAAGCATTTTAACAAACCAAAAGCGACAATTAAGATTTATTATTAGTATAGTTGCTAATTTTTTGTTTTTTTGCCGTCACATGGCAACCACGAAAAGGAAATTAAACGCGTTCTTTTGGAGTTTTAAGAGGAATTTGATTAATGGATAAAATAGCACCATTATATTAGTTATTTCGTTGATAATAGTTTTGTTCTAACACACTACAAGATGTAGTCAAGGTCAAAAAAAAAATACACTGAAGTAACGGCAGATTGATAGGGTTGGGTGCATTTTATTTTTTTGGCTGCACCTGCATGTGATTTTACTTTCTTTTTAATCAGTGAAAAGTTGGTAAATGATTAGGCAGAGGTTTTTCATTTTCAACAAGTTAAATTGGATAACAAAATTAACAAGGAAAAAAAATGGAACTTAATTGGATAAATCTTTTAACTATGGGCCGGGCTAAATCGTGATAAGGCCTAGACTTGCACCATACTCAATCCTGAAGATTCATCATATAAACGTGTCATAACACTACTTTACTTACTGCCATGAACTTCCCTCAATTCATGATTTGATCATGCTATATATTGCTCAAAGAGTTCCTAATCGAATTTTCTTTTGTTATTATGGTAGCTTTGTCCAGCATATAAAGCTGTCATTTACTGATTTGGCTATATTTTGAGACTGTATCAAGTAATAATATAATCTAATCCTTGTAATAAACAAGAAATAATTGTAGAAATAATAAACAAGAAATAATCTCTATTGATGAATGATGATATGGTAGAAATATATATTTACTTAAATTACTGTCTTTAATATAATCTATCCTTATAAATGAATTCTCCAATATTTATTTATCTGTAGTATATAGAAAACAAAATCCAAACTTTAACTCAAGATTTTGAAGATACTGTATATGGAATTGACTTTTAGGTAACTACTTAAGAAGAATTTATTCCTTCTTTCGCCGTCCTCGGCCATGGACCTTCCCGTCACCAACTTAGCTACCATAAAACCCATATTTCATTTGGCTCTAACCATTTTGTAACGTCTCATAATCATTAAGAAGAACATACGTACAAATGGGCTTCGTTAGACCTGTTTGCATGATACTCTTTTCTCTTTTGATATCATTCCTTCTTTCGCCGTCTTCGGCCATGGACCTTCCCGTCACAACCGGCGGTATCCCGCGACGGAGCAACGAGGAGGTTGGGTTTATCTTCCAAACGTGGATGTCGAAGCACGGGAAGACTTATACAAATGCTCTCGGAGATAAGGAACAGCGTTTTCAAAACTTCAAGGACAACCTCCGTTTCATTGACCAGCACAATGCTAAGAACCTCTCTTACCGTCTTGGTTTGACTCGGTTTGCTGACCTAACCGTCCAAGAGTACCAAGAACAACTCCCTGGACGCCCTATACAGAAACAAAGGCCCCTCAGAATTAGTCGTAGGTATGTACCACTCGCCGAAGATCAGCTTCCTGAGTCAGTTGACTGGAGGCAACAAGGTGCAGTGTCGGAGATTAAAGACCAAGGAAACTGCAGTGAGTACTTTTACTTGTCTTAACATTCATACCCAAATACTCCTACGGTAATATAGGCTTACTTGTTATTTTTTTGCTTGTAGATAGCTGCTGGGCATTCTCAGCTGTGGCAGCAGTGGAGGGTATAAACAAGATCGTGACAGGAGAGTTAATATCATTGTCCGAGCAAGAATTGGTCGACTGCAACGTGGACAACCACGGTTGTAATGGAGGCGGCCTAATGGACAAAGCTTTCCAGTTCCTTATCAATAACAATGGTCTTGTTTCAGAATTAGATTATCCACAGGCCGTTCAAGGCTACTGTAGCCGCAAACAGGTTCACCTATATATTATAGCTCTCGTAACTAAAAACACTCACATACATATAAATGCTTATATACTTCAGTACCTAATTCCAATTTTTGTTTTTGGTACGTTTAGTCTACATCAAACAAGATCATCACTATTAATAGCTACGAGGATGTGCCAGCAAATGACGAGATTTCCCTACAAAAGGCGGTTGCTCACCAGCCTGTGAGTGTTGGGGTTGACAAAAAATCCCAAGAATTTATGCTCTACAAATCGGTATTTTTATCCCACCTTTAAAATTCATTTTTTTTGGTTAACTGAATCCAAATATATCAATTAAGCAATAAACTTGTATATATGTTTACATGTTTGATGTCATTCAGGGTATATTTACTGGACCATGCGGGACAGATCTTGACCATGCAGTTGTTATCGTCGGGTATGGTAGTGAGATTGGTCAAGACTATTGGATCGTGAGAAACTCGTGGGGCACGGTGTGGGGAGAGGCTGGCTACGCTAAGATTGCTCGTAACTTTGTAAATCCAACAGGTCTATGTGGGATTGCGATGGTTGCTTCATACCCTATCAAGAATCCGACTTCCTAAGCATGAGATTAAGTAACCATGTGTAAGCATGAGTATGTCTAAAATGAGTTTGTCCTAGCACTCGAAAAGAAAGTGTAATGAGTGCATGGAAAATTTTAGATGTTTTATTCAAGATGTGCCATACGGCCCATACTATTCCCATTTAGTAAAAAAGGCTTATTAGGCCCTGCATCATCATCATGATCCCTTGATATGTAGCATATCATTTGGTCGTTTAATGTAGATTAGTGTCCAATATCGGACCACGTCATCATTTAATTTAACATATCATTTTATCAAAGATATAGTAAGATTGGTTGACAAACAACATATTGTGAAGAAAGACTCGATCGATAAGAGCGCGAACTATTATTGTTTATGAACAGAATCATTGATTAAATATTTGGTACGTAGTACCATTTAAGTATTTAAGCGATATCCACGAGCATATTAGCAACACTATGCTGCTCACCTAAATCAATTTTTGCTTTGTCTTCTCTCTCTCCCACGTTAAGTTTGTTTGACTAGGACATAACAAAACAGATCAAGGATATATAAAATAAAATAAAAATTCACATAAATGGTGTTGTTTCCTAGGAAAATTAGATGGTTAGACGCGTAATGTGAGGAGGGTCAAAGTTTAATGGATAAATTTTGATGTATTATTTAAGTAACAAAGGTTAGTAGTGCAAGTATAGACTCTTTGGTTGAATTAATTATCTTTATCATTCTCAAACTTTGTATCCACTCTAACAAGCATAGAGAGATCCAAAATAAATTGATCAAGATGGAGATTACGAATTACAACAAGGATCAAGTGTTCATCAGTTTCCGTGGAAAAGACGAACGGAACGGATTACTAACTCATCTCAAACAGAAGCTGGTCGATCGCAATGTGAAAGTGTTCACCGACGACAATGTTACTGGACAACGGCTCAACAACCTCTTCGGACACATCCGAAAGTCAAGGATCGCGATTGTGATCTTCTCCAAGAGCTACGCGGAGTCAGTTTGGTGTCTGGACGAGCTGGTGATGATCAAGAAATGCATAGAGACGGAGAAGCTCAACGCGGTCATACCAATCTTCCATAAGGTGAAGGTTTCGAGCGTCAAGAAACAGAGCGGGAAGTTTGGAGAAAAGTTTCTGGCTTTGCAAAACTCTTTGCTTGCTGAAGAAGTTAATAAGAAGAAGATTAAGAGTATTAATTCCAGGATCAAGAGATGGAAGAAAGCTTTGAAGATCGTCACTGGAATGGCTGGTTTGACTTATGACAGGAAAAGGTATGATTTGGGACAAGACCAAAGTTTTTAGTTATTTACATCTTTAACTTAAACTGTTTGTTTGCAGTCCTGAGTTGGCTTTCGTGGAGAAAGTCGTTGAAAAGGTGAATATGAATTTAGCCAATATTGCAACAGAGGAAGGGCGTAATAGTAGTCTAGAAACTAGTGAGGTGTGTTCTTAGTTCTTTAATTACATGAGTAGCCTTAAAGCAGCTTTTCGTGGTTAAACATAAACCTCTTTATTACAGGCATCACTAGGGAGACAATCAAACCAGATTAGTTATAATGTCAATCAGTTAAACATAAACATCCAGCTCCATCGTTCAAAGAGCTCGGAAGCTCTGAGACGGAGCTATAATCCTGAAGGCCATAACAAGGTCTCTCTCTCTTAGTGTCTCTCAGAGAATTTTTTGTTTTTGTTTTGTTTTGTCTATAAACTTCATATAACTACGCTTTGTGACCGATACAGAGTATTGATTTGAAGCCTTCTTCCCATACTCTTAGACGCACCGCCTCAGATCTTGACCATAGAGATCAATATGGCCCATTTCCTTGTAAGCTTAGATCATTACATAGACCTGCATATGTCGTCTGGATATTTTAATAACCACTTGACTTTAAAAATTGACAGTTGAAGCGCTCATGGTTCCAAGGCAGAACGAGAATCAACTGAGCATTGCCAATATTTTCCCCAAAAAAATAAAGACGTGGGACAACTTGCATTTCGTCTCTGCGTTACTGTTCGGAGCTTTGTTTGTGTCTTACATGATCCGGAGAAAAAGATGATTTCAAAGAATCGCGGAAATGAAACTTCCTTTGCAAGCAACTGAGCATCTGATTTATTTTACTTGTTTCTTAAGCAAAGCCTATGTACTACCGTCTTGAGAGAGTTTTTTTTCTCTCTTTCTAATTCATATCAATAAGGAAAATTTGACTTAGAAGATTTAACAGAAGAAGCTGCAAATGGAGAATGCTGGAGTAGATATTGAAAGAGACGTAACTAAGTAGTGAGATATGATATAGAGGATCCAATCCTTGCTCAAATGAGTCTAAAGCTTGTTATTGGATCACCTAGTTTGAGTAATGGCAACGTGATTTGGTAGCAGCCTTAATAATGGTCATACAGCACATATGTTACATGATCCTAAAATCCCAAAATCCACAAGTTTGCAAATCTGGAGACAATTTCATAACCATTATTTTGATGCGATTTTTTTTGCAAACAGTCACAATTTTTTTAATTTGACGTAAACCATTTTGGTTATGTAGTCCTGTTTGGAGTCCCAGTTTCACTAGGTAACATGGTCAAAGCAAATACGATCTTCTAAAATATTTTATACCACTAATAATAATTAACTAAGCTTTAGTTAGTAGAGACTTTATTTGGAAGACTTTTCTCTATCATCATCACTCTCAACACTTATATATTACTTTAATGGTAAGCTTATCTAAATGATGAATTAATTATGTTTTGTTTTAGTTTATTATGTTGCCTCTACAAACTTATTTGCATTGTGTGATTATATTAGTTTAGCACACCTCAGACTATCAGATTCTTTACATAAGATATATAAAACTGCTGCATGAATATTATTTTTGTTTCGTAATATTCTAGTATATGAACCCTTCCTTATTATTAAATTAGAATTTATTATGGTTTCCAACTCAAAACCAATTGGTAATGAGTGGAGAGACCCTAACCCTTTATATATTAGTTAATCCTATCATATCTTTCCGATGTAGGATATTTTACACTAACATCCCCCTCACGCTCAGGCATGACCATCTGAAGCGTGGGCATATGTGAGAAGAACATCCACGGGGTAGCCCAAGAAACAACCTGCTCTGATACCATATTAGATTGTGGGCTTCCAACTCAAAACCAATTAGCAGCCTGGAACCAATTTAGTGTAAAATATTCCACACCGGAAAGATGTGAACGAATTTAACTAATATATAAAGGGTTAGAGTCTCTTCACTCATTGTCAATTGGTTTTGAGTTGGAAGCCCATAGTAAAGCCCAAATTTAATATGGTATCAGAGTAGTTTGTTTCTTGGGCCACCCCGTGGATGTTGTTCCCACATATGCCCACGCTTCAGATGGTCATGCCTAAGCGTGAAGGGGGTGTTAGTGTAAAATATCTCACATCGGAAAGATGTGAAAGGATATATAAAGGATTAGGCCTCTCCACTTATTGCTAATTAGTTTTGAGTTGGAAGTTCATAGTAAAGCCCGAATTTAATACTTATTTGGTTGACTTTTTTCTGTCACTCTCCAACTTTTTAGGTTATATGATTACATCTAATAGAAGAACTGTTTGATTTTAGAATAATTAAGGATTCTCCCTAAGAAATGTAGATCCAAAATAGTGTTTGTGAGGGGTAGAAAAATTTCAGTCTGTACCGTTTGTTCATCTTTTTTTTTTTTTAATTGAGAATGACACATTTCAGCGAAGTTAAGTACTGTTGCTACATAAATGGACCCATGTGCACGTATCACCCGCATCTGGACATTTGGTATTTGGTAATAAAAAAATTACGAAAACTTTTGGTGTTTCACTTTCGATAATTAACATCCAAGACACATTACAATACACCTTCTCCTTGTACAAATCAAGCTCTGTGTAACCACTCTCCGGTCTTCAATATTCATATTGCAAAACCATAACCAAAAATGATGAAATCCTCCGAGTCTCAGAAGCCTCAAGTGTTCATCAATTTCAGGGGTAAAGCTCAAAGAAAAAACCTGGTGAGCTTTCTAAAGCCAAAACTAGAGGCAATCAGAGAAATCAAAGTTTTCATGGACGATGACGAGACTAGAGGGAAGCCAATCACAACACTCTTCGAACGAATCAGAGAGTCAAGTATCGCACTAGTCATCTTCTCAGACAAATACCCCGAGTCATGCTGGTGCTTAGACGAGCTCGTTGAGATCAAGAACCAAATGGACAAAGGATCTATTATTCCTTTTCCAATATTCTACAAAGTGAAACCTGAGTCGGTCAAGAACCAGACTGGTCCCTTTGGTAATAATCTCCTCAAGACTGAAGATGCCGTTCGCAAAAACGTTGACCGGAGAAACACTAGGTCAATACTTGAAACAGAGGATATGATTTGGGGATGGAGGCAAGCTTTAGTCTCCGTAGGTGGAATAATGGGGTTAACTTATAATCATAAGTGTGACGCCGATTTCGTTGACGATATTGTGGTTCAGGTCAAGAAAATGTCATTGTTAGCCGTATCATCTCCAAGAAATGGTCTTACAATCACAAAGAGACCTCAGATGCATCCTCAAGAAGAAGTAACGTCGTTGTTACAAGCTCTAAACCTTAAGGAATCTGATCTTGAAAATATCAATGGGGTGGTTTCCCAAGGCACTGATCGTTTGGTGTTTCTTGACCTGATCTCTCTTCAGAATCCTATCCTTACTCAGCGACTAATCGAGCTAGTTCAAGCTAGAAAGATTCTCCTGGTGTTATTAGGTTCTCTAGAATACTACAACAATGTTAGTTTCCTTAAACCCTCAACAAAACATTTTTCTGAATTGTTGTAGCAAGTTAATTCGTATTATTGCTCTGCAGGGTTTTACTTTTGACCGTCTCTTTCTGCCTAAGAAACCTCAAGTAAGCTACTCTGATGTGGTAGAGAGTAATGACAATCTGCGTAATCCCCAAGTAAGCTACTCTGATGCTGTTTTGACCTGCTTGTCATTCTTATGTAACATACTGAAACGTAGTGAAATGAAAATCGAACCTCCATCTCCAAGAGTGTTCATCGGTCTTGGGGAAAAGCATCTAGGAAAGTTCCTAGTGACCTCTTTAAAAAGAGAATTGGAAACGAACCAGATATTAGTGTACTATTTAGAGGATGAGACGAGGAGCAGGCTCCAAGAGTCAGGGGTTGCAGTAGTCTTCTTCTCAAATAAGTACCCTAAGTCAGAAAAGTGTCTTGATGAGCTCGTCGAGATCAAGAAACTGATGGACGCAGGAAAAATCGATGCCTTCCCTGTTTTTTACGGCTTGAAGGATGAACCAGTTAGGAAACTGAAGGGATGTTTCCATAATAGGCTTCTTAAGATAGAGAATGAAGTGCGTAACAACATCAAGACGAGAGATGATAAGTCTGTGATTGAAACTGAAGCAAAAATCTGGGGATGGAGAGAAGCGATCTCGTCCATTGCCTCAAGACCGGGTCTGAGCTATGAACTTAGGTATACAAATATGCATGTGTGTGTCTGTTGCTTCTGTGAGTTACGATCTTGTTCATTGCCTCACTACTGAGCTATCTTTTTTGCAGCACTGATGACGTGTTCGTCAGTGATATCGTGACCAAGGTCAAGGAGCTATTTGCCTCTAGGGAGAAACAGAAGACAAAAGCAGCAACAACACTAGTCAAATCCCCTGATGCTGACTTATTCTACTCAAAAAATTCGTTTTTACAAGCTTTAAACCGTGACATTACAGATTTTGAAGGCTTCACAGATATCCCCAATGGTCTTGTACTTCTGAGGCTTAAAGGGCAGACTAATCTAGTGTTCCTCAAACTGAGTTCTCATGAAAATCTTGTTCGGTTTCAGAGTTCTGACTCATTCAAATCCATTGCAGAGGTTTCTCTCCAACCCTAATTTTCTTCTCTTAATCTCAAGAAACTTTTGTGGCTTCTCATGACTTTCTTAAAGTATTATTACTCTTCCAGGCTTTTGCTATGAATCCTTTGGGTGTTATCAGATTTGACGAGCCTTCTCTGGCCTTGGCATTAGAGTCCTATCAATATCAGCAATGGTCTTATATGCCTACCACATTTAATAATTAGTATGCTTTAGGTATGCGTGCTTCATCTTAAACTAGAATTAACAGATGATACAATTTTGGCAGAAACAAATGTTTTCAGATGGATTTAGTTGGAGAGATGAGGCTCATAAAACACTTCTTCTTTGCTTCCTTGGGTATCAAGTTAATCCTCTGTTTTGTTTTCTCTCAAATAATCATGAATGTGGACGGATATGTTAAAACAATCTACGTGTATATGAGTAGTTTCCTCATTTTTCCCGTTGAAGCTTTGTCTGCTACATAATTTCAGATCTGTGAAGCCTAACTAGTCAACTGCGATCAAACATATGTTTCAGAGTAGAGTAAGCCTTAATGCCCTAGTTACCAAACAAATTGATCCTTTGGTACGCATTTGTGGACCGCGTTATATATAAACCATTTAGCCAAAATGAATAACAATGAAAGATTTGGTTGACCAAAAAAAAAACAGAAAGACTCAGTTGTTATAATATTATTTGCTTATGATGACCAAAAGACCAGAGGCTCCATAATAAACATGAAGCCAATATATAATTTTTCGATTACATAATTTTCCTGCGTAACGACAGATTTTCTCGTTGTCACACTAATCAATTGAGGTAAAGAACCTAATCATATATATAATAGCAGAGTTTTCTCTCATCATATTAGAGTATCCACGTCAGCATAAATTATCAAATTCGTTGGACTTTCTGTAAGCCCAAATATATTATTTTAAGTCCAACTGATTTAAGTCACTTTGAACATTTTTCCGTCGTCGTCTTCTACGAAACGTATCAGATTCCTTCTTCTCCACCACCACGATAATGACCTCATTCAACACTGGACTGCAACAATCCTCACTCAGTCCTTTCTCCTTCTAAAACCCTAATTTGTTAATTCGAAATTTAAAACCTAAAAAACTCAAATCGTTTTTTCTCCTTCTAAAACTCAAATCGGTCTCTCCACGGATCCAAACCCTTGACGTCTCGGTTTCGCTGATCTTTTTGCTTGATTCAAGCTTCAAAGTCCTAATTTGTTTTACATTTGATTTATCGGTGGGGATAGAATTGAATTGTATGGTTTTTTTTGATGATCTTTGTGTGTAAGGTTTTCATATTCAAGGAGGGCAAGTGCGTCAGTGATCAGATACAATGGTAATATAATGCATTCTGAATATACGTTGTGAATTTTGTTTATTTCAACGATTTGAGCTAAGAGGTTTTTTTTCAATCTTTTGGATAATCACAGTACAGCTTTGTTCGATTTCCATTCATTCCTGACGGTGGTGCTGCTTGTGATATGAACTTGAACTTATCTGAAGATGCAGTGCCCTGCTATTTTGGATTCCTCCCAGCTAATGTAATCTCAACTCTTGCTTAGGATTCTGGGTAAGTGCTTTAAACCACTCAATTCGTCCAAACTGTTTATATGTCTTTCATGACTATTGTATTGACAACTTGAGGTGATTGTTTTGAATGAAAAATGTTAGATACGACAGTTGTTTAGGTATTCTAATAAACAATGTTTTATAATAAAACTAATCATATTTTTTCCATTTTGGTTTAGGTTTAGGAATTAGAATTTTGTGATATTTTAAAAACAATATTAAAAAAGAATATAGATATGATATTAATATATATAAAAAAGAGTAAAAAGATGTGGCCTCTTTTATGCTTTACGTATATACAATAAAACACATTACCCATTACATATATACACCCATTACATATATACAGCAAAATATGGCTATATGAGGCTTTATAGAAAGAAAAAGAAAATTAGAGGCCCTAAACATGGGCTTAGCCCGCCTGTCCTCAGGGCCCGGCCCTGTTGATAGTTGATACAATTTTGGTAGCAAGTAGCAACAATGTATTGAGATGGATTCAGTTAGAGACAAGACGCTCATAATTGAAGCACTTCTTCTTTGTTTTGCTTCGGTATCATTGTATCAAGTTAAGGTTCCATTTTGTTTTCCCTAAAATAATCAATAATATGGACCGATATGTAAAAGATAATTATTATTTTCTTCTCGTTTTTCAAATAAAGCTTTGTCTGTTATTCAATCAAATCTGTCCAAATTTGATAACACGTTTTACTTATAACCCAAGAAATATATGTGTAAGAAAGAAAAAACATAATCACATATTCCTTCTTCTAGAGTAGCAACGTTGAAGCTTCACTTCATCAATAGGAATCGGATCTTCCGGGAAGTTACACGGCACAACCGTCCCCGGCTGCTTCTCCGGCAACAACTGACACGGCGCAGGAGTCACTCCACTGGTATAACCCGAGACATCCGTACAATTCCAAAGCACTTTCTTAGGTTTCTTCGATAGAGTGATCGTCACGTTAGAGATACAGATTCCTGTAAACTGGTCCCCTGATATACCAGCCAACTGTGCAGGCATCGTCACGTTCTCGGCTACCATGTCTTGGTAATTGATGTTCTGAATCACCGGTAACGCTTTAGGATCATAATGCTCGTCGGGATGAGAACCGTAACTCCCGGTCATCCAAAACACATACTTCATCGTCTTCATTGTCATTCCTCTTACATACACATCTTTCACGTAACCTCCTCGTCCAATAGCTGTTTTGATCCTGTAGAGATTTAAATTACGGTTAAACCAAACCACACCGGTTGATTTGCGTGAACCGGGAGATCACGTACCTGATTCCAGATTCAGAGTCAATGGCGACGATATCTTCAGCTCGAACATCTTCAATTCCACCGGACATCTCGCTGCCGAGAGCGATCACGGCACTGTCTGGGGAGATGCATGTGAGCCGTCGGATCAAGAGCTGTTTCGTAGGCATGCCGTATGCAATTCCGTACTGATCCCATCCACTCTTTACGGCGATACAATCGTCGCCGGAGACGATGTAGCAGTCCTCGATCCTCGTGTTGGTACAAGAATCTGATATTAAACCGGAACTAATTCAGCAAGATCTTTAAGAAAACCGGTACTAATTAGTTAATTTCAGCCAAATATTTAGAAAAAACGGTTATTGGAAGTTAATTGAGTTCGTACCGGGGTTGATTCCGTCAGTATTTGGTACCGTGACCGGTGCTAATATTGTCAACCCTTGGATTAATATATTGCTGCATTTTACAAGAAAATAATCAAAACCAGTTTATAATAAGTTAATAGTTTGATAACCGAATGGTTAAACTGGGTTAGTTTTTATATTTTTTACCTGCTGTAGACCGGGTGAATATGCCAAGAAGGAGAGTTCAAGAAAGTGAGATTGGAGATTTGTATACCATCAGAATGCATAATCTCAATCAAATAGGGTCTGGTGTATTTTAGTTCTCCTCTCTTGAATTTCCCCCACCATGGCTCTCCTTGTCCATCAATTGTCCCATTCTCCCCTATAAAAATTCAAAAATCACAATTGATCATATCAGTTTGCTACGGTGTAGTTTTTTTTTCAGATATTTTGGTTGGTTCGAAAGTACTAACCGGTGATAACCACGTCGGTTAAGTTTGAACCGAAAAGTAGACTGATGAATCTTCCACCATCTGTGTCTCTCCCTCGCCCGTACGAAGGCAATGGCTCTATCACTTCATAGTCACTCTCTTCCTATTAATAACGTTGGAACCAAGAATTTCTCATAGTTAGCTTTCAAGTCAAACTTTGTCTATTTAACAATATGACATTTACAACAACTTTAGAATAAGTTTCTACAAGTATAATCTTGAAAAGGGTCTCTCATATTTTGGTTAGCTTTAGGCCTAGGAAATAAAAAGAACTACATTAGACTAAGGCCAAAAAGTAACATGTGGCTCAGATTTGGAATCGAAATGGACGAGTGAGATCTTCCAAACAAGTATGGGTCACACACTCTTAAAAGTTAAAACCGTCCAATATTGATCCCCACTACGTTTGCCTATTTTTTGTCTTTGCGTAACCACCACTTTACTCTATACCCTCTACTTTTAGAGTAACGCATTCTAATTAATATAATAGAACAAAAATATTTTCAAATCTCACAATTACAAATGTGTAGTTCCCTACTTTTTATGTACACAAACTATTTACTAATTAATTAATAGAAGCATAACTTTTTTTTGTTGGTATAATGAAAAGAAGCATAGCTTGAATGGCCCAACCACATAAGAAGAAGCTGGCCAGCAAATGTCACGTGAATGTTTATTTTGTATGTATGAATTGCAACAACACAAAATTAGCAACAGCAAAAGAATACCATTTCATCTAGGACGTTTATGGAGTTTTGTGTCACGGGTGTTCCTAGTTAATTTTTTTAATAATTATAATATAGACTAATGAACAATTTTATATTAATGGTTACATAAAACTTACTTGAGAAGCGAGGATAACAGCATCAGGGTGGAGAAAGAGCGTAAAATGGCTGGTGAGGTTAAAGCTTCCGGTGAGCCACCGTCCAGCGGGAACAAATAACAGTGAGCCACCGTGGTCAGCGAAACGGCTAAGTTGTGAGACTGCGTCACGAAACGCTACCGTATTTGAGGTCACACCGTCTCCCACGGCGCCAAACTCGTCCAAGGAGGCTGAGTAAGCTCTACATGATATGGCTGAGTACTCAAGCTCTTCTCCACGACGGTGGCCACGGTGGCGACGATGGCGATGGACCCGATGGTTGTGGGAATCAGTGGCTATGAGGTCATGTTCGGCGTCAGCGGTTCCAATGAAGCCACCCTCGTGGCTGATGAAGAGAAGGAGGAGAAGGAAACCAAAGGTGGAGAGAGAGGTTGGCATGGCGGTTTTTTCTAGAGAAGAAATGGAAATGGATTTTTTTCTTCGGTATGACATGAGGAGTTTATTTATATAAGGGACAATTATTAAATAATTCTTTTATAACATTATTATTGTTTTTATATATGGTAACGACGGTGTATATATTTTGGAATTTTTAGAGAATGTTATATCATGAAATGTAGTGGAATTCGAGCTAGCGTAAGTAGTTTAATATTTCAAAGTTATAAAATATTAAATTATTTTTGGATCATTAAAATAAATAACACTCTATCAATAATTTGTGTATTAATACAACTATGCCTTACTAGGTGACGTTATCGTCTTAAAAACATAACTGAACTTTACTATTATTAACACTCTAGGTAAAGTTTCAATTGATTGCGCAACAACAAATTTGGAAAATGCGACCACTAACTTCTTCTGACTTTGAAACCAGCATATCGTAGGATGAGATTTCCCCAATTTGAGCAAATGCGTTGAAGATTTTGTTAT
Organism: Camelina sativa; assembly: GCF_030686135.1. NCBI lineage: Eukaryota > Viridiplantae > Streptophyta > Magnoliopsida > Brassicales > Brassicaceae > Camelina > Camelina sativa. Next base: position 9,137,242 of record NC_141890.1, read on the forward strand.
TGTTTGCCATCTCTTAAAGATAACAACAATTAAATATTGTTTTATGAATGACGTTACTTACCCCAGATCACTAAACATATCAAAGATAATAAATTCTGATTTTAGTTAAAAGATCTTGTGGTTTGTCCCAAAAAAAAAAAAAAAGTTAAAAGATCTTGTGAAACAAAACATATATATAAATTAAACCAGATGGTGGATGATAGTAATTATTGTGGAAAAATATGAAAAACACTCAATTTCATTGATCGTAATTTTTTTATTTATAAAAAAAAAACTCTAAATCTTTCTTATAAGTTAAGAGTTCCAATCCCAAAGTATTATGATAAATATTGTTTTATGAGAATGTATTCTTTTTACATTTTACCTTCATTGTACTTTTGAAAAGTGGTCCACCAAAAATAGTATTTCATTACATTCCTCTGTCCTATGTTCTACATTATTTGGCATGGATATAGATTATTATATAAAGTAATAGACTATATATATCGGGTAAGTAAACTATACAACTAGAGTCTAGAGCACGGGCTTCCGATCTCCTTCCACTATATGGTTTACTGAGTCACTCCCACCCACCCAATCGAACCTAGCTTTCCTCTTTTCTGAATTTAACATATGATGATGGTACTGCCAATCGAGGCAGAACAAAAGAATTTATAGATAGGTCTGGCAACTACGTATACATAATGAATTATCAATGTATATAACAAGAAATACTCTTTAATAATACTAATAATAATAAAAACAATCGACCTACCCTTGTTGTATAGGATTGTGTTTGATTCAACTAGACAGGGGAGGACAACATCGACTATATATTACTTTGTGTTTCTTAACCGTGTAGTATTTTTCCTTTAACTTGGCATTAATAGAAATGTATCAAAAGAGCAGTAAAATCATGCTTCAGACGGTATTTTCGAAATAATGAAAGAAAAAAAAAAATCACACAGAAAATATGCTCTGATCATAATCCAATATACTGTTCACGGCAGACCGACCCCGTTAACACTCAAAATGATCGCATGTCATTCATTGGCATATATATGTGAACTTAGATTCTCATTGCACATGCAAACCTTACAAAATAGCCAAACCTTTTTAACTATAGTTTATAAAGAGGTTCATTATATATATATACATACGGATACCCTAGTCGTCCAGTGTTGTTTGCCAAACTCTTAACGGTTTTAAATATCATATTACGCACATGCACATGGGTCTATCAGAATATATGTATGTAATATATTAAACGAGATCAGTTATTGGTGGTTGAGACTTTTTATCTGTAACTAAAGCTTCCTAGTCAAAATCCCTAACTAATCCCTCTAACTACCTATCAAAACCTTGTCAAAACTCAAAGGTCAAAAAGAACACCAAACAAAACCTATAGTAGACTAATTTAACCTAATCAATCTAAATGGCTAGCGAAATAGATGCAAGGGAATCAACGAATTAAAACACACACACATATACACAAACTGACAGTAGATAATGTAAACGGTAGGAAAAAAATATTATGAGAAACTATAATATTGTCAAGTATGATTAGTTTAATTAAGCTGGTGATCCGATTAAATCAGAATTCATATACACTTCATGCCTTAAATATATGATTATAGTCTAGATTATGTGTTTATATATATATATATATATTAACAGTGTCTAATTTATACCTAATAGACAACCTTAGATAAATTAGAACTCATGAGATGGATAATCTGATAAATGAGAAACTGCAATTTTAGAAGTGGGAGAAAAAAATTTCTGAAAAGGGACCGTAAGTTATACTGATTCATGATGTGTGCTTTTTATGTCGGCTTGCACGCCACGATTACTCTGCCCATTATCCGTGAGCTAGCCTCAGCACTAGCATGATCCCCTGAATATCTATTTTGTTTTGTAGTTATCCAATCTTCCATCATCTGCAAGATGTTTAATAGTATTTTTGATAAAGTACAAGCAAAGGAAATATCAAATATCACCATGCCTTCATTTTCACTTTTTTCTATACTATAGTTCACGGCTACGCAATTTTCTCGACATTTTCATATTTTTAAAGAGAATTTTACGTTTTCTTTTTGTAATTTGTTTTTCTCTCTCTCTCTTATATGGGATATATGTGCATATTTTTACATGACAAAACTTTAACCAAAAAATTATATTTAACACAAAAACATAGTGGAACTATATTATATCAGATATAACGGGACAATGTCACATAAGCATTTACAGATATAGAATCTTGATTCTCTTTTGGAATGTATTCTATATCGTATAACGAAAGTGGGGTTGGTATAATGATAATTGGGAAAAGGGAAATTCACGTCACGGGAAATTTGGAAGCAACCGACCTAAGCATTTTGATCGATGGTGGTGGAGTGCACGAGAGATAAAGAGATATAGTAATTCTAATATTATATTATAGAAAAGGAAAAGAAACAAAAAAACATTCCATTATGCGGCCCAACCTTAACGCCATTCTTTTTTTCTTTTTTTCCCCTCGTAAAACTTCATAAGTATGACTGTACGAGTAACTTACTTCAAATATAATTTGTAGTTTTCTTTGCATCGCAAATAGTAGTAAACTGAGTTTATTGTAAATGTTTTCTTAATCTAAAATGTGAAATGTTTTTGCAATAACACGAAAATGCATCTTATATCCAAAAACTGATCGGCGTTTACATGGACAGATGTAGTAGTTAAAGGCTCGTCCGATCCAACAATTATAATGTTAGGCCACACTGATTGAAAGTTAGGCCCATTTATAAATTAATTATCTTGAATAATTTTCAATTGGGGCCATCAGTTAAGCTAGCCTATGCAAAAACATCCTCACAGAACCGACCAAAATCTAACACTATAACCATATAGAAGAACGCATTCGTTTTGGCAATACCAAGCACACTCCTTAGCTCGAATGGCATTACACACCACTGAGCCAAAAATAGTCACGTTAAGAATATCAATATAACGTCTCATCTGCCCAACCATGTTGGAGTCAATCTTCTAATGTCATACAAACTAGCCCGATCCGATTTAACTATATTTTTCACTTCAATATATATATATATTGGTCATTAGAAATATATATTCTCATATTAATTGATTTTTTCTATATAAACTTTTTTATATGTCAAACAGTAATTTTGTTTGTTTGTTGTATGAATTCAGTTCATTTCCCTCCGTTTTCTAAAAAAAAATCAAAAGATTTGAATTGAAACTATCGTATTTGCATTCAAAGTAAAAAAAAAAACTAAATATGACATGATATATGGTTTGACTCTTGATATTAAATATATAGAGCAATTAGGTCGTTAAAGTGGCTTTAATAAAGACTAGTTAGGTGTAATTAAGTACATATCTACCTACAAAGATGTTAATTATTAAGAAGATTAGCATATTAATAATATATAGTTAAATGTAATGGTTCACTCATATAGTCTATAGATGTCCTACCAGTGCCCTTCCTACCCAACTAATTGTAGTGGAACAAAGCTTATACGCCTTTGTACGTTTCCATCACATTTTCTTAATAATCTTCTTCTTTTCCTTTTTTTTTTGTTAATTTTGTGTGAAGGTTTCTAGTTGTTTTTCTAAATTGCTCTGCAGCCGACTAGAGTTGTGGACATTTATGTACCCTTTAACTATTAATATTTTGATAGTTTGATACTTCTCTGGTTATTATATGGTTCTGATTGGATGGATGTATGGGAGATGGGAGATTGGGAGGTGAGTGGAAGTAAACAGTCTCCTCGAATTTTCAATCACACATGTGGCTAAAACAGGATATTTTCTGATTAAATAAGAGAGCTTTATTGTTCCAAATTTTGGTCCATAATATTTTTTACTATCTAGAATCAGATATTAGATATATATATATATATATATATATATATATATATTTTAAAACGTTTGTATTAAGGATTGAATATGAGATCTACAACAACCAACCTCTTATACTACTACTACTAGACATAACCACTTATTAAACATAAAATGGGATAGTTATACTGATTCAGACATGCAGTTAAAAGATGAAACGATTATTATATATATATATATATATATATATATATATATATATATTTATTTACAAATGAAATCTGAACAATAAACCCAAACATAATCATTAAAATAAACAATGAAGGTCCTAATAAGAAATGATGGTTTAGTACATATATAAATTTTCTTTAGTTAGACTTTTTTCCCTGTAGAGATAATCAGGAAATGTTATTTTTTTAGTAATGTATCTTTAGTCATAGTAGTAGCCATTCCCATTTGTTTTAGTTGCAATCACACTCTTCGATTTAACCCCACTATTTACGATACTTTATTTTCTCGTCCATTCACTAAAGGATAAAAAGAATGACATGAAAATTAAATAATTTAATAAAGTTTTGGCCCCAACCCACCTGGGTTTGTCGATTAAGATACATGACGGGCTTATTATAGGTAACAGAATTTTCATTTTATTTTGGAATATTGTGTGTGTCTATAAGTTTTATATATGTCACAAACGAGTTTAACCGCCTTTTCTACGGGTGCAGGTTTTAAAATTCTCCAATAGTAAACAATATTCGATGAGATAGACAGCTAGCATACTGAGTCAAGTTCGGACAAACGAATACAAATAGTTAACATGTATTGATAAAAAAAATTAATATATTTATACAAAAAATTATGAGTCTAATTAAAACGTGATTCATTTTTAATCTATATACACAATATGTGATTCTTAGATATATTACAATTACCGATATAGAACTGAATCCTAATGATTGAATATAAGCAAGTCGAAAAACGTAGATATATATTTACAAGAATACGAGTTTAATTTCTTGTAAAGAGGTAATTTAGGAAAGACGTAATGCATCAAATATAGATTCAGGTATACATATTTTTCAAAGTCATATCAACCGATGACTTTGAAAAATATAATTATATTTTTTTTCTTAACTCGTAGTATTTAGATTTGACATCACATATGAACCATCAATATAAATTCCAATTTCCACAACATGGATTACATCTGAAAACTATATAGTGTTTTTCATTTCGTTTTTTTTCCAAAGAGGCAACCATAATTTTTTGTTATGTATATTAATTAGATATTAAAATACGCCCTTTGGTCCAAGGTAAATCTAAGAGTATATAGTTCATATAAGAAAAAAATATAAATGCAAACGTTTAAAATCAGATTTTCATGAGCATATTGGCTGTTTTGCTTTTGCCCCGTTGTATATAAGAAATGCGCATATGCTGAGAACATATAGGTTTGAGGTGGTTCATCAACTATATATATTGCGCTGATCACAGATTTTATGTTAAATAGTTATGAATGTTTAAAAATTAAAGTCTTCAAAATTTTGATCATGCTATTGGTCATAATATTTGAAACTACCACATGTTTTAGTTTTATGAACCCTTGCTAAACCTAAAAATGTGGAATTTTGAGAATTGTTTTACAATATTTCTAATTAGATTATTCAAATGGTGATTTATAAAATATTGACCAATATCAGTATTATTTATGTGTGTTTAGAGAGATATTTAGTTTTAGCGAAAATTATAAAAATCGATGAAATGATGGTTTAGGTGATTTTTATAGGACAAAAAAATTATACCAAAATTTTGTAAATTGATTAAAATCATCTCTAAAAGCCTACCAAAATCACTAATTTGATGATTTGAGTATGTATTATATACTTTACACCTCTTACACAATCCTTTACAATCTCTCCGCCTCCTCTATTTAAGCATCTCTTTCTTATAACTTATTGTTTAGTACTCAGAGTTGCCTGCTAAAACTGTCGTACGAAACGACTTGTTTGCTAATTAATTAGGGTTTGGTTAAAAATTAAATAATCTATCAATCAGACAATGAGCCGAGGTGGGAGCTCTGGAGGCGGGCAAAGCTCGTTAGGTTATCTTTTTGGGTCAGACAATGAGATTCCAAAAACTCCTCAACCGGTAGCCCCAAAGCCTACACCACCGTACGGCGTAGATTCCACCGAGGAAGATGGAGCTGACCAAAAGCCCAAGATCTCTAACAACAACAACTACCAAAGAGTTCAGGGCCAAAACTCCGGCAACTTCGTCACCGTAAGTCTTTATTTTCCTTCTTATTCTTTAATTCGTTAAACTCTCTTTCTTGATTCTTCAGGTTTGATTTTTCCGGTATTAAGAAAACAAATTAAATAAGGGTTCTATTAATAATTAATAATTAAAATTTCAGGATCGTCCAACGACGAAAGTGAAATCGGTTCCTGGTGGAGGCTCATCTCTTGGATACTTGTTCGGAGATAAAGTAAAGGAATAAATTGTGAAGATATAAAACTAGGGTTTGTATCTTGCTCTAGTGATCGGCTTTTACTATATATTATATATATATATATAATATATATATTGTAGAGATATCCCTATCTAGATCTCTACACTTTAGTAATTTTATTATATTTACGTACGGAATGTGTGGTTTGAGTTTGCAGTTAATTTCTTTCCACTTGTGGAATATATATATAAATGGTTTCTACTTTCTAGTCGATATTTTCAGTAATATATATAAATATATTGAACATTTGGACACTATCTTGAGCTTGCATTTGGATCAAAGCGAAGTTTCTTCCTTTTTAATAATTCGGAAAGTGAATCTTCGTCTTTTGCACATGGGTATGCAACTAAATCATATAACTCGGACAATTCGTGATATTTACAACAAGAAATTACGTTGTATCTACAACAATATAGTCACAGTAGATGAGGGTTGATCAAAGTATTTTGACTGTTCTAAGCAGAATAGAAAAGTTGGACCTTTATTTCTATGGTGTTAAAATATCACAAAATTGTAAAATTAGGATATAGTAACAAAAATAAACTAAACCGTGAATCTGCGTACAATAAATGAGTATTGAAAAAAAAAACAAAGATAACGACATTTTAAAAAACAAATGTAATTAACAAGGTTATTTTTTTTGTTGTTTTTAAGAATAAACAAGGTTTTTGTATGTGTCTTTTGTTTAACGTACTTTCTTCATGATGGTCCTTATGTTCTAATGTTTTCTTTCCTGAATCCTTTAAACAAGAATAAAAATGATGTGCTCTTTAAAAACTTTGGACCCTCTTGTCATTCATAATTCAGAGATGGACTTGAAATCTTGAATTTATGAAGATAATTTTATTAAATAAACTTGTTTCTCTTCCCACGTTTAATGCAAGTTGTTTAGAAATTAAAAAAAAAAAAGCCTTGCAATGTTTTCATTTAAATGTAGTTTATCAAAGAAATCAAACCAGCAAATCAATGGACTATATATGTTTGGACCAGTATGAAAATATATATTTGATATGTGGGGCAAATGAGAATTAATGAAAAAGTGAGAGGCTATTTTATAAAATTGACCAAGAGTCTCGGACCTTCTCAAACCTTCCTCTGCCAAGACTGACATTGAATTATCCCAACTAGAACAAATCTGCACAGTCTGAAGCAAAAGCTCTTGCAAAAGGAGAAATTGAGACACTCATTTGATTTTGCTCAGTTTTTATAAATCTGGTAAGTGGTAACTATCATCATCATATTCTTTTAAGTTGATCTCTATCACAATTTCTGATTATTATTTTACTCATTTGATTATTGTTGTCTTTATAATCTTAATTTCTTTATTGCTTAGTATCAAGTTTCCTCTGTTTTTAGATTACTAGGAAGCTTAACTCTTTGCTTGATGAGTTCTTGATATTCCTATTGCAAAACAATCGTTTCTTGAAGTTCTTGATGATGATAATTTATACATAAATCATTGATTTGTGTTAATGGTTTAGAGTTTCTCAGATGATGCAATGATTTGATACATAACTCTACTGTTCTTGCTTGCTTCATGACATTCACGAATTTTGTTTCCTATCCATTTCCAGATAGGTTAAGCTATAGAGAGAGAGAGACAAACATTGATTCTAACATCATGCGACGTGTTCCTGCTCTTATAGACAAGCTCAAACCGATCTTCCCGGTCTCAGGATCAAAAGGTAAACTCGTTTTATCTAAATTTTTTCACATTTTCATATGATTTTTGATTTATCAGGAGGAAGAAAACGAAAAGAGTAACTCTGTTTTATGAGAATCAGGTAAAGTGGTAAGAACTGTTGTACCCAAGAAACCTGTGAACGGGAACAATAGCGAAAGCGAAACCATGAAGGAGATCGAGGAAACGGTAGAGCCTGTGGTTGCCTTTAGTAGACCACCGCCTTATACACCATTTGTTGGTCCACTGCTCATGTATTCCCTTCTTCAATCATGGTCTAGCCACGATGAAGATGGCTAGTTGCATGCATCTTCCAAAGTTTTCTTTCTTTATAAGAATCTCTTATTATAAATCGTCTCTGATAAATAATTACCGAGTCTTTAATTAGCGTAATAAACCCTGGTAAGATGTTTAGTAGACATTGTGCAGTTTGGTGCTGTTCTTTAGTCCATCACTTGGTTTGGTATTTTCGAAGCATCATGTGTGCTTTGTGAATTATATAGGTGATCAAATGATGGATTTTGTACTAATGTATAGTTTATAACTGATATGGTTCCATTCACTAGTGATTTTGTCCACCAATTTTATATACACTAAAGATCAAAATTACATTGTTTATGCTAGCAAAACACATAAATAAGCCCATTAGATATTGCTCTGTTTTATCTTGTAGCAACCACTTGCAAGTTGCAGCTGGCATGTGCCCTAGCTCCAAACCAATACCAGTTTCCCGCAAGCCACTTGGTTTTGGCTCTTACTGCAGGTTGGAGAAACCGATTGACCTATATATATTACCTTAAAACTGTAAGAGGTGAGTCATGATTTTACAAGTGCTCTCAATCTCATTCAGAGCTGAGCGTATGAGCTTAGTGTTTCATTCAGAGCTGAGCGTATGAGCTTAGTGTTTCATTCAGAGCTAATGGGCTTTGGCCAAAATCAGATGATTCAGATCCATCAAACATGAGCCTAATTCTTAAATTAAAAAAAAAAAATGGAGCAAGCAATGATAGCTAGGGAACAATTTTATAAACCAAATCATATGATGTGAAGTGGGCAATAGAATATGATATCCCTGTGCAATAGTCCTAATGCTGGGACGAAAGATCTCTAAATATAATACTTAAAGAATATACAGCAGGTAGTATATGCAGCCTTTTATTATTTTATTTCACAATTCCATTTTAAGATTAACCAAATTAACAAGAGGACAAAAAACTGTATTAATCAAGAATCCAAAGAAGAATGTAATGAAATAATTTAATGGGGCAAATCCTTCTCATTAATTTATCTTCTTTAGTTTCATAGTTATTCGCTCCAATTTATCTTCTTTAGTAACCATAGTTTAGGCAAAAAATGAGGAGAAATATCATATTCCTCTTCATTCCTCAAAATTTTTACTTTTTACAAAAAATATTATTCCTTCATCATTTCTCTATATTCCTCCTAAAATAAGGAACAATAAAACAAAAATGTTTCTCCCCAAAATTGATGACGAACAAATGAAACAAAAAAAAAATATATTAAATTTTTTTTATTTTAAAATAAATAAAAATTATGTTTATTAATAATATTTCAATTTTATAATACAATAATATTCATATTTTCACAGTATATTAGCAGAAAAATACTTTTGATACAAAATTTCATGTTAAATTAATCTGAAAGCTTTATTTGAAAATTATATGAATAGTAAAAGAAACTTAAAAGATGTTATATCATAAATTAAAATTAAAGAATATTTTAAATTATTCTTAAAATTTGATTGCAGGTTAATATTAACTCAGTATTTAATGTGATGTATCTAAAATTTAATTCACAAATTTTATTTTTAAATCAAATGTAAAATTTATGTTATATACATGAAAAGTAATATTAGTATTTTTAATTTTTTATTGATTAATTTATTTAATATTTAATATATTTTTAAAAATATTGTTATTGTTTGGTTTTTTCTCTACATATTTTCTTTACATTTTTAACAAATTGTTTATTCCATTATGCGTTATTCTTTTTATTCATTTCACTTTTGTTCCTATTGAAATTCAAATAACCAAATAAAAAAAAGAGCCTAATCGTTTTCTTACGAGTTGGTTATGGGAGAAGTTTGATAATGGATTTTCCAATCAAGCATATTCATATGGAGCTAACAGCAAAAACATACCAAATACATCTAATACACTTTTTACAAACGTCAAACACCAAAAATAGTAGTGGTTACAATTATCAGTCACCTTCTCCAACAACAACATACTAATCATTGCTCTACTTTCATATTTCCCCACCTTTTTTTTAATCTAAAAGCTCAAGTTTTATTTTTGCAATTTTAAACGACAGTAAATGTTTACATATATATATATATATATATTATAAATATATACTAAGATTGTACTGATCATTGGCGCGTAATAATGTTGAAGTTCTATTTATGTACATTTATGGGCATCATATTCTCAATCAATACGTTCATATATTTTCAAATTTCTAGATGTAGATGTCCAAATTTTAAATAACCAGTCTAAAGCCAATACCTATTTATTTCGATTCCAACAGAAGAGAACCAAATCTAGGGTGAAATATAAACAAACACGTGGAGAGACTCAAATCTAACAGTATTTATTTCATTATTTGAACTTACTTATCTTTCTATTGTATTTTCTTTTAATTATAGAACGAACCTAATATAAGCATTGAACATAAACAGTATCACAACAACCGAAACAAATTGAGTGATGATGATGAAGCCAATGTTAACTCTTAATTAGCACTAATTAAACCATTCTATATCTGAGAAACGAGCCTATGAAACGACATAGCTTTTAAATTTAGGACAGAAAGTGACACGTACATAGTTCCTAGTGGCCCACGTGGGCGGACGATGAAGAGCAGGACCCATAACTCATTCATGGATCCGACCGCTTCCTCTTTTACAAATAAAGAACACAAACCTTTTCAGTTTTATATACGGTAATAACACCATTAAAAACATGAACAAAATACATTATGATATTTTTTATTTAATATATTCTCAACAGCAATTAAATTGTTATTTTTTTAATTAAAGACAACAACCACATTGTATTAATTTTCAATAATATTTTTTACCTTTTTTAAATTTTTAATTGCGTTTATGGATTTTCTACTTTCTAGTGGGAGTGTTTTGCGTTCTCTCTCACCTTTTATCTGTCTTCCATAGAGAGAAGCTCACAACAACAAAATTGAAGAAAAAAAAAAAAAAAAAACTTTGTCTTTCCCTTATTTTCTCGATTTCTCTGGCATCAACAGTCTCATTCATTCTCATTGATCTTTCTTTTTTGTAGCTAGAAAGATCCATTTTTTTCGGTTCGTTCTCTTCTGGGATTACGAATCCAAAGCTCAGGAACACACACATACTCTGTTTCCTTCTTCTCCTAAAGATTCAAACACTAGGGTTAGTTTTGTTAATCTTCAAATTTTGGATCTTTTTTGTTTACTTTTCTGTAATATTGGATGAAAGGTAACCAGAAAGATTCGTCGGAGAAACCAATATGGGATCGAAGCTCATCGAGTGCTTCAATACTCGGAATGTGGTCTTTAACCCGACCCGGTCCAAAACTTATGGTTTGGCTAATCTGTTTCATCGTCTTCACTTACATTATCTACATGCTTAAACTCGTCTCTACCTCACGCTCCTGTGACGATTCAACTCCTTTCACCACCGTCTCTGCTCTCTCCACCAACGTTTCCTCCAACGTCTCGTCTTTACCTTCCTCCTCATCCTCCTCTGTGGCTGCTTCACGGCGGCGTGAAGAATGGGAGGAGAAAGAAGAAGAAGAAACAGGGGTTGATGACCCTACGGATCTTAACCACGTGGTGTTTGGGATCGCTGCGTCGTCTAAGCTATGGAAACAGAGGAAAGAGTATATCAAGATCTGGTATAAACCGAAACACATGCGTGGCTACGTTTGGTTAGATAAAGAGGTGAAGAAGAGTGTTAATGATGATGACGATGATAGCGAAGACGAAGACGAAAAGCTTCTTCCTCCGGTGAAAATCTCCGCCGGAACTGCTTCGTTTCCTTACACGAACAAGCAAGGGCAACGCTCGGCGTTACGGATCTCGAGGATTGTGTCTGAGATGCTGCGTTTAGGTCCGAAGAATGTGAGGTGGTTCGTGATGGGTGATGACGATACGGTGTTTGTCACGGATAATCTGATTAGAGTGTTGAGGAAGTATGACCATGAGCAGATGTATTACATTGGGAGCTTGTCGGAATCTCATTTACAGAACATTTTTTTCTCGTATGGGATGGCTTATGGTGGAGGTGGTTTTGCTATTAGCTATCCATTGGCTAAAGCTTTGAGTAAGATGCAAGATCGGTGTATACAGAGGTATCCTGCTTTGTATGGTTCAGATGATCGCATGCAAGCTTGTATGGCTGAACTTGGTGTTCCACTCACTAAAGAACTTGGCTTTCATCAGGTAACAACTTAGCTAGTGTTGGTTTTGTTACCAATTGGTCAAAATGGGTAGCAATTGCTGATGTTTTAAGGATGGGATTAGTGATTCTTGAGGAATTAATGAAGTTTGTATTGATGATGTTGAGTCTTGAACTAGAACTTAAAATTGATAGCTTTGATTGCTTTGTTTACGCAATTTTGATGATTGAGTGGCAACATTGGTGTTCTTCATCTAGTTTAAGGAGTAGTACCAAACTTTGAAGATATTAGAATAAGCTTTCAATGTTTTAATGTTTGATAATTACAGTTTTGTTTCTTTGTTCTGTTTTTTTTGTTTGGATGCTAATATTGGCAAAAAATTTCCGTGGTTTGGTACCGACAAATCGGCGCGTGAGTAGTTCAATGTCCGTCCAATTCACTTGAGCTTTAGATTGCTAATTGTAATGAGGGGGACCCGCGTTTCTGTTTTTACACTTAATGACCTGTTCCTCATATTACTCCTACGCGTACCTCTTGATGCGTGTAATCCACGATCCGTTTTTAACATCTGAAACTTATTTTGTGTTTTCAGTATGACGTCTACGGGAACCTCTTCGGCCTCCTTGCTGCGCATCCAGTAACACCATTCGTCTCAATGCACCATCTCGACGTGGTGGAACCGATTTTCCCGAACATGACTCGTGTTCATGCTCTAAAGAAGCTAACGGAACCTATGAAGCTCGACTCGGCCGGGCTTTTACAGCAGTCGATATGTTATGATAAGCACAAGAGCTGGACCGTCTCTGTATCGTGGGGATACGCGGTTCAAATCTTCCGTGGAATATTCTCTCCCCGGGAAATGGAAATGCCCTCTAGAACTTTCTTGAATTGGTACAAACGGGCGGATTACACTGCTTACGCCTTCAACACCAGGCCGGTTAGTCGTAACCCGTGCCAAAAACCGTTTGTGTTTTACATGTCGAGCACGAGATTCGACAAGCAGCTGAACACGACGGTTAGTGAATACAAAATACACCGTGTTTCCCATCCCTCTTGCCGGTGGAAGATGAGTAACCCGGCTGAGATTAACACCATCGTCGTCTACAAGAAACCAGACCCTCATCTGTGGGAAAGGGTAAGTAACATTTTTAATATCCTATTTAGAATATGGTTAAAACGTAAGTAAATGTTTATGAAGTAATGGTTCTTGTGTTTTGTTTGTACAGTCACCTAGGAGGAACTGTTGCAGAGTGTTACAAACAAAGAGGAATAATACTTTATGGATCAATGTTGGTGTATGTAGAGCAGGTGAAGTTACTGAACTTAAGTAATTTTTTTTATATAGTTTTTGTATTAATTTTGTTTTATTTTTGAAAGGGAAGAAAAGTTAGAGTTTTTAGCCCTCGTAATTTTTTTGCCACATTATTAAAAAAAATATTCTTTGAGATCCAGTCCCCCATTCGTCAAAGTTCTTCTCACAGTATTTGATGGTTCATTCAATATTTTCTCAAATACAATTTATAGATTAGAACATAACGACAATGGGTTTATTCATGAATATACGGTTCGCAAAAAAATGCACTTTACTCAACTTTAGAAAAAGAGATAATTCATAAGGAAAAATCCAAGAGGGACGTTTCAGAAAACAACAACAGCAACGTGTGAGGTCAAAAATCTCATACAAACAACGACCTCAAAACAATCAGCGAACGTTCAACGCTTGACCAGAAAGTGAACATATATATTAACGACGTGAAAGTGAATCAAGAAAAGATGAAAATTTAAATTCCAAGTCGGTATAGAAACCAGGCAAAGAGTGATTTACTTCGGGTAAGCGGGAGGAGGATAAGCCGCTGGAGGGTATTGAGAATAACCTGGTTGAGGTGGGAGTTGAGGATAGCCAGAAGGTGGATAACCTTGTGGAGGGTGTTGAGGATAACCTTGTTGTGAAGGGTGTTGAGGATAACCAGAAGGTGGATAACCTTGTTGTGGAGGGTAACCGACTGTGGGTGGGATGGCTTGATCAAACCGTGACATTTGCTGAGGCGGAGGCACTGCCATTGGCTGTGGGCCAAACTTACCGTCTCTCTTGTCCATTTCCATCTTGTGTTGTGTCTGCAGAAGCATTATAGACGTTATAAGATTCTATTCAGGAGCCTCTAAAAGCAGGATTTATAAGTAGGGAGAGATCAGAATGGTTGATATCATCACTCTTACCTGCATACATGCGCAAACTCTGCAGACAAGCAAAATACAATATGTCAGGAATATAAGGTTACAATCGGGTTTTGATCAAATGTACTTATAAGAATGAAACTATGGATTGGGGGAATTCTTACGTGCAGTACACCATGTCTGCTAAACAAGAGAGCAACTGTGAAGCTTCTGAAAGCTCATCAATACCGACAATACATGCAACTATGGAGAATATGCAAGCCACTTGGCTGAGGCAAACCATGAAACCCTACACAACCAAAAAGACAGCACAGATGACGACATTCGTTTATCATATGTTTGTTTCTGTTCTAATTGCTTGTGAACTGTCAGTAACGAGAATGGTCTGAGCAATGAGGATACTTACAATGATGCAGTTATCACATTGCGTCGTCTGAATTTGGAACTCATCTTGCAGAAGAAAACGAGTCGAGGCCACGGACGTTCCAAAGCAGCAGAAGACCTGCGATTGTTCAGCTATTTTAGAAGACCGAAAATGTGCTAACTGTTTATGATGTTGCCTCACAAGTCATAACTAGGCATGAGTGAGATTGTATGCATAAGGTACAGGAAGCTTTCAGATTCCTGAAATCTCTAGCAACTAGAGGTTTATAGAAAAGACTTCATCTAAAGACTAGAGCTAATGGTTTACAAAAATCAAGATCTGTACCTCAGTGGCAAGACAAAATTGAGGACATTTGGTTTCTCCACAGCGACCGCTACAAGGCATGTAACCAGCGCAACAAATGTACCTGTGAGACACCAAAAAGAGCATCTTCTTAAAACTAAACAAATAAAGCTAGAACTAATCTCTCTGAAGGTTAATGAATGTGTGAAATACCTTGACATGTCATTGTAAAGAGCACGCTTGCGAAGCAAATATGATGCACAAGGAGCACTGCAACAAGAAGAAAAACAATGCAATTTCCATGTGTATAAAACATATCAAACCCAAAAATCATACAATGTCAAAGTCATGTTACACATTCTCTAGTAGTACCAAGCTCAAAGACGAGCACAAATACATTATCTGTGAAAAAATTCAGATCACTCCACAAAACCAAGCCGATCTAACAGCCTAATTCGAAGTCAAATCATGGTCAATTCCAAATACAGAGAGAGAGAGAGTAAGCTACGAAAATAAAACTCAGATCAATCGGAGCTTACCACCACAATGCAAAGCAGCAATCTGCGAACACCAACAACAACAACAACAACAACAACAACAGAGAAATGGCTCAGATCAACACCCAAGGAAAACTAATCAAACGCAAAAATGTTAAAGAGAGAGAGAGAGAGAGAGAGAGAGAGAGAGAGAGAGAGAGAGAGAGAGAGAGAGAGGGAGTGAGAAATTACAGGGAGTGTCGTTTTGGATACTGTGGGAGAGATCGGTATGCCAAACGTTACGGAAGTTCTTACGGAGCTCCATCTTCTCCATATCGTACTTCGGCGCCATTTTTCTCACGGATCTGATTAATTGGATGACGACGTGAGGTCAAGCCAGAGAGAGAGAGAGAGAGAGAGAGAGAGAGAGAAGCGATAAGGATCCTCCAGAGACTCGCAAAAAAGTCTTTGAGAATCTGATCAAATCACATCTAAAACTTTTTCCTCTCTCACAAACCCGCGTCAGTCTTCTCCCAGGGTGGCAACTGGCGTTGACTAGAGAAGTTACAAGGCCATTTCGAGAAATATTTATAACTATTAAGGTCAAATTGTAATTAATGTTTATTTTGAAATTGACCTACTACTTTTGTTAATTACAAAAACTACCTAATGTTTTAGCAATTTCGCGTCTTCGTCTCTCTCTGTGTCACACACTACAACTCATCGTCTCGTCGGAGAAGTGTGGAGGTTGAAGAAGAAGAAGAAGGGAGAAAAATGAGCGGTCATGATTCTAAATACTTTTCGACTACGAAGAAAGGAGAGATCCCTGAGCTCAAGGAAGAGCTTAATTCACAATACAAGGTTCTTCTTCTTCTTCTTCTCTACTTTCTGATTCATGTTTTCGATCTGTGAATCTGTGATCCGCCATTTGTTAATGATTTTAATCTCATCTCTTTCTCTTCGTTGGATTTTGCATAATCCTTTACTCTGGTAGATCTGTATTGATTCTGGATTCGAATTGATCTATATTATAGTTATGTGTGCAAATCTCTTAAGACACTTTTCGGGGTTGGATGAATCATATAAGTTTCGAATCTGGATCAATGCATTGGTTGGGACGATCAGTGATTGTCAATTAAAAATCTCATCTTCCTTCTTTCAATGTAAATTGTCTCTGGAAGATAGTAGGATTACAGTAATCTTCAAGTATGATATATTCAATATAATGTCAATTTTTACTGATTCAAGACGATGACATGCGTTTCTCTTTTCTTTATTATGTTTTGTTAGGATAAGAGGAAAGATGCTGTTAAGAAGGTTATTGCGGCAATGACTGTTGGAAAAGATGTTTCATCACTTTTCACTGATGTTGTCAACTGCATGCAAACGGAGAATCTGGAGTTGAAGAAGCTTGTTTACTTGTATCTGATAAACTATGCGAAGAGCCAGCCTGATCTTGCTATCCTCGCAGTAAATACTTTTGTTAAGGTAACACTTCAGCTACTTTTTTTTTTTTTTTTACATAGCTTACTCAAACAAAAATACGTAATATATGGCAAGCTTCTTGGTCTTTCTCTGTATTTGAAAGACGAAAATATAGTAAAGAAACTCATCATTGCTTTGTATCTGGCAGGATTCACAAGACCCAAATCCATTGATCCGGGCTTTGGCTGTGCGAACAATGGGCTGTATTCGTGTTGATAAGATCACAGAATATTTGTGTGATCCTCTTCAGAAATGCCTCAAGGTTTGAGTTTTTTTTTATGTTACCTTTTCCCTGCAACTTGTAGGCTGTAGCTATAAAATTTATGTCCCTGAAGAATTTTTATCTTAACTGATGACATATTTCTGTATTTCCTGGCCTTCTGTAATTTTCATTTTTCAGGATGATGATCCATATGTCCGCAAGACAGCAGCTATATGTGTTGCTAAACTGTTTGACATAAATGCTGAATTAGTTGAGGATAGGGGGTTCCTTGAAGCCTTGAAAGATTTGATATCAGACAATAATCCAATGGTTGTAGCAAATGCTGTAGCAGCCCTTGCAGAGATACAAGAGAATAGTACTAGTCCCGTATTTGAAATAAATAGTACCACCCTCACAAAGCTCCTTACAGCTTTGAATGAATGTACTGAGTAAGTGGTTCCTAATTTCCCTATCCTACTTTCACTTAGATTGTGTCTGATTGACTAATTTTAGTCAGTTCATCTGTTTTTGGAGAACGTACACGCTGGCCTAAATATTGACAGTAGGATAGTCTGTTGAGTTGTGGGCTTGCTTCTTGTGTTATAGCATCAGTTTATTTATGCATTTTACTGTGTATCAAACCTAAAATTGTGGCATTTCAAGATGTCTTTTTTTTTGTTACTGAAGTTGAAGGTTATCTGTGTGGATAAAGGGGAATCATGGTTTTGAATTTTGGGGAAAGGGATCCATAAAATGACTATATTTTCCTTCCTTGCTTGCTGGATACATATTTATACTTCAGTTTTAGTAATACTGTCTGTGTTCTTCACAGATGGGGTCAAGTTTTTATATTGGATGCTTTGTCGAGGTATAAAGCAACTGATCCTCGTGAAGCTGAAAATATTGTCGAGCGAGTCACTCCAAGGTTGCAACATGCCAACTGTGCTGTTGTGCTTTCAGCTGTTAAGGTGACACTTTAAATAAGTATATCTCACTGGAATGTCATTTGTTAGCAAAATTGTTTGTGAAGGGTCAGCTATATTTCCCTGAGTTTTCTAATGCTATCCTCGTCTGTTCATTTTCTCCGCGAGCTTTCCAGATGATCCTTCAGCAGATGGAGCTTATAACTAGTACAGATGTAATTCGAAATCTTTGTAAGAAGATGGCTCCTCCCCTAGTTACATTGCTTTCTGCAGAACCTGAGATACAATATGTCGCGCTTCGTAACATTAACCTTATTGTCCAAAAGAGACCCACTATTCTTGCCCATGAAATCAAGGTAGCTTGATCCTGTCTACAAGACAGACTCTCGGAATAAGCAATTATTGATATATTCTTATATTTATTGATAATGCTATCATGTTTTTTCTTTCTAGGTATTCTTCTGCAAGTATAATGATCCGATTTATGTCAAGATGGAGAAGTTAGAGATTATGATAAAACTTGCTTCTGACAGAAATATAGACCAGGTAATCTTTACTACACTTTTCTCATCTGCCGATTAATCAAGTTATTTTGTTTTGGTGCAAATCATGATGGTTTCTGGACATGCCAATGTAGGTTCTTCTGGAGTTCAAAGAATATGCCACGGAAGTAGATGTCGATTTTGTTCGGAAGGCTGTTCGTGCAATAGGCCGATGTGCCATCAAACTAGAAAGAGCAGCTGAACGGTGCATCAGTGTTTTACTTGAGTTGATCAAGATCAAAGTAAACTATGTTGTTCAGGAGGCCATTATAGTCATCAAAGATATCTTTAGAAGATATCCAAACACGTAAGTTTAATATTTTTCTTGGTTGTGTGGCTTTGATATTCCTTCAATCTCGGCTATGTTATTCAAAATAACGTACAGGTATGAGTCCATAATTGCAACACTCTGTGAGAGTCTAGATACATTGGATGAACCAGAAGCTAAGGTAATAAAATTTGTCCTTTGCATAGTGTAAAGCTTCCGATCCGAAATAAATCTTAAATCAGTGAAATTTGTACTCTCGCATTTGCTGGCATCTTGAAAGGCATCTATGATTTGGATCATTGGTGAATATGCTGAAAGAATCGACAATGCGGATGAACTTCTTGAAAGCTTCTTGGAGAATTTCCCTGAGGAACCAGCACAGGTCCAGCTGCAGCTTCTTACAGCTACAGTCAAACTGTTTCTGAAGAAGCCAACTGAAGGCCCACAACAAATGATTCAGGTTCTGCCATGACCATTATGGAGAACACCTCTTGCTCTCCTAATCAATTAAAATGCATGTGTATGATGACAGGCCTGGTTTTTGCCATGTTTCAATTTTTCAGGTTGTCTTGAATAATGCTACTGTCGAGACAGATAACCCTGATCTCAGGGATCGTGCATACATCTACTGGCGTCTTCTATCTACTGATCCCGAGGTATGTTTTCTTGATATCTTATACTACATTACTACTTAACTAGTTCAAGCACATTGGACAATAAACAACAATCATCAGTGTTCTACTTTTGACTAGGCGGCCAAAGATGTTGTCTTAGCTGAAAAGCCTGTGATTACTGACGACTCTAACCAACTTGACCCGTCACTCCTGGATGAACTGCTTACAAATATTGCCACCTTGTCGTCTGTGTATCACAAGCCGCCAGAGGCTTTTGTAACCCGCTTGAAAACCACAGTTCAGAAAACAGAAGATGAGGACTATATAGAAGGGAACGAAACAGGATATCCTGAGACATCTGGTAATCCGGTTGATGGTGCGGCTTCCCCTCCAACCACGACAGGCTATGTCCCTAAGCCAGCAGTTGCGCCAGCTCCTGTGCCTGATCTGCTAGGTGACCTAATGGGGTCAGATGATGCTGCAATTGTCCCTGTAGATGAACCCACAGCTCCGTCAGGGTGAGTTTGGCTTAATTGGTGAAAAACACATATAGGCCACATTTTGTTTTGTGCGATGGACTGTTTTATTTTTAATCATATATATTTGGATTACCTTTTCACAATTGAAACTTATCTGATCATTTGATTGCAGTCGTCCATTGCCTGTTGTCCTGCCAGCTTCAAAAGGTCAAGGCTTGCAGATCAGCGCTCAATTAACC
Source organism: Camelina sativa (assembly GCF_030686135.1). Taxonomy (NCBI): domain Eukaryota; kingdom Viridiplantae; phylum Streptophyta; class Magnoliopsida; order Brassicales; family Brassicaceae; genus Camelina; species Camelina sativa. Next base: position 9,157,736 of record NC_141890.1, read on the forward strand.
CGACAAGATGGTCAAGTATTCTACAGTATGCTTCTTGAGAACAACTCGCAGTCACTTCTTGATGGCTTCATGATTCAGTTCAACAAAAACTCATTCGGGCTTGCAGCTGTTGGAACTCTTCAGGTACTAGTAGTTCAATATGCTATACATCCACGACTATTATCCTGGAAGCTGAAACTGATGTCCAGGTTTTTTTTTACTATTTTAGGTTCCGTCTCTGCCACCCGGAGCATCTGCCAGGACAATGTTGCCAATGGCATTGTCCCAGAACATTTCTGCTGGGCCAACCAGCTCGGTTTTGCAAGTTGCCGTCAAAAACAACCAGCAGCCTGTCTGGTACTTCGAGGATAAGATTGTACTTCACGCTCTTTTCTCAGAAGATGGTAGGATGGAACGTGGAACCTTCCTCGAGGTAAAAGACTATAATATGTAATAAAGAGTTCATTAACAATGCCACAGCATGTTAGTCATTGAGTAAAGTGCGAAAGGGTTTATGATATTAAAATTGTCGAGTAAATTAGTGACAGGTTGATTTAAGTTTCTAGGAGAGTTAGGGGATCTGAACATAGGATATGGTTTCATTGATTTATGTTTCTAGATACAGTTAGAGTTGAAGGAAGATATTGATTTCTGATCATAACAGTATATCACAGCCTTAAACACCAGTTCTTGTTGGGTTGGATTAATTGCTGACTATAAATACAAAACATTGTTTTTGATTAGACATGGAGATCGTTACCGGATTCAAACGAGGTCCAGAAGGAATTCTCCGGGATAACTATCACGGGCGTGGAGTCAACGCTTGACATGCTCGCTGCATCAAACATGTTCTTCATAGCAAAGCGTAAGAACGGAAACCAAGACGTGCTGTATCTTTCAGCCAAAGTCCCGAGAGGCATACCGTTCTTGATCGAACTAACAGCCATGGTGGGTCATCCTGGTCTGAAATGTGCGGTCAAGACTCCAACACCCGAGATCGCTCCTCTCTTCTTTGAAGCCGTTGAAATTCTATTCAAGGCTTGAGATTCTTCGATTTCACACTGTTCCCCTCTTCTTCTTTTAGTGTATGTAGTAAGTGATGCTTGTTACTCACTTCTTTGTTTCTAATTTTTTGTATTAAAAATCACCACTCGTTTCTCGAAAGAGCTTTGATTTGTGTTGTTGCGTATATGCCCAAAAAGGATGATTAAATAGTGTGATGATGACATAGTTATTACTATCAGCAAAATGCTATTCAGTGTTTTAGTGACCGACATGAAATTAAAAGGGTCGCTCGTAGTGGAGCGAAGAGATTCGTACACGTAAACTAATATACATATTAGTATTTGAAAATTTTTGGTATGTTCTTAGCAACAGAAGTAGATGGATAATGGGACCGTAGTGCGACGTAGCAACCAACCATGATTCTCTCTAACATGCGGTTACAAAATCGCTTAGTTGAAACTATTCTTGTAATTACAATTACTGATTGATTAAAAATAAACTTCAAAACCAAAACAAATTGAAAATTTTAAACTTGAGAGTAGTAACGTAACGTGAGATTGAAGAAATGCCACCGAATATATGTATGTTAATTCAGGAGTCATCACAATACTAAGCAAGCTTTAGTAACGTATTAATAATTATGTAACTGTAATAGCTGTTTTTTCATACTTTATTATTGTTTTTTTTTTAGTTTTTATGAGATAATAGATTTTTTTTTTTTTTGACAACGAGATAATAGAGACTTGAAAATTGAAATACTACAAGGAATTCTTGAAAAAAGAAAAACTACACAAAGTTATCAAAAAAAATATGTCACTAAATAAATAATTAGTCTTTGGCCCCACCAAAATTTTTATAGTCTCTCTATTTCACAAATAGTGTCATTTTAGAGTTTTTTATTTGTTTCACAAAAATTGTCACTTCATATTTCCAATGTACTGTTTTACATCAAATTTTCTAATTTACCCTTAACACAAAGCTCTTTTAATTAAATTTAAATAATAAATTACTCATTTAATTCAAATTTTCTCTTAATTTGTAATGTAGGGAGTATTAGTTTATCTCCAGATAATATTTTAATAAATCATATCTAATATTTTTTACTAATTATTTACAAAAGTTTTTTTCCTGATTTATTAATATTTTGATTTTGCTAATTTAATTCTCATAAAAAAATAATTATGAATCATAACTTTAAGATTTAAGATTATCCCTTAAACAACAAAGGTGATTATACAATCATTTAATTTAAAATTTGCTTAAATAGCTATAAAGTACCTATATATGCTTATTATTACAAACATCCCATAAAATATTAACCATTGGTGGTCAAATCATGAAAATCCTTTATAGATTAAAAAAGGAGGAAATATTTAAAAAAATCTGGGGAGTTTCCTTGTACGATATGGTTTGTGATTTATGAATATAAAATACAAAAAAAAAAAGTTTGATTAACAAACCAAAAATAACAATTAAAGTAATTGTGATTCCCTTGATTTTATCTCTCTGATAAAGTCGCCTCTTTCGTCGCAGCATAGTCTTCGCCATCAGAAAATTCTCGCAATTTTTTTTTTTTAATTCTACACCAAAACCTCAAGAGCTTCCAAAGATCATAGCTTCTTTTTCTCTGTTTTGGGTAATTATTCATGTTTTCCCCTTTTCATCTTCTTCTTTTTCTTCTCTCCGTTACAAAAGTCACTTTTTTTTTTTGTTTCGTAGGATCACAAACTCTGTTCGTTTGCTTCTTCTCTTCTGTTTTGGTTTGTTATGTTTGGTCTTTCTGAGAAAATAGCTTCTTTTTTTTTTGTTCTGTTTCAACCCACTTGTTTAGTTTCTTGATTCTCCTGTCTTCTATTTTTAAATCACTCTGTTTCCTGTTCTTTGTCTACTAGGGTTTGGATTGTATTTTTTGGTAACTGTAGTATATCTGTTTTGGTAAACCTGGTTTGGGGTTTAATTTACTGTTGTGCTGAATCAAGCTATTTGATTCTTTTTTTTTACTAAGCTCCAAGGTGTTCTTGGGATCATATAGTCTTTTTTAGGGGTTTGAGTGTATTTGAAGTTAGATACTCACATATTTTATTTGTAAGTTTTAGTCTCGTGGCTATTGCTATGTCATTGTTGTATATTGTTACATGAAAGTGGTTGTGGTGTTTGAGTTTGTTTTTTTTAGTTACAAATTATGATCACAAAGCTGGAGTTTTATAAAATTTTGTCAATTTCAGGTGTCTTGAGCTGCCATACACTCACTGATCTTCGAACTGTCTCGAAAACTTTATAATACTAAAGATCAATGGGTTGTTGCTGTTGTCTACCGAGTATACCCGAAGTAAACTTCTTCTTCTTTCTTGTTAAAAGAACACAAATGAGATAGGTTTGTTTATTTCTTATGTTTTACTGTTGTCTGCAGAACTCTAGAACTATAGATGAGCATGTTCCCTTATCTCTTGCACCGCCTTCCTCTCTCTCTAATACATACACTTCACCGCTTTCTCCGCCTATTCCTCTAGCCTTCTCCAATAGAAATCTTCAAACTACTACACAGAAATTACCAATAGTTCAGAGCAATTCTAGCGGAGTAGCCCCTGGAATCACACAGGTTGTTCCAGAGAAGCAAACATGGCCTGTTGATGATCATAAAACTGATCTTGATCTAAAGAAAAAGGATCGAGAAACAATCGATGAGTGTCCAATTTGCTTAGAAAGTATTTTTGTTTTCTCATTCAAAGTTACATACACTAAAAGTTAGCTTTTGGTAAATATCTTTGTTCATTTGTTTGGCAGAATATGATATTGAGAACCCGAAGTTGCTCACTAAATGTGGCCACGATTTTCATCTCGCATGCATTCTTGATTGGATGGAAAGAAGCGAGGCGTGTCCTGTTTGCGACAAGGTTTGTATCCGTTTAAAACCCGCCTTATTCACATACAGTTTCGACTTCCCGATCGACTCACTAAGAGTCTTGTTTGTTTTGGTATTATTTCCACAGGAATTGGTACTCCCTGAATCATAATCAGATAGAACAAAACAAAAAGTTCGAAAAATGGTACAAAAGATTTGATTAAACTTGCATCATTAGGAGTTAGCTAGCCTGGTGGTATGATGAACATTCATTGTTTCTCTTGCAACATTATTCACAAGCTTTGTGTTCTTTTTATTGCTTTTTTTTCTCTTCTTTATGTAGAAATTATATTTGATTGTTTGATATCCTTTCTTTGAAAAACTATTCAAGAGTTGTTTCCTCAACCTGAATTACTTCAAGGAAAAAAGTTAAAAGTGCAGTTTGAGAAGAGCCTGTTAAAATTCAGAGATTTTACTGTGTTAAAAAAAAAAAGGATTCTCTGACAAATTTCTTACATAAAAGCTTGTTTTATTACTAAATTCCTCTGTATAAATCTAACTCTTATGGCTAAAAATAATGATAATAAAAAAAAAGAACCAAGAAACTCTCTAACCTTTTTTTTTTTAACTTTTACAACAAGAAAGTCCTAAATTCTATTACGGTGAAGTGTTATGAATCTGATGAACATTGGATAAAAGCCTCGTTAACTTACTTAATGTTTCTCGAGCCGACACAGTCCCAGGATGATCCTCTCCTGAGATTGAAGTCCTTATAAAGATCGCTTTTCTTATCAAATCATCAGCAAAACCGAACTGCCCGCCTCGTAACATCAGCTTAGACCGAGTCTCTAGCACGGTGGCTCGAGCCAAAGCTAGTTCTTCCCATAGAATAGGGTTTAGCTGTGCGCTTGTCTGAACTGGTCTCCAGCAAAGTGACTTGTCTAGCCACTTCTCCACTGGCGTCACTAGCGTTTGGTCAGCTGCTTCAAGAGCGTTTGTGCAGACCCTGAGTAGCTCCACAGCTGCGCTGCACCGTGAAAACGTTATGAACGTTCTGATCGCTAGAGGCAAGATTACTTGTTTCACAAGAATCAGCAGCTCTGTTATCTTTAACTGAATCGTCGGAGCTTCGTTGCTAAAACCAAACAGCAAGAAACAAACCGCCCAGATCTGTTCTGCTGTTTCAACGGTCGAGCCGCGGCTTATCACTGCCTGAACCATTGCTGGCGCATTCTCGTTGACCATTACTCGATTCCTTGCATAGAGTTTCACGAGCTCGTGGATTTGTATAAACCCTAGCTTGATGCTGCTGGTTCGAGCAATGTTGAATCTAAGTAGCATAGAAGCAGCTTCAGTTCCCGATCTCTTAGAGTTTGAAGATGTAAAACCGCAGCTTATAGCGCGTCTTAGTCTTCTCCACATCCGCTTAGGACCTCTGTGCTTCTCAGGGAGTTTATGAGCAGCCAAAGCTAATAAAGAAGCTGGAACCGGTGCTGGAGCTAACCACCCACTAGCAACAACCATTCTTGTAGCCAAACTTCTCGGCCCATCTGCATGATCAAAGATCGAAAAACACACTTCAAACAGCTGCAACAGAAACCCGTTTCTTCTCAACAGAGTCCCATCCCTACCACTACATATCATCTCTCTCAAAGGCATTCTATTTATAGTATCCAAAAGCCGGCTAGGGTTTATAGGAAGCTCAGACAATATAGCTCCCACAACAGCTAATCCCAACGTTAACCTCCCAAGTTTCTCTTCAATCGTTCTCAATGCATCCATTTCCGAAACAGGATAGTCTTTCACATTCCCCTGCATTAACGACATAGCTTCAGCACCAGAGAGGTAAGAGAGTTTCAACGGCTCCATATTCATAACTTGAGAGAGTCTCGTAGATATCAAGATATGAGTCCCGCCTCCAAACCGAGGAAGAAGATCCATCACGAGCTTCGAGTCCCACCAGTCTTTCTCACTCTCCAAGTTATCAATCATAACCAAGAACGGTATATTCCTCATCAGCTCTTTTCTAATCTTGGAAACCGCAGCATCTTCTTGCTCCTCGAAACTCTTCATCCGCGTTTTATCCGAACCATTCTCTATCCCAATGTCAACTTCCAAATACTGATAAAGATTCAGATAGTTCTGTCTAATGTAACGGCTCTCACCACCTATCCAAAGAACCATCTTATACCTTTGGTGATGTCTATAAGCAAACTCAAGAAGCAGCTCGGTTTTGCCAATCCCTGATTCACCAGAGACGCAAGCCACACCTTTCCCGTAAACAACCTTCATCGACCGTTTCCTCCTCGTGCTCCTCCCTACTTTGACTTGATTCCTTAAAGGCAACTCAGTACTTTGCATCTCAATCTCTTTCTCAGACTCTTTCCACACAACTTTCTCTTTACCTTTCTTCCTTCGTTCTTCCGCTGAACCGCTTTTGTTCCACCCTAACGTAACATTCTTCTTCCTCCTACTCGGCCTCGCCTTTAACTCAAAGTAATCCCTTTCAGAATCTCCAGCAACGTCTCCAAACAAAACAAACTCTAACTCTGATAACTCCTTCTTCCTCCCAACAAAACTCTCGTTCCTCGGAAACGGGAACTCCTCTTTCTCAGCTTTATCTCGCCATTTCGTTAACCTCTCCACTATACTTCTCCTCCCTAACCGCATAGCCAACAACGTAACCGCCCTGAAAACACAATCTCTCCAGTTACCTTCATGAGCTTCAAGCTTCCAATCATCAACTCGAGATAACCCGTGAACAGCCTCTCTCCACTCTTTCTCAATCCCACCATACAAAACCCACAGCTCCCCTCCATGTTTCTCCCACAAGTCACCTCTCTTCTCAACTATATCTCTCACAAGACAGTCTCCAGGAGACAGATCAAAGAAAACAGGAACCAGATTCTTCTTGTTTGCAAAAAACCGTAGCTCCTCGATCGTGTAAGGGTTCTTGAAAGCCTTTCTCGTTAGGATTATGACTCCGAACGATGCACCGTCCATGGCTCTCTCGACTATTCTCTGTTTCCTAGTACTCCTACACCGTCCTCTATCCGACATAAAACAACTCATCCCTTGAAACTCCAACTCAGCTCTAAGCCAATCAGCAAACCTAAGCAGAGAAGGCTTCTGACCATGCAACCCTATAAACACATCACAACATCTCAACCTGTTATAAGAAACAGAAACAGAAGATGTCTGAGTATACGACGAAGAGTCTTGCCCTTGCCCTCTTCCATATCTAGAAGGAGTGCAAGAGATCACACTACTCGAAGCGATTCGATCAGCAGCTTCAAGATTCTGACACTGAGGATGAGGAGGTGGTGGTGATGCGGCGGCGGCGGCGGCTAAAAAACCGAGCTCCGGGTCTTGGAAACCAGAGCTGGAGCTAAGAGGATCAAAGCTATCACACTGAGCATCAGACCGAGTGGATTCAGAGAGTTCTTGATTGGGTTTAGGAGATCTTGGTGAGAAGAACGGAGACTGGTTAGCTGAGAAGAAAGCAGCTGATGAAGATGAAGACATGTTTCTACAAGGCTTTGTCGGATATTGTCCGAACCTAGAATTGTCGTCACCTCGAGAATCCATAACCACAAGTTTGCCTTAATTAACAATCTATCAAATCCCATAAATGTAGCCTATGAATAATCCATTGAAGCCAATCTGATTCAAGACAAGAAACAAAACAAAACAAAAAGAGTCAAAACAGAGGTGTTGAAAAGGAGAGATTTTTGGATTTTTCAAGATTTCAAGATTGAGCTAAAATGATTCAAGATTCAAGATTTAGACAGACAAGAACCCTAGAAAAAGGTTACACAGCTTTAGAATCAAATTTGGTAAGAAATGTAAGTTAACGGCAATGAAATCTTCTAGGGTATATATACTATATACCAAAAAGCTTGTTTCTTGAATAGTTGAAATGATGATATTTGAAAATCTTGAATAGTTAAAAAGGATAGTTTTTTTTTTTTAATCACAAATAAGGGAAAAATAGAAGAAATCATGATTTTTTTTTCTTTTAAGGAAAATAATTGATATTGAGGACATTGCAGATCTAAGCAAAAAGGGAAATAAAATAATCATAATAATAAACAAAAAAATTCTTAATAAAAATGAATATTTTCATTTTCGTACAGAGGATTCAGATCTGAGAAACTTACATAGCTCGGTGTCTTCTTGAATAAACCAACCATCACCAAGATCATCTTTAAACAAACAAGAAGACCTTCAGAAGATAAAGATACTTAACAGGGTTTAAACAGAGCACTATCTCCTGAAGAGAAGAAGAAGAAGAAGCCTAGCTCAATTAAAACGAGTTTTTTTTTTTGTAAATTCAAGTAACAATCAATGAGAAAGGAGATGAAAGTGAGAGGTGTTTAAAAGAGAGAATAAGAAGAAGAACACTAGAGAGCTTTCATAGAGTAGTCGAATGCATCGCCACTTACAGATAGACTTTGAAAAGGACTCTAATTTTTTCTTTTTTTCTTTAGGAGTTTAAAAAATTTAAACAGGGGAGACAAAAAGTTTAGATTTTTATAATGTGAATATTCACAAAAAAAAAAAAAATAGTACCCAGAAGAGACCAAAACATGTTTCTCAAAACAAATTTATCTATAAAGACAAGTTCAATTACCGCAAGAAGTGAGAACACAATTAGATAGAGACTTACCAGTTTGAGTTTCAAACACTGAGAGACAGATATGATAAATAGTAAGGTCTCTTTTTAATAAAAAGTATCTAGAGAAAGTAAGTAATTTTAGAGGTCCTTATCCAATAAACAGAAACATGGGCACTGTCAAATCACCAAAAACACACACACCCTCTCTCTTTTTCTTTCTTTCAGAGAGATCTTTTTCTATTTTCTTTGTAATGTTGTTGTTTCAAAAGGAGGAAGAGAGAGACAGAAGAGATTGGGTTGGGAGAAGTGAAATTTTTTTTAAAAGAATTGAAAACAAAAAAAAAAAAAAAATTGAAAGAAGAGATCAAGCTAGCTAGGTATGGCTTGTGGGCTCCATTTTTCACAAGTGATTTGTTCTTACAAAAAAGTTTTTTTTTTTTTTGTTTGCCTGTTTTTTCTTTACTACTGTCCTGAATCTGCTGATGAACAATGTTTCCTGATAAGAAAATTTTAATAAATTTAGTCTCTGGCTGGTTGGGGAGTTAAATAAAAAACAGAGGTTCTCATAGTCACGTCCCTGACTAGGATATGGGCGTCACTGTTCCTTTTCGTCTGCTCTTTTGTTTCATATATATCTTTCTCGAATAAAAAATAAAAATAAAGATCAAACCAAAGGGAAAAAAAGAACTGAACTATAGATATATTTTAATATCTCCCATGACTCTCCAAAAGAATAGGTATCTCATCTTCTTCACTTGGATCATGACAATAAATGGGTTATCGAGACCATTGCTTCTTAACACTTAACCTCCAATTTGTAAATGCTATTGTATGGGGATGTGGATGTCATTCGACCATGCTAATCACGGTTCTCTCAAAAGATGTGAGTCATGTGACGCACCACATAAGCTATCTCGACTATATATGCTATGCTACAAACGAACTATTGCGTTGAGTCACATGTGCGGAAAACACCTTACAACTAGTTTGCTCTTACATCCATAGCTAAGAACAAAAATATCTAACGAAGTAACGATCCCCAAAATCCAAATCTAGTATATATAATTCTGTTTTATTATTAATTTTAAGGCAAATTTATAAGAATGCGTGTGCGCAAATTAGTTTAAAACCGCGATTATGGATTTTCGTAAGATGTTTTAAATATGGTTGTTAACTTTCTTACCCTTCGTAGATATATGTTCGTATGTGTACGTTTTGATGAATTTGGTTCATATAATCCTATATATAATAGTTGAAGGAAGCTTAATTAGTAGAACTTGACACCTTAGCATGTCCCATTTATCATTTATTTTGTTTTAATTAAGAAGAATTAAATCAAAAAAAAAAAAAAACAAAACAAAATGGAAGATCACAACGTTGAATTGAATCTTTGGAAAAAGTTTGGGAAAAATTAACAAAACAAAACACGCGCCTCACGCGCCTAAATTTCTCTCTTAACTACGCGACCCCTTTCCTTATCCCTTCATCTTCGCCGATTTCGGCGTGGGCTCCCTCCGGCCACCATGGCCAAAAAGAAACCCAAAATATCCCCTCCTCGCAGTATCCCCACTGATGCTGCTCCTCAAAAATCGACCCCAACGCAATCAGTGCCGCCTGAATCGTCTGATTTAGCTGGCACGACTCCCAATGTACCTAGATCTGAGAATTTACCTGAGACCTCTAAGATCTCGGCTAACATCGCGACTCCCGACCACAGCGTAACTCCCCCTCCTGTAGAGGTGAATACCGCGGTGCCCGGAAAAACAATTGCCCAAACCACTGCCATCAGGACCCCAGAGACCTCCGATGCCAGCCAGGGCACAAGCAATGGGCGCATCCAGCCGGATTCGACTCTGCCAAACCCCCAACAACTAACCAGCGAGACCCCGCCAAATGCCATCTCTCCTTGGAAGAACCTCGTCAACGGTAACACTATAAAATTGGGGAAAAAGGTACCCCATTTACCATTGACTCAGGTGAAGCCTGTGTCACGATTCCAAATTCTGTGATTGAAAAGAACAGGAAGGCATGGGACAACTTCATCCTAGGTCAATTCTACGAAGCACCACCCTCGCGAGGAGCAGTGCAAGCCATTGCCAACGGAATATGGAGTCGTCAGCGTAAGGACATTACGGTATCCAAGATGGAAGGAAATTCGTTTCTTTTCAGAGTACCATGCCCAAATGCTCGCAGACGCATATTAAGTCATTGCCTCTGGAAATCGATGGCCAATCAATGTTTGTAGCAAAGTGGTCCCCAGACATCCAGGCTACAAAACCAGAACTGACCATGGTTCCCGTATGGCTTGTATTCGAGGATGTTCCCCTTCAGTTCTTTAACCGGGAAGGGCTTGAGCACATTGCTGGGCTAGTTGGGCATCCTATCTGTTTACACCCGCATACGGAAAACCTGATAAATGTGGAGGTTGCCAAGGTTTACACTGTCATTGATTCCAAGAAGCCATTACCTAAAGTAGTTAATGCTCGTTTTGAATCCAGGGTGATCAAGCGTATTCAAGTGTCTAGTCCTTGGCTGCCATCATTGTGTAGTCATTGCAACAAGGTGGGTCACACAGACTCTCGTTGCTCAAAAGCTCCTGCTACTTGTAATACTTGCGGTTCAGTCAAACACTTAACATCTGACTGCCCTAGAGCCAAAAAGGACAAACGCCAAGGAAAGCAACCTATTACCAGCCTGCTATCCATTACTTGTGCACCTCCTCTTGTGCTTCCACTCCATGACACAACCACTTCTTCAAATTCTACCATATCGCCAGTCCCTGTCCCAGCTACAGGAGTACCCCAATCTTCTGCTACAAGCTCAATGCCAATGGCCATTACTACTGATCCAAACAAAGCTAAAGCGCCACCACAAATCACCCACTCCCCTATAAGAACCTCGCCTTCACGCTCTCTGGAGCTTGATGAAAGGAAGCTTTGTATTGATCTGCGAGACAACCTGTTCTCCCCCTTATTGACCAAAGAAGACAACATTGATGATGATACCTCCGGAACAAGCTCTGATAGTCCCTCTGATGAGGATGACAATCCGGTAGTGAATGAGGATCGGTTCCTGAAGGTCGTATCTAATCGAATGCACAGGCAGAAGATGCGTAAAGCTCGGGCAGGAGGTCCCGTAAACCTCTAACCCCAATATCCTTTTATGGATATTTTTTGTTGGAATGTAAGAGGTCTAAACGACCCTGTAAAGCGGAGACATCTTCGGAAATGGTTGAAAGTACATCAACCGCTTTTTGGTGGAATAGTAGAAACCCACGTCAGCCCACTGAATGCACAAGCTATAGTATCTCGTGCATTCCCTGGTTGGTCTTTTGATAACAACTATGAATTCTCTGAACTTGGAAAGGTATGGATCGTTTGGCATCCTTCTGTTCAAGTAACTGTTTTGCGGAAATCCTTGCAGATGATCACATGTCAGGTGAAACTGCCGTTTGTTCATCAGCATCTAGTTATCTCTATTGTCTATGTTTCCTCAATCTCCACCTCAGTGAGAAAGGATCTATGGGAGGAGATTGTTGAGATTGCTGCTATGCCTACTGTTTCAAGTAAGCCATGGACTGTTCTGGGCGATTTCAACCAAACACTGTTTCCCCATGAACACTCCACACAAGGAAACAACCTCTCCTCTTCAGGTATGCATGACCTTGAACAATGTTTAGCAACTGCCTCACTAGCGGATCTCCCCTACTGTGGCAACACATTCACGTGGACAAATAAACACACCATTGGTCTAGTCGCTAAGAAGCTGGACAGAATCATTGAAAATGATGAGTGGATTGAAAGTTTCCCAACTTCGTTAGCTGTCTTTGCTGAGCCTGCATTCTCGGATCACAGTCCTTGCTGCCTATTCATAGATAGCCACGCTCCAAAGAGGAAGAAGCCTTTCAAATTCCTGGTCCTACTAAATCAAAACCCGGATTTTGCTCCCTTAATCAAGCTCTGGTGGGATTCACTCGCTTTCAATGGAACAAAACTGTTTATAATAGCAAAAAAACTAAAAATGCTCAAGCCGGTGATTCGAGATTTTAGCACTACTAACTACTCATGTATTGAAAAGAGGGTTCAGGATGCTTACACTGATCTCATCCGTTGCCAGCAGGAACTACTGCAAGCTCCATCAACCCACCTAGTCATGCAAGAGAAAGAAGTATTCAAAACTTGGTGTGCTCTAGTTAAAGCGGAAGAGTCCTATCTCAAACAGAAATCCCGAATTTGTTGGTTAGAGAAGGGTGACAAAAACTCAAGGTTCTTCCACCGATCAATTATCACCAGGCAAGGGTTCAATGAAATTATCCTCCTTTTCGATGGAAATGATCTGGTGGTGGACTCGAAACAAGGTATTCAAGACTTAGTGGTGGATTTTTACAAAAACCTACTTGGCAATCAAACGCAAACCAATGCCATATCTGTCTCAGAGATTGCTGCTCTAATTCCTCAACGATGCTCACCGTATGCTATCCAATCTCTCATCTCACCGGTTACACCCGCGGAGATCCGACAGGTTATCTTCTCGTTGCCTAGGAACAAAGCTCCAGGTCCAGACGGCTATTTTGTAGAATTCTTCACAGCTCACTGGGACACAGTCGGACCTTCTGTAACTGAGGCTGTCCTCGAATTCTTTACTACAGGGAAAATGCTCAAGCAATGGAATGCCACAATCTTGACCCTGATCCCTAAAGTTCCAAATGCTCAGCGAGTTACTCAATTCCGGCCAATAGCTTGTTGCAACACCCTCTACAAAGTACTCTCTAAAGTCCTAGCAAATCGTCTCAGGAAGGTCCTCCCTGATCTCATATCCAGTAACAAGTCTGCCTTCATACAAGGGAGACTACTTGTGGAAAATATTTTACTTGCCACTAAGCTTGTGCAAGGTTTCAATCAGAAGAACATCTCCCCAAGAGGTATGCTTAAGGTGGATCTTATGAAGGTTTTTGACTCGGTTCGTTGGGACTTTATAATCAACACGCTCAAAGCAATGGAGTTCCCCACCCAGTTCATTTCACTGATCCATCAATGCATCTCAACGACAAGCTTCTCCGCCTACATCAACGGAGAACTATGTGGCTATTTCAGGGGAGCAAAAGGTTTGCGTCAAGGCGATCCTCTCTCACCATATTTGTTTGTCCTGGCCATGGAAGGACTCTCACAACTCCTCATGAAAGGTTTCAGTACAAATCAAATAGGTTCACACCTAGCTGCTAAAGACCCGCTCATCTCTCATTTGGCATTCGCAGATGACATTATGATCTTCTTCGATGGCAAGACCAGTTCTCTCACCAATATTGCTGCAACTCTCGAGAGGTTCTCCAGAATATCTGGTCTTAAAATGAACCTAAGCAAGACTGACCTTTATGTAGCTGGAGTGAACCACATTAAAGCTTCTCATATGGCTTCTTTAGGCTTCAACATCGGTTCACTGCCAATACGCTACCTTGGGCTTCCACTTATGCACTGGAAACTAAGACTAGCGGAGTACAGACCTCTTCTACAGAATCTCACCAATCGCTTCTCTTCCTGGGGTTCTCGAGCTTTATCTTATGCTGGTAGACTCCAACTTATTGCGTCAGTCATCTATGGCACTATTAACTTCTGGATGTCTGAGTTTATCCTCCCCAAGGGTTGCATTAAAAAAATCGAGACTCTCTGCAGGAATTTTTTTATGGAATGGTGATGTGTCCAAAACTGGTTCAGCAAAGGTGGCTTGGGTAAACATATGCACCCCAAAAGAGGAAGGTGGCTTGGGACTCCGGTCTTTAACCCACTGGAACAAAACCCTGATCCTCAAGCTTATTTGGAGATTGTTTACAGCAAGAGACTCCCTATGGGCCCTTTGGATGCACAACAATAAGATAAAAGACGGATGTTTTTGGGACTTGGACATGAAAAAACAGAGCTCAAGTACACTGATTGCTATGCTCAAGCTCCGCCATATTGCGAGCAAATTCCTAAAAGCAAATCTGGGCAATGGTCAACAAATAAGCTTTTGGTTCAATAATTGGACTCCATTTGGAGCGCTTATCGACTTCATGGGGATCACCGGACCAGCTCAAACTGGCATTTCTCTCCAAGGAAAAGTCACCGCTGCTGCCTCTGCATCAGGATGGTCCCTCAGACCAGCAAGATCACCACAGGCCGAGACACTGCAAATCTACCTTACCAATGTTCCATCACCTACTCTTTCCACGACATCAGATTCTTATGCTTGGCAAATTGGATCAGAGAAGTTAGCCAACTTCTCAACATCCAAAACCTGGGAAAATCTTAGACCTCGGGCTAACCCTATACCGTGGACAAAACATGTTTGGTACAAAGGCGCTATACCTAGGCACGCTTTCCTTTTCTGGTTGATGCATCAAGATAGGCTGTCCACAAGGTCTCGACTGGTTTGATGGGGATTACCGATTGACCCTAGCTGTTGCATTTTTGGCCTTGCTCTGGAAACTCGCGAGCACCTGTTCTTGAGATGTGAATTCAGTGAAACGTTTTGGACTAAAATCTCTCGACGTCTCGGTTACAGACCTTTCACTTTCCACACATGGGACACTTTCACGGCTTGGTTGGATCTCAAAGACTCCACTTCTCCACGATGCCTCCGAAGATTGACTGCACAAGCCACCCTCTATGCAATTTGGTTGGAACGAAATAGCAGGTATCACAATAACATCTCGACAGATGCCCACACCATATTCAAACAACTGGATAGGCAAGTTCGAGACGCTATTTTAGCAAAACAAAACAGAAGGCAATTCAAGGATCTTTTACTTGACTGGCTAAAATATGACTAGATTTACCTACTCACGTTCGATTAACGGATCACTCATACCATGTTTTTATTTTTTTGAGCAAGGTGATGAGCGCTGTATAACGCTTTTGTAAATTCAGCAAACATTATGTTTAATGAAATTCACATATTTAAAAAAAAAATTAAATGAATGCATAAACTCTCCATCGCTTATATAATAATAAATTAATATCAGACTTGCATATATAAATAACTATTTATATGTAGTTATATTAAATTTTATAAAAAATATGCATAAACACTAAATCAATAGAAATTTAATTTCATTAAAGTATAAACCTTAAATAATATGCTATTAGAAATTAGTTCGTCTTTTTGTACTCAAACTGCATCCTATAAGTATTAAATATCAGCATGTATCATTTCTTGTTTATTTTATTTCCAACTAAAACAATTAAATCATGCAATAACTCTCCATTAACTACATGAAATTGATATGTGACTTGTTAGTTGCATAATAATGTGTAAATAAACTATTTAAATTTAGTTATGTTAAAATATATAGAAGTATGCATAAATACTAAACCAAAAGTTTAGCATTATATAGTACTTTTTTATTAACTTTTTTTGGCTTGTTATTATTATATACATTTATAATATGGTCTATTTTCCAAGTGTTTAGTTTCTATATGTAGTCTTCTTTTGCACCTTGTTATAAGAAAATAAAAATGTACTCTAGCCATGTGTTTTTGGCTTCATACACACATTTATGCGACACTAATCCTTTTGGACAAGAAACAACGTAGAACGTTGTTGCTTACCAATATTTCAATTGTATGATTTAATAAAATCTGGATGACGAGTTGACCAAAAAGGAGAAAGAAAATGAAACGTTGTAAGTTGTAACGTGCAAGTAATAGACGAAAAGCCTTGACGTAGATAAATAAATCGTTGCATGGATTAATTATCCATTAGAAATGGAATATATGGTAGGTCTTCTTTATTAATAACAATATGAAATTAAATATATATATAAATGTATATTATTTTGTATGCCGAACCTTGCAAAGTTGTATTACAATAAACAAACTGTTTTTTTGATAATTTATTTGTTAATTTGCCTACTAACGGTCGGGTGAATTCGAATAGATAGATCACACGTTCTGAATAATGGCACGATAATATTTAAAACTATTATTTTTTGTTCGGTGATTTTACTATTATTTAAACTGTACTTGCTAATTCACCATTCGAATGATCTTAACTTAATTTAGACTAACTTAGCGCATTAAAAACGAAGGTGGAAAATATATATATATATATACTATAGGCTTCGTTTTTTTTGTCATTCAAGTGCCAAAAATACATTACGTTTTTTCGTAAATAACATAAACAACCATGATGGGTCAAACTTGTTCATATTTCATAATCTTCCTCTATTGTAGTTAGCCATTGTAAACAATTTAAATGGTCGTAACTAAAACATGGGTCTTTCACATATCTTGTAATTAGTCTGGATTTTGCAACAAAATCATCTAGATCAGTAAACAAATTTATTGTATAACATAATTCAAAATTTGGTTCGTAATTTAGTATTAGTCGTGTTCACGACCAATGCTTTTGTGGCGGTCAACGATTGAAGACGTAGACCTTCCCATGAACGCATGTTTAATTATCTGTTGTTCCAAGCAATAATTGAAATCTAAAATTAAATAAACACTAAATTATGTGTAGGATATATCCATGCATGTAACAATGTAATCAAGGAAGATTTATGAAATTTTGTACATTTTAAATTATTGTGGAAATATGACTTTTTCAAGAGATGTAACTAATTATTTTTTCTACCTAACTCAAAGATAAGATGGGTTTAAGTAATTAAGAAAGAAATCGTTAATAATAAGAAGACAATGGTCTTGTGTTTGACACCAAAGGGTTTTTATGGGGGTAAGTAAACAAAAACAACTCTCAATGATATGTGTTGTTTTTATGGTACACCGAATGATGTTCGATGTTTCTGTGGTTGCTTCCAAAGGTCAGTCCAAAAGACAGTTTTGTTTGTACGTGCTCACTCCCCCACGTGTCCTCACGTGATTTCAATGCACGGTTCTGATGGCTGGCCTCATCACACCCTTTTCACACGTTTCATCCTCGGCTCTATCTTAACCGCGTCTCTCTCCAACACTCAAAACTGTTTTTTTTAAATCTTTTACTTTTGAGGGATACTATTTAACCTTTTTGGCAGAAAATGGTCTAATTCTGAGCTCAAGTACTGGATGAATGAATTATAGACACATTTTAATTCCAAAAATCATGACAACTTTTTATATATATAGAAAGTGCTAAGTAATATGCATGAAAATCGAAGTGTCACATTACGGACAAGAGCAATTATTAAAGTTAAATGTATGCAGTGCAGAAGAATACAAAGAAAGCGTCCAATCTGTACATGTACTACAACATGATTGACTTTTTGATAATGATATAGTATATATTAAAAAAAAAATGAATATGTAATCCAATTTTACTACGATTAAATTACATTTGTAGTACCACGGATTATTTGCATAAAGTAAAACAAAGGTGTGAACTAAAAACCTTTTTCTAAGTGTTTTGGTGGCTGCTCAGAGAGTTCAGAAACATTTACCATTCTCTCATTATTAGTCCACACACCCACAACCCATCTATATATGATTGTGATATCTGTTATTTATTATTTAGAGTTTGTTTTTATTTTCTTTCAAATCGAATGTAAAGAGATGCTAGGTTGCTTCATGTTTCAATATTACAAACATATTTGATTGGATTGGATGGTTTGGTTTTAATTGTTTCGTTTGTTTTGTTGTTGACAATTTCAGTACCTTTGTTGCTCACCACCAATATTGTTTTTGTCACTGTTATCAGCAACAGTGAAATGAATAAACCTTTATATCGTATAAATTTATCTATATAGGCTCAAACACTTCGTGACGAGTAATTCCTAACTCGATCAATTTCAGTTTCAACAGAATTTTAACCCAAAAAAAAAATGTATAGTAGATTGCGTTGTTGCATAGTGAATTAATAGTAGAACGTACGCATGCAAAAATAGAACAATAGTTTATATATTGGGGGGGGGGGGGGTAAAGTTTGAAGTACCACGTCCATATACACGATATGTCGATATCTCATATGGAACATGTGAATTTGCAGCAAACAGTTTGTACATACAATCGATATGATTGTCCACACCACAGTATACACAGTTTAACTATGTCTACAGTTACAACTACGAAGTTTCAATACCTAGACCATGATTAATTTTGTAGACCATAGCAAGTTAAACTACTGTTTTTCTCGTCGGCCGATGCTCAAATTCGAAATCTTTCTAACTCTCTTCCTTTAGTTAGCCACATAGTAAACTGGTTGAGGAGAGCTATCAACATGATTCTAATTAGTTATGTTTTGACACCATTTAAACATACGAATTCATAATCTTACATCAAATTTTGTTCTCGTAAATTTTTTTTAAAAGTAAATTAAAATGTATATAGTGCATGTCAGCATATGCATATCATTGGAACATGGGTTGGTCCAAAATCAAATAAATAGAAAGAACAAAAAAGAAATGACATCTAACCACCGACAATTATATATATATAGAGGGTGTGAAAAGAATTAAATACAGAGCCTATCTAGTTTAGTTTAGCTCTCTACCACTTAAATAACAAGACTCCATATCGACATAAGTGCACGTTATGCTCCAAAGTCCAATCATAAAGATTAAATAAATAGTTAAATTTTCCTAAAGAAACCATTAATAAAGTGAATTTAAACTAAATTTGTTATCATTGTTTTTCATATTCTGACTATCACTTCGCTTTAATAATACATTGACAGTATTGTCTCCTCCTGTTTGAATTCAAAGTTGTCTTTATAATCTTCTGAGAATAAAAATTACAGATCTTTTTACATTATTTTCTTGAAGTCTCTCTGTGCCCTACACCGAGAACCAAGCCGGTCATAACCAGAACTAAACCATCTGTTTTTGCAGAATTGAAATGTTTAACATTTGTTATACATTTTATTTCATTTGACATAGACTGAAGTAAGTATCAGTACAATAGAGTAGAGACAATGAAACGTAGAAGCCACTGTAGTAAAGATTCACTGAACATCTATTAGCTTTTCAAGAACTACTTTCTCCTGATTGCGAATCGGTAAGCTTAGTGCTGAAATCCCAAACCTTCTTGGCCAATTCTGAATCTTTGGCAAGTGGTAATGGTTTAGCAATGTTGCTATCTGCGAAGTATTCCCCTGTAACTCCTGCAACCTGAGGATTCAATGCCACATAGCAAGTTGTTGCTGCCCCCTACAAAGTAGAATATTCAACAATGATAAGATAAACCATATAACCGACAAACCAAGACAACCCCTAAAGGCTACAGCTACACTGGTATATCATTAACTTCTCTCCTGGAGAAACTTAGTGACCACTTTGTAACTGATCCTTGGGTTATCAGTATGAGGTTTAGAGATTAGAAGCATACCTGTGGAACAGTCTTGAGCATATATTTAGCCACTGCACCAACAGCTCCTGCATCAAGCCAATGACATAGAGGATCAAAAGAAAATCAAAGTATATATATGGATTGGTGAGAGTGAAATCAGAGAAAAAAAAAAGTTACCAGCCAAATAGCTGTTGAAGTAGCGCCCGAGATTTGTCATAATAGCTCCTGGATGAAGTGAATTTGCTGTTATATTGACTCCATCGTCCTGTAATTATTCATACCAGATTTCAATCAAGATAACAATTGAAACATAGATCCTTGTTATTTTTGCTAGTTACCTTCAGTTGCTTTGCAAGCTCGTTGGCATGTAATACATTGCAGAGTTTGGATTGTCCATACGCTCGCATACTACTGTAACTGCAGTAGAGACAAAACCAAGGAAGAATGTTAGAGATTTTGAAGAAAAAGACAGGATCAAAGGATTATTGTTTGGTTCACCATTTAGTACCTTGACTTGTCGTTGATCTTATCAAAGCTGACTCCTCCTGGGTACGAGAACCTATGAGCTTCTGATGATAGGTTAACAATCCTTCCTTCTCGTTTGCTTTCACGTGATGTGGTCTTCATTGTATCTAGCAGAAGCTTGGTCAGCAGAAAATGACCTGAAAATATAATTGGATCCATAACATCCATGGCACTGATTAAAGAGAGTTACTCAAGTTTAGGACAAGGCCATAACGTTGGTTTGATTATCTTCTTACTCACCTAAATGGTTGGTTGCAAGTTGCAGCTCTATGTTGTCTTTAGAGAGCATAAAGGGACATGCCATAATCCCCGCGTTGTTGCTTACAAAATTTATGACAAAACCATCAGATAATCCCAAAACCGTTATACATATGAACCATGGTATTTCAATAGCTTACATCAAGAGGTTGAGTGGAAGACCAGCAGATTTGTACTCAGATGCAAATTTCCTGACAGAGTCCATTGAGCTGAGATCTAACTCCATGACATCGAGTTTAGCACCAGGGACTTGATTGACAATATCTTCCTTAACTTTAGCACCAGAGGCAGTGTTCCTCACTGCCATAACCACATGCACACCACGCAGTGCAAGAACACGTGCGGTTTCTACACCTATACCACTTGATGCTCCTGAAAGCAATGTAACACAAACTTGAGGAACAATAAAAATCAAGAAAACTCAATGCAGGCTAGACCACTTTCTTAAGTTTGTATCAACCAATGATAGACTGATACAGAACATTCTGCATACCTCTATTACACCAAGTCAAGATAAAACTACATACTCAATATACCAAATAATGAAACAAGACTTCACATGCAGGACAAAAACTGGCTCAATCGATGCTAGTCTAAACTTCAACAACAGCATATAACTGAATTGTTCAATTCAAGGATTCCATTGTTCTTGAGTCAAACCCTTTTAATTATGATAAAAATACTGAAACGATTTCCAATAGCAAATTATCTTCTTGGCCAGAAAGTGTATAGATTTGTCATATGTAACACAAACTACAATCAGCTGAAACAGAGACGAGTACAGAGCACATGTAATTTGCGGATCTGAAGTAATCTTCCCTTTTTAGGCAAATGGTCCCAAACATGTTGTACACTGATTTCACCAAACAAAGAAACAATCCACTTCTATTAAAAAACTCTTGAGCAAAAAAGTTTGTGAGCACAAAGGTTGTTACTTTAATTGACAAAACAAAAGAGACAGCTTTCGAAACAACAAACAACAGTGAAGACCTCCATATTTATTAGGGTTGACCAATTAAAGTCAAATCTTACAGGTGAAATCAATTCAGAGATGACCCAAAATGGGGAAAAGTTGTAGAAAAGTCCACAACTTTAAACAAACCCAAGTCGAGATAGAGCTAAGAAAGTTATATGATAAGAGAAGAGAAGAAACCTGTGACTATGGCAGTGAGGCCAGTCCCATCAACACCATGTGTGACTTCTTCTGCAGTGGAACGAGACGAGAATCCAGATGCTCCTTTTGATCCAAAAAACCACATCTTTTTTTTGTTTTTCCTTTCTGGAGAAGATGATGATGAGGGGGAAAGAAAGAAGAAAAGATTACACTGTGAGAGTTGTTTAGCGTTTTGTCTTCTTCTTAAGTGGTTGAGCGATTACGCTTTTAAATTCTTATTTTATAACTTTAATCAATGTGACCGAAATGTGATTACTTTAAAGAAAAAAAAAATTAAGTGTTGAGGAGACAATCCCACTCGTGGTGGAGATTGGATCTGCAAAAAGTCAAAAGTTAGCTTTTAAGAACTTTTGTGACTAATATATGCCTCCGATGATACAAGACGATGGGAGCTTTGTAGCGAACGCCACCAAGATGACTAGGCTTAAACAGAACCATCTTGGCGTGAAACAAAACAATTGAACTGAGGGAAATAGGAGAGGCCGCGCGAACGCAGGCCTCCACAACAAATAATGACGCAGGCTCTTCCTCTTGGGAAGACCTTAAGCTAAAGTGCCCTTCCTTAAAAGTGCAATGGAAGTCACTACTAGCTTAGGCCACACACCTTCATGATCGTGCGTTGACCCCGGCCAGGTAAGTACCTTTTACGGATCTACCTTCGCGTTGTTTTATACTACAAAACAGATGTCTCCTATTGTGAAACTTCTCGATGTGGGATAAGCACAAAGGGTGTCATGGTTTGATTTAGTTTTTAACCTTAGTTTTATTTCTTGATGGGCCTTAATGACTGTATTCTGGTCCATGTTAACCCCACGTAACCCTAGTTTTAAGTTGTATAGTCTTAAAGTCTTAAGTCTTAACTCTTAACTATTCAGACTCGTTGAGAGTTAGTTAGCCATAAAAATATAGGATGGTCTGAACTCTAACCAAACCCATGATCATCACGAACAAAAACTGATGGGATTGCCAAAACATTATTTTTGAACTGTTCAATATATTTTTCTGAAAAACACCACATTTACATGTTGTAAACGAACAATTGACCAGAAACGTGTAGATCAATACATATCTTCTTTCGTTAACGACCCAATAAATATTTGCAATTATTGTGGAAAAATAACGGGTAGGATTTAGTTTTTATGATATAGAGATTAGTTTTTAATATAAAAGAATTAGTTCAATTTTAGGGTACTTTAAAAAAAAAAATATCTTAGCGGTATTTTTGGAAATAAACTGGAAAATAGGATTTCTTTGAAAAAAAATTCATTCTAGTGGTATTTATAAAAATTGACCTTATAAAATATAATGATACGTAAGTGTGTATAAATATATCTATATATGTTTACAGCAAATGACACATCCCCTGATTAATTCTTCAAGTTTGAGTCTTCTTTGCTGATGTTTTGTTTCTCCACGACCAAGTTTAAACGTGAGTTTAACCGGAAGAACTGATCAGAGCAGCGACGGGGCCAATAAAGGCGGCATTGATGTAAGTTGTTGGTTCTGCGTGAGAGTAATCTGATCTTTTGTCGCTATACTGGTCGAATGAATTCGGCCCGCCCACAATCGCGCCAGTATGCTCATTCGGGTTTGGTGTATCAGAATTGTAGTATGAAAACCCTCCATTGCAGTCGATTTTCTCCTGTTTAGATTGGATTGATGGTAATGATGAGCCTCTATGATGAGGTTGTGTAGGATACTTTGTCCCAAACCCGACCATGTAAGACACTGAAATTGGATTGTTTCCAAGGATATAATCCACCTGAACATTAAACCGGCCGGTTGGTTATAAAGAAAATGGAAATGGTGTAGAGAACCGGACTAGGTGGGAATTAATCTATTTTTACCTGTGATTTGGCGAAATTTTGAATTTGAGATGCGGTGAACTGGGTGGAACCACACTGAATTGAACTAACCCCAGCTTGTGTTAGAGTTTTTGCGTAGTGGAACAAAACCGTTGTAGCTGCTGTAACATATTGTAAGTTGCTACTGTCTCTAATATACAAAATGCCACCTGAATATACCAAAAGTGCAAAGAAATGTAACCATGAAAGCCAACATGAAAAAAACTCACAAAAAACAATTAACCGGTTATTTAGCTAACTAGTGAAAATTACCAGGAGTTGGTTTAATTTGTTGAGAGCTACTTCCGGGCATCAATGCGCAGACGAATGATTCAACATCGGTCTTAAATTTAGACAAGTCGTTTGCCCCGTTGTAAAACTCCTTAAACAAAGAAACAACAAGAAAAATTAGAGATAAAACTTCGTTAGTGTTATAGAATTTAGCAAAGTCAGTTATATAATAGTTACTATATATACTAACCAAAGCGAGTAAAGCCTGAGCGCCGGCGAATTTGTTGTCCCAGCTGAATTCATTGACGGCTTGGCTCCAATCTTGATTGCTTATAACATAATCTATGTAACTCTGCTCTCCTGTTGCTCTGTATAGCCATGCCGCAGCCCATAATAATTCATCCTTTTTTACCCCAAAATGTTTTGAAACATTAAGTGTCTTATTTAGTAACATACTGTATATGAAAATATCAATAGTTTATCTATGTGTCTTGGTTTGATTCGGTTTGTTTGGTTACCTGGTAGCCTGAGTATGAGCAGTAGAAGGGGCAAGATGCTTGGTAAGAACCTCTGTACTTATCAGCAAATTCAAACAGCTGCAAAAAAAACAAAAAAAAAGAAGTAGAAATAAGATGGATAATAAATCATGATTGAATGTAATGATCATGTGTATAAGCTATTTTTTAGGGAGACTTAATGTGCAATACTTACGGTTTTCGCATAGTCTAGTAGCGTGGATGAATAAGTAGAATCGACCGATTTGAAAACAATTGAGGCGGCAGCTAGAGCGGCTGCGGCTTCACCGGCAGCTTCGGAACCCGGGGAAGAGGAAGAGATACTGTAGAGAGTTCTTGGTGTGTCCATATCTTCTGGCCTCTCCCAACAACTATGATCTGAATTCCCATATCTGCATATTAGTATAGAGATGATTATGGATAGGCCGGTTTACATTAGCTGATGCCCCGTCGGAGAGGGCAGAATCGCCTCGCCAATTAGCCCGTTGGTTAGTCGGGAGTTTACCGGATCGTTGGCCTTCAAAGAACAAGATGGACTTGTTAAGTGCATCTCCGTAGTCTAGTGCTTCCAAGCTTTCGAAAGCCAAGAACATCCCAACTAACATTATCACCAAGAGCTTGCCCATTATTAAATGTTTCTCTTTCGAAATGGCTTTTGAGTGTATCTTGATTTTGCTTGAAATGTGGTTCATCGGGGTATTTATATGTTTCACGTAATTTTAGGGTAATTTGGCTGCACTGTTGAGATGTTAACTCTAACAATAATTAAGTTTCGATTATTACAGAATCACAATCAATATTACGGTTTCATCATATAGCAAGCTGTAGTTATTGACATATCAAATCGTATCATTTCTCCTAACCGCCATACCTTATTTTTTTCTCTTCTTTCTGTGAAGGTTTAGAAATTGTTATTTAATGTAAGGAGTTTCAGTAACTTTCTTAAATAAGGCTTTTCTGGCTTGTTAAGCACAACAAAACGATATTAATTGTCTTTATTTTCTTTCCTTCTTTTTAATACAAATAAACAATAAACAATCCCTATTCAATATTGTGAAAGTACACAACTTCTTTTTAATAGACTATATAATAGTTATATGTTACAAAGTTATAGTTATTAATTGATTCATTAGATAGTTACAAAATAGGTTATATGAGTTGGTTTCGTTAGTCATACCAACATTTAGGAGTAATTATTTTACCTACATTATTGTTAATTACTAGCAATGAATACACTTAAAAAAAATATTCCAAAAAATAATACAATTAAAGAAATACAATATATAGACAAATGAAACAATAAAAACAAATTTTAACAAAATCTTTTTCTATTAAACATGTCTGATAGAGTATATTTACAAAGCCATATATACTGTTAAGCGATTAAAGAAATAGAATAAAATCTCCTGAATTAATTACGCTCAAATTAATTATGCTTAAGCTTAAGCAAACATAATAAGATCTTACATAACACCTTTCCAAACTTTTAGTATAAATCATTGACATCTCCATTCACCGGAATATACCATATTCAAATATTCAGTTTGAATATTCAAATTCAGTTTTATAAATTTTCTTTTGTTAAATTGTATAATTTTGTATAAAATTATAAAATTTTAAATACTTTAATTTGAATTTAAAAAATATTGGAACTTGATATTTTTAAAAATATCATAAATATTTAATAGATCAAAAAGTTAGAAACTATAAACACTCTAGTTTGATTTGTTATAGCACATGTCAAAGATATGTCACTATAATATGAAAAAATTCAAGAAACCAAGTATATTAAAACAAAAAGTATAACATTTATTAATAATATAATAACTAGCTTTTTTAAAACAAAATTTACAAAATTATGTCTTATAATGACATTCAAGTCATGCTGTAGAAAATACATTATTGAAATAACTTCACATACATAAACTAATACACCATATTAAAATTTTAGTTTTAAAATATAAAATATACAAAATTTTGTATAAAATAAAATTAACACGAGTACTTATCTATTATATATGTAAAAGAAAAATACAAAGATTCACCCCTCTCCTCTCCTCTCAACCAATCAAAATCTTCTATCTAATATTTATTTAAAAAATAAATCAAAATTAAATTAAAAAGCAAAACAAATTCTGTATACTTTTAATTACAGAAAGTTAAATATGGGATTGGTTTAGATTTTTAAAATTAGAATAAAATTATGTGTCGGTTTGAGTTTACAAATAAGGTGATTAAAGTTTAGATTTTACAATGAAATCGAAATTATATGTTGGTTTGGGTTTACAAATGAAGTGGTTAGAGTTTAGATTTTACAATTAAAACGAAACTATATGTCGGTTTGGGTTTACAAATGAGGTGGTTAAGATTTAGATTTTACAATTAGAACAAAATTATATGTCTGTTTGGGTTTACAAATAAGATGGTTAGAGTTTAGATTTAACAATTAGAATGAAATTATATGTCAGTTTGAGTTTACAAATGAGATAGTTAGGGTTTAGATTTTACAATTAGAATAAAATTATATGTCGGGTTGGAGTTACAAATGAGATGATTAGAGTTTAGATTTTACAATTTGAATGAAATTATATGTCGGTTTGAATTTATAAATGAGATGGTTAGGGTTTAGATTTTACAATTAGAATGAAATTATATATCGGTTTGAATTTATAAAAAACAGTTTAAGTTTTTAATTTTATAATAATGTATATATATTTTATTTTCTTATTATATAATGGGGTGAATGATGAGATTCACTCTAAATATTGTTCTATGTAAAACCTATATTTGTATTAATTATGTATCAAGCCATAAAAGCAATCTTGTGATTCTTATCTAAATTCTAAGTATTAAAACACAAACTGTCATTTTTCGCGTGAGAATATTGATTGACTGCGACTATATATGGAGATGCCGTGGCGTAGAAATGGCTACGTAAAATATTTCAGTACCCATTCCTCAAACGTCAATCTAAGATTTTGCCGTTAGTGTGTGTGTGTGTTTTTTTCATTTCAGTTGTCATAAACTTATTTCAGTTATATTAGTTATTACATTATAATAAATTTCTTTGTTGTACCTGCATACATATTGCACAAATTTCTTGCGTGTTCAATGTTCATCGTATATATATGTTTTTAAATTCCTTTCTTGTTATTGGGTTCGAAATGAAATAAAAAAAGGAACTCCCACAAGGGATGGGCAGGATATATGGCAAAAGCATGTGACAAAGTTAATTTTATGTCCACTATTTTCATTCCGCCTAACGCAAATTCGTGTACGTTCCCGTGATGTTTTGTTGCCTAAAGCAAAAGGAAAAATGAAGTCCATTTAACCAAAACAAATTAAATGAATAACATATTAATGCCTTCACTCGGTATCTGAAGCCAAAATCAGAGCATTTTCCGAACCCTCAATCACTACACTAGAAACGATTTTTCCAAATTGATGCCCTAAAGCTTTAAATATAATGGTAATATCTAAAGCAGCTGCTTTCCTAGCTTTACGTCAGGGCCGGCCCTGCACGGCTGCACCTCCCCATTAATAATGCGTTAATTACTCCACCGATTTATGATTTACTACTATATACTCCTTCTGTTTCACAATACTCCTTCTGTTTCACAAAGAGTGTCATTCTATACAGATTTTTTTTGTTTCACAAAGAATGTCACTTTATATTTCCAATGTAATTTTTTACATCAAATTTCTTATTCTACCCTTAACCCAAAGTTCTTTTTATTAAATTTGAATGATTAATTACTCATTAAATAAGAACAAATATGTATAATTCAAGTTTTTCTTAATTTGTGTGCAATGTGTCAAAATGATACTAAAGAGAGAGTATAATTATATACTACTTGACATTCACATTTTCTATCATATAATTAAAAAGGACATACTGTCAGTATTTAATTTGGTAAACTGTTAATTGATAGTTGCATTAGTAAAAGTATTTTGTACCAATGACGCTTTTAGTGTTTATCTTTGAGGATACAACGAGGTAATGTAACAAAGCACAAAGTACTTAGTCTTTTTGCTTAACAACTTAGTTTCATCGTGTTTACAATGTCCGATTTCGAGATCATGGTTCTTCATATAAAGCAGATAAATATGTTCCCTTCCAAAGCTGGTGTCAAAACAAAAATTGAACTGAACCTAAGCCACTCGTCTTTTTGATCGAGTTGAGTTGACCCCGTCCAGGTAAGTAACTTCACTGTAGTGACCACCTTCTTCATTTATACTACGCACGCAGCAGATGAGTGTCTCATCTCAAGCTTCCGATACGAGAAAAGCGCTTATGATTTATCTTTATCCTAGTTACATGCTTTGATGGGCCTCCTCCATGACTATAAATATCTGGGCCAAAGAGATTTTTTATGTCCTATACTCGATCCCAAATAGAACCTAAGATGTTAAATAAAATAAAAAGATTTAAATCTTGATTTCAATTTCCTGAAATCTTACTCTCTTTCAAGTTTCAACAACAACCAAAAGAAGATCGCAATTTCATTATCAAAACTTAAGGCTCTATACAAATATAATATTTATAGATTTAATTAGAGGCCAAGAGCTAAACCGCAAAATTGGAAAACCATTACATAGATATTTTTCACTAATACCGGTCTCTTCCATGCCACCATCTCGACCTACATTTCCCGAAAAAAAAAAAAAAAATAGCATTTGAAATGAAAAACCAACAATCATATATACTTGTAAAACATTCATTCACTAATACAAAAATCTCACCAAGACTGTCCCCATCCGGGTTGAGATTTGGACATGCCGTAACGTCCGTAAGGGAAGCCATAATGTTGGGGGCGCCTGGCATTTTTAAAGGCGCAGCAGCCAATGCAGTAAACAGCGATGAGAAAAACAACAACAATGACGTTCACTAGTGAGAGTTTGTGCCAATCGCGTCGTACGGTCTCTAACACGCCAGCTCTGCACGAGTCACAGTCATAGCAGAGCACCGTCGCGGCGTTGTTCCACCGGTAACAATCCGGGTCTTGTTGTATCGGCGTGTCCGTGCTGTAAACGCACGACGTCGGTGGTTTGCAGCATCCAGACTATTTCCAAAAATCATAAATCCATAATATTTTAATAACTCTAATTAATATATATTAGCACTATAGAACTTAGAAATAGATACAATAGAGTAGAACATGAAATTATTATAACGAGTACCTGAAGAGGAGATAAGTCCTTTTGGAGATAATCAAGAGGAGTCCAAAGAGCGAGCTTGGTACAAGTGACTGAGCCCAAGAGACAAGTCTTTATAGTAACCCAATAATTAGTATCTATCACCCTTGTCTTAAGCCAAGGGTGATATGATTCAAGCTTAAACTCTTTATAAATCCTACCATCCACACCCACGCCTCCACCATGGCTAGTCACTATGAATCCAAACAGGGTCAAACCCATGAGCGCGACTATGATGAAGACCATGAAGAAGAGGTACACCCACAAGACCCAAGCCACGTCACAACATGCACCGACTAGACCAGCTATTGATAAGACCAAGATAGCTAGGCCTAAGATCAAGAGTGGCTTCTGAAGAAAATGCTCGCATGTTGTCTTGCTCCTACCCATCCATAGAGCTGATCCTAATAGAACTATGGAGGAAATTAGTGTTAGGATGTTTAAGAACCCTAACACTGTATTGCTCATTCTGGTCATTTTTCTTATCACTCTTTTTTTTTTGTATTACTAAATGATTCTTTGAATCTTTTTTTGTGTGTGTGTACTAAATGTTCTTGCTGGCTTGTATCTCTCTATATATATCTTAATCACATTTGATTCAGCTACTTTATAGTATACTTGAGAATATTATACATTGAAAACAATGTTGTTATACATCATTCACACGTATGATTGCAATTCAAATCTTAGAGAAAACAAAAGAAAAAGAAAGTTGATGAAATTATTCTCTTATCTTTTTATCTAATTTCTTGGTGTGCTTGCTACTTTTTATGTGATAATGTATGCGTCTTCACTTGCTTTAGTTTCATCACTTTTGAATTTTGTTGAGTGGCTTCACCTTTTTCTTTTAATACTTCTATTTATTTATTTATTTCATCGTTTTGGATCTTTGAAACTTTGTATCATATCAATACAAAATGTTGGTTGAGAGTCTTTTTCGTAAAATGTGGGCTTTATGTTTTTGGTTGGAACTTGGCGATTAAGAATCCTCTTTCATTTGGTACTAATATCGATAAAGACAAGTCCATACTTCACAAAGTGGGATGATCATAAACCAAAACTTCTTAACCATTAAGTAACTTTTCCCTGTCCAACCTTTTACATTACTTTTTGTTCTTGGATTAATCTTAGTAGTCGTGGACATTCGGTTTTCTCGGGCTAATCGGTTCGGGTTTTTTGGTTTTTCAAAATTTCGGTTATTAAAAAAAGCTGCCGAATTGACCCGAATTAAATTTCGGTTCAGATTGTTCGGTTCTCGGTTTATTCGGTTTGGTTATCATCTTTAAAATCTGTTCCAAATTAAACGGCAGTCAATTTTTTCTCAGTTTATTCGGTTAACCAATGATATTTGTCAATGAAATCAGCCTCTTCCATGCACAATAATCTCACCTAAAAATCTAGAAACAAACCTAATATGTATGCACTATGCAAAACAAACCAATCATAACGAGAAGGAAACAAAAAGTGGAGGATTTGAGGTCAGAGAATGGAGAAACTGAAAGAAGAAAGGTAAAAAATTCAAATCGCCCAGATTCTATCAGTTAGGCTAAGAGGATGGAGATGCGGAAATAAAAAAAAGGTAGAAGGAGATGCGGCTGAGAGAGAAATGGAAAGGAAACAACTTAGATCTAGGGTTTTATTATTTTATGGAATAGACCGTGGGCTAAATGTATTTTTGGGTCATATGTTACATATTAAAATGGGCTTTTAATTGTTCATTAATAGGCCTGTTAAGAATTGATTCCCACAATTCACGTGAGAGCTCACGTGTACGTTTTCTTCTTCCTTAACTATTAAACCTAATTATTTGTCTAACATCGCCGCTTCTGCAACTTTTCTCAAACCTGAAAAAAACTTGAGTTTAGGTGATGCTTGCAGAAAAACCGAAAAACCGTTCGGTTATCGTCTGCCGAACCAAACCGAAGTGGTAACCGAATTGCCAAAATAATTCTGCCGATCGGTTTGACTCTCCTTGCACAATCGGTGTCGATAACCGAACTTCTCGGTTTTCTCGGTTCGATTTTCTCGGTTTCCTCCGAATGCCCAGGACTAAATCTTAGGCTGAATATATGTGGCCACAATAATTAAGAAACTTTGAACGTTAAGATAAAACTCTTAACAAAATATATAATATTTTGATCAACTACAGAGTTTTCTTTTTGTATTGCAAGATATTGCTAATCAACTTTTGTTTTTCTTGCCACAATCGACCTTTTGTTTTTCTTGATCCACTAGATCACTTTTGTTAATTTTTCTTGATTTCAAGGGTTATACTAGAAAGTGTAAGGTTCTCCAACAAAAGCAATAAACAACTGAACTGTGAACTCTCACACTTTCTAGGCCCGTTTACTGTCTTTACTCTACAGCACCGTTTGTTACTAGTCTACTAGACTTGGTTCTTTGATTCTGTTACTGGAACAACCCTACCATATGGAACAGAACCTAACATGCAATCACTACTAGATAATGGCGTGAGAAAAAACATAACACATTCTACAGTTGTGGTTCTCATGTCTGATATAGGAAACAATTTATTATTGACATTGACAGTATTAGTTACTCGCTGTGTCCAATTCAATATATTATGTCCCAGTGATATATATACCTATGTTGTGATTTGGTGTTAGGAGTGCAGTGGCTTGCTACTATTGGTCCTATTTTGTGGAATTTTTCGAACTTGAGAATGGAGTTCACTTTCAACGGTGTTAGAGATTTCTTGCCAGGTGTTACAAAAATCGGATGTAAGTTGATTAGAGGTGATTCTCTCAATAAGTTGTTGCTTCAAGAACCACAAATTGCACTGCTTCAGCTTAGAGAAATAGATGGTTCTGATTCTCCCTCCAAATTTCTGCAACCCGACACCTTGTTCTCTTATATCTCTGCCACAGGAACTGATTCCATACACTTAACTTCTTTGCAACCTCTGTTAACATCTTACGCAGAGTTGTTTGCAGAGCCCACTAAACTTTCTCCTTTTAGAGAAGGATTTGATCACCAGATTCCCCTTGTCGTTGGAGCCAATCTAGTGAATCAAAGACCTTACAGATATTCCTCGCTACAGAAAGACGTGATAGATACTATGATTAAGGATATGCTGCAACAGGGGATTATTCAGTACAGCTCTAGTCCATATGCTTCTCCCGTTGTGTTTGTCTAAAAAAAATGGCTCTTGGAGATTATGTGTGGATTATAGAGGCCTAAAGATAAGTATCTTATACCATTGCTTGAAGATTTATTAGATGAGTTAGGTGGATCAAAATTTTTCTCCAAGTTGGATCTCAGGACTGGATTCCATCAAATCAGAATGTCACCATCCGACGTGTATAAGACAGCTTTCAAAACACCCTCTGGACACTATGAGTATTTGGTGATGTCGTTTGGTCTAACAAATACTCATTGCACATTTCAAAGCCTCATGAATCATGTATTTCATGGTATTGCCAGAAAATGTTTGCTTGTCTTCTTTGATGACATTCTCGTGTATAGTCGTACGTGGGAAGAGCATCTCCAGCACTTGAACATGGTTTTCACCATACTCCAAGAATGACAAATGTATCTTAAACCTTCCAAGTGTACTTTTGGAGCTACCATTATTGAATATTTGGAAAGGGTTATAGCGTTGTTGCTCGACCATTAACCACTCTGCTCAAGAAGGACGAGTTTTATGGGATTCAGAAGCTACACAAGCATTTATAGCACTAAAGGCAGCCCTCACCTCGTCTCCAGTTCTAGCTCTCCCTGACTTTAACAAGTTATTTGTGGTAGAGACAGATGCTTCTAACTCTGGAATTGGTGCAGTTTTGATGCAGGATAAACACCCAATTGGGTACATTAGTAGAGCATTAGGTCCTAAACATCAATCCTTATCAGTTTATGAGAAAAAATTAATGGCAGTGGTGCACGCTGTACAAACGTGGAGTGCCTATCTCGCCCACCGACTATTCCTTATTAAGACAGAACAGAAAAGCTTGAAATTTTTGTTGGAACAGAAGGTAACAACTCCCTTTCAACAAATGTGGTTATCTAAGCTGATGGGGTACACATATGAGATCAAATATAAGCAAGGAAAGGAAAAATGTGCAGCTGATGCACTCTCAAGAGTTTCAGGGTCTCAAATTCTCCATATCACCCTTTCTCAAGCTCATCATGGATTCTACGACTCTCTCAAGTTGTTATGGAAAACTGATCCTCACTTGCAGAAAATTATCACTAAGCTCCAATCTGACAAAGCATCTCATCCTGCGTTTACTTATACTAATGATGAACTCAGAAGAAAAGGAAAGTTGGTAGTTGGCAATGACACAAAGGTTAAGCTTCACATTTTTAAGTGGTTACACGATTCAGCAATAGGGGGCATTCAGGCAGAGACGCCACACTACATAGAGTGAAATCATTATTCTACTAGCCACAAATAAGTTTAGAAGTCCAGAACTACGTGCGAAATTATTTCGTTTGCCAAAAGAATAAGTATGACTTAGCCGCCAAACCGGGTTCGCTACAGCCTCTACCGGTTCCCACTAGTGTTTGGGAATCAATCAGCCTGGATTTTATTGAGGGACTACCACCATCATCCAGCAAACACTGTATTCTAGTTGTTATTGATAGGCTAAGTAAGATCGCTCACTTTCTAGCCTTATCTCACCCATACACAGCCGTTGATGTGGCTCAGTTGTATCTGGATAACATATTCGAGCTCCATGGTATGCCTAAAGATATAGTAAGTGACAGAGATCCAACCTTTTTGGGTGAAGTATGGAAAGAGATGTTTCAGGTTCATGGTGTGGATTTAAAGGTTTCTACAGCATATCACCCACAAATAGATGGACAAACTGAGGTAACTAATAAGACTTTGGAAACTTATTTAAGATGTATGACTGCCGATGCCCCACATATTTGGAGCAAATGGTTACCTTTAGCTGAGTGGTGGTACAACACTACATATTACAATGCTATTCACTGCTCTCCTTTTGAGATTATCTACAGCCAGCCACCTCCAGTGGACTTGCCTTATTTGCCCGGCGAAATTTCTTCTGCCATAGTTGATCGGAACCTTCAACATAGGGAAGAAATCATTAACATGCTAAAGTTTCACATACTCATAGCACAAAACAGAATGAAACAACAAACAGATTCTCGTAAGTCATTTTGGGAATTCATTGTTGGAGATCATGTCTATCTCAAACTCCAACCCTACAGACAGAATTCTCTCAAAACCAAACAGGAACCCGAATTCATTCTTGACCGGAAAACAATACAAAGGCACAACAAAGCAGTCACTAAAATTCTTGTTCAGTGGAATGGACAATCTCGAGATCAAGCTACATGGGAGTATCAAGATTATTTTAGCAAATACCCTGCGTTTGATTCTTGAGGACAAGAATTCTTTGAAGAGGGGAGTATTGTGATAGGAATCACACGTTTCAACCATCTCTTCTCCTTTTTCTATTATTTATTTGGTTTAACTATTACTTTTCAGTATTTCATTTCCCCTAATTAACCGGTATCTATGTAAACTGGAATTGCAACTTTATTATATATGTAAGGCATACAGCCGCGCACATGAAGGTTAATCAAATAATAATATTTTTTTACATCTCTTCTCTATTACACGACTCATCATCATCAACCACCATCAAATCCTTTGCTCCGAGGTGATATTCTTATCTCTTTCACCTTCTAGCTTGTGATTCATCGTTCTCTAAGCTTTTGGTAAATTTCTGGATCGGATTTATATCTCTCCCTAAGAAAACCTATCTCATAAATCGCCGGCGGCGAACGTGAGACCGTAGGAATCAAAGCATGAAGACATATGTGTGGTGTTGTAGCCATGAGAGCAGTATCCATTTCTCGCCTCTTATTAATTGCCTATACGAAAACGTTTTATATCCTCTTTCATAAGATGCCATTTTCGACGTTTTGTCACAAGATGGTCACACACACGGAAACAGGTACCATTAACATGGTAACAAACTTGTTTTGAATCCAGTAATTATAAATAAAAAAAGTTAAGCCTTACCTCAACTTTCACATATAAATCTGACCATTTGTTATTTCATAACAAACAATACCGAAATAAAGAATCCAGATTCTGAAGATTAATATTAAACGAAAACCATAAAACAAACAAGACGCATTATTATTACGGCGCCTTCTATGGGCTGAGAGAGTCGGCCTCTTTGGGTTGGGTTGATCCGCATCATCGTTGCCCATCTCTCTCTCAGACCTCTTCCCACCAGCAGAAGAGTCACGAGCCTTCTTGTTGGCTTCAAGGAGCTTATCGAGGTTCTCAATAATGTTTTCAATTATACCTGAATCATCGATTTCTTTGTATGATTTCTGCATGTTGTACTACAAAAAAATAATTGTATTGCAACATAATTTTTGCAATGATCATATTCGTGAAAATTTTGTAACAAGTTTTACTATAGTTTTGCAATACTTACTGCACGTTACAATTTTATGACAAAATTATTGCAAAGTAACGACTAAAGTTTATGTTGCTATTTTCCATCAGAAATTAGCAACATTTTTACAACATACAAAAATGTCTTGCAAAATTTGTAAGACTATATACTGTTGTAACAATGCACTGAAAAAAAATTGCAGTAGTAATATATGCAACATTTTTTGTTTGGAGCATCGTCATAAAATAAAAAATATATATGAGATAACGAATATGAAAAAGTTTTTATTTTATATTTTACGTAGCTTTTAATTACGACAATTTGTAGTTGCATTTGAAATATCGCTACTACACCACTAATTTGTTGCATAAATATTATTGCATTAATACAACACATATTGTAATATTTTACCTCGTTGTAAATTTGTAATAATATTTGCTATACTTTTTATGCTGCAATCGTCTGTAACAAATAAAAGTTGCAAATGTACGTCACAATTATAAGACAAAATTATTACAAAAAATGTTGCATTAATACGACATATATAGTAATCAGTCTATTCATTACAAAATTTGCAATATATGTTCAACAAATATCATCAATTTGCAGCATTCAAATAGCAACAATACAAAATATGTCTCAATTTTATTGCATTCTCATATTTACAACAATACATTGACTTATTACAACCAATTTTAGTATTGCACTTCCCGGATGTAGGCCACATCTCTGTCCACCAGGAATTGACGGTAGATGGCTTCGTCCATTTCTCCCTCGGATGTCTTGGCTTTAACTAGTTTACCAAACTCACCAATAGTCTTTGCAACAATGGTCGGATCCTAGACTTCTTTGTAAACTTTCTCCATGTTGGAGAACACTAACCAGCAGTAAGTCAAATCTCTGTCCACCAAAAACTGCTTGTAGATTGCTTTTAGCGATGGAATAAATTTCTCCATGGTTTTGATTGCAAGCCTCTCCATCTCTCTCGTATTATCCTTTTTATTCTTCTCCTTTCTCTTTTTCTCTTTTTTGAAAAAAACAATAAGAATACAGAAAAAAAAATGTGACACCGTATATATAGCCAAAAAAAAAAACAGAATGTTAACCTTTCATTTTACCTATAGTTAGAACTTAACCATGATCGAAATAAATTTTGG
The DNA here is from genome assembly GCF_030686135.1 of Camelina sativa. Lineage (NCBI taxonomy): Eukaryota > Viridiplantae > Streptophyta > Magnoliopsida > Brassicales > Brassicaceae > Camelina > Camelina sativa. The sequence goes on from NC_141890.1 coordinate 9,194,736, forward strand.
TGCCTACTATTAGTTATATAATTTGCTGCACCTTTTACCCACAATAAAATTCACATGTATACCGTGGATATTTCTTTTGAAAAAAATATAACTGTCATTTCCAAATCTCGACCGAGTGATTTTAAATTTAAAAATTCTTATTTATGCTATGTCACAATACAACACTATAAGAAGTAATTAGCCAATCAAAATACAACATTATGTTATGTCATATCCTTATTATTATTTAAAAATACATTTACAAAAACAATTTTAATTTTTACAATTATTTGAAAATACACTTACAAAAACAATTTTAATTTTTGTAAAAATTAACATACTCATACCATTGGGATCATATGGCTAAATTAAATTAGGGATAAAATTGTCTTTCTCTCCCTCCTTTTATCAGACATACACGCAGATTCTAGGTCGGATCATGAATAGATCCGCTTTTGGTCTTTTAAAATAGTAAATTCGGATTTATTTTGCAAAAATAGTTTGTTAGTCCAGTGGTATGAGAAACAGAATACAAACGACTGTACTATTCTCCGAGGAAAAATATGATATTAATTTTCCTTCTTCAAAAATCATAATTTTTTATCTAATTCCTCTACATTACACAAAATGAGAAATAATAGAACACAAATATTCCTGTCGAAAGTTGATAAGCAACAAACAGAAAAAAAAAACAAATATTAAAATTTATTTTTTATTTTAAAATATAAAAAATTATGTTTCTTAATATATCCATTGGCGGGACTTTCTCACCTCTTTATTAATACTTTTTTGAGTTATCATTGCATTATATCCTCTTTCATTACATTACATACAACCCCACACAATCTGTGATTTTTCAACATACTGATTTATTACGAGTCAATGTTTGTATCAGGAGTGTAATTATAAGATTTGTTTGAAAACTTAGGGAATAGTACGGAGAAATAGCAAGAGAGAGCTTAAACTTGGGGTCTAGCCTGGACGATGTAAATATGGCCACCTTTGACACCACCTTCGATGTCTGGAGGAGAACCATAGAGCGTCTCTATCACATTTCCAGCTTCTGCAATTGTTGAGAACAGGCGCATTTGAAAGGCTTTGTCCACTATTAGTGGCTCCCTTGAGTAATCCACCACCACTTCCTCCGCTTCATCCATTATCACACTGCAGCAATTACACCCTTTTTCAGCTTTTGTTTGAGTTCCGAAAAAAAGACTGAAAACGGAGAAACACACATAACATAAACAAACCTGTCGTAAAGTCCAGCGCCTGCGTTTCCCTCGAGATCCTCATTGTTTGAGTCTGACCGGAATATGATTGAGGGTTTAGAATACAGAGCTATCCTCTTACTTGGGTAGCTGATCACCTGTACAACCCAAAATTAACCACTCACTTTGTTAAAATTCTATTCATTTATAACTGAAACTTAAAGAGACAAATACAATCTTTTTGTTTCTTACAGTTGGAGACTTTAGGTTCGTTTTTTTGGTGATGAAGCTCATTGCTCGTCCTGGATATGCTCCAACCAAGGTCTCTCCCAGACCCTTCACAACCTGAGAAACACACAGTTTTGTGATAATTGTTTTTTTTTACCCAAAATTTTTAAATATGGAACAAGTTCTTTTACCTCTGTGTATATTTCTGAAAAGTCACCAGAGACAGGATTGTTTGTGTGGATGACAAAAGCATAATCGCCACATATGACTTCTTGAATTAGCACCGCCATGCAAACGGCATCATGGTCAAGCCTAGTTTTTTTGCAACTGACATAGGCTCGCTCATTCCACTTTGAAGCCCAGACCTGTGGAGATGTGAAGATCAGGAATGCACTTGGTTCTTTTCATAACACATACATACAAAGAGATTCCTACCTTCTTGATTGCCATCCACGATCGGTTCCAACCTGGTTCATCTCCAAGACCCGACATTCTTTCACTTCTCAATTTGTTGATCAGTTCATTTCTCTACCAAATATTTAAAAACCCAACGTGTGATACATATAAATCATGAACAGAGAGAAAGAAAAACAATTATATGACCAAAATTACCAGAGCCATTGGAGCGCTCATTTGTAAAATAACTTCTTGAATCGCCTTAAGTTTTGTCAGATCGCCTCTGTTAAGAGAATCCTTGAAGGAAGAAATCTTGCGTGCTACATCCTGAAAAGCAATGGATCCGACAAAAATAAAATATATGAGAGGGCTCTGTATCACAAACTCAATGAGGATTTGATTTGATCATGTGGTACAAAACTTTTTAAGAGTTTCAAGAAAAGAGAAATTGATAAGGCAACATTGAGTTTAGCTATACCATATTGGAATGATCTGCGAGTACATTCTCAAATGTGCCGAACGGAAGAGCAACTGAGGTAGGTATCTTGATCCATGATGGAACTCTTTCTCGTAGAAATTTGATGTTGTATGATTTTGAACCAACCTAAAAAAACTCAGTCAAATGGTATTCTCAAAATGATAACTTTTTTATCTTCACGAATCTGGTTCTTACTTACCATTTCATCAGTGAATTCCTTGGATGATATCACATAGTGGCCACAAAAATTCTTCCCCTTAGAGATCACTCCCCGTGGAACCGAAGAAATATATATATGACGGACAGAGACATCAGAGATGTTGCCATCACTACAAGTGATATAAACTCAGAGATATCAGAAAACCCATCTTTTAGCGTAAATGAACAGTGACGACATAAGAGTTGGATTACCTGATACGTAAACCAGTAGACATTGTATGAATAGATATTGCTCTCCCTTCCTTCAACTTGAGATTCCTAAGAACATTCTGATCGAAGCATGTAGCAAAGCATATCTGCATCAGACAAACTTGAATTGAGAAGCGGACATATATGTAAAATGTGAACATCTTGGTTCCTATTTTTGCAGCATTATGTAATGATATATATTGGATCAGAAAATAGTACATGCCTTGCTGTTTCTTGCTCTAATAGAGACATGAGACAAGATATCAATCATACTAGGAGTCAGCACAGCAACAACGCCATCAGGGATCTCCTCTTCACCTGTGACTTTACTAGCGATAATTACAGTTGGCTTCGAGTAGACTTTATTTTGAACTACAATCAACTCATTTACACAAACCAAAAACCCATATGCATCCGCTGAGCTGATAACCTGCCAACTGCTCAACCAGATACAATTTGGTTTAGAGCAAAAAAGAAATAAAAAAAAGGTTCAGTAATCACCTTCTACATGAAGTAAGTCTGAATTATAGTCTGTTTTTTAAGCTCAAAAAAGTATCTTACCAGCCTAAATTCGCCATTTTCCTGAGAGAAGGATCAAATCTGTTAACAAGAGTTGATAGAACGGCCCCTGGTCCTGCTCTTATAACCTCTTCAGTGAAAAAATCAATCTGAAATAAGAAACCCAAATGGATTTCTATTACTATATATCTATCAACTTTTAGACTTTATTATATAAAGAAGAAAGTGGAGTCTAATTGAAATATACCCCATGCTTGTCAATACGTAACAGTTGACCAAGATATTTTGCAGTAGGCTCTATTAATCGAAAATAATGCTGACATCTATCTGCAAATACTAGTTGTAAACGGTCAAGGACGGCTTTTGTTTGCAATGCCCACTGAACATCATGAGGTCTGTAAGTCTCACTGACACGGTACCAATCCTAGACGCGAAAGAGAAGCACAAGTATTATTCGTATAAGAACACTGAGAGTCAATCTTTGAAAGAGAAAACAACGGGAAAGAGTTAGAAGATATAACATGCCTTTGTGCAGAAGATAATTTCTTCATTGTTAAATGTAGATAAGCACAGATTCTCAAGCACCACGCGGATGACAAATATAATTTCCTGTTACAAAAGAGGGAGAAAGAAAATCAATCCATACCTCACTCTTAGGTGTAAAGACTAATATTTGCCTACAAGGAAAAGTGAATTAGTTTTAAACTACAACAATAACAGATACCGGTGGGTTATTGAAGTTTAAGGAGATGAGTCTCTTCTCTATTGTTGTTTTAAAACACGACTCCAAAGCAATGTCCAAAAATATTAAATCTTTAGCCCTCGTACGAGGTGCTCGTAGTGCAGGGTGTAACTCAATGCGAGCATCAACTAACTTCTGAAAAAGTGCATAAAACAAAGCAGGCATAAGGATAAAAAAAAAACACAATACGGAGTAAGACTGGCAATAGGAAGGATATGTGCTATTAGAACCTCTATTAGGGAATCAGTGTTCTCTTCGTGGACAAGCCTCTTAACCAAATTCAGAAGAACCTACCATACAATGGAAATGGACGCTCTGTTAGGATTTTGGATGTCTTTATAATGTACAATATATATCTTACTGGAAAGATACTATGAGGATATTGTACCTGCAATTTTGGTGATAAACCATTGACAGCAAAGACATGATGATCCTGAAAAAGAAAATGAAAGGATGAGGTATTACTCTAAACAAGGTACAGTTGTTGAGGATATGTGTCCCAGAAATCAAATTTTTTTGGATCATGAACTATTTACCTTAGATGGAGAAAGGAACGTATCAATAGCAGACTCAAGGTCTGCACCTGAATGAACTGCCTACAAAGGCAGGTACAAAACAGCTCGTTTAGATATTCAAGATACTGAAACTCGAGGAGGAAGCTAAAGGTTGTTGTGTTATATTCCTGATATTATCGGTCCCAATTGCAAAGCAATCATAATCCAATGAAGGACAGAGGGATATATGTTCATCATCACAATAGTGTTGGGTTTAATTACTAAGCCAAGTACAGTTTGCGCCAAAGAATTCTTTAATGGATCAGGAAAAGAAAATTAGGGTGAAATTGCTAGCAGAAAATAGGGATACGGTTGTTATTATTAATACCTTTAATGTTTTTAAGTACATTGTAAGGTCACGGATGAGACCTTCTTTGCCATCACCTCTGAAACGAGGCTCTGATACTATGGGGCGGTCATAACTTGCAAGCCTTTCTTTTGTGATACCATTGGCCTTTAGTGTTTGCCAGTAAGCATCGATCCTAAAGTCAGATCTCACATAGTTTAAGAGAGCCTGTGGCAGAAGAATAAAACTCATCAGAGATTCTCCAGGTATAAAATCATGGGAAAAAATGCTGATCTTTACAACAGCAAAACTAAACAGATCTCACATCTCTGATTTACCAATCTATAGATGTGAGTATCTTACTTCATTTTGAAGCATATTTCATCATATATGTATGTACCTCGCAAATTATCACATCATCTGCGCTACTGTTGTTGTGCAGCTTTTGGTGCCACTCTTCCATCATGCCGGATTTGCAGTGGTTATTTCTCTAACAAAAGATAATAAAGACAAGTAAAGGTTAAAAACGAAAAAAGAAACCACTCTAACAAGACTAGGAAAGTTTTAGCTGTAGAGATGTTGAACTATATGCATACCTGAATAACAAGGATTTCGTCACGGATTCTCTGCCCAACATCACCTTGACCTCCACGACCCACAAGTGCCATAGTTAGTCTCACAATTTCTCTCTTTATTGGTTGCTGCAAATATATTTTCTCCATCAAATTGGTGAATCTTTCTAGCGCTTCACTAATTTCCCTGCATAAAAAGACTTGAGGCATAAAAAGTCTGATCTAAAGGAAGAAGACATATGATCAATTAAAAGTAGCCAATGAAACAATAGCTCTACCGAGGTTTCACGTTATAGTTCTTATTCCAGGTGAGATGTCTGGTGGCCGTGAACCTCATCCACACCATTATAGCAATACAACCACCTTCTCCTTCATCCTTACAACGCTCGGTCAACTCTGTTGCGATGTTGAACCTGCCAAGCTATGCATATCAGAAACTTCACTAACATCTAACAAGGAAAATTAGGTTTCAGATACTTTGACTTACCTGTGCATCAATGATCTCTCAGCCTCTTTCTCTCGCTCAGATATTTCATCAAGCAACCATTTGAGAATATACTTTCCATCCACGTCAAGCTGATCAGGAGAATAAATATGTTTTAAAAGTGAAATACAGTGATAACAACATCCCAACATTATAATTCCACTGACGGTGTGATGCCTTAACTCACCTTACCCCTGGTACTGGCTGTTGATTTCAGGTTTACAACGAAGTTGGCTCCATTATTGTTTACCCAGTAGCCTCCAGACCATATCACAAATTGGATACCAACAAAACCGACTTGTTTTAAATTTATATCAATAAACTTTTCCAATGCGAAAAAGATGAGAAGCGTTAGTAGATAAAAGTAATAATAGAAGTACTTTAAAACAAAAGACGGCAATCGCTGTAAAAAAATATTCAATGCATGTTTTACCTGATAAGAGTGTTCTCTGTTCGACATATCGGTAAAATGTGTTTGACATGCTCCATGAACAATTTTTTATTTCTCAGGTAACACATCAGGTGGTGGAATCTATTTAGAGTTAGACAAATCAGTCTTTTATTGAGAAGATTGTGATAAGACATATTTACAGAAGCAAGAACATCGTACCAACCACTCTCCTGCAGAAGACTTGGCGACTCCCCAATGGAGAACTGTTGGACCAGCCATGTTTGTGGCAACCCATAAGCGACAATCTCCCTTAACATCTCTCTGGAGAACCTAACAAAATTACATAAACCAGAAATTATCTAGCAGTTATTAAAAGCTACCAATAATGAATTGACTGTATAAACAAGTGGTATTACAAACCGTGATCTCGTAATGTCTGACATGAAAGATTTTCTGTGAAACTACATTTTCTTGGCCGATAGATCTCTTGGAGAGTTCGGCAAGGACTGTACTTTGCACACTTCCATTTCTGTTGATTGGTTCGGCATATTTCTGTAACCATTTCTGAACATCATGCTTCCGCCGACATGATTGGTTCATTGATTGATGTGGCTCACTGGTTACTTCTTTCTCCACTGGTACTGTAGAGTTAGCGTGCAGGTCGTCCAAAGATATTCCTCTAGCGAGCTCCGCTTGGAGCTCTCTTATTGCGTTGTCATAGTCTATCTGAAATGAAATAAATGCAAGATACGAGAGACAGCACCGACTTTACAAGTCATAAACACATAGATGAGTAGTTTAGAGCAGAAGCTACATCGCAAAGCAAGTAAAGAATTACTTAAGAAATAGATCAGCGTATATACTAAATGGACTAATTTTACCTGTTGTTCACGTGCAGAACTTTGGGGACGGCCCCTCCGGTCCCATATCTTATGTGCTCTTCTTTCTATCAGATTATTTGGAATCCGATGATGAGCATGCAGATCATTCCAGGGAATCTCAACCCGGAAGTTTCCATTATGTTGTTTCAACCTGAAATTTCCATTAGGCATCAAGTAGAGACGTGAATTGCACCCCGTTCATCTCTCAGAAGACACAAGTATCAAGTATGACTCAATTATAGAAAAGAACGAATTACGCACCATCTGTTATGGCTACCATCTTTCAACACAAATTCAATCGCACGTACCCTTGGATCCCGCAACTCAAGGAACACTACATAAGCATTCCCACTCTGCAGTATAGAGAAGAAATACTTTGCTGAAAAAAACTGACTTCTAGATAAAACCTTGTAGATAAGCAGGAAATGTAAGGGTTATGTAGACCTTCACAAATGGAGTCTGCAATGCACCTTGCTTTGAGGAATGTTCAGATGGGACAAACCAGTTGCTGTAGATAACATAAGTCAAAACATACAGATATTTAAAGTATAAACTCTGTCTTAAAGATCATTCATCACTCACTTATTCCCTTGGTAAATACAACCCCAATGGAGAATCCATGTGCGAATGCAGTTCTTAATGTGAAACTCAGCTCTTACACTGCTCCCATTCGGTAGACCAGTGACAGTGATCTAAATTGATACGAAGATTTAGTCCAAAATCTGAAATTATAAATTCCAGCAGGACAGCAGAAAGAACAGACCTGAAGCTCCATCCCTTCTATGAGCTGGAATTGTTGGACTTTAGAGGTTGCCATGACAGCTATTCATAATAAGAGTTCACAAGTTAGCCTCAACTAGAAATCTAGAATTATTAATGATCGCCGATAGTTTCAAACAATAAAACTTCAATTTCCAGTTGATTGAACATTACTGGAAATTGAAGTATTGACATGCCTTCTTCATGCATAACAAATCAAAAAACCAAAACTAATTGCCCGACCAGTTTTTTTCCTCACGTTTACCTTTTTCTTTCACCTTTGGCTCTCTTCACGAAGTGGAGCTGTTTATATGCGTTAACCGTAACAAGTCTACACTAGCTCTTCAGGAAATTACACAACTAGTTTCTTGCAATTACACAGGTACATCATAAAAGAGAACTTCAGAAAAGCAAAGACTCAGTTCCATTATAAACCGAGGGATGCTATTCACTTGGCTCTCAAATGACCACATAAAGGTGCCAAAAGTGCCGTGTGGGTGTAGATTTGAAACAGAGGAGATAAAAAGGGACACTAACAGCTATGCTTCAAAGTTCCAGAATCATAAAAGAACTAACGCTGAAAGAGACTTACAGGAATCCTATTCTCTTCTGCTTTGATGAAGAAAGGCATCTGTAAAGGTAAAAAGACAGACATACCAAATATATTATGTCCCAGTGATATATATACGAACGATTCTGAGATTAGTACTATAAGTAGATAAAATTCCATTGACATTATTATTTACACATACAATACAATGTAACAAGGATAGATAAATAATTTATATATATACAATGTTCCAACATCAAACTCCAGTGATAGAATCACATACGAGAGACATAAGAAGAATCATGAGGAATGCACATAGAATGAAAAGTTGATATATTCTTAGATTGATTATGATCAGAGATTATGCCGGAAGCTTTATGTCTTAGACTTAAAAGGAATAGCTCTGATGACTATCTGATGGTACAGAGCAGCAAGAGCAGCACCAATGAATGGACCAACCCAGAAGATCCACTGCAGACACATAAACCAGAATAAACAACAGATCAAAGGGAAATTTCAGTTTCGATCTAAATAGCAACTTAGTTAAACCGTTTCCCCCATCTAAACACTTGATGTGTGATGCAATTCATACTTATCAGTTATCACAGCCGTTGATGAGTTAAAGAGAGGAACTTACATGATCATCCCAAGCATGATCCTTATTGTAAATGATGGCAGCTCCAAGACTCCTGGCCGGGTTAATGCCAGTTCCAGTGATTGGGATGGTAGCCAAGTGCACCAAGAAGACAGCAAAACCAATTGGAAGCGGAGCCAAGATCTGCAAAATGTTTGATAACCGGAACAACACATAAGGTCTATGCCAAGAGTTTTTGCCTATGTGACTGTCAAATTAATTCCAATGAGAAAAAGAGACTTAGCAACATACAGGGACATGGGAGTCTCTGGCACTTCTCTTAGCATCAGTAGCTGAGAAAACAGTGTAAACCAGAACAAAAGTTCCAACAATCTCTGCACCAAGACCTGAACCTTTTGTGTAACCATGAGCCACCACATTAGCTCCACCGCCATTAGTCTGGTACGGCCCTGACTGAAACCCTTTAACCACACCAGCACCACAGATAGCTCCAAGGCACTGCATCACTATGTAGTACAGAGCTCTTGTCAAAGACAGCTTCCTCGCCAAGAACAAACCAAAAGTCACCGCCGGATTAATATGTCCTCCTGTTCACATCACCAAATCAATTTCACCACTCACAAGTCAGAATCAGATTATGTTCTTGCCACAAAAGAATCCAAAACTGAAATTACTCAAAAGTTTCAAACTTTTAAGGGAGAAGGACTCAAAGTTTCAATCTTTACTGAGGAAATGACTCAAAAGTTTCAAACTTTCTTCTATATAACCAATTAGCCCTAATTTCAGATTCCTTACACTAAAAGTCCAAAACTTTAAACAAAATTGAGAACAAGAACGAATCTTGAACCTGAGATTCCAGCAGTACAGTAAACGAGAGCAAAGATCATGCCACCAAAAGCCCAAGCGATGCCTTGGATTCCCACAGAGGCACACATATTGGGAGCTCTCTTGACGCCCATCACTGTCAAAACGGTGATGTAGAGGAAAAGAAACGTGGCTATGAACTCAGCTATGCCGGCTCTGTAGAAAGACCAAGATTTGAGCTCGCCTGGTTCGAATAACGGCGCCGGAGGTGGTTCTTTGTAGTCCTTGCTGTCCGTCTGCGCCGCCGTGCCGATCGGTTGCTTCTCTGGGAACTTGTTGGCTCCGACATTCACGTCTTCTTCTTTGCCTTCCATGTTTCTCTCTCACTCTCTATCTCCAATTTGAGTTTTTTTTTTTTCAATTTGTAAATTTGGTGACCGGTGTGTGGCTTTATAGTTTGGTTCTTTTTTTTGGAGAAAATAGTTTTTAGTTTTGAATTTACATTTTTTTTTGCTAGCCAATTATTTGCTAATTTCGACAAATATTATATTTGTTATTTATGCAAATTTCTAAATTTATCTGAAATGTTTAGATAATTAATTATACAAATAAAGTAGTGAATTTGGTCTAAATACCTTCACCTATATGAAATACACCATGTTAATTGCAAATGTTCATAAGAGTCACTCTCAATTTTGTTTAGATGGTTTGCAATTTTTTTATAGTCGGTTGAGCTAATCATCACTTTTTTTTTGTTGATAAACCTACATTTTTCATGTGGGACTTTAAAATAGTTAAATTGTTCTTAACGGTTATTTATTAATTAGTTAGTCTTTGAGCTTCATAATTAAGGTTGATATGATTAGAAAATAAGAATTAGGAGTAGGTAGTTGAAATGGACTGGACAACTAGGAGCGAAAACGATGCATATCAGAAGATGGACATAAGATTAAGCAACTGCTATATACAAAATATGTTACAGCTCAAATGATGTGGACAGTTCTAACAATAATGTTTCTATCAATTATGTCAAGGATATTATAGTGGGCAGGATACACCTCACATCACATCGAGAATGTTGATGCTTTATCTACCAATGCTTCATTAAAATTGCTTTTTTTTCTTTTCATTATGGTGTGAAGGCTTTCTTTGACTCTTTGTTTCTTATAAATCTTTCGTTTTGAGATACTTGAATCAGCATAATGAAAGTGAATGTGATCTTCAACTACTTCTAGATCTCAACTGAATGAAAGATGGTTCTTTCTAATCATCTCCGCAGACTAAATACGACAGTTTACTGTATCCTGTTTTTACTACGGTTTACAAAACCAAACCTAAAATTAACTCATGGTTCATTTCAGTTTTTTTGTGATCACTACTACTACTACTACCACTGTTTTGGTTTTTTATATTAGGCTTTGACCCACTGAGCATGCAATCTTTTATTTTTTCTTATGCAATTAGATGGATTACCCTTTATTAACGAAATACAAAAAGTCTCTTTAAAAAGATCTCACTTAGCATCCACATATGGGCAATATAGAGATAGAGCCAGAGACACTTGTCAGTTACTATGTATAGGTTCTTTGTTGGTTATTAATGGTCTCAGATTTAATTTATGTGACAGAATATTTATCATAGTTGCTTTTGCTTCATTCTTCTTCTGAAAAATATAGTTTCAGATCCTTTGATTCATCATGAGGTATTCCAATAAGCTTATGTTGCTAGCTTTATCAACAATAGCTCTCATTTTAGTTGGAGAGAGTCACAAAACAATACCTTCGAAAGAGGAGAAAGAAGATATGGAGAAGCTACTCAACCATATCAATAAACCTGCAATCAAAAGCTTTCAAGTAAATGTAGCCATTTCATTTCTTAAATTTTCGATATTATTTTAAAATCATTACAAAAAAGTGTTGAATGTTGAGAACTTTATATATATGTGGTGTCGTTTTAGAAGTGCAACTATCCAACTTGCATTTCTTTTCAGAACATATCAATTTTTTCTTAATTACTTCTCTTTCCAACAGACTGGACATGGTTATATATTGGACTGCGTTGACATTCAAAAACAGCTAGCTTTTGATCATCCTATGCTCAAGAACCATTCTATTAAGGTTTTTAACCTAAGAAACACAAATACATCTCAATAAAATTCTTATAATTTTTTGATGAATTGAAATATTATATATATGCAGTTAAATCCCACAACTATACCTAAATGGACCACATATAACATCACTTCTCATAAATCTAGTTCCTCGCCACTTCAACAAGATGACATAAGTTGTCCAGTTGGGACAGTTATTGTCAAAAGGATTACGATTGAAGATCTTATACATGCTCAACGTTTGAAATCCTTGGGATTCAACTATCCAAGACAAGTTTCTTCAAAGGAAAATAAAATTGATCTAACCGGTCATCATGTAAGAATCATTTTTTTTGTTACACATACGTAGTTGAATTCAGATCCATCTTAACTTGTGCACAATGCTTATAATTTTTTTGAGTATCTATTTATGTGTCTCTTTGGTTTTTAGTTTGCCACAATTAGTTACAAAGATTACAATTATGGAGCAAAAGGAAACATTAACATATGGAATCCATACGTCTCACCTGATCAATTTAGTCTTGCGGCTATGACTATTGCAGGCAACAAACGGTTACAAAGCATCTCTGCTGGATGGATTGTAAGTCCAGACCCTATTTTTAAATATTTTACAAAATGTTCGGCATCAAAACGTTCGACGACCAATCTCTGTTTAGGTGTATCCAGGGCTACATCAGAACCAAAGTTTCTTATTCACTACTGGACTGTAAGTTTATCAAAATCAGCCTAGCTTCACTATTTAAATCTTTGATTCAAACAGGCGGATGGAAATAATAAGACTCGTTGCTACAATGCACTATGTCCTGGGTTTGTACATGTGAGCACCAAATATGCAATTGGAGCCCTTGCCCAACCAGTTTCCATGTATGATGGTCAACAATATCATCTAGAAATCAGCTTATATCAGGTGTATAAGATAGTTTTCTTCAAACTTATATAGAAAAGTGAAGGTTATGTTAACAATTATTGCTTTTTGATTTAACTAGGATCATGTTACAGGAGACTGGTGGTTTTTGCTACATGACGAGCCAATTGGATACTGGCCAAGATCATTGTTCAACCCTAAAGGTTTAGCTGATGGAGCGAGTGCGGTGATTTGGGGAGGAGAAGTTTATAGTTCGGTGAAAGATAAGAGCCCAAGCATGGGAAGTGGATATTTCCCACAAGAGGGTTTCAAGAAAGCAGCCTATGTGAGTGGTATGAAAGTAATCACTGATGTAACAAAAGTAGTTTCGAGTCCTGTAGCGTCAGCTTTAAAGACATACGCAAACAGTCCAAACTGTAATAACGTGAGGAAGATATTAGGTGTTGGTGAATATTGGTCAAGAGCTATTTTATTTGGCGGACCGGGAGGATGCACATTTAAGTTTCCTCGTCTTTTAAGAACTTTATAGATTTTGGTATAGTATTTGTCCTCTGTTTATTTTTTTATAACTAGTCATATTGTAAACCTATGTTTAATCTGATAAATATATTTTTAACATTCAGTTTTCTAGGAAAAAACGTTTGGTATATATCTCATATTAAGATAAAGTTTTGTCTTCTATTTTAAATAAACAAATTGAATATTTTTTTAGATTTTATTTTTCCTAATTGTTACTATTAATTTAAGTTTAAGTTCAACATTATTATTTTTATAGTGAAGGCGGCCCTTGTTAGGGTTAGGGTTAGGATTTTGCTTAATCTCTTTTACCACTTTATATATATATATATATATATATATAAATAAAGAGCTATACCCATATTAGGTCTTGTACGATTTTTTAATAGTTCCATCGGTTTCCATCACGTCAATTGCTGTCAGAGCCACACGCTATGCTCTTCACTTGCGTAGGAGAATTTGTGCGGCTCTGATACCAATTGATGCAATTGAAACATTGAAATTGCGTAATTCCTTGTTTCTTTTAACCTTGTTGTTAACGCTTATTTGTCTCATGTCTCGACCGTCTCAAGAAGACGACACGATTTAACTATAAAGCATGAGATTTCTTAAGGAGACCAGTTGATGGGTTTATGAGTAGTTAAGATTTATGTTTATGATCTTTGCACATTAACTCTCTCTCTTGTTTTTACCGTCTGAGATGTAAAAGAAAATATAGATCTTCTGAACTTGAAGCTTTTTGATTTCCACATCCTTTTTCTTATCTTAGATTGATAGATACAAATAAAACCAATTTTGTCAAGATCTTTGCCTTGTAATTTTCTGTAACCTTTAATTAACTACTTAAGCCCAAGATATTCATTAATTTGAAACGTATTGGCCACTTGTCTTTTCAACCAAATTGAATGAATGAGTTGAATGTATGTTTCAATTCTATTCATTCAGAAAGTCACCATTTGACTTTAATATTTTTCCAACCAATATTTATTGGGGTTCATTGAACAAAATGAATGAGATGAAAACTTAAATCTGTTTTTTTAAACTTAAATTATATTTCTTTTATAATTAATCTTTTTGGCTTAAAAATTATAGTGTGAGTTAAAAAAATCTGTTTAATTATTTTAATTATATGAGTTTAGGAAATAGGAATTAATCATATATTCGTATTTTTATTTTTTTTTTAATTCTGAAATCTAAATTATAAAATTTTAATTTTAACTATATATATATAAATATTTATAACTTTGGATATTATTATAGATATATTATTAATATTAAATTTTTGTATCCAGCTATTCAACTTAATGATTAGCAAGTAATTTATTTCCCTACATCTAAATTCAGTTTATTCAACTCATTTTTATTTAACCCATCATTGTTCATCTTCAATTTGTTAATCACCATAACAATGGATCTCTCTAATAGCATTGTACTACTAATTCTGTTAACACTTGTTTTAGTTGCTGAAGCATCAGCTCATGAACGGAGAACAATACCATCGGAAGAAGAGAAGAAAGAAATGGAGAGGCAACTTAAAGCTATCAACAAACCTGCCCTCAAGAGTTTCAAGGTTGTCTTAATTAGCCTTCCTTCTTTCATACATGCTTATCACTTTATCATGCATTATGCTGAAGAAAAATGAATACATTAACTTATAGACACACTATTTTAATTATCCTTTTTGAACAGACTGAAAAAGGTGAAATATTCGATTGTATCGACATTCAAAAGCAACTAGCATTTGATCATCCTCTGTTGAAAAACCACTCTGTTCAGGTTCTGATTCTTCTAGAATTCTCTATACATAAAAATAATTCTCTTCAGAGAATGACTTTATGAACGCATTGTCATATTATATGCAGCTAAAGCCAACAAGTGTACCTGAGTGGATCTCAAGTAACAAAACTTCACAAAAAATTGATCCCTTGCAGCTTCTGCCAAAGGGCATAAGGTGTCCACATGGAACAGTAATTGTTAAAAGGACTACACTCCAAGATCTTATACACGCGCAACGTTTGAAATCCATTGGATTCAATAGCCCTAGAGATGTCCTAACAGAGGGAAATGACATTGATTATACTGGACATCATGTAAGAATAATCATTTACCTAGCAATTCAGTATAAAAACACCATTTTAATTTCTTTTCTTTCCATTTTCTTATTAGTTTCTTTTGTTCTGTATGGATATTTAGTTTTTTTTTTTTTTTCTGTATGGATATTTAGTTTGCAACACTCGAGTATGATTATAGCAGAGTTGCTGGAGTTACAGGAAACCTTAACCTCTGGGATCCACAAGTGTCACATGATCAAGTTAGTCTTGCAACCATGGCCATTGGACAAGGTCCCCTCGAACATCTCGCCAGCATTTCAGTTGGGTGGATGGTCAGTCTAGTTTCTATTTCTTTCGTTATTAGTTTTTTTTTTCTTTTTCAAAACCATATGAACGCAAAATCTGAGAAAAAGGGTTTGATATATACTACAGGTGAATCCATTGTTGTACCAAGATCATATTCACTTATACACCTACTGGACTGTAAGTTTCGAGTAACCACCCCTTGAATTAAAGTTTAAGCTAATATTTTTCTAACTTCACATGGTCTTAATGATAAACTGATGTAAACAGGCAGATGGATATAATAAGACAGGCTGCTACGACATACGATGTCCTGGATTTGTGCAAGTCAGCAAGAGGATACCACTTGGTGTCCTTCTTCATCCAGTTTCAGTTTATAATGGTAAACAATATGAAATGGACTTAAGCTTGCATCAGGTAAAAACCTCAAGAGTCTCTAGTGATCTCATCTCTTTAGTCTTTTGGATATTCATCTTATAAAACCCAGGGAACAGGACCGTGTCACGGGAGATTGGTGGCTTATATTTGGAGGTGTGAACGTTGGATATTGGCCAAAATCATTGTTCATAGGCTCAGGCTTAGTTAAATGAGCATATCTTGGATCTTGGGGAGGTCAAGTGTACAGTCCAACGACAGAAAAGAGTCCAGTTATGGGCAGTGGGCATTTTCCTAAAGAAGGTTTTGGAAAAGCAGCCTTTGTGAACAATATCCAAATCTTAGATGGTAAGGGAAAAGCTTTAATTCCACAAATCTACACTGTAGAGGCACATGAAAGCAGTCCAAATTGTTATAAATCCAAGTTTATTCATGATGATGATGAACCTTGGATAAGAGCTGTTTACTATGGAGGTCCCGGAGGATGCATAGGGAAATAATCTATGAATTGATGATGCTATTATGAGAAATTCTATAAATTTGAAATATATATCCAAATTAATTATGCTTTTATCAATAATCAAGTATCAGAATTTCAGAACTTCGTTTAGTTAATGTTTTTAACATAGAAAGTTGATGTGGTTGAATTAATTAGCATTAGCAAGTTTTGGAAAGCCTTTCACCGAGGTCGCACAACATCTAACACTTTCCCTCATAATTCAGAGAATTTATGGGTGGCAGTTATCATTCATACATATAGCATAAAAAGAAGACCAATTGGCTGGCTCATGTTTCTTCCCTTCGAAGATGTTTTCTCCTTAGAGATTCATCATTCTTGGCTCATATATGTATCCATTACTTGTTAGAATGAACCCTATTGGGTTGAGGATTATGAAACCATGGGAAGATACATGAGCTTATTCCTCCTCAAAGCCAATTGGTTAACCAATGCTAGAAGTCATCCTTATTATATACTAGCGTAGATCTTCAAGTTTTCTCGATGTGGGATTCGTTAAAGTTAATAAATCAATTTCTCTGCCGACTTTGTATTATCATGATATGGTTTACCTTAAACCTCATGTAATTGACTTGATCCTCTGTAGGCTTCTTTAATGTTAAGTGGGCTTTTGGGCCAAAATAACCCAGTCTGGTAAGAGAAGCTCTCGCCGAGAACCCTAACTTTGTGTCTTTTGTACGGAAACTTGAAGGATTTTTTTGCTTTGTTCCGATACATGGGTATGAGGCTATACGAAGGAACTGTTCATGCTAATTCGATCAGTGAGGTACATTTTTTCTCTATGCCAAATCTCAAATTCCTTCTTTTGATAATAATTTAGATTCATTGGACATTGGGTTGTCAACTTGTCATAGATGATTTTGTGCTTCCGTTTCTTGATGAATCCTTAAAAAAAACGGTATTTCAAAAAAAAAAAAAGAATATTGTAACTTAAAAAAAAAGGTATTTATTGGAAACTGTTGATTATTTTCTTAAATTCATTATTTATGGTGTTCGTTTGTAACTCATAGAGCCTGCAAAGAAGTGCCGACACACTAGCTAAATCAGTAGTTAGTCACCAACCATATGCTTTGTATAATATATGTCCAACTTTTCTTTACTCTGCTGTAAATACAGATCTCAACTTCGGTTCTTAATAAAGTCATTGGAAGGAAAACAAAAAAAAGAGCCTGCAAAGAAGTAAATGTTATGGTGCAATATAAAACTTAATGGTTTCACTTACAATCCCTCCAATTGATTCAGCTTCACGACTACTTCAATTAGTTTCGTAGAGTACTCTTTTGAGTATTGGAATTCGATTTTAATAGCTTTTACATAAAAGATACTGTAAAAAAACATATAATGGTATAAGACTTTATCTAATCCTTTCTTTGGGACACTTTATTTACGCTAAAGTTTGCTAAAGATTCTTATTAGAAATTTAGAATCCACTCATTAATGGTATATAGATTTTTGTTGATAATTAATTAATGGTCTCAGAGAGAAATGTGACACCACCATATATACTTGATGTAATTCATTGAACTTTTGACAACAATAATTAAGAGAGCCTTTGGTTCTTTATAATAATATCAGATCACAACAATAAAACGTTTCATAGAGCAGTTCAGGCACGGAAATGCCAAAATACGATCCGGGAGATACAGAAACTTGATGGTAACGTCACCTCTGATCTGGAGGAAATTAAGACTGAGGCAGAACGCCATTTTCGAGATTTTCTCCAGTTTGTTCCTTCCGACTTTGAGGGTGCAACAGTTGAGGAGTTACAAGACTTACTCCCCTTTCGATGTGCTTTGGAGGATAAGAATAACCTCACCAGACCTGTTTTTAAAAATGTTCTGTTTTCTATGCCATCAGATAAATCCCCGGGTCCTGATGGATTCACTGTCGAATCCTTCAAGGGTGCATGGGATATCATCAGTGTGGAGCTTGTGATTGCAGTCCAGTCATTCTTCGATAAAGGTTTTCTCCCAAAAGGTGCTAATGCGACTATACTTGCTCTTATCCCCAAGAAAGAGGAGTCTCGGGAAATGAAGGATTACAGGCCCATTTCTTGCTGCAATGTCCTTTATAAGGTAATCTCCAAAATTTTGGCAAACAAGTTGAAGCTTCTCCTCCCTAAGTTTATTTCGGGAAACCAGTCGGCCTTCGTTAATGATCGCCTTCTGATCGAGAATGTCCTCCTTGCTACTGAGTTGGTAAAGGACTACCATAAAGAATCCATTTCTAAACGTTGTGCCATCAAAATAGATATATCCAAAGCATTCGACTCTGTCCAATGGTATTTTCTGCGTAATGTTCTCACTGCATTGGATCTTCCTCCAGAATTTATTCACTGGCTTATGATTTGTGTTACAACGGCTTCTTTCTCTGTTCAAGTCAATGGTGAACTTGCGGGGTTCTTTAATAATACTCGGGGCTTAAGGCAAGGATGTTCTCTCTCGCCATATTTGTTTGTCATTGTCATGGATGTGTTGTCCCGGATGTTGGATAAAGAGGCTGGTTCTCGGTTCGGTTATCACCCTCACTGTCAAGATCTCAAAGTTACCCACCTCAGCTTTGCCGACGACCTTATGGTTCTATCTAATGGTAATATTCAATCTATAGAGGGTATTGTGGAGGTTTTTGACAGCTTTGCTAGACAATCGGGTTTGAGAATTAGTATGGAGAAGTCTACATTGTATTTGGGATGTTTGACTGGCTCTGAATGTCAGGTGATCAAAGACAGTTTCAGTTTTGAGGTCGGGCAGCTTCCGGTGAGATATTTAGGCTTACCTTTAGTAACTAAACGTTTCACTTCTTCGGACTACTCCCCTCTTGTTGAGCATATTAAGAAGAAAATAGGGTCTTGGACAGCCAGGTTTCTGTCATTTGCAGGGAGGTTGAACTTGCTACACTCGGTGCTTTGGAGTCTCTGCAATTTTTAGTTGTCTGCATTTCGTCTGCCACGACATTGTATTAAGGAGGTAGATAAGTTGTGTTCTGCTTTCCTCTGGTCCGGTCCGGAGTTAAACCCTCATAAAGCTAAAGTTGCTTGGGAGGATGTCTGTAAACCGAAAAATGAAGGTGGCTTGGGGTTAAGGTCGCTAAAAGAAATGAATGATGTTTGTTGCCTGAAGTTGATTTGGCGTATTGTATCGGGTGGGGAGTCTTTGTGGGTCAAATGGACAGCAAGCTCTCTACTCAAATGCGCCAATTTCTGGTCTGTGCCGCAATCCAACACTACTGGTTCCTGGATGTGGAGGAAACTCTTAAAACTCCGACATGTGGCAGCGACACTTTGTAAAACAGAGGTGAACAATGGTCTCCGAACCTCTTTTTGGTTTGATAATTGGTCGAGTATGGGCCGTTTGGTTGACGTCGTGGGAGACAGGGGTATCATTGAGATGGGAATACATAAGCATATGACTGTTGCGGATGCGTGGAGCACACGGCGTCGACGCAGACACCGCCTGCAACTATTGAATCTAGTAGAAACTGAAATCTCTACTGTGCAGGATCACACCAATTCCCGAGAGGATGTTGTTCTTTGGAAAGGGAGGAAGGATAAGTTCTTCTCACGTTTCTCCTCTAAAGAAACTTGGCTCCAAATCCGCACTTCGGCTGCTGAGGTTCTATTGGCACAAATGCGTCTGGTACCCTCATTCCACGCCGAAGCACTCTTTTTGCACTTGGCTGGCCATCCGTAATCGACTCTCCACAGGAGATCGCTCTGCTCTATGGTCTACAGGTGATCATGGGAATTGTATCCTCTGCAACAACGCCTTAGAATCACGTGACCACTTGTTTTTCTCTTGCCTTTTTTCCTCAGAAGTTTGGCGAGGGGTAGCGAAGAATGTTTACAAAGCTCGTTTCTCTATGGGGTGGAATCTGGTAATTACTGCCGCATGTAGCAACTGGCAAGATAGGACTTCCTGTTATCTAGCCTGCTCTGTTCTGCAAGTTACAGTTTATACACTATGGCAGGAGCGGAACCGAAGGAAGCATGGGGGGACACCTGTTTCGGCACCTTCTCTCATTCAAACAATCGACCGGCAGATGCGGGACCAACTCTTATCCATTGCACTCAAGGGGGATCGACGTTATGATAATGTTTTACTCAAGTGGCTAGGCACTAGATTCTGATCTCAACAAACATTTTCAGTCTTTCAAACTCATTTCAATCTTTCAAAAACTGATGCACTAGTTGTAACAAAGCTTTTATTTTGAATATAATTTAACATTAAATTTAAAAAAAAAATATAATAATATCAGGCTGCCATGATTTCTTTCAATAAGCGTCTTCGGCTGACTTTTTCAGTGGTATATATCTCTCATTCTAGTTGCAGAAAGTCATAGGCCAATAACATTAGAACACGATGAAAACGAGTTGGAGAAGTTACTCAACAATATCAATAAACCTGCAATCAAGAGTTTTCAAGTAAGTTAAGACTTTTGAGAAATCAGAATCACATTCTTTTCATATCACATCAAATTAATTGCTTTTTGTAATTCTGTAGACTAAATCTGGTGACATATTGGATTGCATTGACATTCACAAGCAGCTGGCATTTGATCATCCTCGGCTCAAAAACCATTCCATTCAGGTTTACGTTTAGATTAGAAGTTCACTATTTCCAGTAAATAATTCTTAAAAGAGGAGCTTAATTATTTTGAGTATGGATGAAAATATAATGCAGTTGAGGCCTACTACTATACGTAAACGGACTACAAATAATAAAAGTAAATTTCAGAAACATAATTACCTACGACAAGATGGCATAAGTTGTCCACCTGGGACGGTGATTGTTAAGAGGACCACACTGGAAGATCTTATACAAGCTCGGCGTCTAAAAACCATGGGGTTCAAATATTCAAGATATGATGCAAAGGGCAAGAACATTGATCTGACTGGTTTTCATGTACTAATATCGATGATTAATACATCCTAGAGAAATTTATCATTTAATATGATCATTATTCACTTCTTTCTTCTTATACATGTACTAGAATTGGACCGTGCTAGAGCACGGATTGAAATTTCTTCTGTTTATTTTATAATTTTTATTTAAACCACTATATATGTAATTGTTTTATTTGTTTTAAAAGTTTTTTTTTCTGTTAGGATAAAACACTATGCCATGAAATCATGTTCTAAATATGACTTATGAAATAATATCTATTTTGTAAGATCTAGTCTAGTAGATTTAGATTTTGTCCCTTGGTACACTGCGGGTTTAGTTATTTGTTAAAAAAATAATAATTTTTGTTTGTTAATTTAATTTGATTTGTTTAGTTTTTAAAATTAGATATTGTATTTTGATTGTTAATTCTATGACTTAACCCATAATATACCACATATTAATTTTAGGACCAAATATGTAACATATATTTGTCAAAATCATCTTGACCGAGAAAGCCTCTATCAAATAACCTTATTCCAAACTTTAATTTTATCTGAGAAATCATATTTTCTAAAATTTCAACCCATGCATATTTCTTGAAGTTTTTTCATTCTATAGTGACATATTATTGACCCGTGCTATAACAAATCAAATAAGAGTGTTTATAATTTAAAATTTTTGACCTATCATATATTTATGATATTCTTAAAAATATCAAATTAAACTATTTTTAAATAATTCAAATTAAATTATTTAAAAAGTTTATTATAGTATATAGAATAATACAATTCAACAAAAAAAAAATATGAAATTGAATTTAAATATTCAAATTTTTACTCTTTATTCAGCCAAAATTTTAGTTGAATAGATATTTTTTAAGAGAATAATATTAATAAAGATTGAATATTTTATTGATTGAACAATTTATATTGGTTTTAATAGTATGACTTTGAAGTATGACTTTATAGTATGATTTCAATGCCTGATAAATCAAAGTTCATATCAATTCGTATTTTGAATCATTTTGATCATTTTATTTATAATATGACTTTGAATATTTGCATAGTTTTCTTAGGCAATGTGGTTGAGACATTTTATACATTTTTTATTCATCAATTGAGCAATACATGTCCGTTTAAAAAAGTTTAAATTACATCATATGCAGAAAAAATCATAAATTTTATTAACTAAATATATTATATAATAATTTAAAATAATTTAAATATAAAATCAAATAAAAGTGAAAGAAGAATCACATATATTTGTTTTAATTAGGTTGAAAGATTTTCTTATCTTTTAAATGTTACCTATAATTGATTTTATATGTTACCATAATTAACTAAATGCATATTATCCCTAATTACCAAAAATCAAACTAACCTGTATATTATGATACACTTAAATCATGAATGTCATAAGTTTATAACCAAAAAATCATATATATATATATATATATATCTATTATATAATCTAAAAAAAAATCATGTACTTCTAAAATATTAAATAGGGGATTATAGTTCCCTGTGGTTCAGTACAAAAATCTTCATTATGGAGCAAAGGGAAATCTTAATATCTGGGAACCTAAAGTTTCACCTAATCAGTTTAGCCTTGCAAGTATCCTTATCGCTACAGGGTCAAAAGAACAATTTCAAGGCATTAGAGCTGGATGGATAGTAAGTCATGATCTTGTTTTTTTTATATCTATGGTGAAAATATACCAAAACCCCACGTTCCAAAATGTTCCTCAGGTGTACCAATGGCTTAACCGGAATCACAGCCGTTTATACACTTATTGGACTGTATGTTCTTAATTAAAACCTCTTTACAATAATATATTGTTATATATATTTTTTGTATTATGCATATTGCCACCATTTATATATGTCCCCTTGATTCAAGAAAGCAGGCAGATGGATTTGGGAAAACAGGTTGCTACAATACATTATGTCCTGGCTTTATACAAGTGAATACCGATATCCCACTTGGCTACCATTTTCAACCAATTTCTACTTACGGTGGCAAGCAATATGAAGTAGGCATCAAAATATATAAGGTAGCATCACCTTCCACAAATTTGCTTATCTGAGAAATTTCATGAAATCAGTTAGCCAATTGAATGAATGAATGAATGAATGTGAATAGTGCTTGTCTAGGCCATTGAATGAATAAGTAACCGTGTCTGTTTAAGTAGGATCACGTTAGAGGAAATTGGTGGTTGGTAGTGTTCGATGATTATGTTGGATACTGGCCAAAATCATTATTCACAGTCTCAGATTTAGGCCATGGAGAAAATTTGGTGTCATGGGGAGGAGAAGTATATAGTCCAGTGAAAGAGAAGAGCCCAAGTATGGGAAGTGGACATTTTCCTGAATATAGAAGTTACACCAAAGTAGCCTATATGAATGGTTTTGTAGTATATAATGATTTTGGATTGGAAGGTATGACTCCACCGCTTGATAGTTTAAAGACATTCTCAAGCACCCCGAAATGTTACAAAGTAAAAAAAGACCAACCACTGTTTGGCCAAGTTTGGACTGATGCTATCTTTTATGGAGGACCAGGAGGATGCACATTCTAGTTAACATGTTCTTAGGATCTCTTTGCATTAACTTAAAGGATCAGTTACATATTTTCATAAGTTTACTTTTGTGTATTAAAATTTTCTATTGTTTAAGACCTGAATCTTCTTAAACGTGTTAAGACCTGTTTACTATGGAGCTCCTCCAGGATGCCTTGGGACATAATCTATGATCTGAAGATAACCCTTAATATGCTTAATTAGTATGAATAATCAAGTTTTCATCAATCTTCACAACCTTTTGCAATATTAATGGTTATGACTTCTGAGGCTGCAAATAATGAAACTATAGTCTAATTGTAAAATGTCACAATCAAATCATCATGATTTACAATCCTTTTCTAATTATACCGGCATAATGATAACCAAAATATGTGGGTTCTACTGTTACTGCTTTTGTCTAAAATAAATCTAAAAGCTTCTTGTAATCATGTCTTAAATATAGATACCCTATGCCTAACATACCTTACCCCTACTCTTTACCCCTAGACCCTTAAGACAAGTAAATATATAATATAATGTCTGAACTTCAATCCTCTCTGCAACTTCCTGTATTAGACTTAACACAACCGATTGAGTCCTCTGTTCTGTCTTCTCTCTCTAAGGCTTGTAAAGAGTGGGGATTCTTCTATGTCACTAATCATGGAATCTCTAGAGAAATGTTCAGCAAAACATGTTCCTTGTCCAGAGATGTTTTCAAAGTTCCTCTTGAATCAAAGCTCAAGCTTGGTCCCTTTCCATATACTCCTCGGTACATCGCCTCTCCTTATTTCGAAAGCCTTGTTGTCTCTGGACCTGATTTCTCCAGTTCTGCCAAAGCTTCTGAAGATGTTTTGTTCCAAGATCATCATAAACCAGAATTAAGGTTGTCATTACAACTAAAATAAGTTTGTATTCTTTTTCATATTCTGTGTTTCACATCTCTTTATTTGCTTGACAGTGTTACCTCTCCTCTTTTTTTGTTCAGAGAAACACTGCATGAGTACGGAGCTAAAATGGAGGAATTGTCTAAAACACTCATAAAGATTCTCTTGATGATGACCTTAGGAGACGAAACAGGGAAGAGATTCTACCAAACTGAGTTTAGCAACTGTCATGGATACTTACGTCTAGTGAACTACACACCTCCACATTATGTGGAGAAGCGAGAAGAGCTTGTTGAAGGTCTCGGTATGCACACGGATATGAGCTGCATAACAATAGTATATCAAGATTCCGTTGGTGGACTTCAGATGAGGTCTAAGGAAGGGAAATGGATCGATATAAATCCGTGCGAGGATCTTCTTGTTGTTAACATCGGAGATCTTATGCAAGCATGGAGTAATGGACGGCTGAGATCGTCTGAACATCGAGTTGTATTGAAAAAGTTGGTGAACAGAGTCTCTTTGGCGTTTTTCCTCTGTTTTGAGGATGAGAAAGTGATACTTGCGCCTCAAGAAATCGTGGGTGAGGGAAACTGTAGGAGCTACAAGTCGTTTAAGTGTTCGGAGTATCTGAAGTTCAGACAGAGTAATGAAGTAGGGAAGTTTGAGAAGATTGGTTACACTGTCAAAGACTTTGCTGGACTTAAGCTGGCTCAACCAGATGATCCTTAGAGACCACACCAGTGTTTCCGTTGAGATATCACTTAACCGGTTCCTGAAGGAGAAAGGTATAAGAGCATACAGTTTGTTGTGAGTGTCATGCAATATATCATATAATAACTAGTGGAATCCAAAGCTACTTTTGGATTTACATCTGTGTATAAAAATGTTCCGAGTCTTTCTCTTACCATCTAAAGTAATGCTTCAGAGGTTTTTCTACATGTTTAATTCAAAGTGGGAGTACTTGTCAAAGCTAAAATCATATTCAGTTTAAATGTGAACAAAGAAGCATAAGAGTGACCCACAATGATTGTGTCCTGAAAAGGACTTAAGCAGAGCACTCGACACAACTTTTTTACCCAAGATTTTATAGTTTGTCTAGACCAATTTGTTTTGACTTGCTTCTAGAAGAAACCACAGCTAAGTTAAATTTGCCTCCACTTCAAGATAATCAGTATTACTATATAGCAGCAATTGGAGCAAAACCAACTGAAAACGAGTCTTACAGATGTTTAAATATTCGGAAAATCATGACTAAATTATTCTTCACTGAGGCCTAATGAGCAAAAATGACCAAATCCTTTTTTTTCTATGGACGTCAAGGCCAATATTATTATCCCAACAGAGCTTTTACCCTCAACCTTTCTTCAATCTCTTCTTCTCTCTGCCATTTCTTTTC
This sequence comes from Camelina sativa, assembly GCF_030686135.1. NCBI lineage: Eukaryota > Viridiplantae > Streptophyta > Magnoliopsida > Brassicales > Brassicaceae > Camelina > Camelina sativa. The sequence goes on from NC_141890.1 coordinate 9,221,030, forward strand.
AGCAATTGCATAACACTTAGCTCTCCTTTCAGCTTCTTCCTTTCTACGTTTCTCAGTTTCTTCAGACACGTAAGATTTAAAGAGTCAAACAAAATATCTAGCAGGCATGGAACATGCACATCAGATGGTGTTGCATATAGATGAAAAGAGGAGCTTACCTTCACGCTGACGAGCTTCCTCTTTTTCTTGAAGCTTTTTTATCCTTTCCTCTTCAGATTTCAAATGATGTATCTGCTTTTTCTTATTATCCGTTTCTTGTTTCCTGGCTCGAATCATTTGGACAATACCCTCGTCTTGCTCTTTTCTTAGCCTCTCAAACTCGTATTGTCGAAGACTAATCACTCTCTCTTGGAATATTTCCTGGAAACAAAATTTAATTTTGAGTTACTTGACAAGAAAAATTGCAAGAAGTGATTACTACATATGAAGATACACTATACACAACTTAACAAAGCCAACTGACCTTATTATGCAACATTCTCGCCAACCTTTTCTTCTCCATCGGGTCACTCTCTTGACGTTCCTTCCTGAGCTCGACCTCACGCTAAACAAAATAGAAGACACTATAAGGACCTTTTTTACGCCTAAACTCAGAAGTCAGAACCAATATGTAAAGATTCAAAACTACTGCAAGAATAAATTTCCTTACCTCTTCTACCAATCGTTGCTGATAAGCAGCTTCAATCAACGGGGCAGCTTCTTCTCTCTTTGCCCGTTCCAGATAATCCATAGTTTTGGCAAGTCTTTGGAGCTTCTTCTCCATTTCTTGATCTTTCTTGCGCTTCTCACTCATGGCTTTCTCTATCACGCTTTGCTTTGTTACCTTCTCCTACATTTAGTTAAAGAAAGTCAAATGTACTAATAAACCATTGTTTCAAACAAAATTTACTCCATCGTAAAGTGTCTTCTTTTTTCCATTTTTATGACGTTTTTCAGTGTGTCCTCAAGCATTACCTGAGCTTCCTCAAGCTCCCTCTCCTCTATCTCCCTAAGAATTCTCTGTCTCCTCTTCTCCTGAAGATCTAACGCAAGTCTCTGCTGTTCTGCCTCCTCAGTTAGCTTCAGAAGCTTAAGCTTTCGCTGCTCCTCTTCACGTTCCTTCAAAACCAAAACACAGAACAGAGAATTTGTCCTCAAGTGACCCAACAATAATGAAAGACAGAAGAAGTATGAATGATGCTTCAGTTCATGTAGGAAAAATACCATCTCTAGTTGCTGACGCTCTTGTTCTTCCTTACTCTTCTCAATGATTGATTTCCGAGCAAGCAGTCTTTTGTGCTCCTTTTCTACAGTCTCTTCTAGATTTGGTACTGTGTCACCAAACTGTGATGATTTACTTGGAGCAGGAAATAACATGGCTCTTACTTTGTTCATAGTCTCAGCAAAATTAGCCAGAGGATCTTTTAGCCCATCAGACTTAATACTCTGATACACAAGTAGTTGGATGAAACAAAATAACATCAACCAAAAGTATCAAAAAGTTATAGTTTATGAGAGACTGATATAAGCAGAGAGTCTCACCAGATTTCCAAATATTACAACACCCTTAATGTGATCAACTTTCATGTCAACAAAATTGTTTCTTACAGCATCAGCTGCTATCATCTCAACGGCTGACACGTCGAAGAAAGGGACCAACTGAGATAGATTCTTAATTGTTATTGCCTGATACATCTTAGAAACCTGAAAAATTGCAATATAGAATTGTACGTACGTACATATATAGAAATATATACACCAGGTCAAAAACAAGAGTGCACTTACCCGTTGAAGCAGCTTCAGAGTAGCAATCTTCTCCAAAGAGGGAACATATTGGGAGAGCTGTACTTCTGGTAAAGAAGGAGCTGAAGACAGTTCACCACCAAGTTTAGAAATTCTATCCAACAAAAGTTTATTCTTGGGACCAAGATCAAGTGGGTGAAATTCATACTCCAAGAGATGGTAAAGCTCTTTGACCTCCTGAGTTGCATAGCTCAAAACACTTCTTGAAACCTAATGGAGGATAAATCAAACTCAACATTACCCCAAAAAAATAAAACATCACGGAATAAAAACCTATGAAGTACAGCTGCTAGAGACTCACCAGCTCTGACAGAAGTGATGCCCGGGAAAGCTGCAAATGGAATGGATGAAATTAGAAAATGCAAACCAGAAGCAAAGGATTGGAATTAGAAAAACAAACTAATTGATGTTACCATATCTCTGCCCTCGACTTTAGGTTCAAGATTGAACCCTATGAGGTTACTCATCCTCAAATTGTGTTCTTTCTCATTTTCAATCTCCAAAATCGATGCACCGTGAGACCGACCATATAGTGGAACAGATAATACCGCCAAGACAACATATGACGCTATTAGCTGCAAATCCTTCTGGCTTAAGTTCTTATTGAAAATCTTCTGCAAGCTAAACAACTTAAACCAAGCAGAAGCATGGTAAAGATGGTTTGAAGAACTCCAGAAGATCTCAGTCAATTTGGAATAGTAAACCACCAATAAAGATGACTTGGGCGTTTCCTTGACCATGCACATTAATCCACATATATCTTCGGCAGTACGAAAAGCTTCCTGCAAGTAAAATCATACAGAAAACATAAGAAATTATTCTAGATCATTGCTACCAAAACAGATAGAGAGTATAAGACGATTAGAGAAAGACAGAGTTGGCATATTACACAAAGACATAAACATACTCTCCAAAGTCCAAGCTCAGTAGAAACTTTCAACTGCTCAAATCTTGCGTCCAGATAACGTTGCAAGCTCTCGGGCGCCAACAAATCAGGTCGGTCTCTTGCTCTATGAAATTCTCGTGTTCTGTTATACTGCTTACAGAACTGGGAGGGTTTATTATGTGCTTGCATCTACAAGATAATAACACACATCAAATTAACTGACCAACTAAAAAACCAAAGCTAGCAAACGTAGTGTCGTCGGAGGAGAACTAACCGCATTCTCTGGTTTGGTAAAACTCGCCATGATTCAGAGTTTCAGACTATAACCTGAGAAAGGATGACTTTCTATGAATATCAAATCATCAAATATAAGAAAAGATTGAAACTTGGACAACCAACCAGCTTAAACCAATGGAAACATATTCAGAATCTAAAAAGAAACTTATTATGATTTACAAATCAAACACACGAGATCTCGCACAAACCCATGATTCAATTCATACATCAAAAACTTTTGAGCGAGTGTAGAAGACATACCCAGCCGAAGGAAAAGTAGATGATTCGACGCAAATACTAACGAGATTAATCCGAAGAAACAAAAGATTCAATCAGTCTTGCGGGAGAAGAATAACGGGAGAGCGTGAGAGAGAGAGAGTGAGGGCACGAAACCTAACTTTATAGGGTTTTGTTTTTGGCAGTTCTATTATTATATACATAAAATAATAAATTAGAAATAATGCCTTCTTTAAAAAAAAAACCATAAACCCTTGAAAATATGTAAAACTGGAAACATATATGTTGAGAGTTTTAATGCAACTAGCCAACTTGTAAAACAGTTGATTTAAGAGATCATAGGTTGGGAATATTCGAATTCAAAGTAAAAAAACAGAACTCTCCTTTGGTATATAACAAAATCAAACCAATCCAATCATAACCAAAAAAATACATAGCTAAAATCAAAAGACACCCATGAACAGTCAGATCAAATACCAACTTGATCACTTGAAGGTAGGAGCTACTAAATTGTTAATTGATAAACCACACCGTTAAAGAGATTCAAATAGTTTACGATGAAGATGGTGTATGAAGGCATTATACCATGATGAAGCTTTGCACTTCTAAAACTGTTCAGAAGATCCTTGAAGAACAGACGGTTGTTTCTCTTCTTGATGTATATGCCATCCTTGATTGGGGAAATCAAAATCTTTATGTACGAGAAGTAAATGATTCAAGTCTGTAAAAGAAAAAGCTAAAATGATCCAACTCTTTGAAAGAAACTGATGACTTCTTATGGAGGCCGGAGAAGCTTGTTCACAGCTGTGTCAAGAACATCCACATTTCTCCGCAGGTGCTTTCTGCAGATTGATTTATCAAGGATTCCACAACAAATAATGACGAAACCAAGATTAAGAAAGCTTTGAACTGACATGGTAAGACTGTGCGTTCAACATTCAGGCGCAAACATGGTTGACACACAAATAACAATGTTAAGGATACAACCGAGCCGCCAAATTCTCAACGCCTTTAATTTCCTCGTTTAATCTGCATGTCGAGCAAAACAAGAAATCATATCGGAAGCAAAAAAAAGAAGAACTCGTTCAAAAACGGTTGTGAACGCATTTTGAAAGTTAGAGGTCAAGGGTCAGAAATCACAATCAAACTTCAGATGAAACAGAAGATATCTATATCCTAAAGTAATAAGAAACATATTTGGGGCACAGATCCGGTGTGCTCTGTGATCAGATTGGACTAATATCAAGATCGTTATGAAAGTACCTGAGGCAAGAGTTGATGTAACGGTTCCCTTTGGTAGCTGCATCTAAAGCTGAAAGTCAAAATTGATTGTTCACTTATAAATGGCAAAATTGAACCCATTGCTCTAATTCCCTAATAAAGATTACAATAACCAATTAGGCTCAAAACCAAGCAGTGTCCTTACCACTTTCCTGAAGCCTTCCTGCTGCACCTCCAAAGCAACTCATGTGGTCAACAGAGCTTCCAGTAGCCTATACCAACAGTCAAAAGATCACTGAACAAAAACTTAGCACAATCGTTTCATCATCCACTAACATCACAAGAATCACATTTCATAGCTCAAAAACATAAACTTTGAAATTGGTTTTTCAATCAATTGATGAAATCTCCTAATTTGAACCAAGCAAGCCCTAAAGTTTCTTAATTTATAAGAAATTCACAAAATTGATTGGATTCAGAACCTTCGCCCAAACATCATAGTTTCTCGGCAACGATGCGGTAACCAACGAACAAAAGAATTAATTCACAGAAGCGTACTCTAGTCTAACCTCAGAGAGAGTTGATCGGAGAGAAACAAAGAGAGAAGCAAAGCTCTCCGCGATTGCCTGAGAATCCTTCTCCACCGTAGCAAGGGTTCTCAAAATCTCCCCTTGTTTCAACGAAGACGACTCCGATCTTTCACCGTGGTCTAGGTCCGGACCAGTTTCCGCCGCTGAATCATCCTCAACCGGCTTAACCACATCAATCTCAGCTCCGGCGTCCATTTTCCGGTGAGCACTCGATGCTGCCCCCTCGGTAATGACAGTAAAGATTAGTCACCTCAATTTTTAAGAAATTTAAAAGTCACCCCATTACTATTTTATTTTTCATATAAGACCCCGAAAAAGTTTCAATCTGATACCCTTTTATAAGTATGACTGCTTCATGAGCTTCAAAAGGATTTCCTCGGTGTATTATTACCACACTCGAGCTAGTTTTGTGAGTTTGGAACCCGTTATTGGGTGACGACCTAACTCAGCCATTGACTGACCAAGTGAGGACTCATATAAAATTCCAAAGTCTACGTTAGAAAAATTCAATAATATGATTAGTCAATTTCGTACAGCGCAAGAAATTGTCAAATTGACATTGAATTCCCTGAGTCGTACATAAAAAATTTATATATTCCAAGATTGGTGGATTTGATTCATACATCAAAAACACACAAAGGGAAAAGAATAAAATGGTCAAGTTATCAGTAATCTTGTGGTTTGTGCTCGTGAGCTTTTGTCATGTCGTCTCTGCACGTATATGTCTCGAAGGATCTGGTTTTTTCACACCCAATGATACATACGACTTAAACCGTCGAGCCTTGCTATCTTCTCTTCCTTCTAAAGTCATAGCTAATGACGACTTCTACTACACGACAACGACCGGGGAATATCCAAACAGAGCATACGGTCTAGGGATGTGTGTCCCAGGTACGGATGCACACACTTGTTCTGATTGTATCATCACTTCGACTACTATATTGTTTCATAATTGTACTAATCAGAGAGAAGCTGTAGACTGGAGAATGGATAGTAGAACAGTTTGTCTTGTACGCTACTCAAACCTACTTTTATGGATCCCTCGGTATGGAGAGTCTGCAGAGTGATAACTTTACTAGAGATCTCGAAGCTAACTCGACGGATTTAGATATCACATGGGAAGCTATGATGACTGATGTGATAGAACAAGCTTCCTCTTTGTATTATGCGGCCCGAATACGAAAGCTTGAGTCGACTGACTCACCCATTTACGGTTTAGGGCAATGTAGTAAAGACTTATCTCTTAAAAACTGCACCCGGTGTCTACAACAAAACGTGATTGAATATAAGTCGTGTTGCAGTGGGAGACAAGGAGGCATTATTTCTAGGCCAAGCTATTTCATTCGATGGGAGATTTATCCGTTCTTGGGACTTTTCGATAGTGTTCCTCCTCATCGAAAAGGTCAGACCATGTGTCCATGTGTTGCAATCCTTGTTGTGGTCAGGTCATATGATTATAACCATATCTAACTATGTTTTGAAGCTATATCTGCTCTGTTCGTTGGGTTCGTACAGATGGCAGAAACATTTCCACAGGAACTATTGTGGCAGTTGTCGTTGTTCCCATGTTCTTGCTTGCTATAGGATTTGTTCTTTGGAAGAGGATAAAACCTACAAAGCAAAGAAAACTGAAAGTGAGTTTCCTCATGTTTTGGTAACATAAGTTGAGGGTTAAAACACTCCCAAAATGTAGATCTTCAATCAGTTTTTTTTGTCTCTTTCTCTGTTTCTCTCCGGTATAAATACTATATATGCATGCTTTTGTTCTGCAGCTGCGGATGATATTACAACTTCAGGTTCGCTTCAATTTGAGTTTAAAGAAATTGAAGCTGCCACAAGTAATTTTCATAGTATTAACAAGCTTGGTCATGGTGGCTTTGGTGAAGTTTACAAGGTATATAAGTTTGTCTCTAGTACTTTTTTTTTGTGTTAGATAGAAAAGAAAAAACATTTTCTGACAATGATGTGAAGATCACAGGGAACGTTTCCGGATGGAACAGAAGTTGCTGTGAAAAGGTTGTCTAAAACGTCGGGACAAGGTGAAGAAGAGTTCAAGAACGAGGTGTTTCTTGTAGCAAAGCTTTAACATAGAAATCTTGTTAGGCTTCTCGGGTATTCTGTCAAAGGAGATGAAAAGATATTAGTCTACGAGTTTTTGCCCAACAAAAATCTCGACCACTTCCTCTTTGGTAAGAAAAGAAACAAATAATAGGGCTCATATTCTCTAAGACCTTAGTTCTGGATCTCATTAGTCTAATTGTTTGGTATATAGGATTTGTGTGCAGACCCGATTAAGAAGGGTCAACTGGATTGGACAAGACGGTACACCATTATCGAGGGAATCACTCGAGGGATTTTGTATCTTCATCAAGATTCACGGCTCACAATCATACACCGTGACCTCAAAGCCAGTAACATTCTCTTAGATGCTGATATGAACCCAAAAATCGCTGATTTTGGTGTGGCTAGGAATTTCAGAGTGGACCAAACTGAAGCTACCACTGGAAGAGTAGTTGGAACATTGTAAGTTATTGTCCATTTAGTGTTTGTCATTATTGTTGATAAAACTGAAAGTGATATGACTCTGTATTTTGCAGTGGTTACATGCCACCTGAATATGTGACAAATGGGCATTTTTCGACTAAATCTGATGTGTATAGCTTTGGAGTATTGATTCTGGAGATTATTGGTGGGAAAAAGAATAGTAGCTTCAACGAACAAGATGGCTCAATAAGCAACTTGGTTACATATGTTAGTAAATTTCCAATGCCATATCTTAAACTTTTCTAGTTCTCTTAGTAACGATCATGGCTCTCAACATTTAGTTTCTTGATATATGACTTGTATAGGTATGGAGGCTTTGGAACACTGAATCATTGTTGGAACTGGTAGACGCAGCCATGGGGCAGAATTATGATAGAAATGAAGTCATTAGATGCATTCACATCGGGTTGTTATGTGTTCAAGAAAATCCTGCCGATCGTCCAACGATGTCTACAGTATTTCATATGCTCACTAATACTTCAATTACTCTTCATGTGCCTCAACCACCAGGATTTGTCTTTAGGGTCAGATCCAAGCCAAACCCATTAGGTGAGAGATTGCAGCCTGGTCGGTGTACTAGCATGTCTTTTGCTTGTTCTGTATCAATCACGTGTCTTAGTCCTCGCTAAAAGCAGGGCTAATTTTAATATGTATGAAAACAAGATATGCTAAACATCCACATATTATCTGAATTATCTAACATGCTCTGTAATGATTCTCTGTTTGGCATTCTCCATAACCTTTAGTGTGTCATCATAATCTTACTAGGAAGTAATCAATTGAGCTTCAAAGTTTATATATTTTTTTAGTTTAATCCTTGATTGCTCTTGGTGTTGGTCAGAACATGTGATGCCAAAGCCACAAGCTAAAATTACAGAGACAATTTCTATGCTTTTTATTTATGGAGAAATTTATCAAATACGGTCTGGCTAGTTTTATGTGTTTTCATTCAGATATGTAGAAGACATACTAAATGAGGAAAAATATGCTAGTTCATATATCAACCGGCCGACTCTAATCCCTCAGATAGTGGATCCAGTTCACGCCTGCTTTGCGGGAAAAAGCCCGGTGTGCGAGGTGCTGGCATAGTGATTGTGTTACTGGTGAGCATCATGATAATGGTTGCTAACGTTGGACGGTCTTCTGGATTTTCTTGAACACATAAAAGCGCGATATGGATACATCTGGTGACTTCATTACTCTGATAGTTCCTCCCAATGGACGGATCCACCAGCTTTAGTTGCAAGCCATTTCTCCAAAGCTTCCAAGCCTAACACAATGAACAATTAATTAACACTGAAGATGCTTGGTCAAATGTTTAGAGTTAATAAGAATGCAAATAGTTTAAGGTCTTCATGCCTACAAAGGTGACCAAGTTGCCAGCAGTAGTAGTTTCATCGATCTGGTAGAGGTTACTATTCCTCTTTCCGCTTATAATCTCAAGAATTAAGATTCCAAAGCTATAAACGTCAGACTTCATGGAGAATTTGCCATGCACGGCATACTCGGGAGACATGTAAATGCTGAAAACGTACAAATCACGTTAAAGAAATAGAGCTGGGATTAACGATATTCAGTTTTATCGGTTATTATATATGAGCAGAACTTACAAGGTTTCAGCTACCCAGTTCGTATTGCCTCGACTTTCCTCCATTCCAAAAATTGTGGCCATTCCAAAATCTGAAATTTTTGGGTTCATGTCGGCATCCAAGAGAATGTTGCTGGCTTTGAAGTCACGGTATATGATTGTGAGCTGTGGATCTTGATGAAGATGTAGAATCCCTTGAGCAATCCCTCCAATAATCTTGTATCGCTGAGTCCAGTCTAGCTCACCTTGCTTCTCAGGATCTGTACATCTCCACGTAAAACCAATTTTATTCTTAAGCTGTACGTAGAAGGGTCATTTGAATAAGCAAATTGTTTAAGGAAACTGTACCGAATAAAAAATAGTCAAGGCTTTTGTTGGGAACAAATTCGTAGATCAAAAACTTTTCCTCTCCTTCCAAACAGAAGCCAAGAAGCCTAACCAGACTCCTATGTTGAATTTTTGATACATGAACAACCTCATTCTTGAACTTTTTTGTGTCTTGTCCTGACACTTTCGAGAGCTTCTTCACAACAACTTCTGTTCCATTTGAAAACTTACCCTACATAGTAATTGAAATTATCAGTAACTTAGCCTATATATCTATTTAACTTACCAAATTTGGCATACAGATATAGCTTTCATACCTTGTAAACTTGGCCAAATCCACCTTGGCCGAGCTTATTACTCTTCGAAAACTTATTCGTTGCAGCTTCAATTGTCTTAAAATCGTATTGCAATGAACTTGTAGTTGAAACATCACTATCAGCTGCAAGGAAAGGGTGTATTAGTAATGCTTCCTCGCTTCATCTCTTGGCTAAGAGACACCATTATATGCTTATAATGAAAAATACCAATTAAAAGCATAAATCATTTAAAAACTGACATTCAGATTCAATTCCTTGCAATGGCTTTCTCCTCCAGCAAAGGAAAAATCCTAAAACAAAAAGTATCAAGACGATAACAACTGCTGGAACAGTAATCCCCACTACAATTTCAGCTGAAACTCCTATGCTATCTGCTCATGACATAGAAGTTTGAATCTATTTCAGTTTTTCTTAAAGTCAAAATGTTTATTCTGTTACATACTTACCATTATTTGTCATAACTTTGCAAGGACTTACTAATGTCTGGCGTCTTGGCCGGGTCACCAGCGGAAGGTGGTTGTGGCGCAGTCAGAGGACGTCTCATCGGAGGAGGAGCTGGAGTCAAAGCAATGTTACCAAAAGCCTTTGAAAATGTAAACAACTGCCACCGGAAAAAACAGATTGGTCTCATAACATAGCCTCCTGTATTATTTCCACAGCATGACTGGTAGTTCATCATGCTTAGTCGCAAACAGTTGTCACAATCACTCGGGGATATATCTGGCGTGCATTGCATCAGCGCGTATATATTCTGGAATTGTGTCAAGTTTGCAAAATCAACTTTGTAATAATTACTACTAGACCATGGTGTGCTGCTTGCTGTGGAAGCAGCAAGAATCATACGAAGTGTTAATCCTTCCCAAGTTGTCTTGAACTCTGTTAGATTTGAGGCGATGGTTGCAGTGTTTAAGACCAAATACTGATCAATTTCCCAGTAAGCTGCAGATCCTGAGAAAGAAATGTTGGAGTAGCGGACAAGGCACAACGTTGGATCAAGTGCCCAATAATATGCGTCTGTTTGGTTGACGCAGTCCTGTATCAACCAGCCTGCCGCGCCTTTTAGACAATTCGAACAGTCACTTGGAGTTGATCCTGGGATGCACATCCCTAATGCGTAGACTCGATTTGGCTCTTCTCCAATGGAACCGTAGTAGAAACCATCTTGAGACGCGGCATCGGAAGGAAGAGAAGAGAGGATGAGACGGCGATTTGAATCGTATGTACCGTTGGGTATGAAACTCTTACGGTTCTGTATGCATGTTTGTGCTGAAACAGAGGCAACACCAAAGCTCAAGAGGAAAAAACAGAGGATTGCTAAGAAACTCCTCTGCTTCATTTTGCCTTAAGAGATTTTAGCTGTAACATATGTCTTAGTAATCACGCATGTATCTGTTTCTAACCCGTTTAGTTTAAACTAATAATCCACCAAACTGATACGTGGTCCCCAAACCTCCATAGTGGGCAGCAAAAGTCAATAATGTTTGAAATTTCAAATATGGACCAATAAAATGACGAGTCACTTCGTTTACTTATTATGGGTGCATGAAAACAACTACGACACATTTAGGTCATTAGGTGTCATATATTCCGAATGAAGTTATACTACTTTCCTTGGCATTTATAAGACAATAATAGATTGTAAACAATTGTTAATGCAAAATTTAAAATGTATCTCTGAATCGCCGATAACAAAAAACGAACATGTGGTTATTGTAGCTTGTCACTAATGACAACAAAACGAATCATCAAATGTATTTGTCCTTTTTTTTTTCGTTAGTCGCACATTGTTATCTCTTGTTGCTGTCATCTACTGCTGACTCTAGCAGCAATGAAACGATTAGAACCACAAAAATTACTAGAACTCAGCTAGTTGGAAGGGGACCAGATGAGTATTGGGCTAATTCGTCGTGTTATTTTTTCAACTAATGCGTCAGTGTCATTAGTTTCGCAAATAAACCGATATTGATTCGAATGATGTATCTGCGAAGATTAGTTTCCGATGAGTCAAATACTTTTGAAACGGGGTTACAAGACAAATAAACGTATAGTGGATTGAGAGGAAGAGAAGAATGAGACTTACACGTGGTCATATCATATTCATTTTAGTGAATATTCAAAACATATTCATATTCTGCACAGCTGCCCATGAGAGATGCTTTTGAGAATACAATCCTCTGCAAGAGTTAAATCTTTCAGGATTAGAGGTTACAAACAAGACAATCAAAGACACGATGCAAAAGAAGAAGATGGTCGACTTGCCAGCCGTCTTCTGGTTTTTGCTACTGCTCATAAGCTCATGTGCTGTCTCTACACCAACCTGCATTAAGAGATCTGATTTTTTCAAAGCCAATGGTCGTTACGAGAAAAACCTCCGAGCCATGCTATTGTCTCTGCCTAACCGTGTCACGGCTAATGAATGCTTCTACAAGACTCCGTTCCAGCCCGGTCCAGACATAGCATATGGTCTAGGGATGTGTAGCCGAGGTACTACAACACAGGCTTGTTCTGAATGTATCAAGAGTGTGTCTGATAACTTACTACAGACATGTCCTAACCAGACAGAAGCTATAGACTGGAGTTATAGAGACTCGGTTTGTTTGGTACGCTACTCAAACCACATGATTCACGGATCGTTTGATTATGGATTTTTGTGGTCAGATTATAAGGAGTATAAAGATATCCCAGCCAACTTGACGGAGTTTAAAACTACCTGGCAGACTTTGATGCGTCGTGTGATAAACAAGGTTGATATGTTGTTGTACGCCAACAGCACACAAGAGCTTGGGTCGTCCCCATTCCCAACAATATATGCAATCGCACAATGCAATAAAGACCTAACCCTATCGACCTGCAATGAATGTCTACAACAGTTTCTGGATAATAATAGGTCATGCTGCCGTGGGATACAAGGAGGCTATATTGCGAGGACGAGCTGTTTCATGCAATGGGATCTACATCCACTTCCGCAATTATTCGGGAATCTGCTAACACCTCCTGAATTATCTAACGGTCAAACCATCACAACTAAGAAAGGTACGAATTGAAGCCTTCATTTTAAAGTTTGTCTGCTCTGTTTCTAGGTTGGGTATCGACTGTTTCTTTGTGTTTGCGTTTGTTTTTTTTTTCTTTTTCTTTTTTCATATGCATACAATCATAAAACGAAATAATAACCTCCTGTTATGTTTAATTAGCGCTTGTGTTTTCCGTTTGCATAAAATATTATGTGAAAATCTTTGTTCACCTAATCAAATTACTACTGGCATGTACTCTTTCGTGCAGATGGCAAAAATTTATCTACAGGAAGTATTGTGGCAATTTCAGTTGTTTCCATCGCCGTGATCACTATACTGCTTACTCTTGGATTTGTTGTTTTTAGGAGGAAAAAAGCTTACCAAGCGTCTGCAAGTGCAAGTGAGTTTTCAGTGATCACTATACTGCTTATTTTCAAAATATTATGAGCTTAAGGAAAAATCATTTCCATCAGTTTTATTCGACGTCTATCTTCTGTGAGTTGTTTTCTTATTCTCTGTTGCTTTTCTAGATGGTTATTTATCTGTTCCAAGGAGACCGAGGAGGACTTACGGTACTGCATTGCCACATGATGGTAAAAATACTAATCGACGAGTTTGAGATGTTAATGTCCCTTGGAAACTGTACAGCATAACACTATTATGTATGCTATCGTTGTGCAGCTGCGGATGATATTACAACGTCTTCAAGTTCACTTCGATTTGATTTTAGAGCAATTAAAGCTGCAACAAGTAACTTTCATAAGAGTAACAAGCTTGGTCATGGTGGATTTGGTTCAGTTTACAAGGCATGATGTTCTTAAATTTTCTCAACTACTTGATTGTCTGATAAACTCATGGTCCTAATTCTGATAGTAATTAAAGGTCATAACAAATGAGTAGGGTATGTTTCCGAATGGAACAGAAGTTGCTGCAAAGAGACTATCTAAAACATCAGATCAAGGTGAGAAAGAGTTCAAGAACGAGGTGCTTCTTGTAGCAAAGCTACAACATAGAAATCTTGTTAGACTTCTCGGGTTTTCGGCTGAAGGAGAAGAGAAGATACTAGTTTACGAGTTTGTTCCCAACAAAAGTCTCGATCATTTCCTTTTCGGTAAGAGACAAATGACATATAGACTAATATTCTGTGAAACCTCATTTATCTCTTAGTCTAATGTGTAATATGTGCAGACCCGATAAAGAGGGTTCAACTGGATTGGGCAAGACGACACAACATTATTGAGGGAATCACTCGAGGAATTCTCTATCTTCATCAAGATTCACGGCTTACAATCATACACCGTGACCTCAAAGCAAGCAACATTCTCTTAGACACGGAGATGAATCCAAAAATAGCTGATTTTGGTATGGCTAGAAACTTCAGAGTTAATCAAACTGAAGCAAATACAGGAAGAGTAGTTGGCACATTGTAAGTAACTGGCATTTATATATTACCTGAAAGTTGATAGTCCCTTTATTGTTGGCGGGAAATCGAAGATTGATATGCGGTGTATTTTACAGCGGTTACATGCCACCTGAGTATGTAGCAAATGGGCAGTTCTCGACGAAATCTGATGTGTATAGCTTTGGAGTATTGATTCTGGAAATTATTGGTGGCAAGAAGAATAGTAGTTTCCATAGGATAGATGGTTCAATAAGCAACTTGGTCACACATGTGAGTATTATTAAACCGCAAATGCAATCTCAAATATTTATTTCTCCTTTCAACAGTGATCATGGCTCTTTACATCAGTTTATTGACAAATGAATAAATAGGTTTGGAGGCTTCGGAACAATGCATCATTGTTGGAACTCGTAGATCCAGCCATTGGGGAGAACTATGATAAGGATGAAGTCATTAGATGCATCCACATAGGGTTATTATGCGTTCAAGAAAATCCAGGAGACCGTCCAAGCATGTCTACAATATTTCGAATGCTCACTAATGCTTCAATTACTCTACCTGTGCCTCAACCACCTGGATTTTTCTTTAGGGAAAGAACCGAGCCGAACCCATTAGTCGAGAGATTACTGCCTGGTCCGTCTACTAGCATGTCTTTTACTTGTTCAGTCGATGATGCCTCGATCACGAGTGTTAGACCTCGTTAAAATTGAGGCTAATGAATAACATATACATTTTTTTCATAAGCCCAAAAACACAATACTCTCTGTCTCTCTATTTGAGAATAAATGTGGTTTAGACACTTTTCATGCACATTAAAAAAAATACTAAAATACTAAAAGTTATACGAGGGTGGTCTTCAGGCTTGGTTTGCTTCAAGGGAACTAGGCTAAAACTGTAGTAGTTTTTCTATAAAAACTTTTCAAACTTCTGTTGCACTTGATGTAAAAACGCTATTTTTTCTTTGAGTCTAATTTAACATTATATTCAAAAAAAAAAGTTATATAGAAACTTTTTTCTAAATAAATTTTCTATAACACAAAAAAAAATAATTAAATTCAGTATTATTTTTCTTCAATCGAGTGTTATACTGAGTATTTTATGTCATGCAAAAGAAATATAAAATGACCTTATTTTGAAGTAAATATGCAAAAAATTATTAAATTCAGTATTATTTTTCTTCATAAAGTTGAGTTGCACCTACAGACGCTTTAAGATTTAAGTTATTACTTGGGAAGGAAGAAAAAAAATAATTGAGCTATTATTGCTTGTTGTTGCAATTGATTTATCAGGTTTTCATGGGGAGGCCATATCCAAGTCTCTCATAGCTTGGAAATATTTTTTTCTTTTGCCTTAGTTGACCTCAACTGAGTTATCTGTGACTTCTCTTAATCTCATGACAATTAGACTTATTCCTTGTTGTATTGATGATGCTTCGATCTTAGATCCTTGTTAAAAGGAAACCAAACTTTAAACCAGATTATCATTTTCTTACAATCCGGGCACATAAAGAAAATAAACAATGTAACAAGTTTAATTAGACGAGTTTTTGTTCACTGTATATTATAATAGTCTAGAATCATGTATATCATGTTTAGATTTATGAATAGTTTTGTCTTCAACGAGGAGCTAGACGAGTAATGGAAGCTTCGTCGACTGAACAGAGACCAAACGTATCCATAGATGCACCTGCTCGTTCTGCTTGTTCATGCTTGCTTCGGAAGAGAAATCCAGGTGGTCTAGGCACGACCAGAGGGATGGAGCTAGTAGTGAGGATTTGGACGATCGTTGACATAGTTGGACGATCTTCAACATCTTCTTGAATACAGAGTAAAGCGATATGGATGCATCTGGTAATTTCGCTTATTTGATAGTTATCTCCAAAAGACGGATCCACAAGCTCTAATGGCGCCCCATTCCTCCATAGTCTCCAAGTCTATTGAACATTATAACAATAAGAACTTATATCGTACGAAAAGCACAAAAAAAGTTGGAAGTCTTAAGGGTGTATACTCACATATGTAACCAAATTTCCAGCATTACCATCCATTTGATACAGGCTACTGTTCTTCTTGCCGCTTATAATTTCAAGAACTAATACGCCAAAGCTATAAACATCTGATTTCATTGAGAATTGGCCGTACATGGCATATTCAGGGGACATGTAACCACTGAAACAATGCTTATATTGTTGAGTTAATATACATGCATATTACAGTGTATAGAGGCAATAATGGCAAGAGAAAAAAAAACTTACTAGGTTCCAACTACTTTTCTCGTATTGGCTTCTATTTGATCCATTTCGAAAATTCTGGCCATTCCAAAATCTGCAACTTTGGGGTTCATATCAGCGTCCAAGAGGATGTTACCCGCTTTGAGGTCACGATGTATGATTGTGAGTCGTGAATCTTGATGAGATATAGAATTCCTCTAGCAATTCCGCCTATGATCTTGTATCGTATGGTCCAGTCGAGTTGGCTCTGCATTGTAGAGTCTTCACAATTGACAATTAAAATGTTATGAACAAAGAATGGCATGCAGTTTTTAAAACATATCTTTAGGCCAAATATCAAAGTTAACTGACCAAAGAGGAAGTAATCAAGACTTTTGTTGGGCACAAATTCGTAGACAAGTATTTTCTCATCTCCTTCTAAACAATAACCAAGTAGCTTTACCAAATTTCTATGCTGGAGCTTTGCAACAACAACAACTTCGTTTTCGAACTCTCTTTCACCTTGTCCTGATGTCTTCGATAGCCTCTTCACCGCAACTTGTACTCCACTAGGAAATGTACCCTACAAGAGTAATTTATTGTTAAATATGGGAAGGCTGCAAGTTAGTATTCGTAACATTTGAAAAAAAGATAATTAAGGACTGGAGTTTGCTCAGCTCCTTACAATAGGGAATGAGAATGAATTGTCTATGATGGTAAAGAAAGATTATAAGGTTGTTACACTTGATGCTCAAAGTATGTGTGTTTGAGTTGGTTTACACACAGGGGAAACAGAGTATTTACATGATTATTCAAGTGGTGAAACATAAAAAAAGTTATTGTGGTTTTGGTTCGAAACAACTCATGTTAAGAGTTTTTCAAACACCTCACCACTCTCTCGGTTTCCAGTATCAAGCATTACACCATTTTCTTCAGATCAAAATAGAGAGAGTGTGAGGTACTTGACAATGGTTCACACAACTCAGAACATTTCCAAGGTTTAAACACTAAACTACTAATAGATAAATAGCTACAGTGGAATCCCTATGCAATGGTAATAGTACCTTGTAAACTTCACCAAATCCACCTTCACCAAGCTTGTTACTCTGCGAGAATTTATTTGTTGCTGCCTCTATCACCTTGAAATCAAACTGAAGTGACCCTGCTGTTGTAAGATCATCCCTGTCTGTAGAAACAATTTCAACAGCCGAATTAAGATAAGAAACAAAGTAGAATAATCACTGGACCTAAGAAAACGATATAATTTATACCTCCAGCTAGTGGTTTTGTCTCATAAATCGTCCTTTTTCTCTTATCCCGGAAACAAAAAACAGCTATGATTAGAAGAAAAAGGACGGTGACTGGAACAACAACAGCGATAACTATGACAGAGGAGTTTCCACCTGTATTGACATATATTACATATAGTTTGTATTAGATCACCACATATCAACCCTTGTTTTAGCATATCTTAGAATGTCTCAAAAACAAAGTTGTGCTTAAAGATTTAACTGAAAAGAGAATGGCCAGACCAGGTCGTGGTGGTTGAGAAGGAGACGAAGCCGGTGGAAGGGCTGATATTGGTGGTGTTTCAATTGCGCTTTCGTTGTAGAAAGGGTAAACCTCGTACCTTGCATTACAACTCGGATAATTAAATCTTGCTCCGATTTGATAAAGAGGTATTTTATCAATGGAACTTTGCAAAGAGCTTAAGCAGTCTTGTCTTGTAAGATCCGGAGTGCACTGAAGTAACCCGTATACTGTCTGGAATTCGGTTAAATAGATCTTTATCGTACTGAATTTTCTAGAACTGTTGGCTGCTTCGAGGGCAGCTCGGTTCTCTAGAACTGTTCATGATAGACGACATCAAACCTACAAACTGGTCTGTTTGATTTTGATTAGAAGAAATATCCGTCGTACGTAACGGTCGATAGAATATTCTTGTGAGAGTATCTGAGAATGCACTCCTCGTAATAGAACACAGCTTCTCTCTCATTTGGACACTGTTTTAAGGATTCGCTAACGGAGTAGGCGACGCAGCTACGGCAAACTTCCGCC
Source organism: Camelina sativa (assembly GCF_030686135.1). Taxonomy (NCBI): domain Eukaryota; kingdom Viridiplantae; phylum Streptophyta; class Magnoliopsida; order Brassicales; family Brassicaceae; genus Camelina; species Camelina sativa. The sequence continues at coordinate 9,239,478 of NC_141890.1, forward strand.
GACACGTCTCCGCGGCAGAGGAAAAGTCCTGTGACCTTGTCAGGAGCTTGTCCCGCCGTGGCGGTTCGGAAACTAGGGTATTGAGATTGGTGAAGTAAGTGTCGTTTCTAGTGAAAGTTTTCGTGTTTGAACAATCACGATTCAGGTAAAAAGGGTTTTAAGCAGAGGCTTTGAAGATAGTGAGGAAAAATAAAAGGAAAAGGAAGATGAAAGAGGCGCGAGAAGATATGGTTGGTTTTCTTCGATTGGTGTTTATCATCGCTAAGAATCCGATGATATCTGAAATAAGGAAATTGATTTTTGTTTTCTCTGTGATAGATTTAGCGTGAAATAGAGCGTTTTGTTTTTACGAGTAACGAGGAAAAATCAAAGTCATGGACTCAAGGTAAACGGTCTTTTGTAAGAAAGCTCGTGTTGCTATAGACAAGAAATCAAAGCAGGACTTTGATTCGGGAAAAGTGTTACATCAATTATTAATCTCCTCTAAATGCACAAGCCACAATCTAATGACTATCGTTTATAGCATTTGAGGGACTAAGACACTAGGAATGCATAAAATTTTCTAAGTAAATAAAAATTGGGGTTTTAAACTAACAACCTAAGATGCAAATAAAATACAAAAACCAAAAGCAATTAATTAACCTAAACAAGTTTCTAAGCTAAACAATAACCCATAAATATAAAGCAATAACAAAATCAATAACAAGAATGTAATTTATGAAAGTCAACAAAAAAATCAAAGGAAAAAAATGCAAAGATGATACGCCTTTGGGTTAAGGTTATTCATTTGGGTGATCAGATTCTAATCTAAAATGTTAATACAATCAATATTTGCTAATCCGTTGGCCTTACATCATAATCTAGACTAACCATTTGCATGATATTAATCCTTTCATTAATCATCAACAACTTCCATTCACAATCAAATTATCAATAAGCATTAATTCCAAGCCCAACTAACCACCTAGCAACCTCATCATTTTTTATCGGCTAGAAATGCTAAGTACTCACTAACTTAATTCTACCGGGAATTTTATCGAACACCTTCTAGACGTGAAACTTCCTCTGATCTAGACTAGCTCAATCAAGACTAATCTAGCACGAAGAACACCCTTGAGAGTAAGGATCTACAAAAATTAAGTCATAGGCATCACAAAGCATCACTTAGTCACCCTAATCTACTTAGGCCTTGTTCGTTTGACGAACTAGACGCATATATGGATACAATATCAAGATGCAGTATCTGGATGTAACATCTAAATGATGTTCATTTTTGTTTTTGGTTCATGCGTCTAGAAATTGTATATCTATGCAGTTATTTTTCTTTTGTAATTTGATATTTGTAAAATGACCAAAAAACTCTTTATTTTGTGTTGAAGATGTTTTAGTAGTTTTAGTTATGATTTTAGCTAAATAATTTTCATATTAAATTTAAATAAACATTTAATAAACGTTTTAAAATGAAATTATCTTGTTTTAATGGGAAAATGAGATTTTGCGATTTTGGCGGGAAACGAGATTTTGTGGTTTTTGAAGGAAATGTAATTTTAATTTTTTTGGCGAAAAAAAGTAATTTTGGATGAAGCAGAAGTTGGTGTGAAGAGGTTTTATAAAAAGTCTGGACAAGGTGAAGAAGAGTTCAAGAACGAGGTGTTTCTTGTAGCAAAGCTTCAATATACAAAACTTGTTAGGCTTCTCGGGTATTCTCTCAAAGGAGATGAAAAGATTTTAGTCTACGAGTTTTTTTTAAGGAAAGGCTAACATTGGCACGAGGTTGCCATGGCATGCTCGGTGTGTAACTACCACCGGAGGAGGTAGAACCGAAGCCGGACACCTGGAATTGAGAACACCTTCGCGCACTATGACCAAAGACACCACAAAGTTGGCAACGACCTTAGTAGCCACGGCCTTGAGATCCTCGAGCGTGATGTTGTTGACCTCGAGAGGCATAGCGGTTGGAGGAACGAGGGGTGTTATTATTACCATGGCTCTTGTAAAACGCAACATTAGCAGTAACAGGAACGAGCGACGAGATGGAACCTTGGGAGAGGAGATTCAACTCATAGTTGATCAACTTTTCATGCAACATTGTTAAAGATGGAGGTGTGTCACGTCCATCAATTTGATCAATCACCGGTTTGTAATCTTCTGGAAGTCCGGCTAGAATATAATCAATTTGCTCTTCAGGTTCATAAGGTTTTCCAAGAAGAGCAAGCTGATCAAAACGAGTAACGAAGCCTTGAATGTATTCATCGATCGTACGAGAGCCCTTCTTCCAGGTGAGGATCTGTTCACGGATCTGCTTAATGTGGCCCCAACTTGGACGAGCATAGGTAGAGGAGAGAAGACTCCAGATCTAAGCAGAGGTGGTGGTTTTAGACAAGACCGGTTGAACCTCAACCGAAATTGCACCCAACAGGGTAGAGTAAATGAGTTGATCTTGTCGCTCCCAGATCAATTGGTGACAGCTTGTCCTGTGGAAAAGTTGTTAAAAGGGTGGGGACCAGGGTTCGAGGAACGCCTGGCGCACCGATAACCTACTGTGGATTTGGATGAGTAATTCCATTTGCCACAGTGAGGGGTTATGATCGATGCCCTGCAGGGACAGCTTTGGGCCTATAGAGACAAGCTAGCAGTGAAGCTAGTGGGGTCCACAGGACCAGTTGTTACAAACTCTCCTATATTTTTGTCCAACAAAAGTCTCGACCATTCTCATTGGTAAAATAACAAATGATAAGGGTGTCTAAGCACTCACTAACTTAATTCATATGAGTGAAGCCTTTCTCTTACGAATATTTCTATTTAGCTATTTAGGATTATTTCTATTTTTCTTATTTCCTTTTCTCTTAGGGTTTTACTTTAGGATTGATTATATATAGAGATGAAGTCTAGGTTGTAAGACTCATCCAAGCAATTGAGAGCTTTGGAGGTTTCAATCGGATTAGGCCGAGGGAAGAAACCTTAGTTCTCTTTGGAGAGTTTTACTCTTGCTACGTTATTGTTCTGTTTCTATCCTATTATAATAAAGGGTTATTGATATTACTTTTGGTTTTGGGATTCTATCTCTAACAATTGGTCCAATCTAAAGACAAACGACCTGAAGAATGGCACAGACACGTTTGGATGAGTTAGAGAAGAATCAGAATACTTTCTCTAAGAATCTTCAAACTTTAGAAAAGAATCAGGAGGTTTTGTCTTCAAAGATCGATGGGCTATATGCCAAATTTGATGAGATGCAAATCCTTTTTAAGCAATTCATGCAAGGTTCTGGTCAAAAGAGTGGGGTTACCTCCGACTCGCACGACCTCTCGTCAGCTTCTACAGTTAAAAGTAACTCTATGGAGCAGAAAGTTACGATGGAAGCTTCTCAAGACGATAACCTCTGTGTGGTGCGGCAAGTCGAGATTCCGAGTTTCAACGGTGAAGATCCACTTGGGTGGTTGGCACAAGCTGAGCAATAGTTCTCACTTCAAGGCACACATCCTGATAAGAAAGTAACTATCGCCTTCATGGTAATGGTAGGCGATGCGCTGCACTGGTTACAGTGGCTTCGCCAGCAAAGTCCAACACTGTCTTGGGTACAGCTTAAGACAGAATTGATGGAACAGTTTGGAGGAGACATTACAGCATCTCCGTTCAAACAATTAGCAGCCCTTCAACAAACAAGTTCAGTAGATGAGTTTGTCACTGAATTTCTTGCTCGAGCAGCTCAAATTCCTTCTCTAGATCCACACCTTCAGTTGGGGTTATTTCTCAACGGACTCAAAGAGGAGATTCGTGTGAAATTTCGTCCATACGATGTTAGAGAATTACGAACAGCAATTCGTGTTTCACGGTCTATTGAAAAAGAGCTGGATTTTTACTATGGGGACAAAGGCAAACCACCTGATAAGGCAGTTAGGCGATTTAAAGAGAGTTTTGGGACTCCTAATCATTCCCTACGAACCCTTGATCATGAGAAACAAGTTGTGTTAACACAAACATCTTCTTAGGTTGGTTCAAGCAGCAACATTTATAGGCCAAGGGGTACACGTCAATATTCACACCAAGAGTATCTCGACATGAAGGCGAGAGGATTATGTTTCCGCTGCAAGCAACCCTACTCCCCTCAACATGATTGTCCCTATAAGTCTCTTAGAGCTTTGATGTTGGCAGAGGATGAAACAATTATAGATGGCGAGATAATGCCTTTATAAGGGCAAGTCAGATTTGAATCCAGCCTTGAGGACAAGGCTGTTTTGGAGCGGTCGGCAATGTTACGAATATTTCTATTTAGCTATTTAGGATTATTTCTATTTTTCTTATTTCCTTTTCTCTTAGGGTTTTGCTTTAGGATTGATTATATATAGAGATGAAGTCTAGGTTGTAAGACTCATCCAAGCAATTGAGAGCTTTGGAGGTTTCAATCGGATTAGGCCGAGGTAAGAGAACTTAGTTCTCTTTGGAGAGTTTTACTCTTGCTACGTTATTGTTCTGTTTCTATCCTATTATAATAAAGGGTTATTGATATTACTTTTGGTTTTGGGATTCTATCTCTAACACTTTCACACAAGCATTGTTAGAACAGAGAGGCAAAACGTGTCTAAGAGAAACTTTTGAAGAGCTCATTACAAAGGATTGCACCTAGAATGTAAGGAAAGTCCCGACGTCAATATCATAGTGTGTGAGTAATCCGAGGCTTCATGACTTCACCTCGTGATTCCTTATTCTGTTTTGATGCCTTGATCACTGAGATAAATCCTTGTTTAAGGAAACCAAAATGTAAAACATAGTATCATTTACTACATGCTGGGCACACAAAGAAAATAAACAGTTTGATTTACACGAATCTTTGTTCATAGTCCAAGCTTAATAGTCTAGAATCATATAGCACAACTTAATTTTAGTGAATATAGTTTTGTCTTCAACGAGGGGCAACACTAGTAATGGAAGCATCATCGATTGAACACGGAGCAAGCCTATCCACAGATGTAGCAACTTCTCTTATTTGTTCCTGCCTACCCCGAAAGAAAAATCCAGGTTGTTTAGGCACGGCGAGAGCTATTGAGCTAGTAGTGAGCATTTGGACGATTGCTGACATAGTTGGACGATGTTCAACATCTTCTTGAACACAAAGTAAAGCGATATGGATACACCTAGTAATTTCATTTATTTGATAGCTATCTCCAAAGGATGGATCCACAAGCTCTAACGGCGACCCATTGCTCCATAATCTCCAAGTCTATTAAACATTCAACATTTTCATAATATATACTCTGGTCAAATCAAAGAAAGCATTAGAAAAAAAATTAAAGTTTTAAGGCTCATACTCACATATGTAACCAAGTTACCAACACTACCATCCATTTGATAGAGAGTACTGTTCTTCATGCCGCTTATAATCTCAAGAACTAAGACCCCAAAACTATATACATCTGATTTCATGGAGAAGTGGCCGTACATTGCATACTCATGAGACATGTATCCACTGCCACAATTCTTAATTTTGAGTTGATTGAAACTTATTACGGTCTATAGATCAAATAAATGGCAAGGATCAATACTTACTAAGTTCCAACAACTCTTCTTGTATTGGCTTCCGTTTGGTCCATCCCAAAAATTCTCGCCATTCCAAAATCTGCAACTTTCGGGTTCATATCAGCGTCCAAGAGGATGTTGCCCGCTTTGAGGTCACGGTGGATAATTGTGAGTCGTGAATCTTGGTGAAGATAAAGAATTCCTCTAGCAATTCCTCCAATGATCTTGTACCGTCTTGTCCAGTCAAGTTGGATCTGCATTCTAGAGTCTACACAAATCGTACGTACTTAATGTTAGTAACGAAGGGTGGCATGCAATTTAGAAATTATATCTTAGGCGGCTAAGTATTGAATTTAACAGACCAAAGAGGAAGTAATCGAGGCTTTTGTTGGCCACAAACTCATATACAAGTATCTTTTCCTCTCCTTCCAAACAATATCCTAGAAGTTTGACCAAATTGCGGTGTTGAAGCTTTGCCACAACAATAACTTCGTTTTCGAACTCTCTTTCACCTTGCCCTGATGTCTTCGATAGCCTTTTCACCGCAACTTGTACTCCACTAGGAAATGTACCCTGTAAGAGTAGTTTATTTTTAAAAGGATTCATAAGTATAAGAGTTAGGTTTAAAATTATCATGAAAATGAAGAAGTACTCAAATGCAATTATGTCAGTTTGTTTTGTTCGACAACGCGATTATAAAAAGATTATAAAACAGAGTATTCTGGGGGAGGTCCTCATTTGTATTGTGGTGAAACATACACGTTACTGTGGTTTTGAGCCTAAACAAACAATGTAAAGAATTTGTCAAAAACTTCACCTCTCTTGGTTACAAATGTTAAGCCTACATGATGTGTTTTGACTTAAACTGAGAGAATGGTAAGGTGTTTGGCAACGATTTACACAACATAGAAAACGTTTCCAGAGATTCAAATTGTAGATAAACACCTTATACAATGGTAAAATAATACCTTGTAGACTTGGCCGAATCCACCTTGACCGAGTTTTTTACTTTCCGAAAAATTATCTGTGGCTGCCTCAATTGCCCTAAAATCAAATTGAAGTGAGCCTGCACTCTTAATATCATCCCCATCTGTAGAAATTACCACAGAAGCTTAAATTCAGATAAGAACACAACTGAATATTCATTCTAGATGAGAAGATAATCATTGGAGTCTACCTCCAGCTAGTGGTTCTGTCTCATGAATCATCCTCTTTCTCTTAGTCCGGAAACAAAAAACAGCTATGAAAAGAAGAAAAAGGACGGTGATTGGAATAACAACAGCGATAACTATGACAGATGAGTTTCCACCTTCTCCTGTATTGACATACATAGTCTGTATCAGATCATCAAATATAAACCTTTTATTTTAGCATAACTTTGAAAATTTGAAAAATAAGGTTTTGCTGAAACATGTAATTAATCATAGGAAAGTAGAATGTTCAGACCAGGTCGTGGTGAGGATATTGAAATCGGCGGTGATGGTGGAGAAGGAGCTGTACCAGGTGGAAGGGCTGATATTGGTAGTGTTTTAATGCCGGTTTCGTTGTAAAACGCATAAAGCTCGTACCTTGTAATACAATTCGGATTAAAAAGTCTTGCTCCAATTCGGCCAAAAGACATTCGACCGACCAAACGTAGCAAACAGCTCATGCAGTCCCGTCTTGTAAGATCAGGAGTGCACTGAAGCAGCCCGTAAAAAGTCTGCAATGTGTTCAATTCGGTCTTTATCGCACATAATTTTCTAGAACTTTTGGCTGCTTCGGTGGCAGCTCGGCTCATCGTGGAGGACACCGAAGCTATGAACCGTTCTATTTGATTTTGATTATAAGAAATATTATTCGGGTTTTGCATGAATACATATCCGTCGTACGTAAGGGTCGATAGAATATTCCTGTGAGAGTATCTGAGCATACACTCTTCGTAATAGAGCACAACCTCTCTCTCATACGGACACCAAGTTAAGGTTTCGTTAACGGCAAAGGTGACGCAGCTACGACATACTTCCGCCGACCCGTCTCCGCGACAGAGGAAAAGTCCTGTGACCTTGTCGGGGGCTTGTCCCGCCGTGGCGGTTCGGAAACCGGTGGAGTAAGAGGCGTTACGGGAAGAGAGAGAGGACAAAAGGGTTTTGAGATTGGTGAAGTAAGTGCTGTTCCTTGAATATGTTGTCGTATTTGGACAAAAACGACCTAGGTAATTAGGATTTTGAGCAGAAGCTTTGAAGCTAGTGAGAACTGAGAACAGGAAAAGGGAGATGAAAGATACCAAAGAAGACATGGTTCGACTTCCTTGAGATTTGAGTTTCACATGATGGAGCTTTCTCATTTATAAACAGAATAGTTTTCTTGTCTCTCTGATTAACGTGAAGTAGACGATGGTTTATGACGACCATAAGTAGGAAGTCAAAAAGTCAAAAGTAAACGATTTTTTTACTTCATTTTTATTAAACAACATAACTTTTTTGTGGGGAAAAGGCCATGTTAAAATTAAGTTGAATTTCGATGAAAAAATTAGGTATTTGATTAAATGACGATTTACATAATCACTTATTGAATGTAACAATGTACTTAAGTAATTAAAGGGATTTTTGATGTACTAAGACAAGTGAAATGGCACTTGGCTTAGTTGGAGCCAACACAACGCCACATATGTAGTACAGGTTGAAAAGTTTACGGGACGTTTGCAGCGGGAAGACATCTCCAGTGAATTGGCTGAGGGACCTGATTAGATGGTGGAATCTCTGTCGGATCGCGGCGGTCGCCTTGAGCGTAGTATTCATAGACCGGTCCATAGATTGTCCGGCCATAGGACGATTCTGGGGCGTTACAACGGTGATATCAAACCCAAAAGTTAATACTCTTTCTATTTCACAAAGAACGTTATTTTAGACTTTTTCTTTCACAATGAATGTCACTTTACATTTCCAATGTGATTTTTAAATAGGTTGCAATGGAAACGGATTCGTGGAAACGAAACGTTTCAGAAACGGAAAACGATAATCTTCTAAAATGAAAAAATGAAAACGTTTTGGAAACGTATGTATACCTGGATATATATATATATATATATATATATATATAAATATACATAATAAAACATCAAACATAAAACCTATATCAATAAAAATATTTGAAACAACATAAATTCAAAACATAAACTTTAAATAGTTGAATTAAAACACTAATAATATTATATATTTATATGTATTATGAATATATATTTTCAAATTATTTTATTTATTAAGTTTCTAAGCTAAAAAAAAGTCTCCGTCGTGTTTCCAAAACAAAAACGAAGTTTCCATCGTGTTTCCAAACAGAGATTTTTAGGAATCGTGTTTTCGTGGCTTGTTTTCGTGTTTCCACGAGTTTCTATTTCTGAAACGTTTCGGAAACGTGAAACAGACCTTAAAAAAAGTTTACATGCAACATAGATTTTTAACATCAAATTTTTTATTCTACTCTTACCCCGAAGCTCTTTTTATTAAATTTAAATAATTAATTACTCGTTCAATATATAAAGATATGTATGTATAATTTAATTTTTTTAATTTGGGTGCAATTTGTCAAAACAACACTTTGTAAAATAAAGTAATTTTTTCTGGACCTCTAAAGTCTAAACCAAAAGAGTTTAGTGGAAGCTTGGCTTCAAAAGTTAAGAGATTTAATAAATTTGTAAGGTTTGTTTTTTAGAAACCTTAGTTATTATTAAGGGATCGTGCGTTTCTCAAATTTGTGTTTTATTAAAAAATTGTAAAAACAATGACATCTCAACAAAAAATAAAATCACCGGAAACTAAAAATTTTGAATAACAAGAAGTTTTGTGTTGAATATACCAAAGAAGACATGGTTCGACTTCCTTGAGATTTGAGTTTCACATGATGGAGCTCTCTCATTTATAAACAGAATAGTTTTCTTGTCATTCTCTCTCTCTAATTAACGTGAAGTAGACGATGGTTTGTGACCATAAGTAAGAAGTCAAAAAAGTCAAAGTAAACGATTTTTTTTTTCTTTTTCATTTTTATTAAACAGCAAAAATTTTTTGGGGAAAATACCATCTTAAAATTAACTTGCATTTGGATTAAAAAATTAGTTATTTGATCAAATGATTTACATAATCACTTGTTGAGCGTAAAGAGACACCTTCACAAACACTCTAGCCTGTACAAAGAATAATTCTCCTTATTAATGTTAGGAAACTCTATCTATATATATGACTGAGTTGCCTTTGAAAACCAAACCCCCTTATAACAATCCATTTTCTGCCGGACATACTAATTTGATCCCAAGTTTCTATTGAAAACTTAAATATGTACCATTTTACAGTTTACAGACTTTACAACATAAGACTAAAGAGAAACTCACAGTGCTTCTTATTTTTGGAGAAATAAATCAGGAAAAATACTTAGGTTCACCCCTAGGGGTGAACCTTTGTATTTATCCTCTCTCCTCTCAATCAATTAAAATATTCTATCTAATATTTTATTAAAAAAATAAATCAAAATTAAATTAAAAAGAAAAATAAATTAAGGAAACAAATTCTGTATTTTTTTATTTTAAAGAAAGTTAAATATTAGCTTGGTTTAGATTTTATAATTAAAACGAAATTATATGTCGGTTTGGGTTTACAAATGAGGTGGTTAGAGTTTATATTTTACAATTATAACAAAATTATATGTCGATTTGAGTTTACAAATGGTTAGAGTTAGATTTTACAATTAGAACAAAATTATATGTCGGTTTGGGTTTACCAATGAGATGGTTAGGGTTTAGATTTTACAATTATAACGAAATTATATATCGGTTTGGATTTATAAAAGAGCGGTTTAAGTTTCTAATTTAATAATGTATACAGATTTTATTACCTTATTTTATAAAGGGTGAACCAAGGGGTGAACCCAAATATTGTCCATAAATCAGTTATGGTATGATCACACTTTTGTGTGTGTTTCACGAATTCACCACACGTAGTTTGCTGAAGCTGTTGTTAAGATATAAAGAGTCATTAAATAAATCACCCAATTGACCCTGAGCACCATGAGATTCAGAAATAGAGACACTTTTTCCATTATGAATTTCTTTTTCCTTGAGAAGCCAGCTGGTCACGCATTCTTGTCCACTTGATATTATTTTCATAATAATTTTTGCTCATGGAACTTTTGCTTTTCTTCTGACACGGGACAAACATACATGTTTCCTCTTAGCTTTAACATTTAGGATCTAGAGGTCAGCTCTTTCTCTTCAAGCTTCAGAAAAACTCAGATCTTTAGAAAACCCAGTTCATCAAGAATCCCAGATCTTTAGAAAACCCAAATCTTCAGAAACCCATATATGCTTAACAGACTCCCTTTTAATCCGCTCCTGTTATAAGAACTACAACCACTTGACAAAAATCCGCCGACAGAAATGTTCCACCACATAACTTGAACTTTCTGACTTCCATTAGAAGTTTCGGCAGAACATGCTTCTAGGGTGCGTATGCTTCTTCTTATTACCACCTCTTCCTTTTATACCTCTTAGAGTTCTCCACAAACCCTAGGTTCCACAAGCTTCTTCCTATTGACTTTTGGGTAAAAGCTTGTTCTCTTTTTTTTCAGCTTGACCCATGCTTTTGTTCCTATCGTACATATATGACACAAGCATGCTTCTCTGACACAGCCGCTCCACTGCTTGCTGCAACTTGAAGCTTTTCCGCTCTGTTTCACTACACAACCTCTTCACGAGGTTTACCTTGTTTCCAGCTATGTTGCACTACACAACCAGTAAACATTGTCTGCTCTGTTGTACTTCAGGTTTACTCAACTGGTATATATCTTGCTCTGTTATATTATGCAGTTGCTCATTTCTTTCTGCTCTGAAGCGCTTTCAGGTTCCTCAGCTGATTATGGATATCTTGTCTGAGTTCTCACTTCTTGGATCTTCACAATGACTCCAAGGTTCAGCATGTCACTTCATTCCATGTGAATTCACATTGAGCTGTCTTGGCTGAGGTAGATTCTCTGATTCTCTATTTGAGGAATCATTGTGTATGTGTCTGTAGCTGGTTACACAAGCTCCAGCTTTTTCACTGCTTCTGTGTTTGTACCCATGGTTGTATCAGATTTGTTCACTGCTTCTTGATCATCTCTCTTGAGTCTAATAACCAGTAACAACACCAATATATCTTCAATCTCTCCCTTTGTTACTGAGTTATAGAACTCAAGCTTTCTCTATTATTGCACTTGATGATCTTCAAGCTTTCATGTCTTTCATGTTGTAACTGAGACTTTGGCAACTTCATTACCTTGAGAGGATTCTGTTAATGTGATCTTCTCTTATCTATTTCACTAGTTGCTCCTTCACACCTTGTTGTCAGTCTTACAATTCTGTCAACACAATGTATCTTCAGTAGACACAGCCATGGGGGAGAATTATGATAGAAATGAAGTCATTAGATGTATTCACATCAGGTTGTTATATGTTCAAGAAAATCCTTGTGACTGTCCAACGATGTCTACAGTATTTCATATGCTCACTAATACTTCAATTACTCTTCATGTGCCTCAACCACCACGATTTGTCTTTAGGGTCAGATCCAAGCCAAATCCATTAGCCAAGAGATTGCAGCCTGATCGGTCTACTAGCATGTCTTTTGCTTGTTCTGTATCGATCACATGTCTTAGCCCTTGCTGAAAGCAGGGCTAAGTTTGATATGTATAAAAACCAAATATGCTAAACATGCAAACATTATTTGATGTATCTAACATGCACTGTAATGATTCTCTGTTTCGCATTCTTCATAACCTGTAGTGTTGCATCATAATCTTACTAGGAAGTCATCAATTGAGCTTCAAAGTAAAAAAAAAATTTATCCTTGATTGGTCTTGGTGTTGGTGAGAACATGTGATGCCAAAGCCACAAAAGCCCAGAAAAAAAACGCCAACTAAAATCATTTTAAGTAGATATATATAGCTTTATATAGTTTACAGCCTAAAATTACAGAGACAATTTCTATGCTTCTATATATGGAGAAAATTATCAAATACGGTGTGGCTAGTTTAATGTGTTTTCATTCAGATATGTAGAGGACATACTAAATGAGAGAATCTGCTCGTTCATTCTCTTTGGTAAAAGAAGAAAAAATTTATAAGGGTGTCTAAGCACTCACTAACTTAATTCATATTAGTGAAGCCTTTCACACAAGCATGGTTAGAACGGAGAGGCAAAACGTGTCTAAGAGAGACTTTTGAAGACCCATTACAAAGGATTGCAGCTAGAATGTAAAGAAAGTCTAGAATCATATAGCACAGCTTAATTTTAGTGAATATAGTTTGTATTCAACGAGGAGCAACGCTAGTAATGGAAGCATCATCGATTGAACAGGGAGCAAGCCTATCCACAGATGTAGCAACTTCTCTTACTTGTTCATGCCTACTCCGAAAGAAAAATCCTGGTTGTTTAGGCACGGCGAGAGCTATCGAGCTAGTAGTGAGCATTTGGACGATTGCTGACATAGTTGGACGATCTTCAACATCTTCTTGAACACAGAGTAAAGCGATATGGATGCACCTAGTAATTACATTTATTTGATAGTTATCTCCAAAGGATGGATCCACAAGCTCTAACGGCGACCCATTGCTCCATAATCTCCAAGTCTATTAAACATTCAAAATTTTCATAATATGTACTCTCGTCAAATCAAAGAAAGCATTAATTTTTTTTAAGAAGTTTTAAGGCTCTATACTCACATATGTAACCAAGTTACCAACACTACCATCCATTTGATAGAGACTACTGTTCTTCATGCCACTTATAATCTCAAGAACTAAGACCCCAAAACTATATACATCTGATTTCATGGAGAAGTGGCCGTACATCGCATACTCAGGAGACATGTAACCACTGCCACAAGTCTTAGTTTTTGTGTTGAGTGAAATAAATGAAATGAATGGGAAGAGCAATACTTACTAAGTTCCAACTACTCTTCTTGTATTGGCTTCCGTTTGGTCCATCCCAAAAATTCTCGCCATTCCAAAATCTGCAACTTTCGGATTCATATCATCGTCCAAAAGGATGTTGCCCGCTTTGAGATCACGGTGTATAATTGTGAGTCGTGAATCATGGTGAAGATAAAGAATGCCTTTAGCAATTCCTCCAATGATCTTGTACCGTCTTGCCCAGTCAAGCTGGCTCTGCATTGTAGAGTCTACACAAATTGTATTTACAATGTTAGTCTAACAAAAAATGGCAAGCAATTTGAAAATTATATCTTAGGCTAAGTATTGAATTTAACTGACCAAAGAGGAAGTAATCAAGACTTTTGTTGGGCACAAACTCATAGACAAGTATTTTCTCATCTCCTTCTAAACAATAACCAAACAGCTTTACCAAATTTCTATGCTGGAGCTTTGCAACAACAACAACTTCGTTTTCGAACTCTCTTTCACCTTGTCCTGACGTCTTTGATAGCCTTTTCACCGCAACTTGTACTCCACTAGGAAATGTACCCTACAAGAGTAATTTCTTGTTAAATATGGGAAGGCTGCAAGTTAGTATTCGTAACAATTGAAAAAAAGATAATTAAGTATATGGATTGGGTCTAAAGTTAAATATGAAAATGAAGAAGTAATCAAGTGCCACTATTTCAGTTTGTTTTGTTCCACAACGATTTTACAAAGATTGTTTGCACTTAATCCCATATATCTCAATGCTTAACATATGTGTGAGAGATTTGATTTGAAACAGGGGAAAAACAGAGTATTGAGGGGGAGGTCATCATTTGTACTGTTGTGAAACACACACGTTACTGTGGTTTACAAACAATGTAAAGAATTTGTCAAAAACTTCACCACTCTATTGGTTTCAAATGTTAAGCCAACATGATGTGTTTTGACTTAAACTGAGAGAATTATAAGGCAACGATTTACACAGCATAGAAACCGTTTCCAGAGATTAAAATTGTAGATAAATACAATGGTACAATAATACCTTGTAGACTTGGCCGAATCCACCTTGACCGAGTTTGTTAGTTTCCGAAAATTTATCTGTTGCTGCCTCAATTGCCCTAAAATCAAACTGAAGTGAGCCTGCAGTCTTAATATCATTCCCATCTGTAGAAATAACCTCAACAGCTTAATTAGGATAAGAGCACAACAAAATTATTCATCCGAACTGAAAAGATAGTTTATCATTGGAGTCTTTACCTCCAGCTAGTGGTTCTGTCGTCTCATGAATCGTCCTTTTTCTCTTAGTCCGGAAACTAAAAACAGCTACGGAGAGAAGAAAAAGGACGGTGATTGGAACAACAACAGCGGTGATTATGAAGGAGGTTTTTTTGCCTCCTCCTGTATTGACATACATAGTTTGTATCAGATCACCCCTTGTGTTAGCATATCTTTGGAAGTCTCATAATAAAACTTGTGCTGAAACATGTAATCAAAGGAAAATAGAATGTTCAGACCAGGTGGTGGTGGTGGAGAAGGAGCTGAAGTCGGTGGAAGGGCTGATATTGGCGGTGTTTCGAGAAATCAGGGGAAAGAAACAGAGGAAGAAGAGAGATTAGATCATGTAAGACACATAGCAAAGCGAAATTATGTCGAAAGGATGAAACTTTCTATTAAATTAAGGAAAAACAGAGCACTGACCAGGTCGAGGAGGGGCAGAAACCGGCCGTGGTGGTGGCGGTGGTGAAGGTATTGTAATGGCGGATTCGTTGTAAAACACGTAAAGCTCGTATCTTGAATTACAGCTGTGCATAATAAATCTTCCCCCAATTTTGTCAGTAGGTAACTGATTGATGCTCTGTTGAAGACAACTCAAACAGTCTTGCCTCGTCAGATCAGGAGTGCACTGAACCAGTCCGTACAAACTCTGCAACCGAGTAAAATTGGCTGTTCTTGCGCTGAATTTTCTGGGACTGTTGGCAGCTTCAGTGGCGGCTTGGTTCATAGTGGACCCAACCAAGTCTTTGAATTGGTCAAGTTGGTTAGATGTAACGTTTTGGGTGTTCCACATATACATTCCTCCGCCGGTGCTTAGGGTTGAGAGTATACTCTCGTTAGAGTATCTGAGCATACACTCATCGTAATAAACCACGACCTCTCTCTCCTTAGGACACCTATTGAAAGTGTCTTTGACGGCAAAGGTGACGCAGCTACGGCAAACTTCCGGCGACAAGTCACCACGGCAGAGGAAAAGCCCGGTGACCCTGTCGGGGGCTTGTCCTACCGTGCCGTTGTGGAATCCGGTGGAGTAAGGGACGTTACGGGAAGAAAGAGATGACAAAACGGTTATGAGATTGGTAAAGTAAGTGCTGCTACTTGTGTAAGTTGTCGTATTTGGACAAATATGATATATATAAGTAGGATTTTGAGCAGAAATTCTGAAGGCAGAGTATCTGAGCGTACACTGATAGTATTCGAGCTTGACCTCTCTCTGAATCGGACACCGAATTAAGGTGTCCTTGACGGCAAAGGCGACGCAGCTACGGCAAACTTCTGGCGAGACAACTGTACTGCAATCGAAAAGTCCGGTGACACTGTTAGGAGGTTCCCCCACGGTGACGTTCTGGGATCCGGTGGAGTAGGAGATGCTGGGGGAAGAGAGAACGTAAAAAAGGTATTTGAGGTTTTTGAAGAAAGTGCTGTTTCTGGAGAAAGTTGTCGTGTTGGAACAGATATGGGATCTGTAAATAGGATTTTGAGCAGAAACTTTGAAGCTAATGAGAAAGGAGAAAAGGAAAAGGAAGATGAAAGAGGCGCGAGAAGACATAATTAGTTTCCTTCGATTGGTGTTTATCATTGCTGAGAATCCGATTTATGAAATATATTTTGAATTTTGCTTCTCTGTGAAACAGAGGCTTTTTTTCGAGAGTGACGAGGAAAATTCAAAGTCAAGGTAAACGGTTACTTTGTAAGAATGCTCTAATAAAAAAACACTGAAAAATAATTCGGACAAACTTTTCTGCTCTATTTCAGGTGCAAAATCCCACCACGTTTATTTTCAAACTTAGAATTAAAAATTAATTTTAGATCTATTAGAGCATGATTATTGTACATATTCGACCGGTCAAGAAAAATAATTAATAATATTTTAATTAAATTTAATTATTTTTAAATTTATGTAGCCAATCAAATAAAAATATGTGGTAGTCTAAGCTTATAAACATTTTGTTATTAGATAACACTCTTTCAGAAGAAGAGAATATAAACGCGAATTTAGAGAAAGTTCCAACCGTGATAGAGACAGAGACGACAAAACCCTTTTACGCCTCAAATGCAAGACTCTCGGTGAATTTTGGGTGTGATGAAACACCATACAAGTCGAGAATGGTACCAGTAAAGTTGATTGACACTATCTTGCCAAAAGAGTAAAGGATGAGGAATTGGAGAACTGGATTTGCCGAAACAATTATCTAAAACTATATAGAATAAAAAATCAAAGGACTGGAATTAAAGAAAAGGGGCCGACTGACGCTGGAGAAGTCAGCGCCGACCAAAATCTATAGAGATCAAAAGCGGTTTCTGTACTGTCGCTTTGGGAGAGAAAAGAGAGGTTTTTTCATAAATTACCCGATTATAAACCTAAACTTATAAAATTGCAGCGGAAGCAATTATTCACTACACGAATTCATATGTAGTAATTTTCAACACGACCAAACCCAGAATCATGGACACGCATTTCATCAACGCGAACGTGAATTTAAATAAACTCACAAGTGCCATGAACTTGATCCAGGAAATACGTGTATGCATAAAATCAATTATCTAATGATATGAACCTTAAACAATGATTCACTATTGAAACACAATCTTACCGTGATACTAAGATTTTTGTATATCCTAGCAGGTTCAATTAACCTTATGCAGTTGAAGTATTTAAGGTGTCAATCCAAATGGGATGTTGCTACCACTCAAGATGCAATCAAGAAATCACAAGTTAAGCCAATTCAAAAAGAGTGTTTTTATGTCTAACAATCCTAGAGTGATCAGAATGTAAACGGAAAAGAGTCACAGAACTAGAAACGAAAATGTATGACAAGAAGCGAACAAGAATAAGTGAAACCATGGACGATTCTAAGCATGAACAAACGAAACAGTCTCAGGAATGTAATATCAATCAAAAAGATAAAAGTCCTAAGGATGGGAGTAATTGATGTCGGTGGAGTCTCCTAGTCTACAGAGTGTTTAACATACGACAAGAAAACTATCCCTAAACAATAAACATCACAACTTAGCTAATCCAATCTCTTGGCAAAAGCTACTCAGACTCAACCACTTCCATACCTAGCTCTCGCTAGAGAAACATGATCAAGCATGGAATGAAAAACAAGTTCATTCACGTCAACAAACATCCTAGACAACTAATCTCTTAGGCTAGGAACGTAAGTCTCTGGCAATAGTTGGTCAGACATTTCATCAAACACCTTTTGGGTGTGGAAATGTCTCGAACCTAGTTCCAATTGATCAGAGAGAAACTAGTAATTCTAACACTAGTCCAGAAGGGAATCATACAAATCAAGCTTAAACACTCTACATCCTAAGATCCTCCACCTAGTCTATCCCATCCCCAAGAACTCTAGCACTACTCAGATCCGGAAATCATCACCAAAGACATAAATCCAGAAAATATTGAACAAAGCATAATAAGATAGACAAGAATGAGATGAACAACTTTGCAGAAGAAATCAAATGCAAAAACTAAACGGATTAAAAGATATCTTGATACAAAGTCTCAAACGTTTTAGGTAGCTAGGTAGAACCTTAAGAACAAAACGAGAATAAAAGATAAGATGTCCCCAAACTAAGACTTAACAAAATGTATATATAGTAAAAACGTGTGAATCCCTAAAACTTAAAACAACAAGGTAGAGCGTCAGTTCGGGAATCTCCTGAAGCGTGTGAAACCAAACATGTGCGGTCGAGTCGCGTGTCGTCTCTCCCTGGGGTGCGGTCGAGTGGAACGGATCGAGTCGAGATCATACGACTCGAGGGGGGTCGAGTGGAGGTGATACGACTCGGGCTGGGTCGAGTGGAGGTGATGCGACTCGAGCTGGGTGTATATGTATCCACTAAATCGGTGATAACTGTTGAACCACAAATCCGATTGACTTGAAATAAACGGCATTGGAAAGATGACTCAATTATCTACAACGTTGATGAAGACGTCAAAAACTGAATCCCTTTACCGGTGGCTCGAGTGATGGCTCGAGTGGCGACTCGAGTGGTGACTCGAGAGTGGCTCGATTGGTGCAGCTGAGAGTGGCTCGATTGGTGCTGCTGAGAATGGCTCGATTGGTGCAGCTGAGAGTGGCTCGATTGGTGCAGCTCGACTGGTGCCCTGAGAGTGGCTCGATTGTGTGGGTTGAGAGTGGCTCTATTGTGGAGGTTGAGAGTGGCTCGATCGTCTGCGTCTCCGACGTCTCCCAAGCACCTGAAATACTTCGAAATGTACAATGTATGTAAGGATGATGCATAAACTTCCTAAATATGCAAAGTGTATAAAAGAGGTTCTAAAATGATGCAAAACGACTAGTTATCTTAGCTAAATGCATAA